>NC_090937.1:1141722782-1142332499 GCF_040938575.1 Ambystoma mexicanum
GCCTGACCATAGCATGTAATATTTGTCTAACAGGTTTCAACCAAACGTTAACCCTTATGGGCTATTCAGCATGTTATGAAAGTAAGCATTTAAAATGTACATACTATTTCGATTTTATTCTTTTATTTCAGCACCATTGGGTTTAATTTCTTCATTTTTCAATGCAGACCTGGCTTTACAATGTACATGATACTCTACAATAAAACTCAATATTTTCTGTCCTGTTTCTAAGCTTTCAAACAATATAGTTTGAAATGAATTAGAAAAATGACAGATCAAAGGAGCACATTACACAGTGATTCAAAGAATTACTCTTAACACATGCGATTGCACTATAAGTGCATGTGAAAATATCAAATTCTAGAATCTTTTACGTCCATGTTTTGCTGTATTCCCTGAAAAATAACAACTTCAGTTCTGGGCCTGTCTTTCAAAAGTGGCACATGGTTCATTATTTGAAATAAAGGCAGTCACTTTAAACAGTACGGATCTCTCTGCTTAAAACAACACTAGGCTTCATATCTTCCTACTATTTCATTCTGTGCTGAAAATGTATATTATTCTATGCTTGACATTTTGGGCTCAGGATCGCACACATGACTGAATGAAAAAATGGAATGGAATTCCTCTCTTCACATGATAATGAGCAATTGAACAGTCTGACAAGTGCCCTTTTAATTGTCACAGCAATCAAGAAGCATGGACCTCCAGGAAAGGAGTTGATACATGTAATTTCTCTTGCTCTTGCGAGGAAGAACTTTCTCATTTTTTTTAGGCCTCATTTGGTAGATCGTTCCATAATGAAAGTTCCTGTTTAAATACATAATGCCCAAAATGTCATCATATTAATAAGACAACAATAGAATCAATGTAATATTTCTGTGATGTATTGAATTCTAGATAAATGTAATTTCCGGAGTTTTCTTCAGCTTCTCACAAGCAGATCTTTAGCCAGTCTTTAGTTATTTCTGTGGCTGTTGAAAGCCTATCATTTGCATTGTCACCCCTAGTTTAAATGTGCACTTGGTGTAAAGATCACCACAATTTGTTTAAGCATGGACAATACTGGTGAGATTTATTTTGCTATCTATGCTGTATATCAGCTCACAAAGAAGGGAGTAGGTGACCCTGCTGTATCCTCATATATGATCTAACACTCCTGTCATTATTTTAAACACGATTGAATCAGGACCCAACATTCAAACAAAACAGCAAAAAAATGCAACATTTATTTTATTCTTTTACATAGCAAAAATGTCATAAAAACACAATTTGATACAAATATTTAACTGTTAAAACATGGATATACATCTTGTGGATGGAAACAAATTTGAAACAAACATATCAAAAGTGGTTCAGTGTGCATGAAGGTTAGACCTATTGTCTCTGCAATTGGCTCATTGCTGCAACCATTATCTACATAGATGTAGATTGTTTCCTAAAACCATTCATTCTCACAATGAAGTCATACATGAGGTTGACATCATCAATATTCATTCCCACGTTAAAGTGGCAGAAACAGATCTGCTAGTAACTCTGGATGTGGAAACACTAAATAATAGTATTCTGCAAACACCCACTCTAGCAGGGATCAAGAAGTATCTAGACACTCACTCCGACACCAACAGGAAGGCACCCACTGAATTTATCCTTGAAAGCACACATCTAGCTCTTACAGATACATTTTTTCTTTTTGAAGATAAATTGTATAAACAGACAAAACATACAAATATGGGGGCAATGTTTGCCCCAGATCTAGCCAACCTGTATATGGACAACTTTGAAACGTATTGTATCTGTTCTTACAAAGAGAAAACACATCTTTTTCCTTAAGAAAGTAGATCATCATCCACAATATAGTTGTCACTTATTGCATAACATACCAAAAACTTAAATCATCACAATATATCAATTCAGTATCAATTTAAATTATATGATTTTGGTGAGGTTGTGCATGTGTAACTAACTCTTTAGAAACCACCAGCCAGACACTATGTAGAGCCAAATTCAGTAACATGTTCAGACATGTGTTCCAAAAAGGATTGCTGTTGATTGCATCATAATTATGAACACACCTGCCCAATATGCTCATATATAAAGACCCCTTGCTTTTACATCTGCTTAAAACATGGCATGCTGTTTCCTTTATTTCACCATTATTACACATTCTGCAGTGTTTCACATTGTCAGGGACTTTCAGCTGGGGTCCAGTGTTAGCTAGTACTGTGAGTTGATCTATGCGAAACAAAGATGAAATCTACGTAACAAGGGAGATGGACAAATTAGTAGGTAGGGCTGCATTGCCTTAAACCTATGGACCACCAAACTATTGTCCTTATATTGTACAAGGGTTGCAAGATGCTCATGGTTCCTGTTCCAAACCCAAAGTTTGAATTTCTGGGTAAATTGTTTTATTATTTCTTCTGTTTCGCTAGTCCAATCTGGGGTCCACTTTATATCTTCGAACAGCTCTATAAGCTGTCTTTTGTAGCAATCTGCTTTATTTCTCTGCATGTTTTCTCCCAATACATTCAAGAGGGGACGACATAATCTAAGCAGAATCCATTGAAGTCCTCCATTTCTTGTTGGTACAGATTTATCGTCGATGTTGTGATGATCTGGACCAGCTAACGAGAACATCTATAGAATTTTTATGTATGGTTTAATTAACAGGACATTCTCTTGTGCTTTACAATGTCAATGGACATGGAAGCCATTCCTTTTCTGGACACATGGCTTTTGAAAAACCAGGATGAGGTACTGATACCTCATATAAAAATACATTGTTGTACTCTCCAGTTCCACCCTAAAATCTTCTGTATAGGCAGATTTGTGAATCAAAAGAAACTGCACCATTCTGTAGGAATTTGAGAGACATAAAGCTACATTACAAGGAGGTTATACAACAGAGGATACCCTGCCAGAGTGCTGAGAGCAGTGAGAAAAAGGGGCAAATTCACAGATATAGAATTTAGCCTTATTAAAAATAACAGAGAACACACAGATCAGATAACGTGTGTCACCACATACATCTCGGGTAGTGATTGCCTGCGAAAAGTCTTTCTCAAGCATTTGCACATCCTTAACACATAGAATTTTAATCTAAAAAGACCATGTTTTGCTTTTAAACGCTTGAGAAATATTAGACAACGCCTAGCACATACTTAAGAAAAGGTATACAAGCAGGAATCTACCATCACCACCTTATGGGTTTTACAACCTGTAATTGGGCAGTTCAAATGTGGAAACTGTTCCGTTTGTCCATGGACCAAAACTGTGAAGTCGGTAGACCTTTCGGCCTCAATTGGAAATGCAGAGATTACACCAACTGCAAGACCAAATTGGTCATATATGGTATTAAGTGCTCCTGTGATCTTCTGTACATTTGGAAATCAGCCCTTGACATTCATCAATGGATTTGTGTACATCGATCGTACCCTCAAAATAAAGTCCTTTACAAGCCATTAGTGGAGCATTTCAATGGAATGCAACATGATCATTCTGAGCTGTTCTGGTTTGTCTTCCAGGTACTTAAACAACACCTTCGAGGCAGAGACAGAGTCAAATCTTTGAGA
Source organism: Ambystoma mexicanum (assembly GCF_040938575.1). Classification (NCBI taxonomy): domain Eukaryota; kingdom Metazoa; phylum Chordata; class Amphibia; order Caudata; family Ambystomatidae; genus Ambystoma; species Ambystoma mexicanum. The sequence continues at coordinate 1,141,726,358 of NC_090937.1, forward strand.
CAATTGAGCAAAAGTGGAGAAGACGGTTAGATACGGTGAACAGAGGTTTGAACACCAGTAGTGAATTGCCAGCATACATTTTTAATTAGGTTCATGATGCCACATTTCATCAACTCGCTGAGTAATATTTCAAAGTTATCCTACATTTTTTAAATATGTAATCAGTAACAAACATATCACCAAGCTCCAAGAATATATACATATTCTGTCTCACAACATGTGTGATTAGAAATACATTTCATCACCCTCGCAGTTAGTTTAGATGATTACAGCAGAACTTCTCGTGCGTAACCAATAGACATACACTTACGCTTTGATATTCTCTAATTTTACTGTGAGATTGAGTCACAGATTTATTTAAACAGATATAGACATCTATTCACAATAGAGGCGGTCCCTTCTAGGATGGCGCATGTTCATGCACTACTAGCTCTATCACGGCACTCGTAGGCCATCTACGTCAGCTGGTTCGGTGCCAGGGGCAGGTGACTTCACACAGAGTGATACGTGCACCAGATGTTTGCATTTCATTAAAAAAACCTGCTAGCACATGCAAGTTAGATCTCTCGCAACTGTGGGCAATTTTCCATTGACTTGAAGTACTGAGAACTAAGCCAAAGGTAGGGAAGCACAACTTTAGATTGATGTGAACTAGACAAACATAATTGTTTTTGATGTTACCGGTATAGACAAAAGGATGAACGTCATATCCAGTGGGGGGGGAGGTTAATTGTTTTTTTTCCCTGACACTAACTAGCTAGTTCTAATAGCACACAGTCATTAACATTTTGAATTGCTTGGCAGATTTCAGTTGTTCATAAAAAATGTAAACTAGGTATATGGTATGTGACACAGGTATTGGTTGACAAAATGAGGACGACAGCGGCAGTGAGATGACAAACACCAAGGTTCTTATTGGTTGAAGCGTATGTGCAGACTGCCCTTCATATATATGATGTGTTCACTAAGGTTAGTGCTACCTCTGGGACATAGCTCAAACATAAGGTATTTTGATGCAATACATACAGAACAAATAATATAGAACAAATAAATGTAAGCACTTGTATGTGTTTGGTTGTAGATTGTCAAAACCGAGGGTCTAGCAGCACAAGGGTGCCATGGATTTGAGATCGTATTGAAGTAATTGCTCCGTCCTGATTAAGGCCATCACCAATATCCTTTGGGTCACTGGGGATGGGTAACTTGTGCCATATCAGCCAAAACACAGAGTGTTGACATTTTAGATCTGTTCACTTGTTTCATCCACTGAGTACACTTAGGAACCTTGGAGTGAAAACCTTATCCAGAAGACTAGAAATCTAGTCTAATGGTTGTTTTGAAGTGACACAGGCATGCAACAGATACAACTTGAATAATGTGTTTTAATGCATCTGTCTACCAAAACAAATAAGGATGATGTTAATGACTGGGTACTGGCATATGTTCCTCTAGGGTTTCCTCTAAAAAGTTTGCTCACATGATACATAATTGTTTCATGTGTTGTGAAGGCATCATGAAGCAAGAAACATACAACAGATTTAAAGTTCAAACAAAAATTCACTGACCTTAACCAGCAATGTGCTTGCATTGTCTGTTCATTTGTTTGTTTATTTGTTTGTTTAAAAAAACAATAAAATATGTTATCAAAAAAAGAAATTGTTTATTAACTTAAATGTCAGGATGGTTGAAGGCCTAACTTGCCCGGTGCTAAGGTGGGATTTCCCTACCTAAAGAAACTACGGAAAGTCTGTGTCAGTACGTTAAAATTAAAATGTCTGTTTGTGTCCACAACCTATACTTGCCCTCACAGCTAAAGCTAAACAAAGGGTAGGGACATCAGCAACAAAATAAAGACTGTTCCAAATAAAGTTCTGAGTTTCTTCCAGCTCTGAGCATACTTCCCAGTTCCGCAGCTCCTGCTGTGAGCACCCGACCTGGGATACTCCCACCACTGTGACCTTCCCACAGCCTGCACGGGCGTAGGTACCACAGTTTCTCCTGGGGACCTGCTAGCATCCTAGTTTCCCAACAGTACCCTCCTCGGTGACCTCGTTCACTAGAGGGATTCTCTCTCTCCAGGCTTGGAATGCTTGGCCCGGTGTCTCTCCTGCAGGTCTCTTTCCTGCTGGTCTCTCCACCTTTTATGCACTAGCAACTATTTAACAGGTTGCACATGTGAATCCTCAAGCTCATTTGCCTGACCATTGTTAGTGGAATTCCCTGGTTATGCCTGACCTTCACAACAGTCTGCATGCCTACATGGTATAATGACATGTTAGTGTGTACCACTCCTAGTCGCCTCTTCCTCGCCCAAGTACTATAATGGTATGAATGAGGAAAAATGAGGTAAGTGATTGATAACAGCCTATAAAGGCAGGTAGATGTTGAGGTTCATTACTACAAGTAAAATGAGGGGGCCCATGTTTCAACTGAGGACATCCTCTCCCAAGTTCCCAAGGACCTTCCATGCAGGTGATCCTCCCTCGTATCTCCACCCCCAGGGTCAGGATCCATAAGCGATGGCCTTTCCCTCGCCACATGAGAAGAGGATCCATGATAAGTAGGGTGTGAGGACACCCTCAGGTTTCTCACAGTGTTCTCAAGCACTTTCACTTTTTGGGTGCTAATCTTGATTCACACAAAAACATGTTAACACGATTGAGACTTATAGAGACAATATCGGCAGTCTCGCCTTCCCCCCTAATAATTGGCAAACATCAAGATTCCCTGAGGTCACCTCTGCGTCTATTAGGTTTAAATCCTTTAAAATTATCAGTTCTAGTGAAGCAGTAAATGCAGCAATGCGCCTCAAATCGGCCTCTCATTTATTCCTCTTTTTCACTTTAAATTTATAGCTAAGAACATGGGTCAAAATCTTTGTTGAAGCAGTAAACTGATTTCTTATGCATGGTTTTATCTCTGTGATTTTAAATCATGCTCTGGTTATTCCTTTGCAGAAAAAGACAACCTTGGAGCCACACTGTTGCCTAACTATTGTCTCATCTCCTTACTTCCTATTGTCATGAAAATGTTGAAACATGTGTTTACCCCCTAGCAGATTTTAGACCGCTACCAACTTGGCTTTTGTCCGCTTATGGGCACAGAATCTGTACTGGTCTCAGTGCTAGATGATTTAGCTCGGATTAGAGATAAAGGCTGAGTGGTAGGTTTTATCTTATTGGACCTTTCAGCCACCTTTGATACCATTGCCCATACTGTTCTTCTTTCCAGCCTGCAAAACATTGATATTGTTGGCAGTGTCTTTGATTGGTTTCAATCCTTCTTAGATTCCCACTGACAATCTGATCTCTAACTTCTTTTAGATCATCCCCATTGGCAATTTCTTGTGAGGTCCCCCTGGGCTCAGCTTTTCTCCCCTCGTTTTTAATATTTATGCCCAGCCACTAGCATGTCTTATTTGATCGTTTGACTTCCGCTTTTCTTCTTATGCGGATCATACACAGATTTTATTTCAGCTGGATCTTGAACAAGATAGCACTGCCAACCAGTTGAAAACCTGCCTGGAAGCGGTAGGTAACTGGATGGGCTCAAATTGGCTCAAGTTAAATGGGGAAAAAACAATGGTTTTACTGGTGGGCTCCCCTACTTCATCTATGTCTGGACCCTGGATCACTGGCCACTAGCTCTGGGTGCACAACCCACCCCTTCAAAAATAATAAAACGTCTATGGTTGAAGAATTCTCCATCTCTCTCATTGGAGGCCCAAGTTGCTGTCATGACCCGTGACCCAAAACCCCACTGGCATGGTGACATGCCAGGTAGGGTTAAGACTCAAGGTTCACTTGGGGCCCCAAGGGCCTTGCACTATCCTCATGGACTCTCCTGGAGTCAGTCCTGGCGCCTTTGGCGCCAGGCTCATGTTCAGATTGGAACACTGTCTTGAAGGGACTACTTTTTCATTTGGAGGCCTGTTGCCAACATGGAGGCATCCACACAGCCTAGTTCCTAGAACCAGACTGTGCGATGCAGTATTTTGGTTGTGGTAGCCCAGACTACTTTACCTGGACTACTTTACTGGAGGGCTATATAAACCACACCCAAGTTACAGAACTTGCTTCGCGTTATTCTGCAGCCAGCAGCGTGACTTTCATCGTGTCCAGAGACCAGATCCGGTGATCCTTGAACAGCGGACCTGCAGAGGAGACAAAAGAACATTGTTGGCAGTCCCTGCTTACCTCACTTTACTCACAGCATTTACGGCAGTAATCACGAGAACCTCACCTGGCTGGGCATTTCTTGGCCGGCTCTGCTCCGGAAATCTTCACACGCCCAGAAAGAATTTTGCGACCTGAAAAGGAATAAAGAATACAGGTTACCAAAAGAAGACATTACCGCGCCGTACTTCTCGCTTAACCTACCATCCATCATACGCTCCTGCGTCCATCATCCTGGTAGGATCCCGATCCACGCTGCGCATCCACCGAACCTCCGTGCACATAAGGGGGAAAAAATAAGGCAAAGACATTAATCGCAAGAAAGGAAAGCAAGGACCTCTTAAGACTGCTATACTGACTTACCTCCTTAAAGACACTTGAATACGTTAGCAACAGTGAAGTTAACTCGGTCGCTCAAACCCGCAGGAAACAATACCCCCCTGCACAGAAGGCAGGACAGAGAGCATGCCAGATATCACAACAAGGTGAGGAGTGGGCCATCAGATCGAATCCAGGGTGCAGGGGGGAGGAAACAAAATCTGTTCCTAAATCCAGTCCTCCTGTGTTTTCAGGCCCGACCTACATAGAAGGCATCATCCGGAATCGAGAAGGGTCCAGGGTGAATCCGGCAACCAGGGCATAAGGGCGTCCCCATGGATACCAGGTGAGCGTACCAGTTAGCTCCATCTGTAGTGCCAGTTTTCTAAAACTAAAACAACTGAAAAAGATGCTGCCATATATCCCCACTTGCTTACATGCCTCAGCCGTTGCTGGTGTGAAAAATGGCTGCCTCAACTACTGCAATGCCGTACTTTTGGCCCAACGAGCATACCTTCTAAAATGATTGCAGGTATTGCAAAATGCTGCAGTTCGCTTGCCTGAACACATTCCCTATGGTATGGCAGTTTCCCCAGCCCATCGCGACCGACACTGGTTTTTGGTTAACCACAGATCGAGTTTAAAACCCTCTGTTATTCATCTGACTCTTCAAGAAAAAGGCTGCCAAGACCTTCAGGAAAAAAATGCTTCCTTACTACCCTGGACGATCTTTATGCGCTGCCTCTCTATGCTTCTGTAAAATTCCAAATTACCATCTGGAAAAGATGTGGGAGGCATGACTTCTCAGTGGCTGGCCCAATATTATGTAATTCTCTTTCCCATTCCTTGGGAAAGATTCAGGATTTTGATCTTTTTAAGATACATTTAAAGATGTATTTGTTTGCTTAACCTTTCAATCCTTCCTTCTGCATCTTTGCACTCTGATGCCAATGGTGAGGGTTGCACTATACAAATGACTGATTGATTGATTGAACCACTTTTGGTACGTTTGTTTGAAATATGTTTCTCTCCACAAGATGTATATCCATGTTTTAACTGAAATATTTGTATCAAATTGTTTTTTTTCTACAATGTTGCTTTGTTGCTTTGAAAAAGAATAATAGAAACGTTGTATTTTTCAGCCAATACTTTTTTTACCCTGCTTGTGTGAGCTTTTGGTGCTGATTGAATCATGTTTAAAGTAATGACAGGAGTGCTAGCTCATATATGAGGATATGACAGGTTCATCTACTCCATTATTTGCAAGTTTATTTTGCATTCCCCTAGCTCTGAGTAGGTGCCCATTCTTTTTTAAGATAAAATACAGGGGAGTCCCATTTGCTGTGCTGTATATCTTCAAAACATTTAAACAAACATCCGCAGCCGTTTTTTTGCAAGTGGACTGCATGTTTATCCTTGTGTAGTAACACCTGCTTATATAAGACCTAATTATTTCCATCTGACAGGGTCTCTGGTGGAAGATGTTACAATTTATGCATAATACCTACTGTGACGGGTTGCAATTTGGCTAGGGTTTAGAAGCTACTGCTTTTATGATTTTTATTAAATTAATTAATAAAATCACATTGGTAATCCATATCAGGAAGGGAAATCTGCTAATCAGACTTCCGTTCAAAAGCTCCTTGCCAAATGCATATTGTGCCCCGGTGACCTGCTGAATCCGGTGGCACAGAGGAGGTTCAGGGGTCTCAGGTGCCCATTTAACAGCTGCAGTGGCGGCCAAGTCATTGCAGCACATTGCTGCATTTAGGATATGCAACCTGTTCCCAGAATCATATAACTATGAGAATTACTATACTTGCAGCAGTTGTAAACTTTCAATATAAGCAATACCTGAGTTTAAGGTATGGTGGTTAGTTTCTCTCATGATTATTGCAGCCATATCAAAGGTTGTCACACATGTGTCAGCCCTGTCAGCTCAGCCCAGCTGTGGAAGAGGTATATGTATTTGGGTCAGAAACCCTAGCCCAGCCACTTGCAGGGCAGGAACCGTATTGGCTATGCCTTTCCTTTCTTTCTTAGTCAGGTTGGGTAACATCTCTCTCCAGTGAGCAAGCCTCCCAGCAGCAGCTGGGAAATCGAAGGGTGCACCCATCCCAAAAGGAATAGCCTCACACCAGGGTACTGCATCCCAAAATGTCCTTTGATGCAAATGATAATGGAAGGGGGAGGAGTAGATAGGGAGTTTAGCTTAGATGGAGGTATATTCCACCATATTGTTTCTTTCAGTCTCTGTCCTGTCCCCTCTGGGACAGTACTTTGTTTGTGATATCAGAGAGCAAAGGCCACTCAAGCACAGGGATTGGACCCATTCAAGCAGGCGTGCTTGTGTTCAATTGCCTGCACACTTTTGCCATTTAAAGAAGGGGTCTTCCACACCTTCTTTGAATAATTTTGGAAAAAATACCTAAGGAAAATTCGTTGGACCTCTGTTGAGAGAGTGGATTTTCCAAAAGCTGCTCACCAGTGAGGTGAACACTGAGTGTCCAAGTCAGAGGGGAGCAATTTTTCCTACCAATCCCCAGCGCACGTTGGGGTGACCTGCTGCTATAACAAGGCCTGCCTCTCTACCAGTCACACTGCTGCCTCCCTTTCATTGGGAACCTAAGAACAAAGATTACACTTGCCACTGAGACCCCTGAGAGGGACTCACAACGCCTGACAGACAAGAGAGGCAGGATTCCTGTGTTTATTCGGTAGAACCACTGTGAGACAATATTTGATCCTGCTCAACCACATCAAACCAGCAGGACCCTTCGGTGATGCTTTCAGTACGTACACAGTCTTCGCAATACTAAACTGCACATTCAAACCAGTTAATCAGCTGCACCATGCTAGCTGAGTGCATCACTGCCTTGGCTAAAAGTGAAAGCTTCTCATTGCATCTGCTGCCTTCAAGCTACTATTCAATCTGCCAGAATCTTCTCTGCCAATCTTCATCATCAGTCGAACCGACCCCAGTGGCCTCATTGAACCGCGAACATCGGACACTGCATTAAACCACCTGACTTTAACTGCACATCCGGTCACCAGCATCTTTGCCATTCCACTGGACGTCGAACTGACTCTGGTGGTCCTTACGTTCCAAACTTCCTAGAGAGCCTCATTTAAACAACCACATAGAGCAACGCATCGAGTCAACTGCATCTTTGCCATCAAACCAACCCTAGTGGCCCTCACAATGCACTCTTCTTCAAGCACAGCTTCGAACCTCAACAAACTCAATTTCGACCCTTGCTCTACACCGGCTCGCATCTAGAAAAATGCAACCGCTACATTTGAGATGCTTTAAACCTACAAACAGCACTTACAAACCTGGTTTGCCATTGTCAAACTTCTAAGACCAACAAAAGTTATTATTTACTGTTAACTGCCCCTCTGGTCCATTTTCCGGATCTAGAGACTGGCTACCATTCATCCCTTCTCGCTCAGATACATTTCCTTTTTACAATCATTGTGGATAGTTATTGCCTTGTCTCTCATGCTTCATTACTCAGAGTGCGGCATCTTATCTCTTTATATATTCTGTTTTTTTCAAACAGGCGTGGGTTTTGTACAACATCTTTCGATTTAGTTTTCCAACAGATGGTGTGTTTAATTAAAGTATGAATATATATTTTATAGAATCTTGATTTGACATTCCCTTTATTTTGGACTCTTATATCTTGCTGTTTGGGCTGTTACTAAATAACATTCACACACCTCTTCTGAGTTTAGCTGTCCCTCAGACCAACTGTAACACAAAAGGCAAGTTGGTATATCTACTGTAGAGAAGAAGCTAAGTACCCCACCTCAACCACTTTGCCCATATTGTCTATATGTTGGGAACCGGAGTTTGAGATATGTGCGGTACCAGTGAAAATACTGATATCGAGGAGAATCCTGGAGGCAAAGTTCTCATTGAGGAAACCATACTTGCATACAAGACAGTATGATGGCCATTTGAATGAAATCCCGGAACAAGCAGGACCACCGTATGGCAAAGAAGAATGGTGACATCATGCAGAGCCGAGCTGACGTACATGGAAGCGATGCAGAGACTAGGGAATGCAGATAAAGCATCACGAAAGTGTCGAAGATAAATGACATCTTGGGATCAAGATGAAGAAACTCATGCTACAGAACTGATGAAGATGCTAAGTCAATGTACACGTGTACAGATGCAAAGAAGCGCAAGCAGATGAAGTATTCTTGAGGCTATTATTGAGGCTAGCTAAGTAGTGAATAGATATATACATATACATATAAGTGAGTAAAGGATGGATGTTTCCACTACGTATTATAGCAGACCTGGCTAAAGAAGGAATGCATCTTTTCCAGTGTGTCGCAGTTGAAAAACAAGTGAATTACAAAGTGCCTCTCAGAAAGGTGAGACTGGATGAGGCAAGATGCCAAGCTCTTATCAGGAGTGAGCACACATTGGATACAAATCGTGTGAAAGGATAGAGCTCCTGTTCAGAAGTTATGGACAAAAACAAGAAGACGTCAGAGGTCTATTAGAAAATAGAATTTTAAATACACTAGGACTCGATTTTGTGGTCTTCAGTCATGTGGAACGATGAAGTTGGACAAACATGATGGACACACTTACGCATGAGGGCAGAGCGTGCCTTCACTTCCCTGAATTCTCCAGAGCTCAGAACACTCCCAAGGACAAGTTAAAAGCCCTAATCGACAGCAGACCACTGAGGTGATGATAGATGAATATGCTAATTGGAGGGAAGCTATGGTTGAAGACTAGCTCACCAACACCTGGAAGCCAGGTCTGTGTGCTGCTAACGTAGGTGGAAAAGTACTGACGGAGGTTAGAGTGCCAACCAATGGAAGGGGGCCGTGTGATTAAGGGTCCTATAGTTTGTGTAGCCAATGGGACGTCATGTATTTAGTGATGTTCATAGTGACCTGTTTAAGGAGAGGGCTTAGTTGTCCCACCTGATGTTAAGAAGCCTATCACTATTCTTCACTCCTGTAGATGAGTATGGATCGTATGCTTAGAGGTTCCTTAAGAACCAATCACTTTCTTCACTAGGTTTTTGTAGTTTGCCACACAGGATGACGTTAGTAATACGTAGGTTGACGTCACCTTTGACGATTTTATGCTATAAAAGAATGCTTTTTTAAGATGCATTGAGAGATCTTACGCTGAGACGTCTGTTGATGTCCGTTGTACTCCCTGTTTTAGATAATTGATATTAAAACAGTTATCCTTTTGCCAACTACCTGAGTAATTTTGATTATTGATGTTTGAGTAACTTCTGCATCCCCATCCATCTCAAGGGTATTGCTACATCATCTTAAAGGGCTGGAAGACTGGAAGACTCCAGTTCAGGTGGTTGCAGAGGATGGTTAGATATCCATCGAGAGAGTAGGATTTGGGGTCCTGGAAATATCACACAACCTCTGCCATTTATCTGAAAGGACGTGAAGCTCCCTGTAGATAGCGTTATCTGTTTTTTAACTTTTGACTTGCAAGCAAGGGTGAGACGGTTCCCCCGGTTTCCACGGAATCCCCTCCTGGCAACTACAGGAAGCAGAATGGATGGAAGGTTCAAGAGGATACTGAGGAGGCGTACGATCCTGAGAGTCAGAAGCTGAAAACACGAATGGTGAGTAAAACTGAGTGAGGTGGCAAAAGTGTGAATGGGCAGTGGGTGAAGAAAGTGATATGGGGAAAATTAGTAATGGAAGGAGTTTGGGGTAAAGTAACTTGAGAAGTGATGAATATTGAATATTAATTAATTGACTTGAGGAGAGGCCAAGCAATTAAGAGGTATCGTGAGGAGAGGCCACGATAAAGGATACACCCAGGTTTCCTGTGTTTTAAAGAACGGAACAGAAGAAGTTGCACCTAGAGCCCTACAAGATGGTTGATGTGGACTACGAACTCGGTTAAAGATGAGTTTAAAGAGGGCAACCTACATCCCATATCAGGTATTTTTAGGGGCAAAGAGAAGACCGTGAGATATATATGGCCGGTCGAGTATGTCCGTTTGTCTGTTTGTTTTATGTGGCTGTATATGGTGGAGAAAAAAACAATAGAGGAATTGATAGACGCGAACAAGAAAATAATTGATTTGTGAATTAATTATTTGTTGGAATTTAACTGATAGTGTTTAGTGATAGCATAAAGTCAAAAACGTGATATAGAGAATTTGGAGCCTGAGACGATTGGTGCACGCTCATATTGTTTTGTTTTTCTGAAACATACTTTTAAATCTGCAAAGACTAAAGGTGAGTTTTGACAGTCAAGAGTGACGTGTCAAAATGGAGGATATTACTCCACTTCTACACCTCTGCAAGCAGTTACCCAAGCATGCACCCAAGCTTAAACAATACATTGCAAAGTGGGTTAAGGGTACAGCAGACAAAATGTTCATGCCATGGCCACAAGGGGGGATCATTATTGAAGGCAGTTTTCCAGCATATGATGACATATTTGCATGCTGCATAAATGGGAAAGAAGTTAGAAAAGTGACTAGAGAGTTTAGAGCTCTGGAAAATTTACTAGGAGGGGAGAAAATGGCCGCCTCCTGTAGAATGGATACTCAATGTATACACAGAGGGGGTTGAGGAGTCTTCCGCTCCACCCGCCGCAACTGAAACAGAGGTCAATAGTAAGAAAGATGATGGGTTGTACCCATTGAGGGAGCTTAAAGCAGCAGCAGGGTATAGCAACCCAGCATATGAGTCACATGCGCAAAGCAACGGCGAGGGTGCAGAGAAAAATACTAAGAGAGATGTAATCTCTAAGATCCCGAGGGTCAAGGAGAGCTGCGATAAAGAGAGAAGTGACCAACCAAGTACATCCTTAGATATAGGATGAGAAATAGGATGAGAAATAAAGAGATGGAAGGGACAAAAAGATAAGACTGATGAGTTAGCGCGTATACAGAACAAATGGATGAGTGGTCAGATTTTGCTCATACTTGATGGGAAGAGCATCGAGGATGTAAGGCAAAGGGAAGATAGAGATGAGCAAGATAACAAGGATAGAGAAAGAAAGGAAAGATTGAAAGAAGATGGTCGAAAAGAAAGGATAGACAAAAACAGGAGCAGTTGTATCAAGATGGGCAACTGAGAAAGCAAGAAAGAGCAGAGGAACAGACAAAATATGACAACAGACAGAGGGTAATCGAAAAATGAGAAAGAATAGAATGGAAAAGAATGGAGGAAGAGGAACAGAAATTAAGGGATAAGAGAATGCAAAGACGAAGAGATGAAGAAATACGAAGGGCAAATGAGAGAAGGGACATGAAGAGAAAAGAGGAAGAAAGGATGAGAGGAAGCAAGAAAGCAATGAGAATTTGACGATGAGCTAGAGCGAAAGAGAAGACAAACACGCGACATTGAGCGTATGGAAAAGGAAGCAATGGGTCTTAATCCAGTAGAGTCATGGGTGGACATAGAATAGTTCTTCCCAACACATGAGCCAATAGCAGGTCTGCTAGAGCAAATCTAGAGGATAAGTTTGACTCGAGAAGCATTGAGGAAACAATCCATAAAGGCTATCATGATATGAGGACTAAGGAAGTGTTGCAAGGGAAGGGGAAAAATTATCGACTCGAATGTGCGCAGCTGTACGACAAAGAGGGAGCCTCTTGTAGTTTTGAGTCAAAGGAGCTGTCTTTAGATAGACTGACTCTGAATAGGAATGAAGAAGAAAGAAGTCACATGAGTTGGGGACAGGATATGTCAGACAAAGATAGAGCAACCTTCCGTGGGGAAGAGGAAGGTGACGCATGTGGCCCTGAAGGGTGGTTTTCAATGGATAAGGAAGTAAGATGGTTGGATCTAGACCAACCCAAACATTGGGCATCAGAATTATTGACACGGCTGGATCGACCTAAAGGGAGACTCCATGATGAGAGGGGGGACTCGCCACCTTATGTGAGCAGGTTAAGTTTGCTGCCAGGTAGAAGGTGGAGCTGAACCATTGTCCCAGCTATGGATAGACAGACGAGGGGTGACGGATGTGAGTTTGGGGTTTCACAGTTTCCATTGTGAGAAAAGGGAGGAGCTAGGCCACAGTATATACCTTGACCATAGATGGATAAGGATAATTTAAGGTGTAAATTCCCGAGTTTAACTTCTGGTGCTGGGAAATGGATGCCTGAGTTAGAGGAAATGACAGGGGCAAACATGTTAGCTATAGGGGACATTAAAGGTTTCCTGATTGCTTTCCTTGGGTAGAGGACTGATGATGTTTGGTCAAGAGCCGAGTATTCTGGTGTTACCACGATAAACACTACTCACGATGGGGCACCGTTCAATAACTGTTGGCCAGCTGTCTGGAAATCGCTTAGAGTACTACATCCGGACACGTCCGATATGGGAGCTATAATGGCGAAAAAGATGCAGGAAGGGGAGGATCCTCTTGTTTACATTCAGAATTTCCAAGAGCAGTGGGCCTTGGAGACACGGGAATCTTGGGGGAAATCTATACCTGTATTTTATCATATATTGTACCAAGGGATGCCAGAGTCAGTGCAGAAGCAGCTCAATAAATTGGGAATGGAAGCAAAGCTGTGGTCAGAAATACAGTTGACCATTGTGCATTATCGCAGGCTGTTGCAAGAAAGACGATGTTAGGAAAGGTGAAGAGGCAATGTTAGTGCAGAAGAAACTGTCAAAGTACGCCATTGAAGGGACGATGTTGACTATTGGAGACGGGTAGGGTACACAGCAAGCAGCGAATTTGCTGCAGGTGAATAATCAAAGGCAGTTTGATCAAAATAATAGTGGATTTACACCACAGGGAAGGGGAGGCTTTTGAGGTAGGGGCGTCCAGAATAATTAGGGAAACTTCCAGAACAATCAAAGTGGGTTTCAAAACTCACAGAACGATAGCCAAGACATACAGGAGGGGCAAATTAGGAGACCTCCTTCTGTATGCTGTACATGTATGTCAGGGAACTTTTCTCACACGTGTAGAAGTCAAGGATTTGTGCAGAATGGGCAGTTCACAAGAGGGGGCTACAAACCCACCTGCTTATTTGCATCAGAGTGGAAATGGGTTTGCTCAGAATCAAGCAGTGCAGCAGACACAAGCGCCGAGAGTGCAGCAAGACTTCCAAGCACAGAAGGCACTAATGAATCCACCACAAGGGCAGTCACAACAGTCACCCATGCAGATAAAGCAAAGCACAAATATGGGTTAATTAATTACTCCTAGAATTGGGGTTGTCACTGATGATGGAGGGAATTCTTTCACAGGTACAGGGATGAGAATCTATTCACAATAGGACCGCTCATTTGGAAACGTTATGTGGTCGATTCTATCTGTGACGCCTAATCCTCAAGAAGAACCGAGGGTTGACGTTAATATAGGAGCCAAATCTTTTTCATTTTTAGTAGACATGGGTGCAACACGCTCATGTATACGAGAGGGGAAATTTTCGATGTTTGGAAATGCCATGAATACACAAGGTTTCACAGGAGCTACGAGCAGAGTTCATTTTACTGATGCATTGCTAGTCTCTATAGGAGAGTGTGACATGTCTGTGCCATTGTTATATTCAAGACAGACACCTGTAAATATATTAAGTTGAGATTTAATGACCAGGTTGAACATGACAATTTCATTCACCGATGAAGGCATAGTGTGTTCAACTCCAGGAATGCATTATTTAAACGTGAGTGAATTTATTATGGCATTTGCAGGACAAGTGGTTATGCAAGGAGTACCGTTACAACCAGAAGGTTTTCATTATGGGGTATGCACTCTCTTGACATGGCTGCCAGGCTTAGTGGACAGGACTATGAGAATGCCTGATGAATCTTTGTTTAGGCCAAAGATACCTACGGATGAAGAGGAAGGGCACATCTTTCCTTTAGAATTACAAGCAGCCACATATTGCGAGGAGAAATGGCTTTGCTTGATGGAAATGATCATGATGGCAGACGATGGTGCACAGTGATTGCCACTGGGGAAGGTTACATATTGACTGAGGTCACTGATGAGGATATGTTTGGAGACCATCCATCAGAGGACGAAGTAATATTTGAGATGAGTATTACTTTTTGGCTGTGAGCAATTAAACGTGAGGTTCCTCAGAAAATGATGCTAGCATGAAAGAGTCCCGAATATTTTGATGAAAACATGGTAAAGGTGATAGTTTCATTATGGAAAACAGGTCCCTATGACATAGTCCTATTGAAGGGAGCTGGAGAAGTGAAGATTAAATTGAAACCAGGAGCAATTTTACCTCGAGCACGACAGTATCCCATGTCTCGAGAGGCAGATGAAGGTATTTTTAAGACGATATCTGCTATGATTCAAGATTTATTCACAGCCAGATTGTAGAGGCCGGGTTGTAGTTCCTAATCTGGTGACAATCTTATGTGATATTCCTGTTAAAGCAAGATATTGCACTGTGATTGACTTGAAAAATGTTTTTTTTTTCAATCCCATTGCATAAAGACTCACAAGATATGACGTCATTTACGTTCAGACAAAGTCGTCTGAAAAGCATCCACGGGTACTGTGAGTCTCCATCGATTTTAATTGAATTCTGCAGGTGGACTTAAGCAATGTTGATTTAGAAAGTGTTGTGTTACAGGACATGGATGACATATTGGTCTGTAGCACCTCAGAGGAAGAGTGCAGATGTGATTCAATCCAGCTAATGATTATTCTTGCAGTAAAAGGATATAAAGTAGACATGGAGAAGTTGCATTACTGTCAAGAGGAAGTGCTGTACCTAGGCCAGTTAATTTTGTGTAAAGGAAATAAAGTTACTCCTGAAAGGGCTGAGGCTATTTTGAAAACAGCAAAGCCACTCACGATAACGCACATGCAGAGATTTTTGGGACTGTGTAACTATCTAAGAGCATGGGTCTTTGATTACAGTTCATACATAAGGCCCTTGTTTCAAGCTCTGAAGAAAGCACAGGTAAATCAGGAAAAAATTGTTTGGACTGAAGAAATGGAAGAAAGGTTTGACGAGCTGAAAAACGCAATTTGCACAGCTCCAGTTTTAGGGATTCCCAATTATGCTGAGCAATTCTTTTTGTTCTCACACACGAATGGCATTGTTATGACAGCAGTACTCACGCAGAGAACCATGTTGGGGTACAAGCCCCCGTGTTCGCCATTGAGAAGGGTGATGGGGTGTTCTATTACGTTATAGCATGCATTATTTGCCATTTTGGAAAAGCCTGAAGGAACCTTGACATCTCAAAGGCCTTCTGCCTATGAGGTAGTCATATGGAATCCAGCAATTAAAATAGATGCAGAAAAGTGAATCCTGCCATGTTTGTGGCAGAACCACTGGCAGAGGACGAGCATGCACATGATTGCTCGAATTATGAGGAATTCTATGATGAACTCCTGAGGGTGAAAGAAAATGCATTGGCAGCTGGGGAGATTCTTTTTATTGATGGTTCTTCCAGAATCGATCAAAGTGACGGGCAAAGATATACAGGTGCCGGTGTGGTGAAGCACATGGCCAAGTATTGATAAGTGCATGGCTACCATCTCACTTTTCGGCACAAGCTGCAGAATTAGTGGCGCTGATTATCGCACCCGAGAGACACACCGACCAGGAAGTAACAGTGTACAGTGACTCAGCCTATGTGACGTCGACAGTGCATGCATGGCTAGTATGTTTGAAAAGGAGGGGCTACCTCCGAGAAGACGGCACTCCAGTGCAACACACACAGCCTTACTGGACAGACTCATTAAAGCACTACAACTCCCAGTAGCCATTTTTTTGCAGTAAATTGTATCATATGTCAAAAGTTTACTGCTGGGCACACATTGTGAACAATTAGAGGAGTTATTCCAAGACCTAGTGGACCCTTTCAGCATTTGAATATCGACTATGTCGATATGCTGCAAGTATGCAATGGATACAGATACATGATTGTAGTGGTATGTACTTTATCGCGGTTGATTGAAGCTGGGCCGTTTACACACCCAGACTCCACCTGTGCAGCTACATTCTTTGTACGAGAAGTGTTTCCTAGATGGGGAATATGTGAGGTATTGAGATAAGATAATGGCCTTCATTTTGTTAACAAAGTCTTTGAGCAAATAAGTTTGTTGCTTAGTATAAAGTACAAGTCATCATCGCTGTATCACCTGCAAGCGAATGAGGTCTTTGAGAGTCTCAATGGCTTGCTTAAAGACAGAATAGCCAAATTGAAGCTTACCCTGAAGAAAGGATGGTTGCATTGTCTACCACTGGCATTGTATGAGTTGAGAAATCAGCCAGGTTCAGACCACCATCTCACCATCCACGAGATAGTGACAGGGAGGCAAATGAGGACACCTCTCAAACCTTCGTCTAGAATGAGAAGTGATGCCCAGACAACAACAGAATTGTTAGGAAAGGAGTTACGTGATTACCTTACATGCATGTCTTAAAGTATCTCTGTCATTTCAGATCAGCTCAAGCGGAAGGGGGTGTGGGACAACTCGGAACACAGAAGGAGATGTTACAGCAAACGGAGTTAAAGAGCTTTGTCTTCCCAAACTGTTCCCTGGAGATGCAGTTCTAATACGAAACGTTGCTAGAAGCTGGCACGGCCTCGTTTCAACGGCCCCTTCATAGTGGAGGATTTGACACAGTCTGCAGTTAAGCAGCCGTTTTTTACCGGCACGGCTACCACCACAGCCGCAATGAGGCCGATTGTAATGATTAACTCTCAAATCTGCCACAACATCATTGGAACAGCTTTAAACTTCAGATTGTGGAAATTCACAGTTCGGCACACAATTTTGGAAATGTGACTCATCGTACGTACCCAGTGTATTTACATGAATAATGTTAGGACATCCTGTCAAAATGCAAGAAGGCATCCTGGGCGGGAAGATTCCTCAGTTGTGAAAGCAGTGGACGAGCAAACCTAGTTTATTTTCCTTGAGCAGAGTTTGATTCTGACAATGGTTAAACCCAGCCCTTCATCCTTCGGAGGCCGATAAAATGAGTTCTAATTTTCTTGGGTAATAACGATTGTTCCTACTTAAAGCTCTTAGAAGTATACACCAAGACATGAAGCTCTATATACATTAAAGGCAATACAACAGGCCAAACAGAAAGGAAGTTCTGAAATACAAAGGATATTTAAAGTATACAATGTGCTAGCATAAAAGTTAACAAAATAACATAAAGGAAGTTAAACACTAAGAAAGACATTGAAAAAAGGTTAACAAATAACAATTTACAAATTATATTTCAGGACATGAAAAAAAATGTTAGGAAACATATTTTATTACGAGCTAAACAGGATTATTAAGAAGAAACCTTGGCAGTAGGACTATCAACAAAGCAATAAAAAAGACAAGAAGTACCGGTATTGTGATAATGCTAGGGGAAGACCTCCATGGACTTAGTAGTAGTTGAATTGTTTAGGTCCAAAGTGGAGAAATAGTACACTCTTTGAATTTTAACCACCTAAATACCCCATGATATGGATGTGTTCACGTCAAATGAGGGCGGATAGAGGATGGGCCATGCTTTGAATACCATATATTTTACATAACAGACCAGACATTGCTTTAATGTGGAAAAGTACCATTGAAAACATTGGTGTATATAAGGACCAAAGTGGCTGATAAGATAAAGACGTCAGTCAAAAGTGAAGATTATAGTATGCCTTTGAAGAGGGTGAAAGGGACTTTGAATAAACTTCAAAGCATTCAAATAGTCACATGACACACTTAAGAGCAAACAGGAAACTAAAATACCACCTGGCCACCACAAACACTTGAAAAGCAAACTGTTTGAAATAAAGATGGCGACCTTGATATGCAATTTAAACAGCAATTTTGGAAATGAGGGGTGGCATTGAGTGCTCTGTCATACCAAGTTCAATTATACAAGATATCTGCATTTGACCAGCTATAGACACAGTGGTCCTCAGTACGAGGACGGTGATAACCCACCGGTGCTACCGGTGCATCGCCGCTGTCCCTGCAACACCAAATCTGCTGCCTGATATCCAGGTGCCACTGGGACATATAGTCCCGGCGGCCCGGAATATCAGGCAGCGAAATCGGGAACGGGTTCACGGAAGCACCAGCACCATTGCTAACGGTGCCAGTGCTTCTGTGACAACTCTACTTTCCTGGGCCGTAGCGGTCGGCAGGTTAGACCTGCTGGGTGCAACAGCCCAGGAAAACAGAGTTGTAGTTTGCCAGTCCAGAAAGAGTGCCGGTATGTTTCTAACAGATCCCTTATTTCCGAACCGCAGGACTTCTAATAAGGGTAAGTGACTGTGGGGCAGGTAACGGTTAAACTGAGGTTAATTAAAAGAGGAGAGCTTACACACCTTCTGGAAAGAGTGGCACATCCTGTTGTCAGATCATTGCAAATTCAATTAGCACTGTCTATTTTCAGAGGTGAGGTGGTCTCAAAATTATGTCAGGCAACCATTTGCTTGTAACCGACAGGCTTGTTGTTGTTTTTTTGTTGCTTCAGACTGTCGGGGGGAAATTCTGCCGGGGTCGGCCGGAGCTGTCTGTAGACCTCCGGGCAGGGAGGACCCAACTCCTCCCATATATCCCAAAAGAGATAGAGTATGAGACACACGCAAGAAGCAAGGTGACTCTGCTGTTTATTAGACAAAACGGCAGGGATGGGTCAAGGATCGTACGCGTCCGTCCTGACACACACACAATCGTGGGGCTCGCAGGCCCTTTTTACCTTAGTATGACGCGCTACTTGCATCACCTTAGAAAGTTTAGCAAAAAACCTATTTCCACTCTGGATTGGTTACTCGAGTGGTAGGGTTAGTATAGCATACATTTAGAGAACGGTGTTAGTGGTTGAGGGTTAGTCAGGTGGTATACTTGGGCTGTCCCTTCAATTTGATACATGAAAATTGTTACATGAAGACCTCTGAGGATTGGTCAGTGTTAATGGCGTCAGTGATAAGAGCCCCATGTTCTGATTGGTCCACTCGCGAGCCTCCGTATTTGAGACTATCGCTGTTCTCAGCTCGCGGTGCACCTGTTATTTGCAACAATGTTTTACTATGGGTAGGTGTAAACAATGTGAGGATTTATTCATTTGTTGGGAGGTCGACTACTCCCACTGCTGCAGATGTCCAATGAGTCTTTTAATTGTATCTGCCTGTGTCTTGAAACGTGGGATTCATGCGTCTCCTTCCTCCTGGGCTTGGCATCCTGTCAGGTTTAGCTTTGTCACGTGAGGTGGGACCGTGTTTGAGGCAAAATTCAGCACAATTAATATTGTTTTTCCTACTGTGTGCCTGGTTTATCTTGCAGGTGCGACCTTGGCGTCTGCTTGCGGCATGCGAGATTGCAACATCGTGCCCTTGGCGGTGTGCTTTCGCCGGGCTCATTCTGCAGGGTCAGCAACCGAGCTCTTGCTCATTCAGTGTTCATGGAAGCTTTGGCTTGCGGCCTACTTGGGCCTGGTGCATAGGTGGAACCGTTTGATGCATAGCGCTTTAAGTTACGGTATCATATTGCTCTATCCTCAGTATCGTGTCTCCGTTATATTCTTCATTATGGTACATGGTTCTTAGAAGAAGCGTGAGCAAGCCTTTTTAGATAAGTTCATTATGCGTCTTGCGTTTCTGCATTTTGAGAGCCTATGTGGAAAATAATAAAGATGCACGTCCGTGGGTATGTCTGTCGCCTACGTCATAGCACTGAGTATGTTCTTCATGTGGATTGGTGTGGGAGTGTCCGGTGTACATGTTTGCACAGGTGTGCTAACCGTTGGCTAGGTCGTCATGGCATCTCTAACGACGTGTAGGTTTAGTGCTGGATGGTTCAGTCGAGTTCATCCATGCCGCAGGTGTCGGCATGTGCAGGGCAGGCTGGTGGGCACATCCGTATGTTCCTGTACCAGGGTATTTGGTCGTCTGGTAGATGGGCAAACTCCTCTCGTGGCGGGTGTCTGGGCCGTGATCCTCTAGGCCAAACGCGAGAGGGGAAGGGCGGGAGCCTGTTCTTCCATTCTCCCACTTCAGTCCCCCCTCTGGTCGACTTGTCGACCACAAACATATCCTTTTCTTTATCTCCTCTTACTCTCCATATTTTAGTTATTCCTCCCAAATGTCCATAGTGGTTAACATGGTCTTCAAATGACCAATACATATATTCACAGGTTCCTCCAGGAGTGCAGTATACCCATTTCCCTATGTAGCTCTTTGGGTTTCTTGGGTTTTCGAGCTTCACAGATGGTGGGTCGAGGTGGTTGGTGATGATCTGGTTGCGCAACTTCTCTCTTTCTTTTATGATTGTGCCTGTGTGTTTGCCATCATCTGTTGGCATCAAAAGGTGCATACCAACCATTTCGATCATCTCGTCTGTGGTGCGTGCCTTCTGGGCCTTCCAAAATCTTATTATGATCAGTGTAGCTCCAGCCAAAATAGTACATCCAACTATAATCTTCAGTCCATCTGACAGCCAAGATGGCATCCATGACCATAATATTGAAAACCAGCATCCTTTTTCACACCTTTACTTTCATCCATCATTTTTGAGTGCATCTGGGCCAATTGTAAAACTGCTTCTGTCAGTGTACCATTGTCAGCATCGTTGGCAGGGGAGAACGTGCAGCATGATTGTCCTATCTTAGCGCAAACTCCTCCTTCCATTGCTGTGAGGAGGTCCAGTACATATCTGTTCTGAAGCGCTACCATCCTCACAGCTCGCAGTTCCTCTTGTATTGCGTTGAATCCATTCACTGTAGAGTTAATTGTCATCATTAGTTCCCACCTAGTTATCTGGAGCCATTTTGTGTTTGCGTAAGCCTGTAGTCCCGGATGTATTATTGAGGAGAAGAACATTGCTGCTCTGCTGAATAGTCTGTGTTCTGGCGGAATTGAAGTCAGTGCTGTTTCCGACCTTCCCCACAGGTAGTTTCCTGTCAGAGGTTCTCCTTGTCTTTTCTTCCTATTCAGGACGGTGTTGTTGCCGTTGTTCCTGTTCTCTGGCCCCTTCTGAAGCTGTGCAGATCTCTTCTTCCTCTTGTTTCCTTCATCCATTTTGGGGAAATTCGCCATATTCACATGTTTCTGGGGCACCACTAGTGATGGTACATTAACGTGTACTATTGTGCATACACCATTCCACAGAGGGGGCAGTGTGTGGTATGCCTTGTCTCCACAGGCCCAGTAATGGTCCATTACTACTGCTGTTCCTGCTCCCCCCTCAGGTAACTCCATCACGCTTTCACAATTGGTGTTGTATCCTACGTCCACTTCTCCTTTATGTTGGTAGCATACCTTAGGCGCAGTTAGCGGCAGTATTGTTATTGGGTCTTCATCCTTCTCCATCCACGTGAGCATGGGTACGTACTTGACCCAAGTCATCCAACATCTATGGTTGTGTCCATCAATAGTTGAAATATTTTCTCTTGTTACCATGTTGCTGCCAACCACTCCTATGTCCCATTTGTTGTTCATGTACACCTTCCCTGTTATTATCACCAGTGGTCTTTCCCAACATCCGTTTTTACCAGGGACTTCAGTGGCGTACCAATCACATGGTAGGTACTGTAGTGTTACTTTCTTTGTTTCTCCTTTTTCAGGACCACTTGTTATGTACCTGAATCCTTCAGCATGTAAACTGCTCTTGTGGTAACTCAAATAAGTCTTGAGGAAGTTGTTTTCATATGGATATGTATCTCGTGTTTTCCACACCAGTTGCACCACTGTCCCTTGAAATCTTCCTTTCGTTTGGAACAGTGCCAGGTATATTATACATCGTGCTAATTTTTCATCTACCTCCGTGGCAACAAATGTTCGAGAAGCGCTCATGGCGTATGGGATTAATGAGCAAACGTAGCAGCTGTCTTCTGTTGTCTGTTTACCTATGTGGGTCATGTGTTGGTACCATATGTTGTTTGAGATGTGTGCTGAATCTTGTATGTAGTTGTCAATACCTTTATTATCTGAGTATGTGCTGCGTTTAACTCTATTTTCCTTGTGTGGGATTTTACTAGTACCACCTGACGTAACACCTGTTGCAGCTGGGGGTGGGGGTGTATTAGGTTTGGGTACAGCAATAATATCAATAGCATAGCTGTACTGCCATACAGAGGCAGCCAAGAACCCGGTGATCATTAAAATCCCCATCAATTTTATTACAGATGCTAATTTCACCGGCATTTTGCTTTTACCTTGCTGCAGTCCGGCAGCTTATTCTTGCGACGTTACAGTTGCCCGCCTGAAAATTCTTAATATGCTTGTTTTAAGTGTTAGTTGTCGTTTTTAAGCTCTCCCTATCAAGTAGTCATTCAGTGCCCAGGCGAAGAGCTGTTCCCACGCCAATCTAAGCGATCTATCTCTTAGGACAGGCAAGTATGGTTGAAGGTGGGGCATTGAATGTTCTATGGCCAATAGGAATGCCGTGTAGTAGACACGTACCCTCCTTTTTTTCAGATACGTTGGCCCTTTTATTTCATATACAAATTGGTGTGACAATTCTTCCAGGTAATTATCGTCTGAGGGTACCATCTACTCCTGGGCAGTGAATTGGTTAGTTATCTACTTTCTTAGTAGTACAATAATACGCTGTACCTGCATGTGCGAGAGAAAAGAAAGAGAACATTCAGGTGTTTACATGTGTATATGTGCAAGACAATGACCTTCAGTTCAGTTATTACTACAGTGGGTAGGGGGTCAATGGGCAGAGGGTTTGGGGCTCAACTGGCGGAAGTCTCTTTTCTCTTTGATCGTGTAACCATGGGGTGGGCGGTATGGGGATCACCCCTTTCTTGTCTAGTAGTTGTCTCTGGGGAATCTGGGGGGTGGCAGGGTATGGGGACACTTAGGCCGTTAGTTGCGGTAGAAGTCTCTTCCTCCGTTGGTGACGCTGTTGTTGTTCTCCCAGTGGCCCTGTCGGTGGTGCTGGGGCAGGTCTGGAGTTTGTAGATCTTTACGTCGTGTAGGTGGTTCCAGGCACGTTTGTCCTGTAGCTTTACTGCTCTCGTTGATACCTCCTCTACCAGATGGGGGCCAGTGAAGCGTGGGCTGTTCCACTTTCTGTTGAAATTGCGGAGTAATACGTGGTCACCTTTAGCAACTTTGCACAGTCTTTCCTTTTCCAATTCTTTATCCGCGTCTTCTTGCTGATCGCTGTTAGACCCGCCCCGCGTGCGCTCGAGCTGTTGAGACACAAACACTACACTAGTAATCAAAGAAGACACATATTGGTACATTTCATCACCAAGGACATTTGCAGTACTCTCGTGGTCGGTAAATGCTCTTGATGTTGGCGTTAGGGGAAGGCGCATTTGACGTCCGGTAACCACCTCGTGAGGGGTGAGGTGGTGGTCGGAACCTGGTCTATTCCTTAGCTCAAATAGGGCTAACGGAAGGCAATACAACCAACTCTTCTTTGTTGTTTGCTGTATTTTTGCAATTGCCTCCTTTAATAGGCCATTCAGGCGTTCACATACACCGTTGGCCTGTGGGTGGTATGCACATGCAAATTTATGCTTGATGTTCAGTAAGGATGTGATGTGCTGGAACATTTCGTTTGCGAAATGTGGGCCATTATCTGACCGCAGTACCTCGCACACTCCCCACCTGGGGAAGACCTCCCTCACTAGGAATTTAGCTGCTCTGAATGCATCTGGGTGTGAACAGGGCCCTGCTTCAATCCACCTCGAGAATGGGCATACTACTACAATCATATACCTATTTCCTTGACATACGTTGATCATATCAACATAGTTAATATGGAGATGTCGGAAGGGTCCCTCTGGCCGGGGTATAGTACCTCTTATCACCTTCAGAGTGTGACCGGCCGTAAACTGTTGACATGTGAGACAATTGCTGATAAAATTTGACACATGAGAATTTAACTCGGGGCAGAACCACTCTTCCCTAATTCATGCTGCAATTACTTCCTTGCCTGTGTGGGCTGGGTGGTGTAGTTGGCTCAGGCCGGTGTTCAATAGTGCCAGTGGTATTACAATCTTCCCAGTGTCACTCTGGCGCCATAGTGCGTCAGTTGGTGACATTGTGCATCCCCTTTTTACCCATATTTCTTTTTCTGCCATTGGTGCAGCCGCTTGTAGCTCCATTATCTGTGTGGCTGGGAGATGGGTGTACCCTTCTCTTATCAACATCTCCTTAGCCATTCCCCTCCCTCTCCCTCTCTCTGACTCTGGGGGGTTCCATATCTCACCAAAATATGCAGCATACTTCGCATGTGCGTCTGCTGCTGCATTCCCTTTTGAAATGTGGTCTTCACCATTGGTGTGTGCGGTGCATTTGACCAAAGCTAATTCTTGGGGGTCGTTTATTGCTTCAATTAGTTCAGCCAATAGGAGGGCATGTTGCACTGGAGTGCCATCAGCTCTCCTAAACCCTCTTCTTCTCCATTTCGACAGCCCTGAGTGGACAGTGGACGTAACATATGCGCTGTCGGAATATATGGTCACTCGTTTGTCAAAGCTTTCCCTCAACGCCAAAATTAGTGCAATTAATTCTGCTGCTTGAGCGGAATAATGCTGTGGTAGTTGTACACATTTCATTGCCACACACACCGGTACCTCCATCATTTTTACCACTGCTGCCCCAGTCCTCCTTATACCATCCCTTTGGTCGATAGTTGATGACCCATCAATGAACAGGAGCTCACCTCCCTCTAGTGCGTTTTCTTCAATCTTTCTAGTACATGAGTACATTTCAGTTATTTGCGTACAATCGTGGGCATAATCTCCTTCCTCAAGTACTTCTGCTAGGAACCTTGCTGGGTTGACCGTGCTACATCTAACAATTGATAGTTCAGCTCTGGATAAGATGATCTCATAACCTGATGCCCTTTGCGTGGTTAGGGTGGACTTAGGTTTATTCAATATTGCAAATAGTGCATGTTCCACAAACAGTGTAGTTGGGCACCCCATGGTGATTGCTGATGCTTTTTCTACCGCAAAAGCAGCTGCGGCGAGACCTTGTTCGCAAGGGAAATGACCTAACATCACAGGATCTAAGTGGCCGCTGTAAAATGCTACTGGTTTGTAGCCCATGCTTGTTTTTTGAGCCAACACTGCTTTCATTACTGCTGAGTCGCAATGTGAAAATATAAAGAATTGTCGCTCATAGTCTGGGGTTGCCAGTACCGGAGCAGTTGATATCGCATCTTTCAGTTCATCAAAAGCCTCTTTCATTTCCATTGTCCACCCCAACTTTTTCTCCCCTTTATTAGCTTCCTTTAACGCCTCAAGCAGGGGTCCTATGTATGAGCTGTAATCAAATACCCCTGCTCTACAGTAGTTGCACAGACCCAGGAACTGCTGCAGTTCCCTCACTGTTTGTGGCACTGGCGTTTTTGAAATGGCCTGTGCTCTTTGTGGTGCAATCTTTCTTCCATGTTGGGATATGAGCTGACCAATGTAAAGTACCTGTTCTTGACAGTACTGTAACTTTTCCATGTCTACCTTGTAGCCTTTTTCAGCCAATATTGTCATCATCTTTAATGAGTCCTCTCTGCATGTTCTTTCGTTTGTACTGCAAATTATTATGTCGTCGACATACTGCAACACTGTGCTTTCCACTTCAATGTTACCCAAATCCATCTGTATTACTCTGTTGAATATTGAGGGTGATTCGCAGTACCCTTGTGGCAATCTGGTGTGTTTCCACTTTGTGTTTCTGTAAGTGAAGCTTGTCAGATCTTGTGAGTCTGGGTGCAGGGGTATTGAGAAAAAGGCATTTTTAAGGTCGATCACTGTAAATCGTGATGCTTCTGCTTGAATGCCACACAATATTGTGGCCGGGTTTGCGGCTATGGGGTATTCTGCTTCTACTATGTTGTTCAAGGGCCTGAGATCCTGTATGAAGCGCCAAGACCCCCCTCTAGCCTTGCGCACTGGGTATACAGCCGTGTTACATGGTGATTCTGAGGGGACCAATATGCCATTATCTATAAGGGCCGTTATGGTTTCATATATGCCCTCATCTGCCTCTTTTGATAGTGGGTACTGTTTCACTCTGGGGAGTATTGCACCTTTTTTCAATTTTATCCTTACCCCCCCCTATACTTTTTATGCACCCCACGTCATAGGGGCTAGTAGTCCATAATGATGTGGGTACTTTTGTCATATCCTCCTCAAAGAAGGGAACTGGGATGGATGTGGGTGCCTCAAGTGCCATTGCCATTTTCTGTGCCACTTGTTTGTACGCCACTCTTAGCCATATTTCCACACTCATCATAAACACCATTTCACCTTCCTCCTTTTCTTCTGAAAACAGCTCCTCATCTGACACCTGGGTGAGTCTACACCCTTCTGCTAGTGCTATCACTGCCCTCCATGCTCTTCCTTCTCTGTCTTGGGCATGTACAGCAATGTAATCAGCTGTTGCTATAATGCTCTCAATGTCCACTGGAACCACCTTTCCTTCTGGTTCATTGACTGGTGTTTCTGGTCTGAACAAATAGGCTGCTGGCCTCCTCCAGATATTTCCCTCTATCCCTGGCATCCATGCAAATGCCATGTCTGTCCCGTACTGGAAGAGTTTGCCATCTACTGGCTCAGCCCTAATCGCTGTCTGTCCGCAGTATGCTTGCATAATCTGTCGTGCTGTGAGCATGTTAATTCCTGGAGTAGAGCAAATTATGCCGTCCTCCGTAAAGGAGATCGTCATATTCAACCTGTTCATGATGTCTCTCCCCAGTATATTTACTGGTGAGGCACTATAATATAAAAGTGGGACTGACATGTCATAATCTCCTATAGATAAGGGAATGTTATCAGTAAAAGGAACCAACCCTCTAGCCCCAGAGAATCCTTGGGTGTTCATGGCTTCTCCCGACATCTTAAATTTACCTTCCCTTATGCAAGACCGGGTCGCCCCGGTGTCAACAAGGAATGATAATTTTTTGTCACCTATCGTTACCTCTATGCGTGGTTCCTCCGCACTATTAGGTGTTACCGACAGGATGGGACACACCAAGGCCGTCTGTGGGCTGTCCTATTGAGGGTACAGGTACAGGTTTAGTGCTGGATGGTTCAGTCGAGTTCATCCATGCCGCAGGTGTCGGCATGTGCAGGGCAGGCTGGTGGGCACATCCGTATGTTCCTGTACCAGGGTATTTGGTCGTCTGGTAGATGGGCAAACTCCTCTCGTGGCGGGTGTCTGGGCCGTGATCCTCTAGGCCAAGCGCGAGAGGGGAAGGGCGGGAGCCTGTTCTTCCATTCTCCCACTTCAGTCCCCCCTCTGGTCGACTTGTCGACCACAAACATATCCTTTTCTTTATCTCCTCTTACTCTCCATATTTTAGTTATTCCTCCCAAATGTCCATAGTGGTTAACATGGTCTTCAAATGACCAATACATATATTCACAGGTTCCTCCAGGAGTGCAGTATACCCATTTCCCTATGTAGCTCTTTGGGTTTCTTGGGTTTTCGAGCTTCACAGATGGTGGGTCGAGGTGGTTGGTGATGATCTGGTTGCGCAACTTCTCTCTTTCTTTTATGATTGTGCCTGTGTGTTTGCCATCATCTGTTGGCATCAAAAGGTGCATACCAACCATTTCGATCATCTCGTCTGTGGTGCGTGCCTTCCGGGCCTTCCAAAATCTTATTATGATCAGTGTAGCTCCAGCCAAAATAGTACATCCAACTATAATCTTCAGTCCATCTGACAGCCAAGATGGCATCCATGACCATAATATTGAAAACCAGCATCCTTTTTTACACCTTTACTTTCATCCATCATTTTTGAGTGCATCTGGGCCAATTGTAAAACTGCTTCTGTCAGTGTACCATTGTCAGCATCGTTGGCAGGGATGAATGTGCAGCATGATTGTCCTATCTTAGCGCAAACTCCTCCTTCCATTGCTGTGAGGAGGTCCAGTACATATCTGTTCTGAAGCGCTACCATCCTCACAGCTCGCAGTTCCTCTTTTATTGCGTTGAATCCATTCACTGTAGAGTTAATTGTCATCATTAGTTCCCACCTAGTTATCTGGAGCCATTTTGCGTTTGCGTAAGCCTGTAGTCCCGGATGTATTATTGAGGAGAAGAACATTGCTGCTCTGCTGAATAGTCTGTGTTCTGGCGGAATTGAAGTCAGTGCTGTTTCCGACCTTCCCCACAGGTAGTTTCCTGTCAGAGGTTCTCCTTGTCTTTTCTTCCTATTCAGGACGGTGTTGTTGCCGTTGTTCCTGTTCTCTGGCCCCTTCTGAAGCTGTGCAGATCTCTTCTTCCTCTTGTTTCCTTCATCCATTTTGGGGAAATTCGCCATATTCACATGTTTCTGGGGCACCACTAGTGATGGTACATTAACGTGTACTATTGTGCATACACCATTCCACAGAGGGGGCAGTGTGTGGTATGCCTTGTCTCCACAGGCCCAGTAATGGTCCATTACTACTGCTGTTCCTGCTCCCCCCTCAGGTAACTCCATCACGCTTTCACAATTGGTGTTGTATCCTACGTCCACTTCTCCTTTATGTTGGTAGCATACCTTAGGCGCAGTTAGCGGCAGTATTGTTATTGGGTCTTCATCCTTCTCCATCCACGTGAGCATGGGTACGTACTTGACCCAAGTCATCCAACATCTATGGTTGTGTCCATCAATAGTTGAAATATTTTCTCTTGTTACCATGTTGCTGCCAACCACTCCTATGTCCCATTTGTTGTTCATGTACACCTTCCCTGTTATTATCACCAGTGGTCTTTCCCAACATCCGTTTTTACCAGGGACTTCAGTGGCGTACCAATCACATGGTAGGTACTGTAGTGTTACTTTCTTTGTTTCTCCTTTTTCAGGACCACTTGTTATGTACCTGAATCCTTCAGCATGTAAACTGCTCTTGTGGTAACTCAAATAAGTCTTGAGGAAGTTGTTTTCATATGGATATGTATCTCGTGTTTTCCACACCAGTTGCACCACTGTCCCTTGAAATCTTCCTTTCGTTTGGAACAGTGCCAGGTATATTATACATCGTGCTAATTTTTCATCTACCTCCGTGGCAACAAATGTTCGAGAAGCGCTCATGGCGTATGGGATTAATGAGCAAACGTAGCAGCTGTCTTCTGTTGTCTGTTTACCTATGTGGGTCATGTGTTGGTACCATATGTTGTTTGAGATGTGTGCTGAATCTTGTATGTAGTTGTCAATACCTTTATTATCTGAGTATGTGCTGCGTTTAACTCTATTTTCCTTGTGTGGGATTTTACTAGTACCACCTGACGTAACACCTGTTGCAGCTGGGGGTGGGGGTGTATTAGGTTTGGGTACAGCAATAATATCAATAGCATAGCTGTACTGCCATACAGAGGCAGCCAAGAACCCGGTGATCATTAAAATCCCCATCAATTTTATTACAGATGCTAATTTCACCGGCATTTTGCTTTTACCTTGCTGCAGTCCGGCAGCTTATTCTTGCGACGTTACAGTTGCCCGCCTGAAAATTCTTAATATGCTTGTTATTAGTGTTAGTTGTCGTTTTTAAGCTCTCCCTATCAAGTAGTCATTCAGTGCCCAGGCGAAGAGCTGTTCCCACGCCAATCTAAGCGATCTATCTCTTAGGACAGGCAAGTATGGTTGAAGGTGGGGCATTGAATGTTCTATGGCCAATAGGAATGCCGTGTAGTAGACACGTACCCTCCTTTTTTTCAGATACGTTGGCCCTTTTATTTCATATACAAATTGGTGTGACAATTCTTCCAGGTAATTATCGTCTGAGGGTACCATCTACTCCTGGGCAGTGAATTGGTTAGTTATCTACTTTCTTAGTAGTACAATAATACGCTGTACCTGCATGTGCGAGAGAAAAGAAAGAGAACATTCAGGTGTTTACATGTGTATATGTGCAAGACAATGACCTTCAGTTCAGTTATTACTACAGTGGGTAGGGGGTCAATAGGCAGAGGGTTTGGGGCTCAACTGGCGGAAGTCTCTTTACTCTTTGATCGTGTAACCATGGGGTGGGCGGTATGGGGATCACCCCTTTCTTGTCTAGTAGTTGTCTCTGGGGAATCTGGGGGGTGGCAGGGTATGGGGACACTTAGGCCGTTAGTTGCGGTAGAAGTCTCTTCCTCCGTTGGTGACGCTGTTGTTGTTCTCCCAGTGGCCCTGTCGGTGGTGCTGGGGCAGGTCTGGAGTTTGTAGATCTTTACGTCGTGTAGGTGGTTCCAGGCACGTTTGTCCTGTAGCTTTACTGCTCTCGTTGATACCTCCTCTACCAGATGGGGGCCAGTGAAGCGTGGGCTGTTCCACTTTCTGTTGAAATTGCGGAGTAATACGTGGTCACCTTTAGCAACTTTGCACAGTCTTTCCTTTTCCAATTCTTTATCCGCGTCTTCTTGCTGATCTCTGTTAGACCCGCCCCGCGTGCGCTCGAGCTGTTGAGACACAAACACTACACTAGTAATCAAAGAAGACACGTATTGGTACATTTCATCACCAAGGACATTTGCAGTACTCTCGTGGTCGGTAAATGCTCTTGATGTTGGCGTTAGGGGAAGGCGCATTTGACGTCCGGTAACCACCTCGTGAGGGGTGAGGTGGTGGTCGGAACCTGGTCTATTCCTTAGCTCAAATAGGGCTAACGGAAGGCAATACAACCAACTCTTCTTTGTTGTTTGCTGTATTTTTGCAATTGCCTCCTTTAATAGGCCATTCAGGCGTTCACATACACCGTTGGCCTGTGGGTGGTATGCACATGCAAATTTATGCTTGATGTTCAGTAAGGATGTGATGTGCTGGAACATTTCGTTTGCGAAATGTGGGCCATTATCTGACCGCAGTACCTCGCACACTCCCCACCTGGGGAAGACCTCCCTCACTAGGAATTTAGCTGCTCTGAATGCATCTGGGTGTGAACAGGGCCCTGCTTCAATCCACCTCGAGAATGGGCATACTACTACAATCATATACCTATTTCCTTGACATACGTTGATCATATCAACATAGTCAATATGGAGATGTCGGAAGGGTCCCTCTGGCCGGGGTATAGTACCTCTTATCACCTTCAGAGTGTGACCGGCCGTAAACTGTTGACATGTGAGACAATTGCTGATAAAATTTGACACATGAGAATTTAACTCGGGGCAGAACCACTCTTCCCTAATTCATGCTGCAATTACTTCCTTGCCTGTGTGGGCTGGGTGGTGTAGTTGGCTCAGGCCGGTGTTCAATAGTGCCAGTGGTATTACAATCTTCCCAGTGTCACTCTGGCGCCATAGTGCGTCAGTTGGTGACATTGTGCATCCCCTTTTTACCCATATTTCTTTTTCTGCCATTGGTGCAGCCACTTGTAGCTCCATTATCTGTGTGGCTGGGAGATGGGTGTACCCTTCTCTTATCAACATCTCCTTAGCCATTCCCCTCCCTCTCCCTCTCTCTGACTCTGGGGGGTTCCATATCTCACCAAAATATGCAGCATACTTCGCATGTACGTCTGCTGCTGCATTCCCTTTTGAAATGTGGTCTTCACCATTGGTGTGTGCGGTGCATTTGACCAAAGCTAATTCTTGGGGGTCGTTTATTGCTTCAATTAGTTCAGCCAATAGGAGGGCATCTTGCACTGGAGTGCCATCAGCTCTCCTAAACCCTCTTCTTCTCCATTTCGACAGCCCTGAGTGGACAGTGGACGTAACATATGCGCTGTCGGAATATATGGTCACTCGTTTGTCAAAGCTTTCCCTCAACGCCAAAATTAGTGCAATTAATTCTGCTGCTTGAGCGGAATAATGCTGTGGTAGTTGTACACATTTCATTGCCACACACACCGGTACCTCCATCATTTTTACCACTGCTGCCCCAGTCCTCCTTATACCATCCCTTTGGTCGATAGTTGATGACCCATCAATGAACAGGAGCTCACCTCCCTCTAGTGCGTTTTCTTCAATCTTTCTAGTACATGAGTACATTTCAGTTATTTGCGTACAATCGTGGGCATAATCTCCTTCCTCAAGTACTTCTGCTAGGAACCTTGCAGGGTTGACCGTGCTACATCTAACAATTGATAGTTCAGCTCTGGATAAGATGATCTCATAACCTGATGCCCTTTGCGTGGTTAGGGTGGACTTAGGTTTATTCAATATTGCAAATAGTGCATGTTCCACAAACAGTGTAGTTGGGCACCCCATGGTGATTGCTGATGCTTTTTCTACCGCAAAAGCAGCTGCGGCGAGACCTTGTTCGCAAGGGAAATGACCTAACATCACAGGATCTAAGTGGCCGCTGTAAAATGCTACTGGTTTGTAGCCCATGCTTGTTTTTTGAGCCAACACTGCTTTCATTACTGCTGAGTCGCAATGTGAAAATATAAAGAATTGTCGCTCATAGTCTGGGGTTGCCAGTACCGGAGCAGTTGATATCGCATCTTTCAGTTCATCAAAAGCCTCTTTCATTTCCATTGTCCACCCCAACTTTTTCTCCCCTTTATTAGCTTCCTTTAACGCCTCAAGCAGGGGTCCTATGTATGAGCTGTAATCAAATACCCATGCTCTACAGTAGTTGCACAGACCCAGGAACTGCTGCAGTTCCCTCACTGTTTGTGGCACTGGCGTTTTTGAAATGGCCTGTGCTCTTTGTGGTGCAATCTTTCTTCCATGTTGGGATATGAGCTGACCAATGTAAAGTACCTGTTCTTGACAGTACTGTAACTTTTCCATGTCTACCTTGTAGCCTTTTTCAGCCAATATTGTCATCATCTTTAATGAGTCCTCTCTGCATGTTCTTTCGTTTGTACTGCAAATTATTATGTCGTCGACATACTGCAACACTGTGCTTTCCACTTCAATGTTACCCAAATCCATCTGTATTACTCTGTTGAATATTGAGGGTGATTCGCAGTACCCTTGTGGCAATCTGGTGTGTTTCCACTTTGTGTTTCTGTAAGTGAAGCTTGTCAGATCTTGTGAGTCTGGGTGCAGGGGTATTGAGAAAAAGGCATTTTTAAGGTCGATCAATCGTGATGCTTCTGCTTGAATGCCACACAATATTGTGGCCGGGTTTGCGGCTATGGGGTATTCTGCTTCTACTATGTTGTTCAAGGGCCTGAGATCCTGTATGAAGCGCCAAGACCCCCCTCTAGCCTTGCGCACTGGGTATACAGCCGTGTTACATGGTGATTCTGAGGGGACCAATATGCCATTATCTATAAGGGCCGTTATGGTTTCATATATGCCCTCATCTGCCTCTTTTGATAGTGGGTACTGTTTCACTCTGGGGAGTATTGCACCTTTTTTCAATTTTATCCTTACCCCCCCTATACTTTTTATGCACCCCACGTCATAGGGGCTAGTAGTCCATAATGATGTGGGTACTTTTGTCATATCCTCCTCAAAGAAGGGAACTGGGATGGATGTGGGTGCCTCAAGTCCCATTGCCATTTTCTGTGCCACTTGTTTGTACGCCACTCTTAGCCATATTTCCACACTCATCATAAACACCATTTCACCTTCCTCCTTTTCTTCTGAAAACAGCTCCTCATCTGACACCTGGGTGAGTCTACACCCTTCTGCTAGTGCTATCACTGCCCTCCATGCTCTTCCTTCTCTGTCTTGGGCATGTACAGCAATGTAATCAGCTGTTGCTATAATGCTCTCAATGTCCACTGGAACCACCTTTCCTTCTGGTTCATTGACTGGTGTTTCTGGTCTGAAAAAATAGGCTGCTGGCCTCCTCCAGATATTTCCCTCTATCCCTGGCATCCATGCAAATGCCATGTCTGTCCCGTACTGGAAGAGTTTGCCATCTACTGGCT
Source organism: Ambystoma mexicanum (assembly GCF_040938575.1). NCBI lineage: Eukaryota > Metazoa > Chordata > Amphibia > Caudata > Ambystomatidae > Ambystoma > Ambystoma mexicanum. Next base: position 1,141,760,529 of record NC_090937.1, read on the forward strand.
CAGCCCTAATCGCTGTCTGTCCGCAGTATGCTTGCATAATCTGTCGTGCTGTGAGCATGTTAATTCCTGGAGTAGAGCAAATTATGCCGTCCTCCGTAAAGGAGATCGTCATATTCAACCTGTTCATGATGTCTCTCCCCAGTATATTTACTGGTGAGGCACTATAATATAAAAGTGGGACTGACATGTCATAATCTCCTATAGATAAGGGAATGTTATCAGTAAAAGGAACCAACCCTCTAGCCCCAGAGAATCCTTGGGTGTTCATGGCTTCTCCCGACATCTTAAATTTACCTTCCCTTATGCAAGACCGGGTCGCCCCGGTGTCAACAAGGAATGATAATTTTTTGTCACCTATCGTTACCTCTATGCGTGGTTCCTCCGCACTATTAGGTGTTACCGACAGGATGGGACACACCAAGGTCGTCTGTGGGCTGTCCTATTGAGGGTACAACGATTGACCATTTCCTGTGTAAGGGTTGTGTCCCAGGACCGTCACCCTACCCAGTTGTGTTTGTTGTGCTTGGGGTTGTTGTGTTATTGCTACCTGTTGTTGTGGCAGTGAATATGTCTGTGGCTGTTGTTGTGTTATTAGTTGTTGCTGTTCATTTCCCTGTTGCAACGTCTGCTGTTGCTGCATGCCCTGCTGTTCCTGTGTGGGCCTTGGTTGTCCCTGTTCGCTCCATGATGGTGTACCTGGTCTTACTCTACACGTGCGTGACATGTGCCCTACTAATCCACAACTCCAACACATCGGTGGTTCCCTACTCTGCCATAGAAAGCTTCCTGTGTTGTCCTGGTATACTGGTTGCCCGGTGGGGTAGGAATTTCTAAGTCCTCCCACCTGCTGTTGTGTGTTATATCCGTATCCTCTCCCTCTCATAATTCCTCCTCTTCCCCTGTTGTAATTATAATACCCAGCTCCTGGCATTGAGTATCCTCCTCCCATGTTGGTCGTGTATGGTTGGAGTGGCGGCACCTGTTGTGTTATAGTCTGTGAGGGTGGTATTTGGGAGGGATCTTGTGCAGCCACTACTTGTGTGGGGCTTTCGGTCATTGTTGTAGGTGCAGTTATTAGTGCCCCTTGCATTGTGTACTTAGTAAGTTTTTTCTGTACTAGTTTAGCCTCTTCCGTTTTCCTGTCCTCTTCCTTTTGTTTCATTCCTTGCCATGCCCTACAACGATGCACTATTGTCAGTTGTATTTCTGGCCATGCTTTTGCTTCCATTCCCACTACTTTCTTCAGTTGTTTCTGAACTCCTTCTGGGAGCCCTTGTACTAGTATATGATAAAATATTGCTGGTGTTTTGTCCCATTGTTCTCTAGTTTCCATGCGCCACTTCTCTTGGATTTCCTGGATATAATCAACAGGATCTTCGTTCTCACGCATCTTGCGTGAGGTAATTGCTCCTATGTCTGATGTGTCTGGGTACTGTACCCTCAATGCCTGCCATAGTGCATGTCTGCAGTTTGCGAATGGTGCCCCATCATGTGATGTGTTTGCTATTGTTACCCCAGTGAATCCCGCTCTCTTCCAAATGTCATCCGCTGCATCCCCTAATATCGATATTAGAAGGCCCTTTACATCTCCCACTGCCAGTTTCTGTCCTGCGGTGTGTTTTTCCATTTCATATATCCATTTACCCGCACCTCCACTTAATGATGGGAGCCTGCACTTTTTATTCTCTTTGTCTGTATGCTTCCAAGGGACGTACTGTGGTCTAACCCCTCCCCTCTCCAGAAGTGGCATTAAGTTGTGTCTCGTTTTACCCCTTGGGTTCCATAAAATCGAGTCCTCACACCCCTCCTCTTCTTCCCTCTCTCCTACATCGTCAATTTCGTCCGTCTTTCCCCTGCTCGTAACTCTTTCTTCTCCATCTTTTCCCCTACTTCCATCATTTCCTGTATTTAATGTGGGCGTGTGTATTCGTTCTTCCTGCCTGCGTCTAGGGAGGTCTCTAAGCCGACCTGCATAGGGTGTCAGTTCAGTTGTGAAGGGCGCAAGTTTGATTGTACGTAATGAGCGTGAGGTGGTTGAGCATGTAGGGTGGGATGGGAGAGGGTGTGATGGTGACGGTGTGGCTTCATGTGTCTGTCTTTCCGCTATTCCTTGCTCTTCCTCCTCACTTCTCTCCAGTTCGTCCTTTCTCCTACAGATCCATGGTGAGTCTGTATTAGTCCGGGTGGTGTATAGTTTATCTAGGCTTTCCCTTTCACTGTTTCTTCCTTCCTTCTCCATTCCTTCTTCTTCCTCACTACAAAAGTCATTGATAAACGGCAGCCCCCACTCTGTCTTTTTCCCCTTGATTGTTACTGTTTTTAAGTCTATTAGGTCCTGTTCTCCCTTTTCTCCTTTGTCAACCGCTCACCTTTGCGCTGATGTTGTTGCTACTTCTGTGTCTCTATATACATACCCCCTTACTTCACTTTCCCTTCTCCTATCTTCTCTTTCCCCTTCATTTCTCTCCTCCATCTCTCTACCAATTTCCTCCCTCTTCCTTTTTAATTCCTCCATTACTTTACTACTCACCTTTTCCAATATCCTTTCATCCTCTTTCTTTTTTCCTTTCCCATCTCACTCTCTCCCTTTCTAATATACTCTCTATCACCCTCCCTTCTTCGTATTTCTTAGTCGTTTCTGATAGTAATCTCTTCTTCCACATTGCCATTTCTTTTTCTTTCTCTTCTTCTTCCCTTTTCCTCTCTCGTAGCACTGCTCTTGATACCCTTTCTGCTGCTGCTTTTACCCTTTCAGCTTCTCTCTTTTGCTCCTCAGTTCGTTCCCTTATTTTTTCCAATTCGTTCTTACCTTCTTTCCTTTCCCTCGCTCTCTCTCTTTCCTCCCTCTCGAGCTGTTTGATCAGTTCATTCTGCTCATTCCTTAACTCTGCTAGTCGTTCCTCCAAACTCTCTTCCTTTTGACGTAACAGCTCTTCCCCTCTCATTCCACTCTCCCTGGTATTATCCTCATCTATTTTCCTTACTACCTCCTTCTCTTCTCCTGTTAATGAACCTCGTAATTTTAATAGTATCTGCGCAGCTACCCACTCATCATGTCCTATTTCCACAGTTTGTTCTTCTCCAGTCCTCCCCTCCCCTGCTGGCATCTTCCTAGGAGCCACATATGGTGGCGGGCTGTATGCCGGGTTCGAGTACCCCTCAGCTGCCCTTAACTGTCCTCTTTCTATTTCTCCTAATTCTCTGAAAGGGTACAACCCCCCTCCCTCTGTTTTCACTACCTTTGCTAGGGGTGTATCGTTGCTCTGTTCCTTTTTTATTTCATTTTCTTTTGGGTTATTATTCTTTTCTCCTCCCTCTTTTCCGTTCCCCGTGTTCTTTGGGTCTTCACTTTCCTTTTTCCCATTCTCTCCTTCCTCCTTAATCTCTTTCTCTTCCGGTGTTTCCCCCACAGTGAACATTCCATTTGGTCCTGGTCGGGACCCTTGGAACATCCTCCATAAGTTAAACACCTCCACGTGGTTTGTCAACTTCTTCCCTTTGTATGTATTATGCAAATGGTTTAATAGTGAATGTTGGGTATATGGATCGAAGCTACCATTAGGCGGCCATGGTGTTATCATTTTGTTGTCCGTCCCCTGTGTCCATTCTATGCTACACTTGATCAGTTTCTCCCTATGGGGTGACAGTGTTGTACATATGTGTTGTAGTGGAGTAGTGAGGGTGTTCCCCCACCCTCCCGTTCCTGTCCCGTATGACATCGTAGCGCTTCACTTGTTATCCTTCCCCTATTTGGTAGCTATTATCTTACTAACACTTACAATACACAGCCTTATACCTTTACCTGGCCCCGTAAGTTTGGGGACTTGCTATAGTCCGCTAAGGAAAATTATTAAAACATAGTATTTACATTTGTATATTTTCTTCTTTCTTTCTTCCTTTACACAACACCCTTACGGCCCCCTGCGGCCGAGGCGCACGTAGCCCCCTGCGGCTGCGTACCCCTTGTGACGTTCTTATACAGTCGTCCTATTTTCACTTGCTCCTCCTCCTTCTTCTACACTTGCCGTGGCCGGCGTTCTCCGTGCGCCGCCACGTCCCCCGTTTCGCCTCTCCTCGATCAACTCGTTACCGCTTATCTCCGTTTCCACTCCCTTACCACAGTTCTCTTCCCCACCACTCTCAGAAAGAAAGATGCCTTGTGCTCGGGATATCCTATGAAGGCCCTACTGGTGACGTCACCGATCTCTTCGAACTGCTGGTAAGTTCTTCATATATTCTTTGAGTCCAAAATACACTTGCAATCTACCCCCGTTAACCCCACAGCTGTCTTCCTGTCACTCCTGGAACAAGGTAATCAATAAATATAATCGGACTGCGCACGCTGCGTCGCCTCGCGTGTGATACGCCCCTCGACAGGAGGGCTTAACCAGCCAATTATCTTCCGTATTGGGCAACTAACTAGCTACCGCCTACAGGGAAACGTCATCTACCTATCGAGTTTCTTGCTCGAACAATAGGGATCCTCATCTACTCATTGATCAATAAATGCCAAATCGTAGGAAACCACACACACACCCCCCTACACGTAGTCGCGACCTAGGCCAATCAGTGTCTACGAGCGGCCGCACGTGATGTTTTTGTGCTCCACCTCCTTCTCTCGCGTAACGTAGCCGACTGCTCCCGCACTCGTTCGGCTACCATTCATTTCATTGCCTACACTAAATTGTCAACCTTTCGCCGCGCACCTGTGCAATACCTCCCACCTCCCGTATTTAATTCCTCCCCCCTCCCTCACAATTTCACATTGCTTGTTGTGCGTGGCATGCTCACCAAGTTCTCTTGATGCGGGGCCGCTCGACTGCGTGCACCCCTCCAAGCGGCTCGCCACCTCCCCTCGTCTGGACCACGTCTGGACACTCGCCAACCGCGGGCGGGATACTTCTCAACCGGCTCCCGAAGGTCAATATCCGGATTGCGCTGTCCGGTCTTCTCGCAGTTCCGCGATGGTCCTGTAGTCCTCAGAAGGGGGCAACGGCAGAGGGGGCCGCGCCGCCGGGCCTCCTCGCAACGGGAGTACCTGGAAAAAATAAAAAAGCAGATCTTAAACAGATCTCAGCAGTGCCTCCAACTTGTCGGGGGGAAATTCTGCCGGGGTCGGCCGGAGCCGTCCGTAGACCTCCGGGCAGGGAGGCCCCAACTCCTCCCGTATATCCCAAAAGAGATAGAGTATGAGACACACGCAAGAAGCAAGGTGACTCTGCTGTTTATTAGACAAAACGGCAGGGATGGGTCAAGGATCGTACGCGTCCGTCCTGACACACACACAATCGTGGGGCTCGCAGGCCCTTTTTACCTTAGTATGACGCGCTACTTGCGTCACCTTAGAAAGTTTAGCAAAAAACCTATTTCCACTCTGGATTGGTTACTTGAGTGGTAGGGTTAGTATAGCATACATATAGAGAACGGTGTTAGTGGTTGAGGGTTAGTCAGGTGGTATACTTGGGCTGTCCCTTCAATTTGATACATGAAAATTGTTACATGAAGACCTCTGAGGATTGGTCAATGTTAATGGCGTCAGTGAAAAGAGCCCCATGTTCTGATTGGTCCACTCGCGAGCCTCCCAATTTGAGACTATCGCTGTTCTCAGCTCGCGGTGCACCTGTTATTTGCAACAATGTTTTACTATGGGTAGGTGTAAACAATGTGAGGATTTATTCATTTGTTGGGAGGTCGACTACTCCCACTGCTGCAGATGTCCAATGAGTCTTTTAATTGTATCTGCCTGTGTCTTGAAACGTGGGATTCATGCGTCTCCTTCCTCCTGGGCTTGGCATCCTGTCAGGTTTAGCTTTGTTACGTGAGGTGGGACCGTGTTTGAGGCAAAATTCAGCACAATTAATATTGTTTTTCCTACTGTGTGCCTGGTTTATCTTGCAGGTGCGACCTTGGCGTCTGCTTGCGGCATGCGAGATTGCAACATCGTGCCCTTGGCGGTGTGCTTTCGCCGGGCTCATTCTGCAGGGTCAGCAACCGAGCTCTTGCTCATTCAGTGTTCATGGAAGCTTTTGCTTGCGGCCTACTTGGGCCTGGTGCATAGGTGGAACCGTTTGATGCATAGCGCTTTAAGTTACGGTATCATATTGCTCTATCCTCAGTATCGTGTCTCCGTTATATCCTTCATTATGGTACATGGTTCTTAGAAGAAGCGTGAGCAAGCCTTTTTAGATAAGTTCATTATGCGTCTTGCGTTTCTGCATTTTGAGAGCCTATGTGGAAAATAATAAAGATGCACGTCCGTGGGTATGTCTGTCGCCTACGTCATAGCACTGAGTATGTTCTTCGTGTGGATTGGTGTGGGAGTGTCCGGTGTACATGTTTGCACAGGTGTGCTAACCGTTGGCTAGGTCGTCATGGCATCTCTAACGACATGTAGGTTTAGTGCTGGATGGTTCAGTCGAGTTCATCCATGCCGCAGGTGTCGGCATGTGCAGGGCAGGCTGGTGGGCACATCCGTATGTTCCTGTACCAGGGTATTTGGTCGTCTGGTAGATGGGCAAACTCCTCTCGTGGCGGGTGTCTGGGCCGTGATCCTCTAGGCCAAGCGCGAGAGGGGAAGGGCGGGAGCCTGTTCTTCCATTCTCCCACTTCAAGACCGTCTCCAATAAACTAGTTATAGACAACATGTCTGTGGGGCAGATAGTTGGATTGCATAGAAGCCTGTATTGCTTTGGGTATTCAATTGACTGTTAAAACAGGGCAGTTGTCGATTCCTTCAGTTTTAGTGGTAAACCCCCTCATCAGATGCTTGAAAAAATCAATTAGCTCATTCTACACTTGTAATTTTTCCATGATCTCAAAATGGTATCAGGAGATTGCTGATGGCCAGCAGGCCACTTGAAATATGTGTGTTTATTCACAACGTCTTCAAAGGACTAACTCAAGACACTGGGCCTCATCAGTCTGGCGGTATCCCGTTGGAGATTTTGCAGAGCGGAATTAGAGCTACCGCCAGCGCCTGCAGCGCAATTAGTGCTGCATCACAACCTGATGTGAATGCGTGAACCACTTTAGCGCTAATTCCCTCCAGAGGAATTAGGGCTGAAACAAGTCACTCTGCCAAAACCCCAGTGCAAATAGTGCTACTGCTGGCCCGCCATCAGTGCTACGCGAAAGGGAAGCATGGCAATGGCCATCTTTTAAAAACTAAATCCACCCTGAATCCCACACTTCCTACAGACAACCAACCCTAAAAGGCACTGGGAACATGTCACAGGAGCGGACCTGAGGGAAGGTGCCTGAATACTGTCTCCGTAAGCTGCAATTTAGTGAGGGAGAGCTGGTAGTCCTCACAGAGGAGGTTGTTTGGTACTGTGAGGCGCTATATGGGAGCAGGCAGCACAAAACCTCAGGCCAGTGCAAATCCGCCATCTAGCTGACAATAAGCCCGAAGGTAACTGTGGTAAGCAGTGTCCCCGTGATGCAGAAGACTGCCGCAAAAGATGTAATGATCTAATGTACAGGGTGCAGGGACTCCTCTCCCAACACTGGCAGGAGGCCATGGTAGCAGGAGGCGGAACCAACAAGTCCCTTATCCTCGCACCATGGGAGGAGAAGTGCAGCAGTATCCTGACCATGGAGGGTATTGAGGAGGTTAGCAGAGCGTAGACGGTGCCAGCCTCCAGGAGGCAGGTGGTGAGTTACCACCGCCCCCAATTCACACAGCAAATGACTATCCATAAATGTTAGCCTTAGCATAAAATGCTGAAATGGACAGGGACACATGCCAGCAGGCCCAGCAGCTCTCCTGGACAATCACAGTGAACTGATGGGGTGTCACCTCAGCCCCCCTCCACATCAGCCTGTGGGGAGGGTGCCAAGTGCACCCCTGAGTGGTTGTGAAGTGTGAAGGTGTGGCAAGTGGCCAATCCAAGTGCGATCGAACCCACACCCCTGCTGGCGTTCTCGGTGCCAGCAGGAGTGTGGCGTGTGAGTATCCACAACACTGTGCAGTTGTCACACCAACTTGTTTCAGGCTGTAGGCATCTATGCCAGTAATTTTAAAAGCAGCCACAAAATGGGTGCAGATGACAGTGTTTGCAATAAAAGCAGCCAGTAAGTGCAAATGGGAGCAGCAGATTAGGGATACAGGTCAGCATTTTAGTGGGATTAATATGAATGAATGCAAAAAGAGACAGTAGATTAAGTAGTGCAGGTGAAGGCAGAAACATTTAAATGATGACAATGTATTAGGCCTTCAATGGTGAACCAGAATGTTTGCAAAAAAGACAGTGGATTGAAAGTGCATTATATATATGAAATTATGAGAATCCCCATCTGTGTAAAGTTGCATTGAGAAAATAGCATATATTAATTAACTAACTTCCCTACTAAATGACACCCCAGTAATTAATTAGCTCTTCTGATTAACTTTGCAATGCAATGTTAGGAAACACGGATGGACATTCTGTCTTATTTTTCTATCTCTTTTAACTCCATGGAAAAGAGATGCACAGTAAAAATAAAATGAATGAACTGTCTTTTTGTGGTTTCTGAAGCATCTTTGTTTGTGCAGGAAATAAGTTGATACATACATGCTCTCGTGAGTGATTGGACAGTGGACTCAGGAGTTTAGGAGTTGATGAGATATGTCAGAGGGGAAGCAGATCTGCTCTTGATTGTCAGGCAGTTTTAATAAATAGGGGATGAACTGAAGGGAGGGGCTCTTCTTCTTCTCCTCTGCCCTGCTCTTCGGCTGGCTGCTGACTGCCGGCTGCGGAGAGAATTCAGAGACTGCAATCCTGGCTGTTGGGTATCCAAGGCCATTTCTCAGAGTGCCAGTGATCGTGTGGGGCTTGGGAAGTCTTCATCGCAGACAGGCAGTAGTGAAGAGAGGGTCGCGCTGATATGACACAGCTACTTCTAATCCTTATGTAAGTGTTTGTGGAAATGAGGAGAGTGTTGAATGACTGCCAATTATCTCTGTATCTGTTTAGACAAGATTAGGGCATTACTTTCAACAGGGTCATTGTTGTTTTATTTTGCACACTGGGAACTGACAAAATAAAAAATAAGGTTTTGCAGTGCATGTTTATATCTTGTCTCTTAGATAACAGCGGCAGTGTCGTCCTGTTGGTAAGAGCTCATACCTGTATTATCATGAAATATAATGTTGTGTTTTTATTCCATAATAAGCAGGATTACCAAAAATAGTAATTGCAATAACAGAGAAAAAGCTGGTGTCATTTTGTCTCCTTTTCATATGTCTGATGATCACTATTTTAGTGGAGAAAAGTAACTGGGAAACACCTTGGGGATTACATCACAGCGGTAAAAGTGTTTACCACCGGAGGTAAAAGTAAGAAACAAAAGGGGCAATACAAAGGCAAGCTAGAAAGTTTGTGTGTTGGTGTGAGTGTGTTCCGCCATGCATGCTGAGGTGGAACAGAGCCCTTCCAGGGCGTAGGCTAATGAGTAGATAAGTCATTAGCACAATTTAAACACTATCAATGACATTATTTATTACCTTACCGGGTTCCCTCTAAATGTGCTAAGCCTGGGTGGATGCCTACAGTCAATCCAAGTACAGGACATAGTTATAAAATGGGGAAGGTTTGTCTTATCATATAGGGCAGTGTTATGAAAGGTATGCTGACCACTAAATTACCACCAAAATGAGGTAATGTCAATTTACCACCAATTTACCACAATACTAAAATACCACCAAGTTAGCTAATAGCCCAAAGACAAAACCTCCTACAAGGCCCAGTTGGCTAGCCCCATGCTCGCATGGCACACAAATCCCATGGCAGTGTATGACTCTCTGCCCCTACATGGGTTCAGCAAGCCAAACACAAACCAAGACAGAGTACTGCTGCTGGCTGCACCATAGTATCCCAATGAGCCATGGCAGTGCCATAAACAAAGCCACTATAGCCACTCCCACAAGGCATGGGGAGGGGCTGTTGTGGCATGAATGCATACAACCGTCCCATCTGCTCCAAAACAAAGTCTGTGCCTGTATGCCAGCACATGACCATGAGAGCATGCCACAATATGTGTGACCCTGCAGGGCGCAATGCATGCATGTTATACCCAGTGAGCTGCCCCTGCATGGACAGCCCGACTTGTCCGCACATGGGCCAAAGGCCACCTGGCCATGGGTCACAGACACATATCTGCGACCATTCCCACAATTCTGTGGGCACATGCAATGCCCCCTGATCAACCATGCCCACCTGGCCACATGGGTGTGGTGTCACTCTGAGCAATAGCATACCAACCCACGTGAATGCACCATGCCTGACAGCATGTCATTTGTCCCCTACAGGACCTCAGACAGTTCAGGAAGAGTTTGAGAAGGAATAGGGGGAAGGCAATTGGCGACTGGTACCTCCAGGCCTTCGAAGTCCACTACCGCCCCTGAAGGCCAGACACATGCGATGCCGAAGCACAAGTCTCAGCATGCCACACCTGCCCCGAGCAAGATCAAGCCTGCAAACCCCACATGCCACTGGAAGTACCTCCACACCAAGTGCACCCACCCAGCCAGCAGCAGTAGCTGCGACCGAGGACACGCCAGCTGGCAGGAGTGCCTATGGCAGCCAGGAGAAAACAAGCCAATAGCCACAGGGAGATTTGGGACCACATAGCATTTATCACTGCCAGCAGGCCCAGGCATCGAGGGTGACATGGACACCCCCCATATGGCTCCCCATGCTATATTCCTGAATCAATGCAGAGCCCCCAACCCATTCCTCACCCAAAACCGAGCTACTTCATCCTACAGAGGCTTGATGACATGGAGAGGCAGCAAATTGAGATGCAGGCCATTGCCAACACTCCCTCCCTCCATCTCCAGGCCATACGTGACTGTATGCAGGCAGCCACATGCAGGATTGTCTGATCAATGGAGTGCAACAGGTGGCTGCAAGTACTACCGCACTGATGGTGTATGGCCAGCGTGTCAGGGAGCTGACCAAGGGTATCTCTGCATTTGCGGAGTCCATACTGCAGAGTATGAAACTCACTCTCCAGCACACCCGGGGGCCAGGCTCCATACCCTCAAGTCCTGCCACACCCACTGAGGGGTCATTTTCCAGCACAACAAGTTGCCAGTCTGAGCGTAATCTTCACCCACAGTCAGGTGGGGCAGCCCTGAGGGAGAAGAGGCAATGCAAGTGACAGTGTCCCACTTGTTGCCAACAGTGGGCATGTTGGAGTGCTGGTGGGGGTAAGGGGGGTAGTGTGTTGGGGTGGTGTTGAGGGTGGGGGAGGGGGATAGTTTGTTGGGGTGGTTTTGGCAGCATGGGATGGGGCATAGTGTGTTGGGGTGTGTTGGGGGTGGTGCGGAGGGGGTATGCTGATGACACTCAGATCCTGATCCATTTAGATCTTGAGCAGGCTGAGATGTCATCGTGCTTGCATCAGTGCCTGTCTGCCGTGGGAGACTGGATGAACCAAAATTGGCTGAAGCTAAATGGAGACAAGATGGAGGTGCTGGTGGTGGGCTCTCCCCCTGATCCTTCACTCTGGGTGTCGTCCTTCTGGCCATCTTCTCTTGGGCCTCTTCCTGTCACGGTCGTTAAAGTAAAAAATCTAGGAGTGGTCATTTTTGCTACTCTTTCTATGGATGCACAAGTATTGGCGGTTTGTCAAGCCAGCCATTTTCATCTCAAGATAGTGAGAAAGGTGCTTCCCTTTTTACGCCTGAACCTGCAGCTGCCGGTGGTAGCTGCCATGGTTTTGAGTCGTTTGGACTATTGCAATGCATTATACTTCCCCTAGCCAAAGGGCATTGTCCAGCAGCTGCAGCGCCTGCACAATTTGGCCGCTCGGGCAGCAACGGGATCCCCTTATGGGGCTCATATTTCGCCAGTTTTGTGCTCTCTGCATTGCCTGCCTGTGGCTCAGTGCATTGGGTTTAAGGCACTCTACTTGTCCATCGTATGTTGCACAATCAAGGGGCAGAATATCTACTGCTAAATTCACCCGTTATCTTCCTAATCGGTCATTACGATCAGCTTCGGCAGTTCTGCTGTGCGTACCATCCTTTTGCCGCTCTCGTATTGAGGCCATGTTTTATCGGTCGCCTCAGCACGATTATGGAATGACCTTCCATTGGCAAAACCTGTCCAATCATTTGGCGTTTAGAAAGTCCTAAAAACCTCTTTGTTTTAGATGACTTTTTAGTTTTAGATGGGCATGCGGATCAATTAATTCCCTCTTCAGCGCAAGAGGGATGTTCTGATCTTTACAGACCTTCCCCCTTCTATCCCTCTCAACACTCCTTACTCCTGGAGTGAACACTTCCTCCTTTCCTCCCAGCGCACTCTCTGCACCCCTCAGGCCACGCCAACTCCAGCATATGCCACCTACCTTCTCTGTTATCCGACCCATGAAGCGTATGTCATTTGAGGCTTTCACAGCCACTTTCTCACCCCCAACCCCTTTGGCTAACTCATACCCTGACACACCCCTTTCTATGCTCCACTCTGCTATATCTGACACTCTTGATGTTATTGCCCCTGTCATGAGGATCCACTTGAAGCACAAAGCCAAGTGCAACTCCTGGTATGACTCAGACCTTGTCACCCTTAAATGCAAGTGCAGGGTGGCTGAGAGGAAATGGCGTTCTTCCTGTACATCCTCTGACAAATTGGCCTGCTGCCTACTCCAAAGGCAAAACCGGGTTTCTGCCCGCACCAAGAAGAGAGCCCTCATCCAAGCCCGAGTCTCTGCGGCATCCAATACCTCGGCCAAACTCTTTAAAATATGTAAGGAGCTGGCCAGTCCTGCTGCAGTCTCTACCTTTCCTGTCCCATCCCAGGCCCTCTGCATGACCCTGGCTTCTCATTTCATCTCTAAATCTCAGGATATCCTGTCATCTCTCTCCTCCTCTCCACCCTCTACTCCCCGCTCTTCCTCTGGCTCTTCTGAGCCCAACCCTCCTCCCTCCTTCTCTGCCTTTCCCCTGTTCTCCCCAGACAAGGTTTCTAGACAAGTCTGATTGATGAAAGTCTTGTCAAAACAGGTTCTTCCCAGTTCCTCTAAAACCATCAAGGACCACATTGACACCATGGCTCCTGCTTTGGCCGACTTCTGCAACCACTCCTTCACCACTGGAGCCTTTCCTTCACCCATGGAGCACTCTCTTGTGCACCATCTTCTTAAGAAACCCTCAGCCGACCCCTACTGCCCTACTAATTACCTCCCAATGTCCATCAATCCTTTCCTGGGCAAACTCGTGGAAAAGCTGCCCATCTCCTAGCTCAATCTTCACATTGAATCAGTTGGTTGTCTCCATGAACATCAGTTTGGCTTCAGAGTTGCCAGAAGCACTGAAACTTATCTCCTGAACATCCGTGAAGACCTGCTCTCAATCTTTACTCTAATGCCGCCTGTGTCCTCATCTTACTTGATCTCTTTTCTGCCTTTGACATGGTCAACCATGCCATCTTGCTCAACCGTCTCCATGATAACCTGGGAATCACTGATCAGGGCCTGGCTTGGCTGACCTCTTTCCTCTCGAATCGACCCTCCCAGGTCCAACTTGGGTCCTTCCTCTCCTCTATCCCTATCTGTGGTGTTCCCCAGGGGTATAACCTCTCTCCCTGGCTGTTCAAGCAATAACTGGCACTTCTTGCCCACTGCATTGCCGCCGTCTGTTCCAGTTTTCAGTGCTATGTGGACAACACTCGGCTAATTTTCAGGCTCCCTTCTGCCACCTCTTCTCCTTCTCTCATCTATGTCTGTCTGTCTGCTATCCAAGAGTGGTGTGCCGTCAATGACCTCTGCCTTAATACCAGTAAGACTGAGATTCTCCTCATCGGGACACCTGCTCCCTCCTTTCCTATCGCTCTCTGGCTAGCCTCTCTTGGCCCTCTTCCTTCTCCCACCTGTGAGGCTAAAAGCCTCAGTGTCATCTTCGACTCCACACTCTCCTTCTCTCCTCACATCTCTGACATTGCTAAGAAATCACAGTACCAGCTGCACCTCCTCAGAGGTATTATTCTTTTCCTCTCCTTCCCCCAAAAGCTAACTGTCTCCAGATCTCTGGTTCTCTCTATGCTGTGCTACTGCAACAGCCTCTTTCTAAATCTGCCTGCTTCTACTCTCCGCCCTCAGCAACTCATCCAGAACAGGACTGCATGACTTGTCCTTGGCCTCAAGCCCACGGATGGTATCTCTCCAAGACTAAAATCTCTGCACTGGCTCCCAGAGGCTGCGAGGATTAAGTTAAAAACCCTCTGCATTGTCCACAAGGCCTTCTCGGCCTGAGGCCTCCATACCTTCAACTCTCTCTTCCTAACTATCTTTCTTCTCAATCTCTTCACTCATCCGCCTCCAACTCCCTCAGGGTCAGTCGCTTCTCCAAGCAATGAGTTGGTGGTAGATCTCTTTCTTTGGCTGGGGCCTCCCTCTGGAACAGCCTCCTTACCTCCCTGAAACTTGAGGAGAACCATCTGTAGGTTCCGGTAACACCTCAAGACCATCCTCTTTGCTTCTGCATTCTCGCCTCCTATCCCCTGCCGAACTCCTGACTGAAACTCTGAACTCGGTTCCAGGTCCCCTCCCCTGCCAGCTGCACACCTGCACTGCCTCCCAGGCAACCCCTGCACTTGGGGGCTGTTTATGTATATTTACAGTCCCCACCAGCTCTTGACACTTGATATCTGCACTTACCCCTGCACTTGCCATAAGCTGGCTGCACTTTTTACCTACTGGTTTTATTTATTCTATTTATTTATTACTGTTGATCATATTACTGCACTGCTCCCTCCTACTTCCCCCATGCACTTTCCCTTTCCCCCTCCCATGCACTTGCACGATCACAATGTCACCTGGCCTAGTAAGATTGTTGTCTCTGTCTTCCCTCTGTTCCCCCTCCCTTGCCTCATCATGCCTTGAAACACTTATGCATAGGCTCATTGTAAATGTATATCATATCATATCATATCATATCATATCATATCATATCATATCTTATCATATCATATAATGATACCTTTGGGTGACCGTGCGCTTTATACATTTTGTAACATAACATCCTCATCCTCTGGGTAAGGCATGTCCACATCAGGGGGTACAGTGACATTCCCGTGGAGACAGCTATTGTGCAGCATGGCACACACCAGCACGATTTCCCTACTTTTTCTGGTTTATACATCAGGGCACATCTTGTATGGTCCAGGCAGCGGAAACGGACCATTAGGAGGCAAAAGGTACACTCTATACAGACACCGGTCCAGCTGTGAGTATGATTGTAGGCCAACTCCTGTGGTGTCTGTGGATCCCACACAGGTGTCATGAGCCAGGTCAGCTGCAGGCATCCGGAATCACCTGCATGGAGAGAGGCAGATTCAAGAGTTACAGTGCATTGTGTGGAGGTGGCCTTTCACGGCATCATGTTAAACTCTATTTCTAAAATACCGCCTTAGTATGAATATTGGCCTAAGCCCAAACCATGTTCGAAATGCTTCGATTTCTGATCAACTTCGCCGCCATCTTAAGTATCATCTGCCATTTTGATTTCAACTATTGTTTTGTGTTTTCAACTTGTAGCCGAGCCAAATGACTTTTGAGTTTTGTTAATGTTTAGGCTGACCGAGAGCAGACTGTTTGTCATATGCAAGGAAACCTTGTGACTCGTATGAACTGCAATCCAAGTGTTGTCTGCAGTCACAAGCCTCATCCTCATATAAACAATGAGACAATGTAGAACAAACTCAGATCGTGTGTTTTTGCTGAACTGCATTGTAGCGATTCTTGAAACAAGGCTTACTGTGGATCAGAGAACCAACATTACCATTGTAACTTCATGGACATGCAAACCTGTTAAATCCGTTGTACAATATTGTAACATTTGTCATGTGAACTGGGCACGAACCCTAGCATGTAAATTATTAGTTTGGAGAGGGGCAGGACAATGATTGAAAACTGTATAAAAGTGCCTGTGTTAAGATGTCCAGCACTCTCACCCCTCACTGTGTCTGCTGGTACAAACTGTGATGTGTTGGGAGCTAGATAGCTTATCTGTTTGCTTTGAATCTATACAGAATAAAAGATACTTGTATCTTTTTGACTCGTGATTGTCGTATTTCATTTTGTGGTAATAAGCCTCGATATTTCTTTGGTCTTCTAGATGGTGCCCGAATAGGGACCCTCAAGATTGATGTCACCTTGCTGACAAGAAGACGCGGCTATCGGACTGGGATTGGAGAGTGAGAAAAAGGCGTCCCCTTTGTATGAGACGTGACACCTTGACAGTACTGCACGATCCGATCCCTGAATGGTGACCACACAGTTCGAGAGGGCATCTTGACGAGGGTTTCCATATCGTGGTGGGCCCTTTGCCGAAATCACCAACCACAAGGATCCTTTGTAATTCAATCGGACCTCCTTTGCATTTTGTAATCAGGTGATTCGTGCCCACATTCCTAAGTATCCTGATATTTGGTTGTAGATTTGCATTCGTAAGTTCAAATGACACCAGGTAAAACCAGTGATCTGACATGCCTGGGAAATTGACTGTCTGTTTCATGGGTTTATTCCACAGAGACAGACAATCTTTGGAATATGGCCGACTGGCGCCACCTGAGGCTTCGCTGGTGTGTACGGCCTTGGTAGTATAGTATTCAACGATGTTTGGCACAGACAAACTAGACATGCTTCCAAATTTCAGTGGCCAGTTCATGGTAGTTTTGAAATTGCCTGTATAGAGTATTTAGAGTCTATATTGTTAAAGTAAAAGGCTAGGCCTTCAGCATTTGATGTAATTAAGAATTGGAGAATGGAAGCTATGCAGCAACTTAAGAATAAAGAGAAACATGCACGTAAACATATGTCTAACTCTGAAAAAGCATTATTGTATGATCAACAGAAACATTCGTAATCTATTAGAAGTATCGATAGGGCTTTTCATCTTGGGGTACAGAAAATATATCCGTCTCAGGACATTCATGCCTCTGACAACCTAATTGATAAACTTTTAAATGAGCGTAGAACTGTTGCCACTGCACCACCTCCCTATGTGACTCTCCCTGTTGTTTTACCTCTTCCTGCTGTTGCACATCCTCCCATTGCTGTTCCTTTTGCTCTTGTTGTTCCTCTTCCTCCAGTTGTTGCTCCTTCCTGTTGTTGTTCCCCCTTCTGCATCTCTGGTCTTACTTTCAGTTGCTGTTCCCGTAATTCTGTCTTTTCCGCCAGCGGTAGTGTCTCCACTGCCGATTGTACAAGATTTGCCTGAACTTTCTTTTCCAAGTGATTCTGCTCCACTTGAAGCGATTGAAGGGGCAAGTGCTGATTCAAAAGTAGAGACTCGTAGTGAAGTTTCTAAAGCTAGAAAAAGAAAATTGTATGCATGGGCTAAGAAATGTATACAAGAAAGTGAAAAATCAGCTGCCTTAACTGCAATTTCTCACCAAGAAAGTATTCCCGAACAGAATATTTTGATAGAAGGGATGGGAATGCACTTGGCTGATATTTGGAGTGATTTGACAGACATGGATGTCCCACAAGGGTTGAGGGATTTGAATGTCTTAGCTCACTCAAGGGACACTGCTGAGAAAGTACATGAGCATGTTGAGAGGGTATTTGAGTTTAAGAGGGAGTTAGATCGGTTACAGAATGATGAAATGGGTGGTGATAGATTGGACGATTCATATTTTCAGAAACTATTTCTTCCCTCTTGTAAACCAATGAGTGAAGAGATGCGTATTTGCACAAGAGATACGCTCAGATGGATTTTGGATGTTTCAATTTCTCTCATTGAAGTATATGACACGTTTAGTCAGTATACTCCGGCTATGCAAAGGAAAGGGTTACAGGTAATAGAGTACCTACAGGATGAGTTTATGAAGAAAAAGGTTTGCTGTCCTGCAGATTTGATGGTCATTTATAAGAGAGCATTTTCGCCTGATACTGCTTTGACTACTTTGTCACTTGATTTAGCTTTGTTGCTTAATGAATGTTCAGAATTGCCTACTTTTCAATTGCCAATCAGGGAAGTTCCTCCGACATTTGTTCCTGAAGTAGAAATTCCAGCTAATGTCACAACAGGCGCAGCAGCCACTACTATTGAAGCTCAGTATGTCTCACAGTTTGTTCATGTCCCATTTTCTAGTCAGGAAGTGAATACCATTGACAGGCGATCCGAGATATTAGAAAGAATCCAACAGGATTTTATAAAGAAATTGAATCTGTCTTGCATTTGTCAGTTTTCACGCTGGGTGATATAGACTTGTTGTTCCCTGTGATCCAACCTGCTGATTTATAGAAACAGATTAGAACTATAGATGATCTGACAGGACTGGCTGACACATGGGTTAACTTGGTACGGATAGATGGAGAAAAGAAGGCTGGTGAGAAACCTCCACAGGTGATATTGACACTGCAAGAAAGAATAGTAACTAAATTGAAGACTTTGGTTACGGAGGGAAGAATAGTTTGGGACAAGCTTACAGCTTGCATCCAGGGGAAATCTGAGGGCTCTCCCGAATTTTTTAATCGGTTCGAACAAGTGTTTTCATATTTTAGCGTTCAGGATTTAAGTACCGAGTCAAGACAAAGGCTGTTTGTAGACAAATTTGTGCGTGGATTGTTGCCTGATATCCAATCACAAATTTTGACTTCCGAAAGCGCCTGTCAAGCTAAATCACAGTCTGAAGTATTGCACATGGCTCAGTATTATGAAAATAGAGTCAATACTGAAAAAGAGCGGATAGAAAAGAAGGAGAAAGACTTGAAAATCAAAGTATTGTTGCAGCAGATAGTAAGAGGAACCAGAGGTGGGAATACATAGGTTAGAAGACAATTTACCCAACACAGTAATGCGCAAATCGGTCCTGTACACATGAACCAATGTGCTTATTATAGACAAGAAGGTAATTGGCAAGCACAATGCCCGATCCTTCTGCAGAGATCGAATAATACATATGGTACCATGAGTAGACAACCCAGAGGCCGCCCTGGTATAGGGGATCCTGGTAGAAGTCAGTTAGCTTAGAACCAATAGCCATTTTCACGAGATAGTCAGCAGCATAGTCTTGATAATAGGAACATTTTTGATAATCCTTCGGCTGTCTATCTTTCTGAGGACCTTGCATTTGATGATGTACTGTTCCACTAGGACAGCCCAAAGCAGATCTGGAACCAGCACCTATTCCCGTCAATCAGAAAGGGCCCTACTTAGAAATGAAGGTGGGGAATAGGAAGCACCAATTTTCGATAGATACAGGAGCACAGAAGTGTTCTGTTGATCATTCGCAGGTTCCAGATATTCCACTGTCAGGGCAGAATAACATTTCTGTAGGGTTCTCTGGTACGCCAGTGGTTAGTCTGATCTCTCAGCCGGTACTGATTTCAATTTTGTTGGGGTGGAATCTGTTGAAAGAATTGAATGCAGTAATGTATTGTTCTCCAGACAGAGTGCATTTGATGATTTCACCTCAACGAATCTCTGTTTCACAATTCTTGACTAGGCCTTTACCGACTGAATTGGATAAAGTTCTGGCATGTTTATGGGTGGTTGATGATAATGACGTTGGTATTTTACAAATTGAACCTGTTAAAATTGTGTTGAAACCAGGTGTTAAACTCAGTGGTCGAAGTGAGCGGGAGCGGTTGGGAGCGGTGCTCCTCTACTTTTTTAAATTAAGTTTTACAGCTCCTATACTTTTATTTAAAAAAGAAACCGTTTCAGAACAGTTTCGTTTTAAAATAAAAGTGTAGGAAGAAGTTGAATCTTGCACTTTCAGTGCACTGCACTGAACATTCCCTTAAACAGCAGGCAACTGTGTTTGGGGGTTTGTATTGTGTGTGGGAGGGGGAAGGGCAATTGGGTTTGTGAGGAGCGGGGCATGCTAGCAGGGAACATAGTTCCACTACTTCTTTTCTTACACTTCAACCACTGGTTAAACTACCACGTATTTCACAGTATAAGATTTCAGTTCACGTGAGCAAGCTTTGAAGAGTATAGTTTCTGATTGTGTAGTTCGAGGAGTGATTGAGGAAATTGCAGCAAGTTTGTGTAATAGTCCTATTCTACCAGTGTACAAGAAAGGGGATAATGCGATTCCTTTTCGTTTTATTATTGATTTACATGCTATCAATAAGATTGTTGCTCCACAATTTCCAATTGTGCCTGATGTGACTACAATATTAACAATGATTCCAGCTTCAGCAACTCATTTTAGTGTTGTGGATCTAAAGAATGCTTTCTTTAGTATACCTGTACATGTTTACAGTAGACATTTGTTCGCGTTCACCCTAGGGGGACGCTCGTTTTACGTTCCCTCATGTGGCACAAGGGTACACAGAGAGTCCAAGCATTTATAGTAAAGCTTTGAAGGAACAGCTCGATACACTTGAGTTGCCTTCTTCCTGTACG
This sequence comes from Ambystoma mexicanum, assembly GCF_040938575.1. Lineage (NCBI taxonomy): Eukaryota > Metazoa > Chordata > Amphibia > Caudata > Ambystomatidae > Ambystoma > Ambystoma mexicanum. The sequence continues at coordinate 1,141,780,876 of NC_090937.1, forward strand.
TTTTTGCAGTATGTTGAAGATCTACTTTTAGCTGCAGATTCAGAAGTTGCTTGCAAGGAGAGCACCATGTTACTGCTTATTCAACTAGCAGAACACGGGCATAAGGCTTCATTGAAAAAGTTTCAATATTGTCGACAGGAGGTCACCAATTTAGGCTATCTCCTGTCAAAGGAGGGGAGAAGACTGACACCTGAATGGATAAAAAGCATATCTAGCATGTCTGTCCCAAATACACAGAAAGAGGTCAGAGCCTTGATAGGCATGGCTTCGTACCTTAGGCAGTGGATCCCTAATTTCTCATTCATGATAAAACCAATGTTGGCATTGACAAAGAAGGGCATTTTTTTGCCTTTACCGTGGAACTTGGATTGCCAGAAATCTTTTGATCTGCTCAAGGCTGCATTGTGTTCAGCACCGATTTTGGGCACACCAAATTATGACAAGGCCTTCGTTTTGTATGTGCATGAATGTGATGGATGCGCTTTGGCTGTGTTAACGCAGGAACACGGAAGGAAAAATAGACTGTGCGGTTATTTTTCCTCCATGCTTGACCCTGTTGCATGTGCTTTGCCGAGATGTTTGAGAGCTGTTGCTGCTGCCGCTACATCTGTAAAACAAAGTGAGGGGTCACTCCTGAACCGTGATGGTACCTCACTCTGTAGACGTTCTATTAGACAGAACGCAAACGCAACATCTCACATCAGAACGATTAACAAGATACAAGCTGATTCTATTTGCACCGCATATCCAAATTAAGAAATGTTGCACATTAAATCTGGCCAAACTATTGCCTCTTCCGCAAGAAATTGCTTGCAGTGACAAGATGTCACATGACTGACTCTATTTTAAAGAATAAGAGACTAAAGGCAGAATTGACTTATATGATACACCGTTAAAAGATCCACAAGGGGAGCTGTTTTGCGATGTCTCCTGCTTTAAACTTCTGGATGGTACATCTGTTGCTGCTATGCCATCACTACATTAAGCACTATTGTAGAAACCAAAAGAATTATGCATAACTCTGCGCAGGCCACAGAGATTATTGCATTAACTTGAGCTTGTGAACTTTCCCAAGGGCTTAGTGTGAATATATTTACAGACAGTCAGCATGCCTTTGGGGTGGTTCACAACTCCGGTAAATTATGGACAGAGAGAGGTTTCTTGACCTCACATGGAACTAAGATACAACATGGCACTTTGATAGTTTGGCTACTCTCAGCACTTGCGCTTCCTATTCAGTTAGCGATAATGAAGCGCGCAGCACACCAGAAAGTAACAGATGATGTGGGGAGAGGAAACGCTTTTGCTGCCAGGATAGCCAAACAAACTGCCACTGATTTGCATTCCGAAATGTATATAACGAGAGAAGTCACTAATACCTGCATAATAGATGAAGGAATCGGTCGTATAAAAGACATTGGGCTGATGCCACTTCAGAAGAGCTTAAGCAATGGGCTGAGGGTTTAGCAAGTTTAGACGATGAAGGTTGTTGGGTAGACATTGAGAAGAAAAGATGGATGCTACCCGATGCTTATGTCACTGCTATGGTTACGATGGCTCATGGTGCCACTCATATATGTGCTAGAAAGATTTGTAATCTGTTAGAACCCGTCTGGGTGAATGTAAATATCTTGAAACTGCTGAGCGGTTGTGCCAAAATTGCATGGTATACTTACAGTATAATGTGGGGAAGGGTACATCGACACTGAGGGGTAGTTTTGGTCCCCCCTCTGTGTTTTTGAGGTTATACACTTCGATTTCATTGAAATTGAGAGTTGTCTGAATTACAAATATGTTCTGGTAGCTATTTTTGCTTTCAGTAAATTGGTCGAAGCCTTCCCTTTAAAAGATGCCACGGCAATGACGACGGTGAAAACCATGCTTAAGGAATATTTTCCTAGGTTTGGTTTGCCGAGGGTCATTTGGTTGGACAATGGTCCAAATTTCATTGCTGCTGTTATCCTGCAAGTATGCGCAGGATTACGGATCAATAAATGGTTTAATTTGGCCAGACACGCTCATAGTGCCGGACTTGTAGAACGCCATAACAGTATTTTGAAGAACAAAATGGAGAAAATCTGCGCCAGTAGCTATTTGAAATGGCCAGATGCCTTACCGATAGCTCTATTGTCCATGCAGACAACCCCACAGAGATAATCATGGGGAGACCAGCCAATATTTGGAATGTACCTAAACCTAAGCAGCTGAAAGATGTAGAACATTTACTGTGAGCAGTTAACTCAAAACTTGTATTTGATTTATCAACAGGTGCGAGAAGCCCTCCCAGTAATATACGAGTGACCAGGTCATCGAAAGAACATCCTGTCTCGCACCTCACTGGAAAGGACCATTTCCAGTCCTATTAGCCACACAGACCGCTGTGCGAGTGGAAGGAAAATGACACTGGATCCACGCAACACACATCAAGATGATACCTTTTCCTCTGCACCACGATGAAGGGAAAGAGAAGGAAAGTGTTCACTCTGTTCCTCATCACAAGTCTGTTCTAATCGACACCGCAGATGTCCTAGAAATACTTCCTGAGCCCGTGGTGTCTGGGGAGACTGCCGCTTTGCCTTCAAGTTCTTCTTCGGATCTTTCTGCACCAATGAGCAATCTTGCTTCTGCTCCATCACTTCCTTCAGGAAGCGACTACACTCTGTTCGCAGATCACACCATACCTGGAGTCCTGAGGTATGATCTACGTCCGAGGAATCAAAAAAGTTACCTTCAAGCAAGATAGGCCACGTGGTCAGGAGCCACCGACAGATGAACTAAAAGAGCCTAACGGAGAGGCTTCTAAACAGACTCTGAGAAACAATGTCCTTTCCTAATTCTACTTGTGCGGAACAAGCTACTGGTCTTGTGGCTGACAAAGAATCTGTTCATCAGAGATCATGGTCCCTGAGGACCCATTGTTTTCTAATCACAGTACTGGTCTGTTTGATAATTGTATTTTCGCTTGGGTTCTGGTATATGGAAGGGGTGTGTCCACTTCAGACTTTGTTACCTACTGAAACTATATCCACTGTGTCTCCACCTTTCGTGCATCTGCACACTCTTCCTCCTCTAGACCAGGGCTGGACTGCCCCACCGGGACACCGGGACATCCCCCGGTAGGCCTCTGTCCCAGGGCCTCTTTGGCCGGAAGGAATGATACAAAGCGTTGCGACTATGGTAATTAAAATTGTAGTTAAAACGTTCAGAATGTTGGAGCTGGAGGTTTGGCTCGAATCCCCAACCTTTCAGGTACAAGTCACAGCACTTATTGACTGTGCCACAGAGACTGCCTTGGAAATGGCTGTACAGCAAGCCATATAATATCAATGAGAGCAAACGCTTGTTTTGAAGTAACATGCCAAGATTCACAGACAAAACGGCACAAATGAGATCATATACAGTTTATAAAGAAGGAGAAGTGCTGGAAATATGATTGGATGGTGATTGTGGGGGCATGTTGGGGAGGGGCGGTAATTGGTGGGCTGCAACGTGTTAGTCCCTCTTTTATGTTGTTGGTCGGTGGTCCCGGTTTTTCGTTTTGGAAATCTGGTCACCCTAATCCATCAGCTGACAGCAGAAGCAGGAGGTGACTCGAGGGAAGCTGTGGCTGAGGGCAGCAGCCAGACTGCCGCCTAAAAGCTAAGGATTTTTTTTGTTTGGTGTTGAGTACCCCACTCTCCCATTGTATCTTCTGCTGAGTGTAGTTGCGCACAAGGGGCAATGTAATGCCACTGCCCGCAGGCTTAACACGGGGTCTATCCTCATATTAAGATATGGATGCAGTGTAACTTACTGAATGGCACGTTTCACTGAATCACTGGCTAAAAAAGGGAAGAAAAAAAAAACAGAAATCTAAAAAACACTCATCCGAGTCAATACTTCACATAAGTGACTGGATGTTACATTTTCGAACTCTGGACGAGTGTAATTAAGGTTGCGAGTTCAATGAAGACCCCCGACGATGCCACTGATTGATACAAGGCTGGTGTCACATCAAGAACACTTTAAACACGACCTACTTTCCACATGGAGAAAAGTAATCAACCACACCCTTAACAAAAGAACCAAGTACATGGAATACCCAGACCATTTACACTTAACACAAACCTGAGCACATGGGAAACATAAGTGTATAGCTGCTGTTATTCGTGGAGACATGTTAACGAGCTTGAAATATGCATAATATCTGCTTATCTTGCTTCAGCATCATTGTGGACACACAACTGTATCCACAATGGCCAATTCACTGACACGGATTCGAATCAGGCCACCATTTGCTTGACTGGGGTATCACACCAGGTCAGATTGATCCTCGCATACATTCTTTGTTAAATGAATGGGTGCATTGCCATGTTATCCAATGTAAAATAATAGTTAAATCGTACTTGTAGGTTATTTTTACTTGTTTGTGGTTTTTACTGATGTGCACATTTTGGCTGTGTTTTCCTGACTTTCGTTTTTTGACATAACGTTATATTGTTAGTCGGGGTTTGGTAGACAGTTTTCGTGGCTCTAACTTGCAATCCACACAGCCACGTGTTGTAGTGGTGTCCTTGAGTTGTTAGAGTTATTGAAAAAGGTTCTGCAGAGCTCATTTTGAAGGGGGCAGAGGAGAGCCACAGCTGTCAGAAGGGAGTGTCAAAGTCAGCTACTTGAAGGAGCACACGCCTGTTCATGCCATGTCGCAGTTGGGACGACGGATAGACTCGGATGAGTATTTTGGGTAACACTGCTGAGTCACCATCACTTGCTAGTTCTTCTCTGGTACTTTTACCTCCTTCTTTCCTCTCCTCTCCAGGCTTACCTGCCCTCCTCTCTTCTGGATCCTTCCCATGCCCCCACAGTCTATTTTCTAGAGCCAACAGTAAAATTTACCAACTTGGTCCAGTGAAACTATGGCACGTGGGTGCAACTGGCCATGAGGGTGAGATGTCCGTGTATTTCTGAAGTTCATGTATATCACCAGTCATATCATATGCACTTACTAAGTGTGTTTCCGAAATGCGCATTTTGCAAATTATATGTGAGCAGTGTATTTCCACTGTGTGCATGGTACAAAACACGGGAGGCGCGCCCCCTGCGTGTATATTTTGCAATTCATGCGTTGGCATCACATAACTAAGTAATGGGTGGGCATTAGCATTACAAAGTGTCCCAAAGTCTGTTTATTACGCAATGGGAATGATTAATCACAAAACGTTTTTCACTGGGTACAGGCACAAATTCTTCTTGGCCCTTGAACATAGTATGTATGCAGTGGATGTACTTTACACATTTGGTCACGTTTCCTGTACCAATGACCTACTCAGTGTCCCTACATCTTTCCTTTCCACAGTGTGATCTCTTTGACCAATCCTTGCACAGTGAGGATTGCGTAATTGCACTTTAGTTTCCCTCCCATGCACTTTGCATTGCGTGCCCTGAGGCAGGCCTTTATGCACATTGTCTGCCTGTTCTTTGCACACTGTGCCCTGTCACACAAACTTTGCCTGCTGTGTTTCAAATCCAGGGACCTGTCTAATGCACGTGCCCAGTGCCCTGCCTATGAAGCACATCCACAAAGCCTGGTGGGAATTAATAGCACAGAAGCTTCCCGCAAACACCCTCAGGAGCTGGGCGAGGCACCAAGCCTAAATCACGTCCTGTGTGTTTCATACCAGTTTCCTGCACGTTGTGCACTGTGGATTGTGGGCAAACAGGCGTGGCACTGGCCCTTGGCCTGCCTGCCTCTAGGGTAGAATGTGTTCACACAGCTATCCTGCTGTGTACATAGCACCTACTGCCATGCACACCCCACAACACAGAGTTATTAGTGGCCTGTGCACATGACTCCTAAAAGCGTGCACACACAGGGTCACTAGGAACACCCCAGGACTCTGTTTACATCCCTTCATACCCAGACCCCATGCAAGAAGTCCCACACCTCTTTGCATGTCTACTACCTCCCTTCACCCACAAGAGCACTTACATGTGTGCATAGCTCCTACATTCATACAGATCACTTGAGAGCTCTCTCTCATGCCTGTGAACATAGCACCTACCTCTATAAAGACACACAGCCATTGAGAGCGTTCTCAGGGGAGCACACATAGCGCTTACCTCCCTACTAACCCAGGGCTATTGAGAGTGCTCTCAGACGCCTACACATAGCCCCCATCACCCTGTACACATGGTACTGTTGTATGTGTGCTCTCAGGGGCCTGTACACAGATCCTCTACCTCTGTGCACACACTGTGCTATTGATAGCACTCTCAGAAGCCTTTACGCATAGCTCCTATCCCCTACACACGTTAACCCATTGAGAGGACCCTCAGAATCATGTTCACATAGTTCATATCTGTTTACACACATTGGGGCACAGAAAGCATGTGCAGGGACAAGTTAGTGTACAGAGTTTTCATCTTCCCTCACAAAGCCAGTTAGAGCAAATAGCAGATCCAATGAAAATCTTCACAGAATGTGACTAGTGACTACCACACACCCTGGGGTCCTACATCTGCCAGAGCCCAGGGCTAGGCTTGGAGAGGGGATGGGGGACAAACGTGCCATGGTCAGGGGCCCCAGAAGCACTAAGCAGTTGGCATTGATTTCACGGCGCCCATTTTCCCTAACAGCCTCAGCTCGTATGTGCCTACCTGTGCTTTGGCCCAACAAAGGCCCCAAGCTACGAGTCAGTTAACACAGAACCAGAGGAAGGTCCGGGGGAAGACAACACCGGACTCGTTCATGGCCTGGGGATTGACCCTAGCCCTTTTAAAGTGCCTAGAAATACCCTTCAGTTGGCACCATCTTGGAAGCAGGGGAGGGCAGGTGTTCCTTCTTCCTGTTAATTTCAATCTCCTACTCTTAATAATAGCAGGTTTCCTAACACCCTTTTGGTGCGGGACCGGGTGTCTCGTGGCCTGTCTAATGCACAGTGTGTTGGGATCACGCGCTATGCTCGCTCGTTCAGCAAAATACTGGGCCACTTTGACAACATTTTCCAGGGCCTCTTTTGGTTCCCAGTCCGGCCCTGCTCGAGACTCCCAACATAGAGAGGGTTATCATAATAACACTCTCCTATTGATAATGAATGCGACCCATGCGATTCTGAACAGAATAAATTGCTGGGTTTGTTCACACTTGCCGCAACACAGGGAAAAGGGGTTGGGCTGGTATATTCATCCTCTTCCTTTAACTACTGCATGCTACGGCTCTCTAAGGGCACTATTCTTTGGTCGTTGCAATGACAATATTTCTTGGAACCTCGATTGGACTAATTTAAACAAATTTGAAAAATGAGTCCTAACACCTTTGGGATGTTCCCTCTTTGGAAATATGAGCACGCTCAATGTTGTTTCTATAAGGCCTTCTGATAGACTCTCTAGACCTTTCCAGTCCTTAATTTCTTTCAAGATGGCTCCCGTAGGTAACCGGGATGCCATGCCTCCTTCCTATACTATTAATCATAGCCCCAACTCTGTTTCCTTCTGTATACAAAGGGATGGTTCTCAGCCAAAGGGCACATTTGAGGGTTGTACTAACATCGCAAACCTAACCAGTGAGGACAGACCTTTGTATGTAGGAGACCCCATTTACTTTGTTTGTGGTAATGAAGCTTTTCCCTGGTTACCTAGAGATTGGCAGGGTACTTGTTACTTGGGTATCTTGTTACCAGGAGTATATGTGGCTACCACTTCTGAAGTCTCTAGAGCTCGTCAAAGGCGGGATGAGAATGGTGATACTCCTTCACAAGTCATGGGCGATCTAGCAAAATCCTTTGTGCCATTTTGGGGACAAATAATGAACTCTGAGGATATCAGAAGACTAGCAAGGGTACTGGAGAAAACCATCAACAGAACCACTGATATCCTGTACAACATGACGCTAGAGCAACAGGCCATTAGATTAGTGTCCCTCCAATATAGGGTGGTGTTAGACGTCATCCTAACTGAGCATGGTGGGGTATGTAAATTGGTGGGATCTACGTGCTGTGTTTTCGTATCTGACTCTTCCCCTACCATATTCAAGGCAATACAAAATCTGCATACCTTGAGTACGGAAGTATGTGTCCCCCAGGGAAACTGGGATCTTAGTGTTTGGTTCTGGGACTTACTATGATCATGGGGTTGGAAACTCTTTGCAGTCCTAATTATAGTTCTGGGTGTTCTATTGTTTTGTTGTTGTTGTGTGCAATGTCTTCCTGCCACATGTTCAATGTTAGGAGGATGTTGTGCACAAACTATAGGTACATTAGGACCAAAAGTACATGCGCCCAAGAGAACTTCTAACGCTTTTGTAATGAAGGACATTGCTATCAAGGAATTTATGGCGAGAGATATTTCTGAAGAATGTGATTCAGGATGTACGGACATTGAGGCGTGGGGTTTTGAGTAATGCTCTTGGAAGGAGGGTTTGTTAAATTGTATTTCTATAATAACGCCTTATTATGAATATTGGCCTAAGCCCATTTGCGTTGCATGGAAAACCGTATTCTAAATGCTTTGATTTCTGATCAACTTCGCCGCCATCTTAAGAATCATCCGTCATTTTCATTTCAACTCTAGTTTTGTGTTCTAAAATGGTAGACTGTGTTTTCAACTTGCAGCCGAGCCGAAATAACCTTTGAGTTTTTTTAATGTTTAGGCTGACCGAGAGCAGACTGTTTGCCACATGTAAAGAAATCTTGTGACTCGTATGAACTGCAATCCAAGTGTTGTCTGCACTCACAAGCCTCATCCTCATATAAACAACGAGACAATGTAGAACAAACTCAGATCGTGTGTTTTTGCTGAACTGCATTGTAGCAATTCTTGAAACAATGCTTACTGTGGATCAGAGAACCAATGTCACCATTGGAACTTCATGGACATGCAAACCTGTTAAATCCATTGTACAATATTGTAATATTTGTCATGTGAACTGGGCACAAACCCTAGCATGTAAAATATTAGTTTAGAGAGGGGCTGGACAATGATTGAAAACTGTACAAAAGTGTCCGTGTTAAGATGTCCACCACTCTCACCCCTCACTGTGTCTGCTGGTACACACTGCGAGGTGTTGGGAGCCAGATAGCTATCTGTTTGCTTTGAATTTGTATAGAATAAAAGATACTTGTATCTTTTCAACCCATGATTGGCATATTTCATTTTGTGGTAATAAGCCTCAATATTTCTTTGGTCTTTCAATCAGGGCAAAGGGCATCATGTGAATGCAAATGGGGCTAAACTGCATGGCATGTGTCTTATTCTTTGTTTTTTGTTTGTTGTTTCACTCGGCTCATGCATCATATATTCTTAACAAGCACCCTTTTCCCCTGCACCTGATGTATCATCATATGGCTGTCATTGACATGTCACGCTGACATGGTGGCTGTATTGTGCCAGTGTATTGCTCTTGTACATGTGGCTTAATGGATTAACTATCGGCCCTCCATAGGCATCTGGAAGCAGCAGGTCTTCATTGAAGGCTAAATGTAAATGGGTACTTTGCTGTCGTACTTGCAGGGTAATTGTTGTGGGATATGATGTGACACTTTTTGTGACATTGATTAAGAATGTGTTGTGGTACCTGTATTCGTGTGTGTGTTGTGCATCAGCATATCCAGTCAGGTATGTCCAACATGTACATGTTCTGTGGACTGTACTGTGACATTGGTGCGGGAGGTGGGCAGGTCAGACGTGTACATTGGGCCTCATTACACGGTAGGCGGTAGGGATTTAACGTTACCGGTAATGGAATACCGCTAACGTTAAATCCCCATGCTAATTACGACCTGGCTCACCGCTATTAGCGGCACCGCTAAGTACGGTGCCACTAATAGCGGGCAGTCTGTGGGCGCGCACCCTCCATCCCGTAAATAACGCCATGCCGCTAATAGCACACCATCACAAGGCGAGCGGACATGCCAATAGCGGCATGGTAAAGCCCCCAAAACCGCTTACCGGCATGGCGCTAATACAGCCATCGCGAACCACCCGTTAAAATAACTGTGCAGTGTTACCACCAGCCACAGGTGGCCACAATCAGCACAGGTGGAGGCAATGGAGACTGTGGCTGCTCAAAAGGAGCACACCACACCCCTTCCCACACCAAGACGGTTCCAATACTAGCAGCATTACATGGCCTGGAGGACCTGATTGCAGTGCAGCTGCAACAACAACAGGCAGCACAGAGGAGACGCACGAGGAGGAGGAGGGCAAGACAGGCACAGCAAGCACCACCATGGCACCTAATCATACCACAGAGGCACGCACCAATTCCCAGGATCAGAGCCAGTCCATTTAACCTAACACCTGAGCAGATACACACCCTGTACCGTCTGGACCGGGATACCATCACCAGCATCGTGGAAATGATACACCACGACATTGTGAGCCTCATAGACATCAGAACTGCCATCCCCCCTCTACTGAAGGTGGAGACTGTGCTCCACTTCCTGGCCACAGGCACCTACCAGCATACAGTACAGTGGGGCAGATGCATGGCATCTCCCAACCAGTATTCTCACGCACACTGAACCAGGTACTCGATGCCCTCCTGAAGCATGCACCCGAACACATATACATGCCACGGACTGCCCAGGAGATTGCAAACACCAATGTCGGTTTCTATTCACTGGCAGGCATCCCAAGTTGCATCGGGGCCATCGACTGTACACATGTGGAATTGGTCGTCCCACATCACAATGAAGTAGTGTACCGAAACAGGAAGCAATTCCACTCCATCAATGTCCAAATGGTATGTGATGCCAACAAGATAATCACACATTGCTGTGCCCGATTTCCCGGATCTACCCATGATTCCATGGTCCTGCGGAACTCAACTATCCCCCGATACATGGAGCGACAAACGGGACAGCGTTCGTGGCTACTTGGTGAGTAGCAGGCCAAGCACATGGCAGTGTGCTTGGGGGGGGAGATAGATACTCCAACTGGGTGTGCGTGGGGGGGAGATAGATACTCCAACTGGGTGTGCGTGGGGGGGGGATAGATACTCCAACTGGGTGTAGCCTGTAGTCCATCGTCTAAATGCACATACAGATGTAAGCCAATGAAATGAATAGGACACACTTGAGGTGAACAGTAACAGGACCCCATTCCTTCCCCCATATAGGTGATGCCGGCTATCCCCTCACACCTCTACGGAACCCACAGAACAGGCATGAAGAGGAATACAATCGTGCACATACCCGTACCCGCATCGTGATCGAGCAGACTTTTGGCCTATTGAAGTCACGGTTTAGGTGCATTAACAGGTCTGATGGCGCTCTCCTGTATGGCCATGAGAAGGTGCCCAAGATCACCATGGCATGTGTCATGCTGCACAATATGTGTATCAGACGGAATGTGCCACTGCCCCCTGACGTTGAAATGGAATCACCTGATGAGGATGATGATGGTGATGAGGATGGAGGTGAAGGGGATGCAGGTCATGCAAGAGGGGATGGCCAGGAGGGACGTGCTGTGAGGCAGCATCTGATCAACCAAATATTCTGAGTAACAAGTTCTCGTACTGTCACCTGGATATGGCTAGTGGTGCACTGGTGTCTGTTTGTTAGCTCACAATGGACCCTGGCGTCAATAAATTACACATACACAATGAATAAGTCCAGGCCTGTGTTTTGCTCTAACACCAGTGTATTTATGAACTCAAACAGGAAAATGTGTATGTACCCAAACATCCCACCACCCTACCGCCCACCCCCCACAACTGTCCCATCACACCCTACCCCCCACCCCCCACAACTGTCCCATCACACCCTACCCCCCACCCCCCACAACTGTCCCATCACGCCCTACCCCCCAGCCCCCACACTGTCCCATCACACCCTACCCCCCACGCCCCACAACTGTCCCTCATGTGTCTTCCACAATGTTTGCATCCAGGCATGCACGCAGAAGCATGGATATTCACTCCCTATTGGTCATTGCCTAATCCAGCATTTGGAGGCTGCCTCGAGGTGCGCCTGGTGGTGAGTGCGGAGCGTCGGAGTGGGCTTGTCTGCCGCGAACTGGCAGACGAAGAAGTGGCAGACTGTCCTGGTGTTGGTGGTGGTGGGAATTGACGGTCCATTGCGTCCGCAATGCGTGTGAGGACCTCATAAACTCTGATGAGCTCCCCACACAGCCTGTCTGTGTACTCTCCCTGGAGTGCCTGGATGTCTCCCCTATCTCCGCCCTGAGACGGGCAGCCTCTGCCACATGCTGACCAACCAGCACAGTGAGACCCTGTTGCCGCTGGCTGATGCTGGCCAGGTCAAGGGCAGTGTCGGCCTCTGGTAGTGTGGCTACTGTGCATTGTGATGCTGGCAGGTGTACAGATGGAGGCACCGGGGGGCTACTGAAGGATCCCATGGTCTCGTCACCAGTGATGTTGGAGCCAGGTGTGTAATGGGGTGATGGCTCAGGGTTTCCAGGGGGGCTTGGGGTGTGCATGCCCAGCTCGAATTCGGTTGGGTCCTCCACACCAGTTAATGGTGCGGTGGCTGCCGCCTCTCCTGCCGAACTAGCAGTAGTTGAGGGTGGTCCCTCGGTGGCTGTGAGTGGTGGTGGTGAGTGAACCTCCTGAGGTGGGGCAGTTGGGTTGGGTGTGGCCTTGGCAGTGGCACTCGGACGATGTTTGGAACTCTGCAAATGGAGCCTTGCGCCTTTTCCCCTTGATGTCGTGGGGGTGTCCTCGGTGGGTTGTGGCCTTTTCTTCTTCTGCGCAGGGGGTGCCTGGGATGCATCCTCACTGTCTGTAAGTGACCCTGTCGGGGACAAGAAGGGGGATGGCATTGGTTAGGTTTCGAAGTACTTAATGCAGGATACATCATCAATGCAGTTGTGGGCATTTGCAATTCATTGTGAAGGGTGCAGGTGATGTGCCAGTTCAGTGGCTCATCCATGCAGTGCTGTGTGTGGCACTTGGCTCTGTTGATGTGTGCATGTGTGTGTGTTTGGGTCTGGCACTGACATGGGCAGGGTGGGATGCATGTGTGGATGTTTGGCCATCCATGAGGTGATCCTGGGCTGACATTTGTGGGGACCTGTAGATACAAATTGCATGCTTTCATAAGTACACTTACCTCCATCCGACGTGTCTGCCATGCCATGCTCCATCCTCCCGACTCCCTCGATACATTCGACTCCGATCAGGTTGGGGCATGTCTCCTCCCATTCCTTTAGCTTGATTGGCGACCCAGATCCGCCAGCGGTGGCAGTGTTATGATTCTCTGCCAGGATCATTCTGACCCGGAGTCTCAGGTCATCCCATCTTTTCCTGCACTCACGTACATTGCGGGTGCTTACTTTCATTGCCACTTCGGCCCAGATAGCCTTTTTCTTAAGGAGGGTCTCCCGCTGCATGTCGTTAGCGAAGACCACTGCAGCATTGTCTGCTAAGGTCTGGGTCAGCATGAGTAACTCCTCATTAGAAAACTTTTCTTTCCGCTAGTGGTCAGTTGGTTTTTTCAGTGCCTTGGGCATGGCAAGGGTATTCCAGTAAATCTCAAACAGCAAAGTACCACAAACAGGTCCAGGGGGCAGAGGATGACAATGGATTGTATTTTTAAAGATGGTCGCCGTGCTCTTTCCCATTCCTGTGCGATGACGCTATTTCCGGTTCCGCAATTTAACGGTCACCGCTAATAACGGTGACCGCTATTTGCATGCAGCGTGAGGGCAGAGGTGCTATCTGCACTTTCATCGAGGGCGGTAAGTGACTTTTTGGGGTCTTTAGCGGCATGGCAGTTGGGTCATTACCGGCATGGTGCTATGCTCGTGTCTGCGTACTCGTAATGGTGCGCTATTAGCGCCCTCTTGTGAGGGCGTACATGTTAAGAGTGCCATGCCGGTAATTGGGGATTTTTACCGCACAACGTGTTATGAGGCCCATTGACTTGTCATGGCATGCATTGTATAGCTGTGCACATGCACCTTCATGTGGTTGGATGCATTGCAGCGCCTGTGTGCTGAAAATGTTACTCAACCACTGTCCATGTCCGCTGTCCTCTGTGCCTCTCCATGTATCTGTAGGACTATGGTGTCATGGGTGGAACCCGGATAGTGGGCACAGCAGTGGGTGATGTACAGGTTGGGATCGCAGGTCACCTACAAATTCAGTGAGTGGTAGTGCTTCCTGTTGCAGTACACCCCTTTGTGGGACTTTGGGCCCACCAACACCACGTGGGTAGAGTCCAAGGCTGTGATGACATTTGGCATTTGTTCAGTGGCATGGAACCACTGCAGAAATTCAAAATATATTAAAAATAATGCACCCAACAAGCTGCCCAGGAGACCTCCTCCCATCTAAGCTGATTTTAGAGCACAAAGACATTTATGCCCCATGTTTATGCAGATTTGTTAATGCCACTTTTAAAACTGGTAGTACACTACAAGTTATTAAAGATGTGGCAGTGACTCAACTTTAAAAAAAAGAAGGTTTAGATCCTTAAAATGCACCAAACCTACGTCCTATGGTAAACATGTAATTTTATATTAATATTAGTTGACAAAGTCGCAACCATGCAACTTCAATCTCATATAGAAACGGCTAGCATTTTGCATAAGAAACAGTCAGGTTTCCGACGCTGTCATGGTACTGAAAGTGCCTTGCTCGACCTCCTGACCCAGATGATGTCCATGTTGGAAAAGAGTAGATTGGACCTGCTGGTTTATTGGAATTATCGGCAGCGTTCGATCTGCTTGATCATGGAATCTTGTTGGAAAGTCTGGTCTATGTGGGGGGCCTCTCTGAGAACGCGGTCTAATGGATAAAGTCCTTTTTGGAAGGTCGCAAATCAAGGGTTAATTGGGGGGGTTCATCATCCGAACTAGAAACCATCCCCTGTGTCGTCCTGCAAGGGGCATGTTTGTCCCCCCTGCTTTTTAGCATATATATTGTCTCTCTGTGCATGAAGTTGGAAGAAATTGGTCTCTTTTTTACCAATCATGCAGACGACTTCCAGCTGCTGGTAGAGATAAGCGGAAATCACGCAGCAGACCAGGAAAAGCTGAACCAGGCTTATCAGAGCATAAAAAGCTGGATGTCAAATATTTGGTTATGTCTGAACGCTCCAAAGACAGAGTTGATGATATATGGATCACAACACACTAGGGAAAGCTTGGACCAAGTTTTTGACAATTTTGAGGTTGAAGGTAGTCAGATAAAAGTGGCACTTAAAGTAAAAACCCTCGGCACCTATATGGAGCCTAGCTTGAATGCAGGGTCCCATGTTGAAGACATTGTAAAAAGTACCAACTACCACTTGAAAGTATTAAGGCAGGTAGCTCCCTTAGTCTCAAAAGACAACTGGACCACATTAGTTAGGGCAGTAATACTCCCACGGTTGGCCTACTGCAATGCCCTTTTGAGTGGTGAGAGTAAAGAAAACATTCAAAAATTGCAGAAGGTTCAAAATGCTGCAGTCCGTGTTGTCTATCGAATGGGTCGGAAGGAACCCACTTCTGCAGGCAGAAGGGAGCTGCATTGGCTCCCAATCTCTGCATGGATTTCTTTCGAACTATTGACAGTACGCCTTGAATGAATTTTTGGACTTGCTCCCCAATACCTTAAAGAAAAGGTGGTTATTCATCACTCAAATAGAAATCTCCGATCTGTACAGGTTTGCTACCTTAGGGTTGGTCGTATAAAAAGGGCTCTGGGAAATGGTCGCTCATTCCCATTCCTGGTGGCAAGGAGCTTGAACGAGCTGCCAGAGGAAGAGGATCACTTGGTCTTCAGCAAATTGTTGAAATCCAGACTGTTCAAATAAAATGTATGTTGACATGTCTCTCTGTTTCTTCTCTGTGACAGCACCTGGATGCCCATGGGCTTTGGCACTTTAGAAATGCAATAACATAACAGTGCCTTCATGCACAAAATGTTGGCTGTGCCATGCCGTGCAGCAAGGCCATGGAGTGCTGGAAGGTGCCAGTTCTGAGGAATTGCAGGATGGACACTAGTTTTAGCAGTGGGGGCACAGCTGACATGATGTAGATCTTGCTCTGGATGTGACCCTGGATTGTGGTGAGAAGCTCACTTACGGTCTCCCTGTTGAGGTAGTACAGGGTGACCAACTGACTGTCAGCAAGGGTCCAGGATGAAGGCCTGACCCTGGGTATTGGTGCACATCTTGCTTGGCCTCTCCTCCTCCTTCTCCTCCTCCTCCTCTCTGCACCCTGGGCTGGTTGTCCTGCCTCTGTACATCCAGCACAGCATGAACAGCTGCATGTCCCATTTCGCAAAGTGTACTGGCAGCATGGTGTTGGGAACTGTGTTTGGGGAAGGTGTGGGCCTTATGTAGCCCTGTGGAGTGGATTGGGTTCACTTGTGGATTCATTTGTGCCACCTGTATGCATTTACCTCCACATGGAGGCTGGAGGTAATTGCAATGTGTTTTCTGCGGTATTTGTGCCATATTTCAGCACTTATACCACAGTGCTAAGACTTGTGATGAAGCAGTAATTGCACTTCTTTATATCGAAGCAGATTCAGCTGGCTATATTAGCGCTGGCTGTAATAGCGCTGGTTGTTGTACAGCTGGCAGTATTTGCGCCGGCTCATGATCCAGCAGACCGTTATTTGCAACAGAAATCCATTAAAGCCACTTTTAAGGCTTACCACCGGGGTTGTGATGAGACCCACTGTGTCTTTGGAGGCACTTTTTTGATTGGCTAAGAAGCCTTTATTCCTTTGTGTTGCCAACTGTCTAAAACAAAGTTGTCACATCAACCAGTACTAGTGGCACACCCCCTTGTCAGATTCTTGAGGAGTCAATCATTTGAGTCTATACTTTGAAATTGGATTTATAGCCTAAAAATGATGTCAGACAATTTGCTTGTGGTCGACAGTCCAGTTGCCAATTTTTTGCTTATTCACATCGTCTTCAGTTAAGTACATAGAGACAATGTGCCTGTGGCTGAAGATGAATGGCATTGATGCTTTCATACATTAAACTAGTCAATGTAATGAAACATCAGTTTGGACGTGCGCTTCTGCACTCATTGTAAAATGACATTTCTATGGTGATATTAAAAACTAAGAGCCGGAGGTCCAATCGTATGTTCCCAAATATATTTTGATGAACAATGTCTGCCGCTGAGAGACTGTGGTGGCATTTATTTACAAGCCCCATTTATCTAGTTCTTTCATGAAAAAAAATAAACATTTGGAATGAAAGCCTCTGCTGTTGTTCAAATATTAGTTTGGAACAACAGCATCTACTACTTACATGATAGAAAAACTGTGCGTGTGGTGGTCTTTATGGCTTTTAGGTGCATGCCACTGCATATCACTTACAGAGGACTAATGTATATATATTTGGATTGGAAAGGTCTGATATTGACTACAAGCAACAAGGTGACACTGTTGGAATGTATGTTCATGCCATTGTATCTTGCTTCTCATTAATAGATACATTTTATGATAAAATCATAGCCATGAATCTAACAAACTCCCTGAACAATAAGCTTACATCTTTATGGTTGTGTTATGTAATGTGACATGTCCATGTATACCATGTTGTACCATTCAAAATGTCATAATTGTTTTCAGGTACACTAAGCAGCACTATGAGAAATTATTTTAAAAATGTATAGTTTTTTTGCATTTTGCTCTTGAATCAAGCATATGTGTACCTAAGAATGATAGTGCCAACATCACATTGGTATAATGCGGCACAGTATAGGCAATCTCTTGAGACCAAAACTAATTGGAAATCCAATAAAATGCACAGTATTCAACATAGATAGTCAAGGGGACACCGGTATGTTTTTACATGATAAAGTAACAGATATCAAATGTTATAGAATTGATAAAACTATATGGTGGCCTATGTTTACTGTCAAATCTGTTTACCACTACAACATCATTTGCTTATTTTAACCTTTCATGGCTTATCAATTAAACCAATGAGATGCAACATATTATTATAGTACGTTATTTTTGTGTGGTAGACGCTTATCTTTTTTTGTACACCAGATTATAAGATAGATGCAATATACAACATTTTAAAATTAACTTATGATGCTAAATGTCAGCTCTATGTAAAATGTTCTAAGAGCAAAGAGGTTGATTACATTATTCTGGATATAATTTGAGAAATATATACAGTAAACATACAAAATAAACATCTGTTACATATGTGGTTAAAATAGACATTTTAAAAAAAATATATTAATTAAAAAAAGTATAACATAAATAAACTAAATGGAGTATGCTGCTTGATTCTCCTGCATGTCGATGATTACTCTGTATTGACTGGCGGCACTTGAAAACTCTTCCCTTGTGGCTCATACTACACACGCTGAGATTAGTCTATGAATCAGCTATTGGCGTTGAATGGGACAAGATGAGAACAGCTGTTAAAATATTAGAATTTGTTTGAAATGCGTTTAGTTTATCAGAGGAGAGGTTTATAGTGCAATGTTATATGTTTCGTAAATTCTCGATTGGGACACCAAAAGTCAAAATTAGCTGCAATTGAGTCTAGACACTTCATATAGGTGAACAAGGCAATTTACAAAGACCGACACTAGGGATGAATACCAGCCAATGTTGAATGATTTGACAACACTGGCATCAACACCAAGTTGAAACATCTTTCATTCTACTTGTTTCAAGATCAGGTGTTAAACTAGAAACTAATCTAAGGAGTCTCAAGTTTCATTTGGATATCAAACCAATCTTATATTGGATATGGGTATAGTCCTTTTCACAATGCTTTGAAGGATGTTTTGGTGCAAGATTGTAATTTCTTGGTCTATGTGTCTTGTCTTGATGTTGCATTTTGTACCTGATGCCTCATGCTGAATAAAGGTTTACAACAACAGTAACTATGCTACATCGGTAGTTTGGGAATGTTGCCAGCCACTGCTCTGAGAAACAAACAAAATGCTGGAAATACAGACTTTTATTACATGTGTGATTCTCCGAAAGACACTTGAACACTTCATCTTGCTTTGCTCTTCATTTAAGGATTTATGACAGCTTTTTATAAAACCTCTTTTTGTGCAATACTTCATAAGAACCACTCCTTAAGCTATGACATTTTGTAAATGTACTGCAAATAATTCTGTAACCTATGCTGTTTCTAAATTCATTTTCAAAGCGTGGTTACGCAGGAGATTATTGCACAAGATGAAT
This sequence comes from Ambystoma mexicanum, assembly GCF_040938575.1. NCBI lineage: Eukaryota > Metazoa > Chordata > Amphibia > Caudata > Ambystomatidae > Ambystoma > Ambystoma mexicanum. The sequence goes on from NC_090937.1 coordinate 1,141,799,984, forward strand.
GAGAATGATTAGATTAAAGACAATGTGAAATTTTGATATTTAATACGGTTTCTACAATGCTGTTTACTAAATTTGAAAGTTATATGAATTTTAATGTGAATCAAGGTTAAGTTGAAAGTATGATTTTATAGCAGTGTTTTAACACCTGTAATTGAATTTGGAATAATTTGTGTATGGCTTTGTTATAGAATGTTTTCTATTTATGTGGCTGTAAGACAAGTAAAATAAAGCTTATTTAACTGTATAATTTATAGTTGTTAATAGTTCTATGTTATTGCTCTCATTGGAGGATTCCAACATTGTATATGAAATAACATTGCAATAACATTGGTGACTAAAATCAAACTGGAGTTGCATAGACTCACAGCAATTCACTTTTCGTTGTGACTCAATAACATTGTAGTTTCACATGTTTTCACAGATAATTTAAACATCTCATCAATAAAGAATGTTTTCACCTTGGAGGATCACTTGGTTGAAACGCATTTTTACTTTTTCAAGTTTCCCTCAGATGTCTATTCCTAAATGGCTGTGGTACGACTTAAAACATACAGTTGAGAATGTTTGTGCTTCCTTTTGATTTTATGAAGTGTAATTTCAAAAGTACACTTTTATGAAACTTATTGACGGGAAAATGACATTACTGATACATTCAATGTAGCAAATTATACTATTGTTTATCATGGTATTGGTTGAAGAGTTGCACAAACGTAGTACAAAAGAGCATAATGAATATAGCAATAGATATTATTTTTCATTAACTTTTCAAATATTAAACTGCAAATTATGAGTAATACAAATAGAGTATTATTTATGGCTCATAGGCACAGTGTACATTTCATTACTAGGCACATGATCCTTCACATTCTCATTGGGGCATGTTCCTACACAGTGATGACATGTGTTTTTACAATTCAAACAGCTAATGCTCAAGTGCATGTACTTGAGTTCTATGACATTTATTGAGGTTGGAATGGTGCATTGTTCAGTATTGTAGGAGAGATGTGGAAACTGATTTCCAAATTTGTTTTCAATGGGACTTTCCCTTGTTAACATATGTTTGTAAATCAGGACCGTGGTGTTTGATTTGTGGAGGAGTGGATTTACTCTTAGTGTATGTCGGAGTATATTGACTCAGCCTGTGGGTTGTTTTTGTATGTGTCTTCATTTCACAGTGATGCACTGAAACACTTGTATATGGGTTTGATATAAATAAAATATCATATCATATCAGTAACTGTAATTTTGAATGATGGGGTCAGTGTACTCTTTGGAAAAACATGCTGGGTGTTAATGTTGTGTGTTTAGTTTTTATGTGACTCATCCTGCAACTGGTGCCTATGTGATATTTGGAGGGATTCCCATATTTAAGGTAGTCTAGGCAAAGGGTTCAAATGAATATAGGTCCTGTTTATAAATCTTCATTAAGAGGAACACCAACATTTTCACAGGCACAAAACCGTAGCCTCTTAACAATTATGCTCTAGGTAATAGTTGTAGGTTTGTGTGTGGTGGGTGTTGCAGAGTAATAAGTCTAGTGTCTACTCTGGGGAATGTTGGTTTTGTTGAGATCACAGGCATTGGTGTGTGTGTGTGTGTGTATGAGTGACTGGTATTGTGTCAAGCCTGGCGAGTGGGTATTTAGTGTGTATCAGGTTCACAGTTCAGGTTTTTCATGAGGTTTTGAGTTGGTATGGAAGAATGTGTGCCTGTTAGAGTATGTTGTGCTTTTTCGTGAGGCAGTTTATTGATAGATTCAGGTATTTTGTATCTTGTAAGTATTGAGGTGAATAATGAGCGATATAAGCATGTTGCTATGAATGGCATTTTGTGTGCGAGATGTACATGTGTATTTTTGAGTTTAGGTATATGTTTTTGCAGTGTCTGAGGGAGTGTGACTATTGATTGTGGCACTACGTTCTCAATAGAAAGTGTGGTTGTGATTGTGGATGTATGAGAGGATAGGCTGGTTATTGCTGTGGGTGTAATATTGGGAGTCGATGTGTGAGGTGATTTCCGTGAGTGGATGGCATTTGTGAGTGTTGGATCTGAAGTCCTTTCAATGTTCATGGAGTGAGTGCTGTGTGTTTCAATTGTTTTCTTTCTGTTATGTTTTCTTTTCTTCTGTTTCTCTTTTGTCTTTATGCTCATTAGATACACCCAGCAGTAAAGGGGAACTGTGTATGCTTTTATATGTTACTTCATTGACAAAATCTCCTATGTATCTTACTTTTCCACTTCCAAAGGTTTCAGTGAGATCTCAACCTTGTCTGAGGTTTGTAGTTGGAGGAGATCCACTGTGTGTTTTTTTCCATCCTTTTGTTCTGTAAATACATGTTCATATGTTTGTTCTTAATAATTGTGAAGTTCTTTCTTGTAAATGAGTAGGTTTATTACTTGCCATTGGATTCATTGACACTGTTATATGACGCGTGACACGAGAGACCAAAATTTGCAAGTGGAATTTAACTCAGTACTACTTTTTTAACATTGCAACCATGCAAACACGGGCAAGCAGCAAAGGATAAAGGATATGACCTGATTTGAGAAAGGCACAGAAAGTGCTGAAACACGTGTAATCACATAGGGCCAACAATAAACACATTTGGATCACCAGTAAACAGAACTTGGGACTCATTTATAAAGGATTTTAATTCACAGATCCGTGGCGCAGTAATAGGGTGTGCAAGAAACATTTTTCTCCTGTTATACAACATGTTTTAAATTAACAAGTTCATTTTCTATATCAATTTTATAAACTGTTACATTGTGTAACATTCCTAAAATATTATACTGGTCATAGTTTAGATACACTGCTTTATGATGTGTTGTGTTAAATGTCCTACTTTGAACTTACTGGGGTGGTGATTCTGCTGATATTTCTGTTTGTCATGTTTATGTTTCATATGATGTCCTTTCTGGCTGGTTTGGGTGGATAACAGACTTGAGTTGAAGGTGATTGGACATCAAATATGTCTTTGCCACCTGGATTTTAATTCCATCACGTCCTGTAATAGAAAACTAGAAATGTTGTAATGACAAGTCAAAAGCGATTAGTCAGTCATTTACAGTGCATATTACAGTGTGTCTTAGATTGCTGTGCCTAACTTGGTTATTTAGCAATTACCTGCCTCTTACAGTGCTGATACTAAGTATAATTATATTGTCATAAAAGGCAAGGCAATATGAACAGTATACTTCTTTTTAAAGGAAAGTTTGCTGGCACCTGTTTATACACATTTCTGATGGAGATGCTTCTGCTACCAGTATGTACTTCATAATATAACACCTACCATGTGAATGGGGAAAGGACCTGCAGTATCTGTTGTTTTAATTCTTTGTATTTGTGAAGGATCGGATGAGCAATCTACATTATTTTGTATGTACATTAAAATGTACTAAATAGATGTTGCATATGTTTTTCTTATTTCTTAAATATTTTATAAAAAATGAGAGGGAAACCAGGTAGGAGATCTCCCAATGATATTGTATTGTTCCGTGAATTGGTTACCCAAATACATTAACTTGGTGGTTTGTAATTTAAACCAGATTTATACGAATTTACACTGACAGTAGATGGACTGTTAGTTTGCAAATGTTATCCTATTACACACATCTATTTTCTTTCTTTTGTTGCATATTTTCATAAAAGGCTATGGGTTTGATTTACAAAAGCCTTTTACAATGGTGCAACCCCTTTGAAAAACACTTTGTAAATTAGGCCCTATATGTGGTATATATATATATATATATATATATATATATATATATATATATATACTAGATTTAACAAAAATAACTACCCTGGTGTTAAATTATGAAATTCTTAATGTACACTTTGATGTGGCCTTCCTGCTAACACAAACCTAATGGCCCTCATTCCGAGGTTGGTGCTAGTCATGGCGCTATTAGCGCCATGACTAGCACCAATACTGGTACCGCCACCGACGTGATGGTATGGGGATTTACCAGTCCACTCCACTCTTTGTGGGACCGGTAAGTCCCCATTTGAAATGCCATTCCCCATTCTCATTTGAGCCCCCATAGGGCTCAATGGGAAGGGGGAAGGCGGCAATAACGGTACTGCAAATTGTGGTACCGTTATTGACCCCGGTATCTCTTTGCGGGTCCCGTCCTTAACACCTGCTAAAACCAGGCGTTAAGAAGGACCCGCAGAGGGACCTCGGAATAGGGCGCAAAGGGATTACCGGCACCGGTGTCATTACCGGTGCCCGGTATCTCTTTGTACCCGGGTCGTAATGACCCCCAAAGCCTTGTTTTAATATGCAACAAACGGTATCAAAGTGTGGGCAGTTGTGGTAATGATTACATGTGATTTTATGAGCATGATATTTTGGGTGTCTTTATGTGGTTGTTTGTATGAAATCAAATGTACAAACTCCTGCCTCTCCCCGTGATTGTGGTCCTGGGTAAGGCAACAATGGTAACGACGGTTGTTGGAGCAGATTGTTGCGTCCTGAGCGCAGATGCAGGAGGCAGCCCGACTGCTGATACAATATGCTTTTAACTGGTAGATTGTATAAAGGTTCTTGCTGTAACAATAACTTTGACAGAAGCTGATACATTACATGGCTAAGTGAATGGTCCACACCCTAATGGTTATGTGAACATGCAGTTTTACGTATGTTATTGATGACAGTCCACCCTGATGAAGGACTCATGGCCCGAAATGGATAGGCATCCTATTCATTTGTCTCTGTGTGACCTCACACGATGTATATTATAAAAAGAACAATTAAAGAGATGTTTTTGATTAAATGATTTTGCACTGTCATTTTGGCAATATGAAGGTACTAATACTCAGCAGCTTCTGTGTGTTCTGTGCGCAATCAAGTCTGAGGACCTGTTCCCCAGCTCAATTCTGACAATGGCGAGTAGTGTAAGTAAAGCAGTGTGTGAACCAATGTGATGCTAATGTTTTGTACATACTGATGTTGCTGTCTTCCTGACTTTTTCATAATTGTGACGATGCTGCATGCATGAAGGACAGTTCCTAAATGTCTTATATTTTATTGCACAATGTTATTCAAGTAAAATGGTGATTGATTAATTGAGACAGCATTACAAGTGAAAATGAGTTATGAGTGAAATCACCTTTTGGCAGTGTGTTGATGAAATCAGAAGGAAGTATATGTTACTGAAAAGTGTACATTATGGGGAATGTTGATATGTGTGTGAATTTGAATGTTATCAAGTCAGTAAAAAGTTTTTTTTTTTGTCTACCAATGTTACCAAGGCAGGGTTGGCAATGCCTCCATTGTAGGCTGAATTTGGATGCATTTTTGAAATGGTTGTTGTTTGTACGACTGCAACAGCCCATTAAGAACATAGTTTACATTCCTAAAATCTGTTGGAATTGTATGCTATTCTGAAAAATGTACATTATATAAATTGTTACTTTGTGTAATTAATGATGATTTGATGAGATGAAATGCTCCAGTTGGTGTTTTTAGTATGCCAGTATTGGCAATGTGGGAATAGTAATATCTCTATTGTAGGTTGACATTAGATGCATTTAACAAAGTGAACTATGCAGTCGTTGCTCTTTGCATGACTGTATCCACTGCACAGGGCCCACAATTAACTGTGTGTTCATGTGTGGATGCATTTGAAACAATGAGAAGTGCAATAAGTGTTGTATGCATGACTGTATCTACTAGGCAGGGGAAACATGTAGACACATTTTCATGTTTGTCTACAGAGGTAGCTGTGATAAATTAAGTGATGATGGAAGTATGTAGTTATGAATGTTTTTGTGTTTCATATTTTGATAGTGTGACACAATTTATTTCATTTGGTTTTAAATTAATCATATATTCTGAGTTGTTGATTTTGTTGTTCAGTATGGTTTGTAATGGTACTATGTTTATTTTAGTAGGTTTCTGTTAGACATGGTGGGTGGTAGGCAACCCTTGGATATACTGGATACATAAATATCTAACAAAACATAACATGAGGTTTAGGTTTGATTTGTCTATTGTATGGCACAGTGTTAGAGACACTAAATGGGAGACAATTGTAAAACATATAGGCAATAAAATAACAATTTATGGAGTGGTTGTTAATATTGTTCTTCTACATTCTGGAGGCAGCATCCTAGGATATATGAATGCAAAGTATAATGTTGTTGAGAATGATGAGGATGACTTAATTTCATTCATGTAGAGACATCCATAATGCCATGTATTTTGTTATTTACTACATAACATTGTTAAATATATTTCCAATGATTTTATTGGTATTGGTATTTAAGGTGAACATAAAAATAAACAATGCCAACATTCCTTCCCTACTTAGCCCAATCCCCATCCAGCCCAACTCTATACTTATGTCATCACATGTGATTTGTCTAACAACTATAAAGGAGTCCCAGTCCATATTCTCTTTGGCAATTCCAGATATTTCCCCTTTCCCGACCATAACCTCCCATAATTGCCATACCCTTCTGACATATTCAAGGAGGTAAATTATCAGGGAATGTTGGCAAATTATTGAGAAGCGTGTCCCATTCCAGCTCCAAATGACTCATGTCCCCTCCCCTCCTTTGCTTGTGTATTATTCGCTTCTCCGCCACCTCCCACCTCTGCAAGTCCTGCAACCATTGGCAAAATAGAGGTCTTTTTGGGTGCTTCCATGAGATAGCCATTCGGTGTCTAGCTAGCAGTACTAGAAAAGCTGCTATTTTCTTCTTGCGCCCTCTCATTTTAAAGCCCCCAATAAGCAGTTCTTGAGATAGCATGCAAACTAACCCAGTCAAGTTTTTTGTCTTGGTAGTCACGCCACTCCGATAGTCCTGTATTACTGGGCACTCCCACACCATATGCCAGAATCCTGTAGAATCCCTTATAAACCTATGGTAATTATCCAAATTTAACATGTGTAGTTTCTGAGGAGGTCACGTAGACCCTGTGTCGGATGTTGAATTGGATAACTTAAAGCGAGCATTCCTAGATACTTTATTGATCTGTGAGCATACTTTGGACCATGCCTTCTCTTCAATTGTCTCCTTCATATAACTACAATTATAATTGGTATTTATAATGTCTTTAGTACGCAGAGGTTTCTAAGCCTGGACCCAGGGATTGAACCTGTGTTGCTCTGCGTCGTCTTGTTTGCAAGGCGAGATTGTTGCCCCTGAGCTATGCTCCCAAGACTGCCTTTCCCTTTCCCATTTCTCCTTTACCTTTAGGGGTACTAGGGTTCCACTGTCCTGGAGTGCTGTGTATAGCCCTTGTATTGAATGCCTTTCAGTGCCTATAGTCAGTATTGTATGAAGAACTCGGGTGATCAGAGTTCCTCTGGCAAAGAATCACATTTAGCCACCAGGACCTTCGTCAGTCGTGTGAAAATCAAGAACTGCCCACCGGGAATCCTGAATTTATTGGCCCATTCTGTGAAGGGTAACAGATGTCCACCTTCAAATAGGTCTCCGACAGTGAGGCAGCCAGAATTGGTGCATCTGTAGTCTCCAATTTCTCTAATCATTGCTGTTATCTTAGTGTCTGCTCTTAGAGGTATGTCAGGACTGCATCCCTCAACTATTCTTCGTTTAATGCATCTTCTTTTCCATACCAGCTGGACCATCTGAGTGAGGCATGATGTATCCATTCCTCCACACTTCTCTCCATAGCAGCTCTATCTCTGTGAAATCTCTCTTGGTCTTCCACAGTAATGGTCTCTCTGCGCCCACATTTCTAATGTCCCATCTAGCCACATGTTGAAGTTGGGATCCCAAAAAATGCAGCTCAGACTCAGGGAGGGCTAGTCCCCCCTCTTGTTGTTTCCTGCGTAGCGGCTGAGTGCTGCCCAACGTCTGCACCCAGCCCACATAAATTCTAAAAATGTACTATCTAGTGCTTTGAAAAAATGGTGCCCTGGTCAAAAACGGGATATTAGTGAACAGGTAGCTGTCCTCTATGCTGGTTAATACTTCATCCATGTTATACTGAAACATCTCCACCACGGTGTGATGCAATTGTATGCATAGGTATCTCAAGGTGTCTGTCTCTCACCTAATTCCCACCCCCAGTAGTTCCTTTACTGCCTTCCCTCTGAGATTACCCAGCAGGAAAACTGCTAACATCAGTTCATTAACCCAGAATTCAGACGAATTCCCCAGGTGCTCCAGCACCTCCATCATATATTGAATGTGCAACCATGGGTTCTGTAGATACAAAAGAGCAATATTTGCATATAGGGAGATCACATGTGAACAGCCATCTATCGTTATGCCTGCTCCTCTAAAGTGGTCCCTAGAAATACATTCTAATGGTTCCAGTGCCAAGGCAAACAAAACATGGGATAGGGGTCAAACTTGTTGTGTGCCTCACTCTAGCTGTTATCTGGATAAAACCTCTCGACTGGTCCTCACCTTCGCCATTGGTTCCTGATACAATATTCTTATGCACTTCAACATGTTTCGACTCCATATCTTTTCAAGACCTAAAAAAGCCAGCCCAATTCTAACGAGTTGAAAGACTTTATTGTATCCGGGACACCATGGCAACTTCTTCTACTACATTCTGTGCCCTATTTATGATAGGATGCAGCCATCACAAATTCATAATCATGTTCCTCCCCTACACAAATCCACATTGATCCTGATGAACTAGATATGGTGTCCCTTTCAACAACCTGTTTGCAATAATGGTCCCAAGTATGTTGGTGTCCAAGTTGACTAAGGTGATTGGACTATGTGATTCACATCGCTGTTGCTCCTTTCCGGACTCCAATAGCATCACTATGGTCACCTCTCTCATGAAGCCTGGAAAGCAGCACTTTGGGAAGGAGTACTCATAGAGGTACTTTAGTTTGTGCAGCAATATGTTTGAGTAGGTTTTATAAACTTCTGCTAGGGGATCATCCCCACCCACTGTTTTCCCAGTCCAGAGGCAGTCAATGGCAATTCTAATTTCCTCTTCCATCACTGGCTCCTCCATGGCCTGCATGGCTGTCTCTTTTAACCTTGACAGAGTAGCCGGCGTCAGTGCCTCATTCGTGTCATCTACATCTGCCAGGCCTGTGCTCTTATGCAGATTCACATAATAGTCCTACAAAACCTTGATTATACCCTCCTATGACATGACTAATTTGCCCCCTTCAGATTCTGTTTGGGTTATGGTACCCCAAGGCTCTTCTCCTTACGGAGCCATGCTTTATCTCTTTCTCCATGGATCTTCACTATGTGGTGTGCATACTCATGCTTCAACAGGCGCTCCTGTGCTTGTTGCCACAGGATGCGTTCCTGTTAAAAATTCGGCCCCACACTTTTCCCCTTCGCTGGGTATTGGGCTTCTGCAGCTTTGGAAAGACACAGCAAGTCGGGCTTTGCGCCAAAATAGAATTTTTCTCGAGTCTAGTTGGTCCCACCAGCTTAAGGGAGGAAGTCATCCTTTATGGGTCTTCCCTGTCGATTCGAAAACAGGGTCAGCACAGTTGCAGGGCTTCAGCTGGCACTTTGTGGTCCCAGAAGGGGCTGCTGGTGTCTTCTCTCATCTTCTGCTTTGGATGTTGTCCTACAGTGGTCGACACTGCTCTTAGTCCCAAAAACCTTGTTTTTTATCCAGATTTGCATTCATTCACAGCCCTGAACAGTCAATCAAACAACAGGGTGGCTGTCCTCCCGGATAGCCAGACAGCCAATTGGGACTGGTTTCACTCAGGCACAACTAGACAGGTAAGTTTCAGGACTCTCCCTCACTTCCTGCCTTTCCAAACACACTGGAGCCTGGGCGGGCTTCAGGGCTGAAGACCGCCAAAGGCCAACTACCCAAAGGACTCAAACCTGATGCAAACAACAGAGCAAAAGCCCAGAAGAAACTAACTACCAAGAAATGGCGAAAAAAGAAGACAGGGCCATTTTGAGATTATGGTCACCCTTTGGTGCAGCACTGAAGCTGACTTATAAGCCTACAGATACATTTCACTATGTAGCAAAAACAGAAACTACTGCCACCAGCCATTCAAGTGAGTTAGTGTAACAAAATGTTACATGAGGAATGGGTTAAAGGAATGACTATGTAACCGCCCAGCACTCCACTTAGGGTGGTGTGTGCTGGACCCATAAAGTAAAGGTAAGTAAGACAGGGGTCATCTTACTATTTTTGGGAACAGTAGTTCACTCAAGAAAAAGTAGTTAAACATTAAGAGAAGTCCATGGGACTTCTCAGTGGCACTGCACAAAAGGTGCTTTGTGTCACAATACAAAAGCAGATGCATATGGGGTTTACCAGACTCCATAAAAAAGTAAGGAACATAGAGAATCATAGTCAGAAAAACACATGAGCAAGTGAGAAAAAGGTCCCCCTTACTCAGGAGTAAAAAACAAATTTAAAAACGGAGTCCAGCAAAAGAGCAGGGGATCTCTAAGATTAAAGGGAATTGTCACAGACATGAATATTCTCCCTAACACATCTATGTGTTGATTGGGGGAATGAGCTGGCAGGTAGGCAGTTGATGTAATGCTAGATAGCCTTGAAAAGTGCTCAATGCTTGGAGGCTTCTGCTACGAATGTTGTCTGACAATGTGCTTCGGCAGAGCTGATGAGGGTCTTGATGTGGAGACTTTTAAAGGCGTTGCAAACTTATTGTAGTCTTGAATTTAATTCTTTGCTCGACTGAACGTTTTAAAGTGGTTAAGTACCGACACACTGTTTTGTATTGAATTTACTGTAATTTGTGCATGTCCTTCTTGGCACTGGTAATGCATAATATCAAAGTAGTCAATATTTGATAACACCAAAACCTGGGTGATTTCCGTTACATGACCAATGACCAGTAGGGGTAGTGTTTTTGAAGTATCTGAATTGGAGGTGGCATTAGAGGTTAGAAAGAGAACTCTGAGTCAATGATGAAACCCAGAGGGACTTTACACATTTGAGGCATCAGAGTAGATCAGAAATATACATATTCACCTGGGTTGAGCTCTCTTTTCAGAAAGTACGTAATCCAATCAAGTACTGAACCTTTAAGTTAATTTATTTTATTGTAATGTGTTTCAGTATATAAGACTTTACACATTAGCAAACCACATACAATATATGACTTTAAAACACTAAAATACATGATTTCAGTTACATTATTTTCCTAATGATCCAGTAATCCTTTACATCATTTATTATCAACCATGCCATCCTGCTAAACCATCTCTGTGATAACCTGGGTATCACTGATCAGGCCCTGGCTTGGCTGACTTCTTTCCTCTCCGATCAACCATCTCAGGTCCAACTTGGGTCCTTCCTCTCCTCTATCTCTATCTCTACCTGTCGTGTTCACCAGGGGTCTAAGCTCTCCCCCTGGCTGTTCAACCAATACCTGGCTCTTTTTGCCCACAGCTCGCCACTCTCTGCCTCAACTTTCAGTGCTATGCAGATGACATTCAGCTCATTTTCAGGCTCCCTTCTGCCACCACTTCTCCTTCTCTCATTTCTGTCTGTCCACTATCCAGGAACGGTGTGCTGCCAATGATCTATGCCTTAATGCCAGTAAGACTGAGATTCTCCTCATCGACACACCTACTCCCTCTTTTTCTGTCACTCTCTGGCTGGCCTCTCTTGGCCCTCTTCCTGCTCCCTCCTGTGAGGCTAAAACCCTTGTGTCATCTTCGACTCCACATTCTTCTTCTGTCCTCACATCTCTGACATCTCTAAGAAGTCACACTACCAGCTGCACCTCATCAGAGGTAGTCTTCTTTTCATCTCCTTCCTCTAGGAGCTCACTGTCTCCAGAGCTCTGGTTCTCTCTAGGCTGGGCTACTGCAACAGCCTCTTTGTGAAGCTGCCTGCCTCTACTCTCCGCCCACTGCATCTCATCCTCTCTAGGACTGAAATCTCTGCAGTGGCTTCCAGTAGCTGCGAGGATTAAGTTCAAAACCCTCTGCATTGTCCACAAGCCCTTCTGGGGCGTGGGGCCTCAATACCTTCAACTCTCTCTTCCTAAATATCTTCTTTCTCTAGCTCTTCGCTCATCCGCCTCCAACTCCCTCAGGGTCAGTCGCTTCTCCAAGCAACGGGTTGGTGGTAGATCTCTTTCTTCTGCTGCGGCCTCCCTCTGGAACAGCCTCCCTACCTCTTTGAAACTTCAGGAGAACCATCTCTGGTTCCAGACACAACTCAAGACCTTCTCTTTGCTTCTGCTTTCTCTCCTCCTCTCCCCTGCTGATCTCCTGGTTGAAACTGAAACTGCACTGGTTACCTGGATACCCTCTGATCTCAGGTACTGGTCTCCTCCCCGCCAGTTGCACACCTGCGCTGCCCCCGTCAAACCTTGTGCTCTGGGCTGTTTCTGTATCTCTACAGTCCCCTAACAGCACTTGACACTGGCTGCACTTTTTACTTATTGTTTTATTTATTTCTATGTATTATTCTACTGTCGATCCCATATACTGCACTGCCCCCTCCCTTTCCCCCCACACTTTTCACCTCCCCCCCACAGCACTTGCGCGATCTCAATGTCACCTGGCCTAGTAAGATCGTTGTCTCTGTCTTCCTTCTTTTCCCCCTCCCTTGCCTTGTCGTACTTTGAAACACTTATGTATAGGTGCGTTATAAATGCCATATCATGTCATATCATACCATATCATATCACTTTATGCCAAGCCTTTAATGCCAAGATATTGCTGGAGATGAGAGAGGTGGATTTCATGGCCCCAGTATCATGGAATATTACAAGGAACAATAGTACTATTGCAACAGTTTTTACTTATTTTGCATAGCAATTTCTCTCCATTAGATACTGTACTATAGACTTTGTACTTCTGCCTGTTCTAAAGATGGTTTGTCTATCATAGCACATGAGGTTGCCCTTGAGTGCTGTTTAAGAAACCAAAACACTGACATTTGAGTGCTCATACTATTTAATATATGAGAACAATGGTTGGCCGTTACTTTTACCATGCATTTACCTTTGAACAGGAAATGTGCAATACATTTATAGTTTGACAGATTGGTGATGTTCAGATTGCATTTATGGGGATTGAGTGGCGCAATTTGATTTGATTGCAGTGGGTAGGACAGATCTTGACATAAGGGAGGCAATGAATAGCTGTAAGTTGAACTTTGGATAGTTTCTTCTTTGTTTCATCTTCAAAGATCTTCAAAGTTCAATGAGCAAAACATTCAAAGACAGGATATATGAGTTTCATCACGTTTGATGTGTTCAAGATCAGAGCCGTAAACGGTGTACATCTCTTAACGGTGTTGATCTCATGAGAAATGAGCTATGCAAGACCATCTACCAGTTAGTTATTTTGACAGACGAAATGCAAAAGCACTTGTTTTGCTTTTGTTAGTTTATTGTAGAAGATGACAATTTATACTGACTTATCTGAAACGTTCAGAATTCAAGCTAAACATATTTTTTCTTTTTCTGCTAAATAGTTTTCTTAACACTTTGTAGATCAGAGACAATCATGTTCGTGGGTGTTATAAAGTAGATTTCCACTAAATGCATTTGGATTTCTACTCTCTTGTTTTATTGTCCCAATTTGATCATAAAAGTGGGATAATATACTCTTAGTTTAACATTTTGAGTTTTGATTGTAAGGGTGTTTCATTAGCCTTCCAGGGAAACAGGAAAGGGTCCTAATCTCCCAAACAAAGTTGTGAGAAATGAATGGCATTTAGTTTAGTTTAGTTTAGTTTAGTTTAGTTTAGTTTAGTTTAGTTTAGTTTATTTATTTGTATAGCACAGCCAAACCCTGGGGTAACTGGGCGCATTAAACGTATAGAGCAGCATAGTCACATAAGGTTGCACATACAGAAAAGAACAGTTGGCAGTAATAAATACAATAGCTTGGTGGACCAGGTTACAAGATGGTCCGAGTTAATGGGTAGAGTCAGAGTTTATAGGAAGGACCCGGTTACAGAAAGGCCCAACTCTATGGCTGACACAAGAGTACCGGCGTGAAGGAATTTACTAGGTGCAGATGGAAAACTATTGCTGCGTAGTTACAGAATAGTCCAATTCTGTGGCTAATGCATGAGTAACAGAGTGACAGGGTTTTACTGGGTGCAGATAGTAAACTATTGCTGCGTTGTGAGCAGTGCCTTCACCTTGGCTCTAAACGACCAAAATAGGGAGTCAGCTCTAATTTCCGTAGGAAGTCCATTCCAGCATTTCGCAGCTAGCACAGGGAAGCTTGCTCCTCCTGCTGTTTTCAAGTTGAACTTAGGGATTTTTAGTTGGTACATATAAGGTATTCTGGTCGGTCTGGATGAGCTTTGTCTGGTGAATTTATCAGGTAAGTATTGTGGGGCTGTCAGGAAGAGGCATTTGTGTGTAATGACTAGTGAGCGTAATTTGATTCTGTCTCGAATAGGGAGCCAATAAGATTCCTTCCTGTAGGTGGAGATGTGGGCTTTGCGGGGAAGATTGGCATTTCTTTTATTAAAAACACGGATGAGCGTTCCTCCATTAAATAATTTGTTTGCCAAAGCCAAAACAAAGCTGATCAGCAGGGGAAATGGAAGAGGCACCCAAGAAAGAGAAAATGTTTTCATGTGTATGTTGTGACCTAGCAAAAGAGGTGTGTAATAGGACCAAGAAAAAGAAAAGTGTTTAAAAGAAAGTGCAGTTTCTTCTGAAGCAGAAAGACAGTAGGGTGGTGCGGGTGGAGGCATGGAGTGGGAACAGGCAAAGAGAAGTGATGTCATCTAGGGCAGTGAATTCTGCTGTTGAACCAGCATGTGTTTGAAAGAGTAGAAAGAGGTCATATTACCCAAGACAGTAGCAGACCTTGCTGGTTACAGTCCGGTTGGCCTGCCGCAGACTGTAATATCACTATTAACACCCACGAGACTGCAGGGCATATGCTAAAGGCTAAAATAGCTGTAAAAACAAGGAAAAAACTCACATTATGTCCTGCAATGTATGTTCTGTGAGAAGGAGTCAGTTTGCAAAGTTGATAACGCGGACATAAATAACATTGAAACTGACTCAATCTCAAAGAATCGGCATGTCACAAAACAAAGGTATGGGATTTCTTTGTTTTTAGAATTTGATTTAGTTGTTAAAACCTGTGTGCATTTTTTCAGGGGTCAAAAGGGGCAGAACAGATTTAGAGGGAGCAAGTGATTATCAGGGCGAGGGGCATGCAATACTGGGGGTGTTATTAAGGGTTTCAAAGTGAACACTGAGGGGCTGATTCTGAGGTGCGTGCAAATGTAAGAAAGTATTCCTACATGGAGGAGGAATACTTTACTTATAAACAACATATTCTGTTGAAGAAATAATGTGGTGCAGGGACATGGAAGTTTTTGCTTTGCATGTGCGTGATTTATGACTTGACAAACAGCCCTAGCAACCATCACTACCAATCATCAGGAATGCAGGGCAGCCACAAGGAGGGGTTTCTCCTGCCTGCAGCACTGCTTTAGCACAACAAACAAAGCAGTGCTGTTAAACTATACTGCACACTTTTCCCCTTTATAAACAATGCATTTCTTAGACTGCATCACCACTTTTCTAGTTAAATGAAAGTTTAAGAACACTATCTTAAATTAGAAAAGTGGCAGTCTATTAAGAAATACGCTCAATGCCACTGGAGAACATGTTTCCCCGACAATGTGTGATTTTAGCAGATTTTGCTGCTCGGAAGTACGACATCTCCCCAATATTTTCACTCACCTTAGAATAGTGGTGCTGAAAACCAGAGGGGAGAATGTCATATTCCCACACACATTTTATCAGAAGCTCAGGCACTGAGTCAAATCTGAAACTATTGCAACAATTATTTTAACTTATTTTGCATAGTGATTTCTCTCCATTTCTATAATTGTTCTTTTATAACGCTTACTATCAGCGAGGGTTTTTTAAGCGTGGGATCAGGATTCAAACCTGTGTTGTGCTGCATTTGCTTGCAAGACAAACACGTTGCCCCTGAGCTATCCTTCCTCACATGCAGTACTATGTGCTTCTCCCTCTTCTAAAGCTGGATTGCCTATCATCGAACATGAGGATGCCCTGAGTGCTGTTGTAGAATCCGAAGCAATGACTCTTGCGTGCTCACACTATTTAATAGAAAGAGTAAATGTTTAGTCACTACTTTTACCATAGGTTTAACTTTGAATGGGAGATATGCATTAGGTCTATGCAGATTGGCTATGACAGATTGCTTTTTGTGGGGATTGGAGTGATATGATTTGTGTGCATTGGGGAGGTAGGACGTTGATATATGAAAGGCAATTAGTAGCTGTAAATTAGACGTGGGATGTTTTCTTCTTCCAATTTGTTTAATCTTCAAAGACCTTCTTGTAAGGTCAATGAGAAAAACATTTAAAAACAGTGGGCCGTATTTACAAAGTGCTTTTCAATGGGATTGCACCATTGCAAAACTCTTTTGTAAACCAAGTGCAGAATCTATTTAGAGTTTCATCACGTTTGATGTGTTCAAGATGTCAGTCATAATAGGAAAATATTTCTTAATGGTGAAGATCATACTATGGTACACAGGCTTATCGCAGTGGATCCAGTCCAAGTTCGGAGCTCCCTCATTGGCTAGCACCCCATTGCATAGATTGAATGTAAGCTTTGACTAGCAATAAAGCCTGTGTCTGCACCCACCTATTTGCACTTATTCATATGCAAGCTGCTCATGCATTACAGTGATGTGAAAATTCAGTTTTCAAGATGTTTATTTCTGGTTAGAAGATTGGGTTTTGTGCTGGAGAATTGCTCTGTTAACAGCGGGATGTTGGAGGCTCTAACATTCAACATACCAAGTGGTAAATGGGTGTATTTAAAGATATTAAAGCATCTAAAATGTGATAATCTTTATCTTTTGGGCTATGGGCAAGTTGAGAGAAACCCAGGTGAGAAATATTGCCAAGGATATCAACTACTTGGGTATTTGTAGGGTAATCTCCCCAAAGTTTAAGATACCCTAATCTAGAACCATATCAGATCAACTGGTTTTCAATGACATGAGGTTGAACTACTTTTAGACAAAAGTGGGTGACCACTCTGTATTGCAACATGTTTCATACCGTATAATTGTTTTGTTTCAATCACTTCTCAAGGTATAGACTGTTTAATTAATTCTGTTGGAACAAAATACACATAAGGGCATAAGCAATTATAATGTCCAATATGCATCTCTTACCTGATATCCCCCAAAGATTCCAATAATCAAGCACCGCCTTAGTAGTATATTAGGATGTGGGAGTGGAAACTGTGGCCCTATAATCTTCCCAATTCTGACCCACAGTTTCTGAGAAGGGTTTAGTGGAGGAACAGCATAGTACAAGGTCACCCAGGGATACTTGGGATACACTACATGATCAGTACTTGCCAGCTATCCCTGAGTTCAAATTTGCAAATTTTACCAGTGTGATCAGTGTTCTGTGAAATACAAAGTAGATTGATTGTGTGATGGCAGCTGAAGACCTCACCCTATGCAAATTCATCCAGATCTCACTCCAGTCCTCTGAGGACAACTCCGAATCACAGCAATTTTCCACCCTCTTTGTATTTAAGTGATTGATTTCAGTAGTGTCTTCCGCAATAATATGTTTTGGAGTAGGCATTACATCTGAAACCATATTATCAGGGTGCTGCACGGAGGGCAAAGGGGTTGGGAAAGATGCGCACAGCTGCCCATAACCACAAAACTTGTTCTTATTGAGTATAAACTTTGCTTGTACTTCTGTTGTATTTTATCATTTGATCAATGGCATCACTTTGGTTTTGTTGACAATCAATTTGGATCCCAACATCTTACAATATTCAATCACTAAACTCATTGAACCTATAAATGACTGTCTGTGATTTGACTTGTATACCTAAATATAATGTGAGTAAGCCAACACCTTAATCAAATTATAACCTATTTCAATTCTGACTCTAATTAGTACATCAGAAATATTCCAGCAGTGGTTCAAGAGCTAGCAAATACAGAAGGGGTGATAGAAGGCACCTTTGGCGAGTTCCCTGTCTGCTTAAAAGAGGAGAAAACACTGTTGAAAACATTTTATTAGGGGAGGGCTAAAACATCAAATCCACCAAGCTCTCTGAAGCCATGCAATATTAGCACTTTCTGAATAATCCACCATCTTTTAATTATCAAGGGCGAAAGCTATGCAAAAATCACATGACTTCTCTGACAGAGAAATAATATACCAAAACAGCCTTATATTCGATGCCAAGAACCTCCTCTTGATGAACCTTGTAAGATCAATGTGTATCAGGACAGACTTTTAGCAAATATCTTGAAGTCAGTAGGTATTAGTGAGATTGGCGTACATTTTTTCAAGAGAGTAGAGCCCCTAATAGCTTTTGAAATGTAATTATATTAGCTTTAGGCACGGTAACGCAAACAGAGGGGGTCAGTACGAGTTTGGAGGTAGCCATGGCGCTATCTCTCATGGCGTGTCTGGGTGTAACGCTCACCTGATTCCCGTAGAGGCGCCGGTCTTGACTGGGCGTATACCGTATCTTCAAAGGTGATGTGTAACACACGGCTGGCTCTTTGGGCTGGACCTCTGTGCACTGTATGTCTGACTTGAAGGGAAAGATGTCTGCAGATAGAAAATATGGGATTAAGGAACTGGGTTATTGAATGTCTCTCTCTTCTTCCCTTTCTCTTCTCCTGT
The DNA here is from genome assembly GCF_040938575.1 of Ambystoma mexicanum. Lineage (NCBI taxonomy): Eukaryota > Metazoa > Chordata > Amphibia > Caudata > Ambystomatidae > Ambystoma > Ambystoma mexicanum. The sequence continues at coordinate 1,141,818,592 of NC_090937.1, forward strand.
AGAACCCCAAAGGTTAACGCTCTCACCTTAGGTAAGTGAACGCCGTGCTCTCCATCTGCCTCGGGGCAAGGTGCTGTAACCAGTTTCTTCACTGGATAACGGGAGCAGGCCTCTTGACTTCAGAGGACTGCTGTCCGTCGTTTACTGCACGAACGGTAAGTTTCGAGTAATTCTAATGTCTTTAAAGTCTTTAGTAATGATGTTTCTTGTTTTGCAGGGTTCCGGAGATGGCGGATGACGGGCTGAAGTGAGTTGAAGATGGAGCCCGTGTGATGAATAGAAGCGCCTGGAAGCACGTAAGTAAGCGCTTGTTGCCTGCTTCACGATGCGCTCTAACTGTCTTTTTATTTTGCAGGTACAAGTTCGGAGCGGCTGCAGGGTGCCGGAATACCCACTGGGTTAGATGTGGAAAGGAGTAATGGCACGTGAGTATTAAAGTTCCTCAATGTCTTTAAACGCACCTTGTTTTGTCTTTCAGATGCGGGATGCAGCGCCGAAGGCCTCCGGAGCGTGCGAAGAGTTGGTAAGCTTTTGTCTTTCAGATGCCGGAATGCAGCGCGAGGCGTTGGTGACAGCCGATGGACCAGGTAAGTGAAGAGCTGTCACTGAAGACCGTAATGCTAACCTGTTCTTTCTTGTCTTTATAGGTGTTGCTGAAGACTGGATTCAGGATGGTAAGCCTTTTTCCTTAGGCCCAGGATCAGATGCAGAAGACACGATGAGCGTTCTGCTGCAGAGGATGCAGAATAACGCAAAGCAAGATTCATCCATCGGGTGTGGTTTAAATAGCCTCCTGTAGTGCTTAGGTGTCTCCTTCCACAGCCACGCCTAGGGAAGAAAAGAGTTCCTGCTTTCCAGAAGAGTTCCAGTGTTCTGAATCTAGGGAGTGGCTCCTGCCCCACCCAACAGGAAAAGTAGTTCCAAACAGAAGAGGATCAGAGGCTCAACTGGCAGGCAAGTAAGCAGCATGGTCTGCTGCAGGTAAGTCCACCCAAGCATTATGAGCCCGGCGCTTCCAGCGCTGGGACTGGGCATATTTATGAGCCTGGTGCCACTGGCGCCAGGACTGGGTCCAAAAGGTCCCAATTGGGACTGGTTGGCACTCGGAACCTAGGTTATGGATCTGCTTACAAGGGAGTTGGGAAAACCCTGACCTTTTGGAAGCAGAGATCATGACACTGGGTCCGGGTTCTCAGAATGGGGACTTACCGGGTCATTCCAACCCTGGAGGACCTGGTAAGTCACCATTCTGAAAACCATTCCGCATTCCTATTCAAGCCCCCATAGGGCTCAATGGGAATGGGGAATGGGGAAGGAGCTAATAACGGGCCCGTAAATTACGGGCGTGTTATTAGCCCCCTGGTCCCTTACCGGCTCCCGCTAAGGACGGCTGGTTTTACCAGCCGGCCTTAGTGGGACCCGCTAAGGGGCCTCGGAATGCGGCAGTAAGGGGTTAATGGCACTGGCATCCTTACCGGTGCCTTTAACCCCTTACTGCTGCACTCGTAATGACCCCCAGAGTCTCGGTTAGCAAAGCAGGAAAACAATTCTATTAATTTGGGAGAAACCGATCAGAGAACACAGCCCCAAAGTCAATGGGGCTCATTAGGAGTTTGCCGGTATCCCGCCGGTAAATCTGGCAGGATACCAGCAAATGGACCTACTGCTACCAGTGCCTGATATGCTGGAACTACCACCATATCACAGATGCCAGCAATAGTATGTTAATCCCCATTTCATGAAGTCCATAAGACTCCATTGGGGGAATCGCTTTTTGCCGGTGAGCAGTTGCTTGAGGCTTCACAAAAGCGATAGTACTGTTGTTTTCTATTGGCCAGTGTGGCATTACAGGCTTGTTTTTGCTTGATGTGATTCCTTGTGCTATTCTGTGGCACCATGAGTTTCAGTACCTAGATGAGTTTCAGATCCAGACACAATCTTAAAAATGTATACTGATACCCCTAAGAAACTACTATGTCAGAAATGTAATATGTATACTGATACCCCTAAGGAACTACTATGTCAGAAATGTATTACCTTCCCTTCTGTATGGTCTAGAACTACATGATTTGAATTAGACACAAATAAATGTTCTAGAGGGAACAATATGGAAGGAATTGTTGGGTCTATCAGTTTCTTTGTCTTTCATTATGATCAAACATGAATTGCATCTACAATCCTGGCAGTCATATGTTTCGTGGAATAAGTTGAAATTATTTGGAAAAGTCCTGGAGCCTTCAGCAGATTCTCTTTTCTTTAGACGTAAGCATTTTCATGAAATCTAAACAATCTACTGTTTTTAATAATTTTGTCAGGGATTGTGCAACAATTCTAATTGATTTGCATATACATAGAAATACTCTTATTGAGAATCTGGACACTTTAATAAATTGGACAATATTTCCAAATGCAAATGATTCCATAATTTTAGTTTGGTACATAGTGCATATAATTATAATTGTTCATTAATAATGTGCTTAATACCAGCGAGTAGTTTCTAAGTGTGGGATTGGGACTCAAACCTGTGTTGTGCTGCATTGTCTTGCTTCCAAGACAAACATGTTGCCCGTGAGCTACCCTTCCTCCCTTGTATAATCTACTGCCAAGTTTTCTAATTAGATTTCTTAGCTCCTCCTTTCAAACCATATTTATGAGATTTAGACTAAATTTTCTAGGTACTCTTCAGGACTGGGACCTTTTTAGAAAATATGTACCTGAATGGAGAACTTGCAGACTGCAAAGATACATCTTCATTGAAAAAGCTAAAACATCTTTTGATACAATGCAGTGAAACTATTTACGTGCAAAGTAGTTTCTTCGATAGATTTGTTAATTCTCATGAGTCTTTCTCTTGTGAGGATTCCTGGATAAGATTAATGCTTGGCCATCAACATTGTCTAGTTTTAGTGTTTGTGCAATGCTTAGCTTTCATCCACATTGTATTTGGAGACAATTTTTATTTTTCGTCAATGTTCTATTGAGAGAATATCTTTTTACATTTCAATGTTGTACAAAAGTGATCTGATGTTTAACTTAGTGTTCTTTTGTTTTTGTTTTTCCATTTTCTTTTTCCTTTTTCTTTTCCTGTATATAATTGATTTTGTAAAGAATGTCTAAAAGTTTAAATAAACTATACACACAAAGAAATGTATACTGCCCAATGGAGCCTGTCACTTCATCTCCTGTTCATGGGTGTGTTTAGTCCAAAAACACTGGAAGACAAAGCATGGAGGGGATATTGAAGATAAAATGACCCCATCAAGGGGCCAACCTGTACAGTCTCTAAGGGATGAGTGATTCTCAGCATAATCTTTAGACTTCACTTTTGTGCAAGGGGCACAATCAGTGCTGCCCTGCAGAAATAAACCTAATCAGCTCTTTATTCCAAAGCCCTTCCTCGGCTATGACTATTGAATCCATTGTAGGGAAATGTATACCAACGAAAAGTATGGAAAAGCACCAGTTTTAAAAAAAATGTGAGCTGCAGCCTGCACACAGCATCTGAAAAATGACATGTGAGGAAATGTGCAATGTTAGGTGCCCATCTATAACAAGAATATATGTCCAACATTATATGACAATGTACAAAACGGAAAGCAATGGGAAAAATACAATAACTGCAAATAAAGCCATCAACATGTCCTGGACAGCCAAATGGCCCCACCCCCAGGCACAGCAATACAGCAAAAAAAGAGGAAAGGCCCACTTTTTTAATGAGAAACATGTGAACACTGGCTTTGAAGCTGACCACTGGAAAGCACTCTGTGCATTAGGCCCTTGATGTCCGACACAGGGACCGGCAGATGCTGGAAATATTCAATGTGGTGTCACTGGGACATACATGATAATTTCAAGCAGCCTAACTTGAAATAACTTGCACCATCATGACCAGCATTCTCAGAAGTCATAAATGCCCCAGTTCTCAGATGCAAAGGAACAACCATTATATGTTATGAGATGTTCTGTTCATGGCACAGGAACTGGAGATGCGGTTTCATATTTTGTAAATAAAAAAAGGCCAATCGATTTTTACATTTGGAATCACATTATTGTCATAACATTTGAAGGAAAGGTCCTAGAGACTTAGAAATTATCAACTGAATGTAACACAATATATTATGTCATGTTAATTATGCAAATTAGGTGAATGAGCATATTTTCATGCAGAAAGAGTGTGCACCAGCGACTCAAATAGCCTAGCATTCGTTGAGGTGAGCCCGATATTCTGAGGTAGGAATGGATTTTTTGTGCAAAGATATTAGAATGTAAAAAACAACAATCTGTAGCACACACATCCTTTGTCAGAGTGGAGTCAAAATTGCATTATTTGATTTGCCTGAATGAGAGAAATCTGATGAACCGTTTAGTAACATGATCACATGTGAGGAGTATGAGGTTTTAGAAAGTTACAATTGCTTAATGTAGAAATCTCCTAGATGACATCACAAAAAATGGGAGGGGAAGTGGGTTTAGAAGTCACTCCCATTAGACTGCCCTCTGCATTAATATGCCCAATGAAAATGGAGGGGATGGTTTAGTGTGATGTCACCTTTGGAACACTGACTAATCACATACACCAAACAATTAGATTAGAGAAATAATACACACCTCTAAAAGAAGGGGGTTCTGACCTATTCAAATTCAAACCCAGAGATTCTGGGGACTCTGTCTCACTCAGTGACTGGCTGACTTGTGACTGACAGAAGGAGAGAAAGGGTAATTGATAACAATAGAAAAGAGAATAGAATATATTGTGGACTAAATTGTCCTCCATATGGCGATGGAAGGGTATTCTGTAGATTTAATTTGCTTGCCAACATATTAACCAATAGTCAAGTTACCATATCCAAAATCCCCAGTAAATAGATAGGCCTTATGTAAAGGAATACAGAGGTTGTGGGAGAGACAATCTGGTTTGTGCTGTTCCTCCCCTGGATGGATAGGACATTCCCATTTTTGATGCAAATACCACAAGTTGGATTCCGATCAGTAATAAACAAAAAAGAACAAATCAGTTAATTCTGCACAGACCAACAACTTGCCTGATCCCTCCTACACTTGAGACCCCTTGTCTATTACTTGCTGAGGCATTGGGACTCAGTGGCCCATTAGATTCAAATGGGCTTAGTGTGGAGAATGACTTTGAAGCACATGTTTGTTGGTGTCACCAGTTCTGATGGTTCTGGTAATGTGGGGGTTACATTGTTGTCTCATTCGACCCAGGTTCTAATGGCCAGACCAGATTCTGTGTGATATTCAAATTAGCCCTACACTTCCAAAACATATTACTGGATAGGGCATTATTTGTCCAAATGCAAAATCAGACAGCTAGAACCTATATAAAGTGGCAAGGGGAACCAGGTAGTCTGCTGTATACTAAAGTGGGGACATACAATTGACACCTGGGCAGAGACACTCCTGCAACCAATGATGGCTATTCATCTATCAGGAGGGCAGAATTTGCATGCAGACCACCCCAACCATGTGTCCCCCTCTTCTGGTGGCCTATACCTACATTCCTGCATTTTTGGACACAGGGAAGGTCGGGCACCCATTGTTAGAATTATTTGAATCTAAAATTGATGCCATGCTCCCCTTACTCTTCTCCATGCTTCTGTCTCTTCAGGATTGAAGGGTAAATAAATTTATGTTTCATTGGGTGGAGGCCTGGTACATGCACTCTCCCCAATCTTATTGAGTTCCAAAATACTCATAAGAATGAAGGAATGGACTTGATTCTGGTTACCCCACTGTGGAAGAAGCGACCATGGCTCCCCTTATTACTGAGTCTGGCTAGAAAGTAACCTTGTATTCTGCCCCTTTACCCACCCTCATTATATTGGTCCAATCTGGATGAGAGCACTGGTCTGTACCTAGGCATGGGGGTTGGAGTTTTACAATGCAGCTGCATACACTTTCGTTGAACACTACCTCTTAGTCGTGGGGGGTTGGCAAACCTCTGTGTTCAGATTCATCACTTTAAACGCTATGAATAATTAAAGTGCGCATAATTCTGTTATTGCAGAAATGTTGTTCTAGAATAATAGTTGGAATGATCTAGCACCCTGAAAGTCATGCCAACCTTGAAGTACATTCAAGGCATTGGACACATTCTCCAAGATTGCGTTAATGCAGAGGGCTGTGATCATTTCCTGATTCTAGGTTTTATTCTGGGGTTAGAGCTCTTGAAACTAAAGGGTAATTGTGTAACCATTTGAGCAATGCGTCTGCAGTTGCAAATTTAGTTTGACATCCGCTTTGCAGTTTTAATATTTAGGGGCCTGATGCTCACTCTTTTGTACCCTCCTAGGATTTACCTCTGGTGCTTCTCACCCCTCAACCACTTCCTGAGATCCCTTTGCTATTGCTATCAGCAAATGCCTTCTCTTGGTGGCCATTAGATCAATTAGCTGCCTGGGGGTTAGTGGCACTTTTCACTAAGAGTCTTATTTCCAATTGCTCTCTGATAGGAATGTTCTCCAGAGTAGATCTGGGTCCAGACCTAATTTGCCTTCCCCCTAACACTGGGGTCAGGATGTGTTTTTTACCCATATATTTCCCTGGCCCTTCTTCCTGAGAAGAATAGGCTTTACACAGATTGAATGTATATAGGCCACTAATGATTTACATTCAAAGCACTGGTACTTTCCACGTCTCAGAATCACTATGACTTGTAGGTCATCTGCAAAGGGTGAGAAACCTCCAGTCACTACAAAACACATATGAGTATGATACTAAGGTGTACCACAATACTTGGGTAGGCCTTCCTGGCCAGATCAAGAGGTATGTCCAGATCATGTGCGGACCTTGCCGGGCTGGATATGTTAGACATTTACAATGCAGCTGCATACACGCTTCGTTGAACACTACCTCTTACTCGTGGAGGGTTGGCAAACCTATGTGTTCAGAGGCATCACTTTAAACGCTATGAATAATTAAAGTGCGTATAATTATGCCATTTATGATATTTAATAAATGCATAATGTCACAGATTCTTGTAATATGTGTACAATACGCCCAAGAGCCTCTTTTGGGTTACTTTTGGTTACCAGTAAGGAAAAGAATCCCTTTGAACTATCATATCCCACGCTCTTCTGCAAAAAAGCAGTATGTTACCGACTACTTATGCCACACTATGCAATGAGGGGCACTTGCAAAATACATCTTAGCCCACATTTGCAATACACCTTAAAACTATAATATGCACATAAACCCTATGCTCAAGTTCACTGTAAACAATCCGTCTTTTATTGCAGCCTCCTGCCACACTGGCCTTTATCTGCCGACAGCTTGAATACAGCGACAGGCCCATACATATACTTGAAGGATGCCATCTCTAACCATAAAACATGTTAAACTGTGAATGCACGAGATCTCGTACTGGGATTTAGGACCCTCCGGAAGCTTAATGGTCAGAACATTTCCTCATGGTCAACTATTCCAAAATAATATTGCTGAGTAGGAATCCCGGGGTAGCAATACTGCCTTAGTGTACTGAAAGTACTGATCCTTCCGCAGGTAGAAATGCTACTTCCAGATTGGGTAGGAATGCTGTGCTATAAGGGTGCGGGTACAGCAAATATGAACTACTGGCTGCTTACTGTATTCTTGCAGACACTTGTAAAAAACACCCTGAGAGGAGAATCACCCCTTCACATCTCAGGCTGGAATTATTCGAGAAGTTTCCATCTGTTTCCTCTGCCAGTCATAAACATTCGCACCAAAACTGGGTGAAGTCTGATAGAAGTCTGACGCAGCAGTAACAGTTGCGGCCACAAGCTGGAAAAGTTAATAATGTCAAACCACGGCTCAGCCTGACCTTTGCATCAATCCAGCCCTCGGAAGTCTGCACACACGCTGCGCGCTCAGCTTCCCATTAGCTTCCCCGACATTTCACGTGGCCATTTGTGCTCAGGCATCCAGTGTCCCGGAAATAGGTCAGCATTCCTTCACTCCAATGCTAGGTCCTAACCTTATCAGACTGATTATGTCAGCGCTCGTGTGAATCTTTAATCAGAGACTTCACAGCCATGTTCAGCTGGGAGGAACGATGTATCAGGGCCAGTCGTGGACAGTGAATTGTTTTGACTATAAGGCCAATGTTTACCACCGCAGAAAAATTACTTTTGGCTGAGGGGGTAATGCCAATAATTTTCACGATAAACGCACGTTTGCTGGGTGGGTCCCGCAATTGCAATATTGGTCACTTTAAGATCGCTTATGCTGCCTGTGCACATTAAGGCCTTTAATTCCCACGGTGTGAACATTCTTTTCACAGTCTGTAAAAGCAACTGTGCTAGTTTTGCCTTTCATGCCAGTATTTCCCATTGCAAGAACATTCCTTTGACAATGCCAGGAAAGAACATTTGCCTCAAGCTAGAATAACATTGTTATATCGAAAAGCAGAGCTGTAATTTTAAGTGTCTCTCAGTGAATACAATATGAAGATAGAGCGCTCGATGTTATGTTTTTCGAAAAATCGCAGTACTGAATGTCAGTACTGAGCTGGTGAGTGCCTACGCGATACTTTTGAGTTACTGTTATGTGCAAGACACCACATTATCAGGCTGATTCATGGAATTAATGTGCGCTGCAATTTTCAGCGTAAGCGTGCGAAAATCGCAGCGAAACCCGCGCACAGCGATTCATGGAAGTCCGTGCGCGTGTAAACCCCAGGATGGGCGCCAAAATTCTGCGTGGCGCACACATCTCCAAACAGCGTGCGCTACGCGCACAGCGAAATCGCACATAGCGTGGTGCACACAACAAAAGTAGGAGGAACAGAGGGCGTGACACGCAGAATGGGGAACAACGCATGAAAATGTGGGCGTCACGGGGGAAACACAGGAGGCAAATGCGCGGAACGCCCACACGCACGTTCCAAACACGTGTTCATGGATTCGAAATGGGGCTAACGCGGGTGCCAAAAAAGACGCGCTAATCCAGAAACACGTAAGACAGCAGGAAGCAGGCGTACGTGGACCCGCGCAGCATAAAAGTGCGTGCAAACAACAAACAAGCTCAGACGCCAGGATGAATATACCGTTCCTAGCAGCAGTGGTCGTGGGATACCGCAGGAGGAGGAGGAGGATAGTCGGGCCCAGAATTTTTACACCCAGAACCAGCCTTTTTGGGATGCCTGATGACCAGGTGTATGGGAGGTACAGGTTTGCACCTCACATAATACTCGACCTGGTGAGTGAGTGGGAGGCTGACCTCACATCACCCATCCTTTGCTCCCAAGCACTCAGCGCCCTGGAGAAGGTCCTCAATGTACTGCACTTCTTGGCCACTGGATCATTTCAGCGGACAAGTGCTATAGTGGGGGAGGGGGTGTTACAGGCCACGCAGTCACGCTGCCTACACCAGGTCTTGGCCATCATGACTGCACGCCCATCAGACCGCAGGCACATATACCTGCCCAGAACACCTGCAGAAAGGCAGGCTGCCGTCCAGGATTTCTACGGGGTGGCACAATTCCCCAAAGTCCTAGGTGCCATTGATTGCACCCATGTGGCTCTACGTCCACAAAGGGCATCAGAGCAAATCTATAGAAACCGCAAGCACTGGCATTCCATCAACGTCCAGGTAGTATGTGATGCCAAGGGAATCATCACCCCAGTATATGCCAACTATCCAGGGTCCACCAACGACAGTTTTATTTACAGAATGTGAACCCTAAACCGGGACCTAGAAGCTGGGAGGCATGGCGATACATGGCTGCTCGGTGAGTATAAATGCCACAGCACATGCATGCATGTCAGATACTGAGTAATGTCACAACCCCACTAATGATACCCATCACCACCTCCCTAGGGGACAGTGCCTACCCTCTGAGCACCAACATGATGACGCCAATTCGGAACCCCACCACGCCACACAAGGTAAGATACAACACAGCCCACATTGCAACCCGGGGCATAGTGGAGCGCACATTCGGAGTGCTCAAGTCACGCTTTCGCTCCCTTGACCGTTCTGGCGGGCAGCTGTTATACGCTCTCCCAGTAGTGTGCAGGATCATAGTGGCAGGATGTGTCCTGCACAACGTTGCAACACGCCGGGGCCTGCCCGTGGACATGGTGTTGCCCCAACATCCCCAACATCCCCAACCACATGCACGCCCGCTGTGCATGGGAGGGGAAAGGGCACGGGGTGAGGCAGCCTGTACGCGGCTGGTGGCTAATTACTTCACCTAAAATCACTGCCCGGTGGAGTGTACACAGCCCTGGCACATACCATCTGACAATCAATGATGATGACATAAGGGACAGTCAACTGTCACAAAAATACCAGCCTGAGATTGGTCACCCGGAAGTGCTACATTGTGTGCATCCCTACCTACACAAACACCACCAATGCTGTGTCATCAAAAGACACACTTCTATGCTGCTAAATTCATTACACCCTTGCAAAATACAACATGACAACAGTGCCATGTCACCCAACCCCTCCCCAGCACCGCCACCCAACACACCATGGCATGTCATGCTATGTGAGAGCAAACAAAGCAATCCCCAAAACCTGACACAAGTGTTACAAAGTACAGTGTCCCTAATGGAAACTGGCCACACACAAAATGCTCCCAGTAATGTAGAACTAACAACACACATGACCAAATACTTACCAATACAATGCAGCTACACAACCTCAAACATAGCAAAAACATGACAGTACTAAGTTAAAGTAGGTATGGTCCTCCATGGCAGCAAGTATGCAGGTGTGGAAGGTCTCGTTCTGGAGGATTATAGTGCGGGGACCCACATGCACCACCTGACGTGATGCCCGGATCTCCTCCCGAGTTGCCTGCATCTCAGCTGAGAGCGAACGTGTGAGCCGCTCCAGCTGCTGTTCTGTCCTCAAGTTAGTGGAAGCCTCAAGGTCAACAAGAGTCTCCCTGTGGCCCTGGGACTCTATTGATATCGATTGGCGTAGAGTCTCCAGTGCCGCCAGTCTGTCTCTGTTGGACGCCAACATGTCCTCCCTGTGTGATTGGCAAATGGAGTCTGTTGCCTGCTGTAGTTGCTCCATCTGCCTTTCAGGGGGGACAATGGAAGTGGCCTCCCTCTCCATTGCTTGAGCCATCATCTCAACTGATGCTGCCTGTTGGCTTGACATACCGTACATGGATTGTTCCCATACGGTATTGCCTGGTGGCGTATGGCCACTGCGTCGGCGGGCACCACACCTGTTTGGGGCAAGGTGATCTGCGCCTTGCTGTGCCAGCACTGCCTGAGGCTGCAGGACTGCATTCCCCCTCTGATCTGCTGGCCCACGACAGGATCAGATGTTGTGGAGTGTGACCCTGTATCCGTAACCGCCAAAGGCGGACTTACCAACACTGACATCCCCATAGAGGGTTCTACCCCTGGTGCAGGTGGGTTGGACAGAACAGAATCCCTGCCAGAAACACTTACCTGCGACGGTGTCATGCCTGCTGGACATATCTCTGGACCAGGAACGACCTCTCCATACAAAATGAGTTACGCCCATAGAACCACTAGACCATTCTACTCGAAATGGAGGTTGTTCGATGCATTGCCCGGAAAACGACGTCTGCATTTTTCACGTCGCTAAATTTCACGTGACTTAGTTCCGTCACGTGTATCACGGCAGTGCGTACATAAGCAGCGTGGAAACTCCGATCGCTGCTTCTGATTAAGTCAATTTTGGCGTTTTGTAGCTGAACTCCGAACCTGCATTCTCGCATTCCCTTCAGCAACTTCTTTGGCCTAATTTGAGCGTGTTTTCCTCCACACGTTAATTCCTGAGCTGCGTGTATCCTGTTGGCTTGTCAAATCTCCACGCGGACGCTGTCTGCAAGCGCGGCTGTCCTGAGCTGCGTGTATCCTGTTCGCGTGTCAAATCTCCACGCGGACGCTGTCTGCAAGCGCGGCTGTCCTGAGCTGCGTGAATCCTGTTTGCGTGTTAAATCTCCACGCAGACGCTGTCTGCAATCGCGGCTGTCCTGAGCTGCGTGAATCCTGTTCGCATGTCAAATCTCCATGCGGACGCTGTCTGCAAGCGCGGCTGTCCTGAGTTGCGTGAATCCTGTTCGCGTGCCAAATCTCCACGTGGACACTGTCTGCAAGCACGGCTGTCCTGAGCTGCGATATATCCTGTTTGCAGGCTAAATCTCTACACGCGGACGCTGTTTTCAAGCGCGGCTGGCCTGGCTGTGTGTATGCTATCGCATGCAATCCTGCACGTGGTTTTCTGAACTACTTTGAACCTTTGGTTCCTGTGACAGTTAACAGGTGAAATTCTAATTTTTGTTCTTCGTGGGAAAGGAAGTATTTCATGAACTATTGGAAGGTGATTGTGCACAGTACATTGGACGCTATCCTGTGGTGTACCAACCCGGTATCTAGCGAGAGCCTCATGCCATTCGGGATAAGTCTCCCTTAGTAATCTTCCCTTCCTTTGTCATTTGTTCAACTCCTGTTTTCTTCAAGAAACTTTCGTGGATTACTTCAGTTTTGCCATAAGGTCAGTGTCTGAATTAATATTAATACTGTGTTATCTTAGTAATTCAATTGGGACAGTTTCTTATGATATTTCATCTATCCTAGGCATACTTCCTACACAATTCCCACGCCCTTTCCAGTGATCCATCTCTCTGCCTGTTTCATTCAGTCAGAGAGTTGTATCATTTGGAAGGTCTAATTTGACCTACCTACAATCAAGTCGTGTGAAAATAGGATCCGGAAGAGCCCTACCAAATTGTATCCTTTTTGGTTACCGTATCCTTTTCAGTTGATACATTGGTGATTTATGACAGACGGGACATAGGTCTCATCATCTGAATCAGCACCTGAATAGAGGTCTGGGGAGGTGCACTCAGAGACACCCCTGGACAGAATGGTCTGCAGCAAGATTGGGTTCTCACCCACCACCACACCACGTCCCCCACTGGTGCCCGGTTGTGCCTGAGATTGCTCCTGGGTCTGCACCATCTCCTCAACCTCAACAGCATCAAGTGAGTCATCCCCTGCAAAAACATGAAACACAAAAAATGGAAACAAGCATTAGCACCATAGCACACAAATAGGCCTGACAAGCTACAGAACCAGTACATGATTTACACATGTCCCACATGACTATAACCCTCCCATTCATGCACTGTCACTGAGTTGGAAGGGGAGGCAAAAGGCAGACACTGATGACACCAAGATGGAAGAGCAACACATTTGCTGCATGCTGGGTAGCACTGCCATCACACATTGGCCTGTGAGTGGCATGTCCAATGCACATACATGACACATGCCATCACACAGATGGCATGTACCATAGCCATGGTACATTCCACAAGTGCATCCATATGTCAGTGAATGAGTACTGTCAGCCATCCATGTGAGATGGACATGATGAGATGAAAAATGCTACATAGTGTAACTAAATATGCATGTGCCACACACTGCAACACATCCAGTGTACAAAAATACAGTGATTGCAGGCCGATGTACACATCAATGGTTGTGCACTTCAACATGACAGGAAACAACTATCATGTTCCACATACAAACAGGCCCCAAAAATGTATGTGATCAGGCCAATATTCAATCAGCCTGAATGGTCAAATCATTCACCTAACAAGGTAACACATGTGGGCCAATGTGGGTTTCATCAATGACAGAAGCATGTCACAAATGTGACAATAGGGCTGAGGAATGCGTAGCAAAAGTGGGAGAATTGAAACAATCAGCCTGAACGAACACTGAAAAATACAAACAATGTTGTTGCAAGATGCCACTTCAAGAGCAACTGCCGTAATGTTGCGCTAAATTACTACTGTGGACAGAAGGGATACTGTCACATCCAAATCCAAGGCTGCTGAATGTTTTGGATGAAGCACATGGGTGACCCATACCACCCAGGCACACACACCCTCACCTGGCACTCAATCAGAACCCGTCACCCAAACAACATACACATGCATTACACACACATGCATGGGTACTCACCGGAAAATGCATCATAATCAGGTAGTTCTTCCACACCTTGGATATGTTCCTCTGTGACGAAGGCCCCAGCAACAGACTTATGTTCAGTGAGTTCGTTGTCCTCTTGTGGAGATCCACCGCCAGTCACCAGAGTAGTGGCATGATTTGAGGCCAGCTTGTTCTTTGCTCTGCGTTTCAGGTCATTCCACCGCTTGTAGCAATCATCAGCTGTGTACCTCACAAATCCAAGGGCACTTTTGCGGTCTGCGATGGTCTGCCAGTGTGCACTATATTGACCAGGTGTGGTCTTGCACCCTGCAGTCACCAACATTTTGCGGCTATGTGCAGACACATAACACAAGTGCATCAAGTTCCGCGTCATTAAAGCAAGGCTTCCTTGACGTGCCGGAGTGTGTAGCCGTGTCTGGGGTCTCAGCCTGTCGTGCCAGAGCACCATTCTTCCTCTTCTTTAAAGGTGGAGCAGAGCCAGAGTGGCTTACGTCGCTCTGGTCAGTAGGGGCAGAATCACCGGTGGACTGGGTAGTAGGATTGTGGGAATGCACAATGACCATAGGTCTTGATGCAGGCATTGGATGCAGGGTACAGTTGGCAGGGGGAACGTCAGTTTGATGGACCTGGACTGACTGTTACGCTCACCTGGCTCCCACAGAGGCGTCAATCTGGACTGGACTGCTGCGGTCTCCACCAATGTGACGCGTAGTGCCGAGATGACGGACTGACCCACCTAGCTTCGTTTGCTTGGCAGGTAGGAATATTCTTCTGCAAATGGAGAAAGGGGATTAACCACCCGTGGAGTTGAGCGTAAATCCCCCCACCCCGCTGTTCTCCCCACTGATCACCTTGGATGTCCCCTCTTATAGTCTCACCTGATGATTTAAAAAGATGAGCTCTCCATCCTGCATTGAGCGCAGGGGCGCGTAGATAACCAGTTGCTTCACTGGCTCGAAGGAATTGGTGAGTTCCAGGACAATATTGACTCCGATATTCCCGGCAAGACGCCGTAAGTATGTAGTTCGTAAGAGTTCAAATGCCTGACTTTCACTCTTGTCCGATTCCTTGCAGGTTGCAGCTTGACCCTCGTGGCAACCGGTAATGTTCTGGTAAGGATTTGTATTATCCAACACAGTTCGATAAAATAATGTCCATATGTAACCTGTTGCTTTCTCCCTTATTCAGGAGCTGAGAGAAAGTATGAAGTCTCGGGGAATAATGCCTATGGCGGTAAAATCAGGTAAGTCTTTTGTGGTGAGGAGGGTTCCCCTTGTTAGTCCCTTGTTTCACCTACCTGTCCTTTTGTTTCCCCTTTGGGGCCGGGGTTCGGCTAGGATGCAGTGGAAGCTGCGCCGACCCGTGAAGAAGAATAGTAACCCCGGTGGTAAAATCAGGTAAGTCTATGGGGGGTATTACTCTGTGTATTCCCTTGGCTCACCTTGCTGTTCTTGTCTTCTCCTTAGGTGCCGGAGTGCGGCGGGAACATGCAGGGGGATGCAGTGAAATGTGAAGATGCTGCGAAGGCCTGTGAGTACAGCGCGGCGCTGCAGCAGGCGATGCGACGCGCATAAAATAACTTCTTTCTTCCAGCTCGAAGGGGCGATGGATCAGGAATTCAAGTAAGGATCAAAGGTATTGCTCTTGTTCTAACCTTTTCTCCTTCTTTCTTGCTTTTTCTAGGAGCTCCAAACTCGAGGCGGGCGTGGCAGAAGACTGGATGCAGACTTGCAGGCACGGTGAGCGTTACGTTGCTGGATGCAGAATAAAGCGAAGCGTGTGCTGCTCTTCGGGCGTGGTTTAAATAGCCTCCAAAGTAGTCCCAGGTAAGTATTCTTCCCCAGCCCCACCTGAGTAAAAAAAATAGTCCCTAGGTAAAATAGTCCCTTCCAAGCCTCGTTTGGCTTGGAGCTCTTGCAGCATGGTCTGCATCAGGTAAGTTTGCAGCATGGTCTGCATCAGTTAAGTTTTAATTTATGAGCCTACCGCCTATGGCGCCAGGACTGACTGTCCATATGAGCCTGGTGCTACAGGTGCCAGCACTGCACCCAAATAGCCCCTAGCGGGGGTTGTTGGGCTTGCTTGGGGTAACTTGATGCCTGCTTCCGGGGTTGCTGGACTTGGTCTGGATCCCCGGGGGTAGGCATCATGACACTGACACTGTCCTGGCTGGGAGAGTCAGAGCTGGGGCGGATGGAGCTGCAGCTGCCCCTGCAACCTCCCCACCCTGCATACTTGGGGCAGCAGATGACATAGCTGCCTCAGATCCACGTGGCTTGGTGACAACAACTTGCACCGCCGCACGTGGCCTAGACTTGCTGACCTGGAAGTCAGCCTGTGAGTCATCCTGTGCCAGGTCAGGTGCCACAATGGGCTGGTCCAACAGGGGCTGAGCTGGGATGGTGTCAGCCACGTTTCCCTCAACCATGGGGGGGAGCATGGGTGTCCCTGATTGTTCCTCCACACATGGGGGTATAAGGGCACCCTGCAAATCCCGGCCACGTCCCCTACCGTGCCCACCACACCCACCTTTTGAAGGTCGGCCACCTTTGCCTCCCTTACCGCTTGGTCGCCTCCCAACCATGGCACTGATGTTATTGTGCGTATGGGAGTTGCAGTAAACTATTGTCCTGGGCAATTGGGGGTCAAAGGGTTAGGATACTAGATGGAATTTGTACCCTAGTGCTCTAACAAGGCTGTCTGTAACCCCTGGGGGAAGATGACGGGTCACGCAACTCACAGGCAGCCCAAAATCAAAATAAAAGTGCACGCAACCCCTCGTAGACCACATGTGTGAAAAAATAAACCTGCACTACGCTGAGGCACCCAGAAACACAAAAATAAGCGTACGCCTAATACACGCAGTCTACAATGACCTCTGAAGGGGAACGCGACACACGGGCAAGCACAGTTGCTAAGTACGATGCGGAACTCACCGGGTGCCTGGAAAAAAACGTGAAAAATACACTAATACATTGGCAACACCCCCGCCAAAAAGAAGAATTGGACGCTGTCTGAGGAGACAGGACAAAAGGAGAAGTGAACTCTGTTTGAGGAAACAGGCACAACAAAAAATCAGAAAAGAGCTGTCAGAGGTAACAGGGAGTACGAACTAGAAACGCTGTGAAGTAATCGCGTGTGAACCGACAAGAAGTACAGATTTCACCCACTCGCTCTCCACGAAAAGCACGTACAAGGAAATGGCGTCCTACACGTAGCTTTTAAACCGGCCCACACGTACACGTCAGATACGCATGTACGTGGGCCCTTTCCTCCAATTACACGTGATGACACTCGGACGTGCAGTTTTTCCACATGTGCTCTGTCATCACGTGCTATGCGGGACACGCCCGCGTGCGTAATGTAACTTATGCGCTTACGCGCTAAGGCGATGACACTCGTACGTGCAGTTTTTCCACGTGTGCACTGTCATCCCGTGCTATGAGGGAAACACCCGCGCGCATAATGTAACTTACGTGCTTACGCGCTGAGGGCCTTTGGTCCAATGAAATTGCGTGCGTGTGCTGATGCGCTTACGCGCTAAGGCCCTTTCCTCGAATTACACGCTGATGTGCAATTTTTTCCATGCCAAATCACTCCGTGTCAAGCTGGCCACGCGAAAACACACGGAAGACCACGCTCCTTACTGCCCCCCAGAGCCCTGAGCACGCTCCCACCTGCAACCTGCTGCTGCCTGACTGCCTGCTGCCCACGTGCCCTGCCATTTGCTGCCTGCACGTCAGCCAGAGATGTAGTTGCTGTGACCACCCCTGCTGGAACCGAAGACTCCCGACTGGGATTCCATCGCTCCACAGCCCAGCCTCAGGACGCAGTTGCCCACCCACTCCTGCCTCTGGGGTTGCCATGTCCAGCACAACACCATCTGGCAGCACTGGCAACCCCCAGCCAGAGAGGCAGAGGGCCACCAGCTTCACTGCCACCGAAGTTGGTGTCCAGGTGGAGCAAGTCCTGGGGCAGTATGATGCCCTCTTTGGAAGTTTGCGCGCCGACAATGAAGGATGGACTAGGATCGGGATGGACATCGTGACTGCCATCAACACGGAGGGGTTGGCAGTCCGCGACTTACATCATGTCAAGAAGCGCTGTGAGGACTTCAGGTCCAGGACCCTCAACAAGGGGCCAGCTGTCGAACCATCAAATGAGGGTCCTGGAACGCATATGCCCAGCGCTCTACATCCAGATCCTTGAGAGGCAGACCCATCTGGAGTCGAGCCGTAAGTGTTCATGCATGTTGATAGTCCGCTGTGCGTGTTGTGGTGTGCCAGTAGTGTGCAGGTTGCACTTGTGTTTATGTAGGGCCATGTAGGGAGGTGTATGAACATGGGCGTGAGACTGCCACATGTGAGTCCTCTCAGTTGTGAGACACATTGATGGTGCATGTGTTGGTAAGCATGCTGGGCAAATGCAGGTGTGGGAGCACACATGTTTGAATTTCTGTGTATGTACATTGGCATGGTTGTGGCATGGATAGTGGTTCATAATGCATGTATCTGCACTGTGTACATGTGCATGTATGTGTATCTGACAAGTGTGCAACTGTGATGCAACATGGATGCACGTGACACTGATATGTAGAAGGATGAACGGCAGATGTGACATGTATGGCGATCTCATCACTGCAACAGTTGGAGGAGATGTAGACATGCATGTAAGTCTGGTGGCGTGTGTGCATGTCTAGTGCACTCCTTGTGTTTCATGTGATGTCAGGCTCACCTTTGGGTGCTCATGCTGTTGTAGGTGCTGCCTGGTGCAATATTAATGTTGAAATGTTCATGTGTGTGAGTTAAAATGACATGTGTGTCGTGGAGTGTGATGCCGTGTCTGTAGTTAAACAATGCCACTCATGTGCAACTGTCATGTGTGTATCAGTCCATTGTACAGTGCCCTGATGCCTGTGTTTTATCTCTCCCTGTCTGCAGCGTCAACTGAAGAAGAGGGCGGAGAGGGTGCTGTGGAGCACAGCGGCAGGGATCATCCCGCCAGCCGGAGACGCAAGGCCCGGCTCCCCTCCCAGGTTCTCATCTTGTCGGGGAGTGAGGAGTCTGGTGCCGCGTCCCAGGCCGCAGCTGCCGAGGGAAAGTCCAAGAGGCAGAGGTCGGAGTTGGACTCCTCGGCAGCAGAAGGGGCAGCTGAGACCCCACAGGGTCCGACGGAGGAAGATGGCACGGAGTCATCCAGGTTGGTGGGGGGTTTGGTGGAGGAGGAGGCGTGCAAGGGACAGACACAGGGTCTGGAGGTGGGGATTCCACTGGTGCTAGAGGTGCAGTGCAGGGGCAGGGACAGGAGGCAGCACAGGCCACCGTGAAGGTGCCTGTGTGTAATCCTGTCCCCGATCCTGTGACTGCATCATCCCGCACCAGCAGGGATGCCTACGTCCAGACCCGTTTTCAGGGAGGGGATCCACTTACAACAACTGGCCTTCCTCTCCCTGCGGACGTGGCTATCCCGGACCGGGTTGAGCCTGTCCTGGGTGGGGTGGCGTTGCGTCAGCGGGCCATGCAAGGTGACCTGCAGTCTTTTCATGAGGAGACTGCGCGTCATCTCGAATGGCTCGTTGACCGCGTTGACCTACTGGGACAGCTCATCAGGGCTGGATTCCTCTGTTTGCTAGACCTTGTTCTGACCCCCTCCTCAACTGAACCCCCTATGTGCCAGTCGTACTCCATGCCATCTTCCCACCCATGTATCACCTGGGTACCCTGTGGAGCTGCCTCTGACCCTGCGGCCAGGCTGGTGGAGGACACATCCCTGCCATAGTTGGGAGTCGGACGTCTAGCAGGGGTGGCCACATCAACAACTACACCCCAGCTGGAGGAGGATGTGCAGGCAGCAAGAGCCAGGGCACAGGCAGAGGCACAGCAGCAGCAGCAACAAGGTGGGAGCCATGATGGCTCGGGGCCTTCGTCATCGGAGGGGCAGGCATTGGCCAGAGGGCAGGATGACCCAGGACTGGAAGTGTCTTGCGTGTGGCAGCGGTTAGGCCATGCTATAGATGCGGAGCGGCAGCAGGCAGAAGAGGCGCGGCTCACAATGGTCAGGGCAGAGAATTCCATGCGAAGGGCCCTGAGGCGGGCAGAGTGCCTCGAGGCAACTCGCAGGGAGTTGGAACAGGCCATGAGTGCCTCCCTGTGAGACCTCGGGGCCAGGACAGAGGCCCGCCTCCAGGACATTGAGTAGGAGTTCGATGATGCCCTGGCCCGGGACATCTAAAAGTGAGCCGTCGGACTAGCCCGCTGCCATTGTAAATAGTTTTTAGAGTTAGGTTTCCTTTTCGTTTTCCTTTTATTTGTGGTCAATGGACAATGCCACACACATTTGTTTATAGTTATAATTTTAGGTAGTTTCTTAGGTAGGTTTCATTTGTTTAGTTGGGCTCATGGACCCTTTACATCGTTGGACAATGGATTGATTTTTTTGGGGGATTTTTGCACATGGATTAATGGATTTTATTTTGGACAATGGATTGTATATAGTTACATCATGGATTCATTTGGATTTTTGTTTTTCATTATGGACATGGAGTAATGTTTTTTTTTCAGGACAATGTATTGTAAGTAGTTGGACTATGGATTCATTTCGCATTTTTATTTATCATTATGAACATGAAACAATGGATATATTTTTTTTAACCTTTTTTTGGATTTGCATTGGTGGAGGGAGAGTTTGGACTGTTTTTCTTTCAAATTTTTTTGCATTGCTTATCCTTTTCATTCTTTCATCTTTTTCACATGCTTTTTATTTCATGTTTGCTATTTTGATATGCTTTCATTTCATTTATGTATTTATGTACATAATACATTTTCATATTTTAGTTCCATGTGTGGGATTTGCTCATTGGGTTGATGCATGTGAAATGTGGGTTTAAACAGGCAATGCCAACCAGTGTATGTGTGTGATGGACATTTGTTGATGTACATAGTTGAGTTTTGGTTTGTGTCTTGAGATAGGCATGTCAGTGTGGGGCGGATTGGGAAATCATTGCGTCTCAAGAATGGGGTGGTGTGATGTGGTATTTTTTGGTGTAAAAGTGGGCCATGACTGTGCATCTTTATTTCGTGTAGGGGGGGCATGAGTGGGACATGAGTGGGGGCCTGCTGGCAGGTGCCCCTGACTGCCTGGGGGGTGGGGGTGCAAAGGGACATGAGTGGGGGCCTGCTGGCAGGTGCCCCTGACTGCTGGGGGGTGGGGGTGCAGGCGGACATGAGTGGGGGCCTGCTGGCAGGTGCCCCTGACTGCTGGGGGGTGGGGGTGCAAAGGGACATGAGTGGGGGCCTGCTGGCAGGTGCCCTGCACTGCTGAGGGGTGGGGGTGCAGGGGGAAATGAGTGGGACATGAGTGTGGGCCTGCTGGCAGGTGCCCTGCACTGCTAGGGGGTGGGGGTGCAAGGGGACATGAGTGGGAGCCTGCTGGCAGGTGCCCTGCACTGCTGGGGGGTGGGGCTCCAGGGGGACATGAGTGGGGGCCTGCGGGCAGGTGCCCTGCACTGCTGGGGGGTGGGGATGCAGGGGGTCATGCGTTGGTGATCAGTAGTGCAAGCTGACATGTGGCTTGGCTGGGGGGCATGCCCATGGTGGATGGGCTGCCTGCGGGACATGACCAGGGGTGCAGGGTAGTCCCCTGTGGTGTGGGCTGCCTGCAGGGGCCATGGAGGGTGTAGAGGGAACACCTGGGAGGACCCACACTGCCAATTCACGTGTAGGACTCCCCGCGCACCCTCGAAATTCAGTACACCACTCTGACAGCAAAATCACGTGTGAAACTTCCCACGCACCCCTGAAATACACATACCTCGCTCGCAGAGGTCCCGTTTACATGTAAAACTTCCCGTGAACCCCAGTTATACACATACCCCACTCGCACAGGCCCTTTCACGTGTGAAACCTCCCGTCCACCACCGAAATACACATACCCGGATCCAATTGCGTGTGAGACTTCCCGCGAACCCCCGTAATACACGTACCCTGCTCTAATCGCGTGTGAAACTTCCCTTGAACCCCAGTTATACACGTACCCCACTCGCACAGGCCCTTTCACATGTGAAACTTCCCACGAACCCCCGTAATACACGTACCCTGCTCCAATCGTGTGTGAAACTTCATGCGAACCCTAGTTATACACGTACCCCACTCGTACAGGCCCTTTCGCGTGTGAAACTTCCTGCGAACCCCCGTAATACACGTACCCTGCTCCAATCGCATGTGAAACTTCATGCGAACGCCAGTTATACACGTACCCCACTCGCACAGGCCCTTTTGCGTGTGAAACTTCACGCGAACCCCAGTAATACAAGTTCCCCGCTTGGTGTTTGCTGTTTGGCAGCCTTGTAAACTGGTCCAGGGTTAGCGGAGCCCTTTGCGCTGGATTGGGGATTTTGATGGCTTTTCATTGCGCGAGGGCGTTCTTGGGGGTGTAACTGGGGCTGCTGCAGAGTCGCTGCGCCACTCTGCGCCACAGCTGGTTTTGGAGGCTAAAATCCATCAATATGCTGTGCGCGGAAATCAATTTTAGCGCACACGGCTGGCGCAGACATTCGCACGCGCACACTGTGCGCCAGCTGCGTGTGCCACTTGTGCGCGAAATTCTATGAATTACCCCCTTAATTAATTCTTCAAAAATTCTTAAATTTCGAAATATGTTGCAGCCCTACCAGTTTAAATAAAATTTTAGGAGAAAAAAAAACTTGCTTTCAAATTTCGCAATCTCCGTTGTGACAATGGTTTTTCTATGAGGTGAAGATATGATAACCTGAGATTATAGGAAACCCCACCTCTGTTTTGTATTTTCAAGAATCTGGGCAACTTTAGCAAGGACAACCTGACCAAGGAAGAAGCAACATTTTTATAAAAGTACCAAAAGAAGCAAGAAATGTTTATGACTTACAAAGGATTAAAGGCCATTTATGAAACTTTTTACAGTCGTGACAATACAAACAATAATTCCGTTATGAATCCTACTCACAATAATATTTTATGTTACAGCATTTCCTATTAAATTATACTAATATCAGTTTTTTTTTTGAAGTGCTTTAATCCAGACTCCTTCTGTAAGTACTGTAATAACAGCTGCTGTTATTAATCAGTTTAATGGTATTCATATTATCAACCTCAGAAGGATGAAGGACAGAGTAGGGATTTGAACTTGCGTGATGTGCAGACTGGCCCACGTAAGTGTCAAGCACTTGACTTGTCATCTCCCTTCAGGGGTTCAAATGTTATAAAGGACATCTGAATGTGCGTGTCATAGATGCATAGATTCACAGACCTAAAGGAAATTGTGCTTTTACCACACACAACATAGGCAACACCCTAGCCCTGCTCTTCAGATCATCTTTCCTCATCACCTCCACAGATCCTATTCCACTTGAGCGGTCTGACCACATCGCCATCCCACTATCAATTTCCCACTCAACCACTGCCCACAAAGGTCTGGCTAAGTGCCCCTCACCCAGCGCCCTGCTCATTCCAAACCTTCCTGGTCCATGAGCTAGAAGTAATTCCACAGACTTCCCTGCCACGGGGAATATCCCGAGACTCCTAGAATTATTCAACAACTCTACTATGAAACTGTACAATACTCATACCCCACCACAAACCATCCACACTAAAACCAATTATCCACCACTTGGTACAGCCCTGGGCTTGCCTACAAAACATGCTCAAAGAGAGCCCTATAGAAATGGTGGTGCAAATACCTTAACTCTGGAGATCTCAGAAACTTCAAATCTCTCAGTGCCAACAAGGATTCAGATCACTGAGGCCAGAGCTGATTACATAGCTGATTACAACTCCACCACCATCATGGCAGTCTCTAACAAGCCACTAACAAGAGCAAAGCCTTCTTTGAAGTGGCAAAGCATTGTACTAAGTCATCACCTGAATCCAAGGTGCCAGCAACTGTGGAAATATGCAATGGAAGCAACACATTTTTCAATGAAAAACAAGAAAAAGTCTTACATCATCAAATCAACCTGCCCCAGAATTAGCCTCTTCTACGACAGAGCATGCCTCTCTGAACTCAATGATCCCATCCCTCTGCCCAGGACCTCCTCCAAATGCTGACCTCCATCAAACGTACTTTCTACTCTGACGATATCATTCCGGCTTCCATCATTAAATTACTGATGAGCCTGGCACTCAACCCACTCCTCAGCATCATTAAAGCCTCCCTCGCTGAAGGGTCATTCAGGACACACTCAAGAATGATCTCATATGGCTTCTTTGAAGAAATCAACTCTAGTCCCACACGACCTGGTCATTTACTGACCATAACGATCTCTCACAAGTAGAACATCTTTTCCTGAAAAAATGACTAGGTGGGCCAAGGTCCTCCACCAACCTGATGGTGCACTCAGATCTGAACACCCCGTTCTTTGAAGATCTGGTCTTATTAAGAACAGTCAAACTCTGGGCCATGATCTGGACCAAGAATACAGAATCCCTGCTGCATAACCTGGTCAAAGAACTTTGGACTAATCAGTCAAGTTAAAACATAACTTGGCTCAATCTAATGAAACTCAATTTGAAGCAAGCTTGCTGGAGAGTCCTGGCGCCTTACACTGGGAGGAATTGCCACACAGACGACATTTAGCATAAAGGAAAGTTTATTGTAAGCCAGATTATTTGAGAGATGGGAGAAAGATATCAATAGGCACACAGTAAGTCAAATTCTTGGCCAATGATGAACCATATGATTAATCGCTGTGTGTTAGACCATATACCATTATCTCACTACAAAGTTATCTTTACTAGAAAATGTCTTAACTAGTCACCCTTAAATAGTACCCTATCCACATACTTCAATGGTTCATATGTATCCCAATCGCTTTGCCCATGCGACAGAGGATACCAGGAAAATAGATCACACTTTATTTTCTGCCCTATGTTTAACGCACACTTGTGGAGATGGCTGATTCCTCTCCATGGTCTTTTAGATCATGTGAGCTACCAGGATGCAGAAAGAAAGTTAGCCCAAGAAACCTCTGTTGGTTTGCACACATTGTTACCATATGTTAAATTGGGCTTAGAGGAAAGAGCCCTCCTGGCCCGTCACTCATAACACTGCTTTGATTCTTCTCGGGGTAGGTCTGATGTAGCAGTTAGGATGTTTTATCTAATGTTCTTGTTGAACCTTTTAATTGACCACAGTGTAGCATTATAATTCTAGATCACCTTAACCTGAGGAGACCCCCCCAATCAAGAAGCCCCACAATAATGTGCTTAAGGATTTTTTGCGCTGGCCTTATTGAATATTCATATAGAGCCACATACATCTCCCCCCTGTGCCAACAGTGAGCCAAGAAACAGGCCAGGGTATAGAAAGAAAATACATTTATTTTATTTAGCCCAATAAATAGTAAGTTTTTTAAATTACACACGCCACCTTCCTTGTGGCACAAAACAAAACTTCACATACAAATGGCTTTCATTACTTCACCAAATATAGCTTAGAAGAAAACACAGGTTTGATTTCAAGACAAGACATACATCACATGTTCAGTGTTAGATACATGAGGTCTCACTTTTGTAAAGCACTTCTCCCCCAGCCCCAAAAACTGAAACATCAATTACATGCAGCACCCTTCTGATCAAAGGCCATGCCTAGTGAGTGGGGACATTTTAGGAGTTTCGTTTGGGACTTAGGGCACCTCTTCATTCATACACTGTTTAAGGAGTGGTGACAGTGGGGATTTAAGTATATTTTTCATTTAAAAGCAAGTGCTTGGGAATGGGTTTCCGTGGGAAACTTCGTTTTAGGGACAAGTATCTTTTGAATAGAAAGGGAAGGTTTGGGGATGGTACAAACACCTTTTGGATTTTAAAGGCAAGATTTGGGAATTGAACAAATACCTTTTTGTTTTAAAAGCAAGATTTGGGAATGGTGACAATTATCAATTTTGAGTTAGTGGCAAGTATACCCCAATTAATTTAGGTGGCTATAACATTAATTCTGCTAAAAGAGAGGGTGAACGTTTTACAATTCTTCCAAGCTCCCCTATGTGTAAGTCTATTTGGGAGTTAATTAAATTAATATACAGTCAAATATGCTAAGGGTCTACACACTTCTACCCCCACTCACTAATGGAAGAAAACCCACTAATGAAACGGAAGGGGTTAATTAAATAGATCCCCACGCTAACATTCTACTTAATTCGGGAATTCTCTGGGCTTGGCACTCATAGGGACTGAGCAGAGCTTCGCTTTAGGTGAAAAACAGGATTCTGGCCAGCTCTTCATTCAATGGGGTCTCACAGCAATCATCCTCTATGGCTCCAGGGAAGTATCACATACTCTGTCTTCTGGTCTCTCCAGCAATGGGAATCTCCAGACTTCATCCAATATCTTTACCTGGGTGTTGTTTCAGCACATCTCCTTTGGTGTTTTTTTAGGCAGTTGTCCCTCTTCCATAGTGCAAGACATTTTTCTTCTCTAAGCCCCTTCCGTGGAAAATTAACATTAGGCAGTGCTAACTTATGATCTCCTTCCCAGGATTGGACATTTACATTTCTCTCCACCCCCAAGTCCAGTCCCTCTCTAAGGATTGGTTCAGGAGTCTAGAACAGAAATATTGCAACTACCCTTTGAGATTCACTTTTTTTCCCATGTCCAATTCTAACCTAAAGTCTCTTCATGGCAACATTTTGTAATTTACCAATACATGCCATGATACATAGATAATAATATTCTTCTCCTCAGGATGGATCAGTGAAGTTTACTTTCATTTTGTCACCTTATTGCACAGGTGCACTATGATTATATGCCCTTTTCACTAAAAGTATAATAGTTACGAAGATGCAATTTAATCTCCAGATACCTAATTTTATGACCCATAAGCCTGCCAATTCTTACATTCAGGACATATTTGGTGCAGCAAGAAAGACATGTTAGCTTGCTATTGCAATTCCATAAATCACATGTTTGAAATTATCTTTAAAATGACATATGAATGGACGCAGTGCATTTTATAGTTGCTGAGAAAGTCACCAGTCATGAAAGTCCATTTAAACGAAGGGGACATTTTTATCTAACATGTAGGCAAATCCAAAACCCCATTTCTCCATGTACATTTTATTTCTCTGCAAGCATGTCACCAGAGCCTCTTGGGCTGAATGTTTGTTTAAGGCCAGGGCAAAAGCAATCACCTTTTCGTGCTTGATCCTTATCAAACTGTTCACCTCTGCTCTGTGATCCCATGAGGCCATGCTGACATCTGGAATTTTGTCTTGTAATCTGATGTTGACTATAATTCTGATCTAGAACATATTTCTAAAAATCTTCCCCATCCAGGGCTGGGTCTGTGTTGCTCTGGCTCTGTCGTAAACATGTTGGTGTACATCAGGTTCACAGAGATTTCCCTTCCAGATAAGGAGCCAGGCAGGCCTTGAAAATCTGCCCAACAAGAAACATGGTGTGTCTCAGGCCTAAATGAGATTTACATGTGATCTATGGAAACAAAATAGCCTTTTTCTATTGTTGCCGGTATTGTGCATTTGAAGCATATTACACAATTTAATACATGGCATCTTGCACCACACACCAAGTTTTTTCCCTGATATATTTATTTTAGCAGGGGATATTTTTTTCTCACGTCTTTAAAACTACAAAACGCTCATGCAAGGCCATTTTAGTTTCAGTATTTGAAAATCCTGCTTTTCTTAATTTTTCTACAGAATGATTTCTCTGGGATCCATATCTTAGTAACCCCCCTCAGGTCACCTGAATTCTTGATTTGTTCATCCATGCTCCAGGTCATAGGGCAGCACTCCCCGGTTCGTTGACAGAACACCCATTGCCCTATATAGTTCTTATGATCCTTAGGGTAATAGAACGTTGTTCCTGGGGGTGCCAGAGGACTTTCTTACAGGAGCTCATGGGTGGTGTTTTTAGTCTGTGTGTGCTCATCAGCCACAGCATTTACATCAATCATTATGTTCACCCCAATTGCTTTTTTTGCTGTCTTCTTGCACTTTCCTATGAATATTCTCATAAGACAAAAATCCCAGCAATACTAACACTAGTATTGCTCCAAGTAGTTTGAAGGCATTTGCCAACCAGGTTGGAACCCATGAAAACAGGGACAAAAACCAATATTCATCCTCGGTCTCCTCTAATTCAACCACAATCTTGGTATGCAAGGTTGAAATACTAGTTATTGCTTCTGTTAGGGTTCAATTTTCTCCATCATGAGCAGGCATGAATTTATAGCAAGACGGCCCGATCTTGGCACACACGCCTCCTTCCATTGCTATAATTAAGTCCAGGGCATACCTGTCCTGGAGGGTCATGAGGCTGATGTCCCTCAGTTCTTCTCTGATCACATTAAATACTTGTATCATTGTGTTGATTGTTTGTAGCAGCTCCCACCTAGTGATCGGTAACCACTTGGAGTTTGCTGCAGTCTGAATTCCTGGCATGAATATAGCTGTAAATATTGCTGCAATTCTGCTGAATAACCTATGCTCATCTGGAATGTCATGATAGGCTTCTATCAATTCTGCCCAAAAATATTTCTCCCTCTTTCATTGTATGAGGTTAAGCGATCTCTTCTTCCTCAGGTGTGCATCCACCTTCGGCAAGCTATCAATATGGAGGCCACTTTCGGGAATCACCAATACAGGAACACTTATGATCACCAAAGAACACGTTCATCCCCAACTTTTAGGCAATTGCATGTAGGCCTTGGATCTGCAAGCCCAATAATGACCCATCAGCACCACAGTTCCTCCATTCATTCCTTGTACATCAATTCTTTGCTGGCCTCCTTTATGTTCTCCAACTGGGATCAGGCCTCTTTTTCTGAAACACAGTGTTGTATTCTTCATTGGCATTATGGATACTGGGCCTGTTTCATTTTCAACCCATGTCAGTATTTTGAATACTTGGCCCACGAAGTTAGGTTTTCATCATTCACTATTTGCACTATTTTTACTGGTGCTGCCATCAATAAATGTGCACTGCATGTTTGCATTCCTTTGTCCCATCCTGTACTGGTGGCAAGTCGTCCTACACCAATAGCCGAGGTCTCTCCTCGTATCCTGGTAATCCTGGTGTTTCTCATTATGCAAAATCAACCTATTTTATTCTGAAATCCTTATTTATTCTCCAGTCAGGGATGAATATATGAACATTCTGCTCATTCATTCATGTCTTTTTTCCATCTTCTGTGTTTTTATGTTAGCATCTTCATACGGAATAATTTCTTCGATCATCATCAAAGGGTTGTCCATCTACCGTCAAATTGCCCTCTTGTTGTGCATACTGCTAGATGGCTGAGACACTTTGCATCATGTATGGGTATTTCACTTGCAATTAATGTTCTGGTTGTGCTCATGGCACAAGGGATGAGAGAGCATACATAGCATCACTCATCTGACGTCTTCTCCCCACCTCTTTCATGTGTTAATACCACATGTTATTCTACAAATGTGCCATATTATCAAGATATTAATTTATACCTTCATTATCTTCCCCAAAACTTCTTTTAGATCTGGGAATTTGTTCTAAAATATCGGAGAAAATATCACTTGTACCTTTATTAGGAATAGAAAGAGATGTCTCATTGTCAAGTGTTTAACTTGAATTGTAAAACAATGGGCCTCATTACACGTTGTGCGGTAAAAATCGGAATTTAACGGCATGGCGCTATTAGCATGTCCGCCCTCGCCAAAGACCGCTAATAGCGGTCCATTACGAGTTCGCGGACACGAGCATAGCGCCATGCCGTAAATGTCATTACCGCCATGCCGCAAAAGTCCACAAAATGCCCATTACCGGCCTCGACCACAGTGCTGATAGCACCTCCTCCCTCACGCAACATGCTAATAGCGGTCACCGCTATTAGCGGACACCGTAAAAAAGCGGAACCGGAAATAGCGTCATCGCACAGGAACGGGAAAGAGAACGGCGGCCATCTATAAAAACACAATCCAGTGCCATCCTCTGCATCCAGGACATCTTACCGGAGAACTCTGACCAAAAACCATCCAGGACTGCCTGAAGATGTCAAAGGCCCCGAAAAAATCCTCTGACCGACAGCGGAAAGAGAAATTCACACCAGAGGAGCTCATTATGCTGACTAGCACACTTGCAGCCAATGCGGAGGTCGTATTCGCCAATGATATGCGCCGTGCGGCGATCATCAAAAAAAAGGACATCTGGGACGAAGTAGCCCGCAAAGTAAGTGCAGTGGGCACTACCACCCGCAGCGTGAAGGACTGCCGCAAGAGGTGGGACAACCTCCGGCTACGTGTGCGGAATATCTTTTCGGTCAACCGCAACCTTGCAATGGCCACAGGAGGAGGCGCAGAATCACCTCTGAAGATGAAGGAGTGGGAGGAGACATGTGCCTCCACCATCGGAGTCGAAGCCATAGAGGGGGTTGGAGACATGGAGCATGGTGTGGCCATCTCATCTGATGGAGGTGAGTGAATACGTCAAACAATGCACAGTGAAGGGTGAGGGGGTACCCCAAACACGTGTCGATGACTAGGCCATTGGTCCTGCCACACACATACATGCATGCATCACCATATACACGTGCAATACTGACCCATCTATGCATGACCAACCCGACATCCCCATGACAAGATTCACTGATGAATAGGCCCCAATGCATAGAGCAGCATGAAGTGAACATTTTGCATGAGGCACCTAGACCCATTAACGATGATGTACCCTATTCATGTCCTCCACAGGATCACCGACGGACACTGGAGAGACAAGCACCGCAGTACGTACTCCCCCAGCAGCCAAAAAAGCCAGAATGCATGAGAGGGGTGACACCGCCACCACCTCCAGTGGAAGTGGGAGGACAGTCCATCTGCAGAGGGCCAAGGGCAGCAGGAGCACCATTGCATCACAGCCTGAGGGCACGGCACCTGTTGTAGCCGAACCCACGCAAGTGTGCCCCATCACTGTTGAGATGAGCACGGAGGGCACGCACTCCGCAGCCACCAGCTCCACTGGGGAGGCAGCAGCCACCGCACCGGCCAGTGACGAGGAGGACGCAATCGACGTCCAACAACTCATCCATGACCCCAGCCCAACATGGTCCATTGAGGGGAGTCCGAGGGCAACATCCAGATCTGCTACCCAGGGAGCACATGACACCCTCCCCGGAGAAGGTGCATGGAGCCCTCAGCTGTCCTCACCGGATGCCGGGTGCATGGACCAGGGCGCGCCGTCCAGCCCAGCGGCATCTACCACCCTGGAAGACCTTGCAACCATCAGCCGGAGGCAGGAAGACATGGCTGCGCTGGTCGCCCAGCATGTGGCAGAGACAGTCCGTCTAAGGGATGACCTCCAAAAATATGCTGGACAAACAAAGGAGGCCATGGAGGCCTGCACTGACAGGATATGCCAGGAGATGGGCCAACTCCGCCAGGCCATTCTACGTATTGGGGACATCATGGTGCAGCATCACCAACCCCCAACACAGGATCGACCGGGAACCTCCTCCTCAGCAAGTTCCCAGCAGACCAGCCCCCTGCGCCGCTCACTGCACAACCTGAGGCGCCCCGCATCACAGCAACCCGATGTCGGTGGGGGCCCTGATGCTTAGCTCCACCAAGGAGCAGGTGGCACATGTGGTGCAGTAAACATTATAGACACCATGAGACTCACCTGGGTGTTTGGGGGCGAGGGGGGTAAGGGTGCATTTGGGTGTTTGGGGGGAGGGGAGTAAGGGTGCTTTTGGGTGTTTGGGGGGAGGGGAGTAAGGGTGCATTTGGGTGTTTGGGGGGAGGGGAGTAAGGGTGCATTTGGGTGTTTGGGGGGAGGGGAGTAAGGGTGCTTTTGGGTGTTTGGGGGGAGGGGAGTAAGGGTGCATTTGGGTGTTTTGGGGTGTTGCATTTGTTATCACATTCTGTTCAATACACAGTTGTTCTGAAGTTGAAACCCAAGCATGGTCTCCATCATTGCGTATGTGTCATTTATCTCGGACAGGGTCCTTTATGGTACTCCAAACATGCGCCAGGGCAACAATATCCATCTCCGTCCATGCTTTTTCACCTTTGTGCCTGATGGGATTTCAGAATCAGATGCTGACGCACATCGTCGTGCCCTCTTGGCATTGCCTCTTGCATGTCCTGCCGGGGCATTCCACCCGTACTCATCCACATCCCCATCATGCTCTTCTGGTGGTTGCATGTCAATTTCAGGTGGCATTGGCACATTCCGTCATTTGCACATTTTTGGTGCTCTACACATGGCTTGGTTATCTTTGCCACTTTGACACGGCTGTACAGGAGGGCCTCACACAGGCTGCTTAGGCAGCGGAGCACTGTCATTGGAAGTCTGACTGCCAGCTCTATCACGACGCAGGTACGGGGATGTGCAATATTGTTGTCCTCTTCCTGCTGGTTCTGTGGGTTCCGTGCAGGGGTTGGGAGCCACCTCCTCAGTGGATCGCTGGCATTGCCTGTATGGTGTGAGGAATGGGTACCTGTTACGGGTCACCTCTGGTGTGGCCTGTTGTTGTTGGTGCTGCACTGCTATCATGTAGTCACGGCTGTCATGTCATGCTGCTGCTATTGGGGCCATCTTTGTGTGGGAAGGGGTGTGGGTAGGGGTGTGGTGTGCTCTTTTGTGCTGCCTGTCTCCATTGCATGCACCTGTGCTGTTTGTGTCCACCTGTAGTTGATGGGTACACTGCTCAGGTCTCTTAACAGGTGCTTTTCGATGCCGTTATTAGCGCCATGCCGGTAAGGGGTTTTTGGGTGTTTTACATGCCGCTAATACCATGTCCGCATGGCTTGTGATGGCCTGGTATTAGCGCCATGGTGCTAATTCCGGCCTGGGGGTCGCGCGCCCGCGCCCTTGCCGCTATTAGTGGCACCGTAATTAACGGGTGCGCAGATAGCGGTGGGTCCGGGTCGTGATTGGCTTAGGGAATTAACGGTACCGGTAAAACTTTACCGGTACCGGTATTCCATTACCGCACAACGTGTAATGAGGCCCAATATCTCACGAAATGTGAAGGGCTTAAGAAAAAAAAGACAACAGAATGTAATTCTAAGAAGTATCGCCATAGTATTCAAATGCCACATTTTGCACTTTTGGAGTAGCTGGTCTTCTCGTTAACAGAGTGTGTTTTATGTAATGAACAATTCCCATTTTTAATTGTTCACCTTCAATTTGATTTTCTTGATTTTCAAATTGTGCACTTGTTATAACAGAAACTGAATTATAATGGCTATAATTACTCTGCGAATGATAGGACTGTTGTTAGGATTTCCAAAAAATGCAACAACATCCAAGTTTTGACTGAATAGAGCTGGACATATTCAGAGTATTATGTAAAAACAGCATGCAGAAATCTGTGCAATGTATCAGGCAACATAGATTGTGTTGTGCAATCTTTGTATTTTATTTTCAATGTTTCCTGTTGTAGATCAACTGAAGAATTTCTGGGACTACACCAAGTCCGTTCATTCCCTTTTAGACTTATGAAATTTTGATTTGTTCCAGAGTGTTATTAATCCATTGACTCTTTGTCCTTGCCCTTGGTAGCTGATCTGGACAGCATGCACAGACCATCTTCTCTTACTTCACTGTCAACAGGTGTCGGAGGGGTCGGGGTCTCTCCCTTGTAGAGCTTCACATCATTCAGGTGCAACCAGGCTCTTCATCCGTGGATTTTTATTGTGGTGGGGTTGACCACACTCTACTGGGAACAGTCCCTCAAAATGGGGATTATTCTAGGTTCTAACAAAGCTCTTCATGAGCACTTGATCCTCTGGATGCACACTGGGCTGTTTGAGTGAGTCAATAACATTAGTTGGTTTGGTTTCTTACTCAATCTTCTTTAACCCTTCCCACCGATTATTGATCTGTTGAGAAATAAAAGAAACACTAGCGGTCATGCTTGTTAAATAATCATGAATCAAGGAGTAGGCAATGTAGCCTTCCCTTCTTCAGAGTTATTTTAATTTTAGCTATCCCTTCATGGAGGAAAACATGTGTTTTATGCCAAATAGAAGAACTATAGGTTCAAACAACTCGTTTACAAAATGCATGACTTTGCATCCACACCACCTATAAGACACCTCATGCATGAGAAACTTGGCAGCGCATGTGGCATCAGGGTGCGTGCAGGGACCTGCTTTGATTCATCTGGAAAAGGGACAAACTATTACCAGCATGTACCTATAACTGTTACATACTTGTAACATATCCACATAATCTACATGTAGATGCTGAAATGGACCATTGGTATTGCCAGGGGTTTGCTCCTCTCACTGTTCACAAGATGTGCCCTGCTGTAAATTTCTAGCACACAATGTAATTTACAATAAACTGTGCCATATGTTCTAATAAATTCGTTTTGAACAAGTCTTCAGCGACCATTGCAGTTAGACTGTCTCTGGTGGTGTGCGTGGGGTAGTGAAGGTGCCCCAGCGCCACCTTCAATATTGCTAGAGGCATAACTGTCTTTACCGTGATGTCCTGTCTCCATAAAGCCTCAGTGGGGGATAAAGAGCACCCCTGTTTCCTCCACAAATCCTGCTCTTCCTGTGGAGTTTGACCATGTGCCTCAATTAACTGTAAATAGATGTCATGACCGCTGCCTCCAAGGAGTCAGACCCAGCCCAACATCCTTGGAAGCAGGGTCACAACTTCCATTCCAGGCACCAGCCAGTCCCCACAGGGGCCTTTTGGACCTTGTCCTGGCGCCAGTGGCGCCAGGCTCATAAGGGAACCCAGTCCCGGCACAGGAAGCGCCGGGCTCATATTGAGAGGAATGGTGCTTGGGTGGACCTACCTGCTGCAGACCATGCTGTTCACTTACCTGTAGGATGATATCCTCATCCATTCCTGGCTGGAACTACTTTACCTTCTGGGTGTGGCCAGCACCACTCCCTGGGACTGGATACTGGAACTGTTCTGGAAGCTGGAACTTCTTTCTTGTCTGGGCGAGGCTGTGGAAGGAGACACCTAAGCACTCCAGTGGCCTATTTAAACCACACCCGATCAGTGCAACGTGCTTCGCGTTATTCTGCACTAGCAGCAGGACGCTCACCGTGTCAGCTCCAGAGAATCTTCAGCTTCTGCATCTGTGAATAAGAAATCTTCAGTCTTACCTCCCGGAAGATCAGTCTTCAGTCTTCAGCAGCGTCTGAAAGAGAACAAGGACACCAGGTTATGACAAGACAAAACCAGCGCAGCACCTACCTCGTCCATCGGAGCATCCCGAGGCCGCGTGCCGCACTCTTCATACTCCGGCAATCCTGCGGAAACAAAGGACATTGGTTAGTGAACCTCCATGATTATTCTGCTTACCTGTGCCACGTACGCCTCGATCTTCATCAGGCGCTGTTTGTCCGCACCTGCTAAAACAAGAAGGACATCATTAGGGGCACTGTACGCCATCACTACTCACGTGCCTTCTAGCTGTCATCGGCTTGCCCATTCTCCGGCACGTACCTCGGCGTCCATCTCCACGCCGACTGCTACGGCTACCTGAAAAAGGGGAAAGAGACATTAAGAAGTGCATTTAACTTCGAAAGGGAAAAGAGACATTAAGAAGTGCATTTAACTTCGAATAACATTCTTTTACTTACGTGCCTTCACGAGCTCCGGCATTCTTCTCGCTTACCTTATCTACATACCGGACCTGCAATGGCGAGAGACATTTAAGGGGTCATATAAATAAAACTCCATATTCAAGCAATCACCGTTCGTGCAGCTAACGACGGCCTTGCTCCCTGACTTCATCCTCTGCAATCAAGAGGCTGGGCAATTAACCAGTGAAGCAACTGGCATCAGCACCCCTGCACAGTCGCAGGATGGAGAGCTCCGCTTTCACCTATATAAGGTGAGCACATTCAGCCTACGAGTAACGTGGGGAGTCCAGAAAAGGGGAAGGTCAGATTGGCCAACCAGACGTTCATTAACCCCTTGTTCTCCTACTTGCAGACACCTCACCCTCCAGGTCAAAATTACGGTGAGGAGAGGGTCTATCCAGGGTGTTACCAGAGGCCTGCGCGTGACCCTAGAAGACACTGAAATCTCGAACCCCGGACCTGCACCTCCGAGGGATTCAGGTGAGCGTTACAATAGATAACATATTATATCCTTCCTGCATCAGCATGCAATGTTCTGATCCTTGCTTAACATCCTGTAATTCAAAATCAGAAATATTTTGAAAATATGCTGCTTCTGCGTTTGCGGTTTCGCTACCACAAGGAATGAAATCTGCCCCTGTAATATGGGCTGCACATTTCACCACAGCGATAGCCAATTGGAGCTTTAGTACTTTAATAATCTTTCCCAATAGGGAGGCATGTTGCACTGGAGTGCCGTCTTCTTGGAGAAAATCCCTCCTTTTCCAATGTGACAACCCTGCGTGTATGGTTATCATCAGGTAGGCGGAGTCTGAATACACTCTCACTTCCTCATCTTAAAATATTTGAAGCAAGGTGAAGATGAGCGCCTCTTATTCTGCAGCCTATGCTGAAAATTGTGAGGGAAATCTCACACTTTTCACTACTTCAAATTCAGCATTATTTTTCAATTTTACTGCTGCTATCCAAGTATTCCTTTCACCAGTTGTTTGGATAAGTTTTAAAGAACATCAATGAAGAGAACTTCACCTCCACCGAGAACATTTTACTCTAACATGGGGATTATCATCATAAAATTCATTATACTTTGTTCAGTCATGTACATAGTCATCCTTTCCTACTGGTTCTGCCATAAATGACACTGGATTTAATGTTCTACATGTAACAATTCTGATTGCTGGATTTGAAATAATCACTTAATATCCAGATGCTCTTTGTGTACTCAATGTACTTTTAGGTTTTTCCAAAACAGCCAGGGGTTGCTCGAAAAATAATTTTAAATACTAGTGGTTTTCTCAACTGTGAAAGGAGCAGCTGCTAGCGCTTGTTCGCAAGGATCATTTCCTTTCATTACTGGGTCTAAAATCCCACTATAACAAGCTAATGGTTTATGTCCATGTCCTAATGTCATCTGCTGTGTAAGTACTGCTGTCATTACTTCTCCATTTGAATGTGAGAATAGGTAAAACTCTTCGTTATAGTCTGGTATTCCTTACACAGGGGCTGTGCAAATCACCCTTTTGAGTTATTCGAATCCTTCAGTCATGTAATCTTATCATGTTATCTTATTTTTACTTATCTGTGCTTCCGTGAGTCCTTTTAAAAGTGGTTGAATATCTGTACTGTAATCAAAAACCCAAGTCCTACAATAATTACATAACCCTAAGAATTGTTGCATTTCCCTAATTGTCTCAGGTTTTGGAGTTCTCATGATTGTTTCTGCTCTCTCAGGTTTCACTTTTCTCCCCTCGTGAGAGATAAGCTGGACCTATTCCTGACAATAGTAAGCTTTTATTGATCTACTTTATATACTTCCTCTGCTAGTATTGTCATTAGTCAAAATGAGTCTTCCCTGCATCTTTTCTCTGTCTCAGCGCACACTAATGGGTTGTCCACATACTGAATTATCATGCTCTCGAGTTTAACATTACCTAAGTCCATCTGAAGGACTCTAATTAAGATTGATGGGTCCTCACAGTACCCCTACGGCAACCTTATGTGTTTTAGTGGCTGATTTCTATCTGAAAAGGAAGTCAAATCATGTGAGTCTTCATGAAGGGTAATAGAAAAGTAGGCATACTTTAAATCTATGACTGTAAAGTATTTGGCTTTAGCTGGGATGTTACATAATATTGTAGCAATGTTAGGAACAAGAGGAAATTATGCTTCAACAATATTGTTTAAGGGGCGGAGATCCTGAATAAATCTCCACAACACGCCATTGATTTCTTCACTGGGTACACATCCGTGGTACATGGGGAATCTGAGGGCACTAATATTCCCTGCTTTATTAAAGTGGAAATGGTCTCAAATATGTCTTTATCTGCTTCTCGGGACATAGGGTTCTGTTTTGCTCGTGAAAAAATTGCTCCTGGTTTAAGCTTAATTTTAACTGCTCCTGCTACACTCAATAGCCCCACGTCATATGGACTGTTGGTCCATAGAATGCTTGCCACCTTTTCTAAGTCTGCCTGGGACAATTATGGTTTCTTTTTTATCAATCCAATTCTCTGTGGTATTTCTCTGTTCTGAATTACCATCCAATAAGTGAGACTTATGAAAAACACTAATTCATCATCTGAATATTAATATCTGAACAAGTCTTTGTCTATCAAAGGGCTATTGCTGTTCTCCCTTATCATCTGTCCCATGAACATCCAACCTTTCTCGATTTACTGCTGCTGCCTCTAGCTCTATGGCATTTACCTGTCCTTCTTCATCATCCATAGGTATTTCTGGTCTAAACAAAAATTCATCAGGCATTCTCAATATTTTCCCTGTCAGTCCAGGAAACCATGTCAACAAAATATTTATTCCATACAATAATATTTCTGGGTCTAAAGTGTTTTTGGCCTGTAAAAGCTAGTATAAACTCTCTCAGATTCATATAATGTATCTCTGGAGTCGAACACACTATCCCTTTGTCAGTAAAAGATATCATGTTTAATTTTGTCATCAAGTCACACCCTAATATGTTAACTGGTGTCAGTCAGGAATATAATAGTGGTATTGACACATCATGTTCACCTATGGAACGTGGTAATATGTCAGTAAAGGGAATCAAACTTGACGCCCCAGATAATCCCTGCGCATTCAGGGTGATCCCAGACCTTGGGTATTTTCCCTCTCGAACAAAGTAACAAGCTGCTCCTGTATCCACGAGTAATTAAAATGTCTTGCATCCTATCGCCGCCCTTACCCTTGGATTCTCTTGTGGGTCTGGTGTCACAGATAGTACTGGATGCATTAAGTCACTCTGTTGTTCTTCCTATTGTGGATATAACTTCATCCCTGTACCTGTAAAATTATTCCCTCCCACTATTGTCACACTCCCTATCCTCGTGTGGATGCCTGTGAAGCTCCTGTGTTTGGCTTCCATTGTGGCACCGTTGCTTGTTGCACTGGTGTATACTGTGGCTGCTGTGCTTGTGCTTGTTGTGCCTGCATGGGTGCTTGCTGTGGTTGCCCTTGTGGCACCAGCATTTGCTGGGGGATCTGCTGTGCTTGCTATATTTGTGGTGCGCTGGTCTGATACTACATGTGATCTTGGGAATAATATTCCTGTAGTTCTGTGTTGTAAAGTGGATAATAGTCCATCCCCCTCTTGGAGTTTGCCAGTTCCATTGCATGCCTCCTCCTCTGCTTCCACACATTCGGGCTATATGTCCTGTCCTCTCGCAATTCCAACATTGTTGTGTCTCTCCTCCATTAAATCCTCCTACCCCTTAAGGGTTTTGAAACCATCATCTAGGTGCATTCCCTCTCCCTCTTGGCCAAAAGTTATGCCCACTCTGATCCAAAGGGTGCACTACATTACATTGCTGCACTGACTACAACTCTTGTGTGGCCACACCTTCACCACTCATCAATACTGCTCCTTCTATAGCTGATTTTGACAATTTGTTCTGAACTAACTTTGATTCTTCCTGATTTCTATTCTCAGATTTCTTCTTAATTTTCTCTTGTAACAATTGAAAATGGTGTACAATAGTCAACTGTATTTCTGGCCATGGCTTTGCTTCCATCCGTACCTGCGTTTTCATCAGCCGCTGCACTGGCTCAGGTAGTCCCTGACATAAAATGTGATAAAATAATGCCACTGTTTTATCCCACAGTTCTCTCATCTCGAGATGCCAATGTTCCTGAATCTCCTGACTAAAAGCAAAAGGATCTTCGTCCTCTTCCATTTTCCTAGTCATAATCACACCCTAGTCTGATGTGTGGGGATACCGTACTCTAAGCGCCCTCCATATGTCTGCCCTGCAGTTATTAAATGGCGTTCCATCATGTGTCGTGTTTTGTGCTGTTACACTCGCATGTCCTGCATGTCTTCAAATGTCATCAGCTCTCTCCCCTAGAATAGC
Organism: Ambystoma mexicanum; assembly: GCF_040938575.1. Classification (NCBI taxonomy): domain Eukaryota; kingdom Metazoa; phylum Chordata; class Amphibia; order Caudata; family Ambystomatidae; genus Ambystoma; species Ambystoma mexicanum. Next base: position 1,141,858,485 of record NC_090937.1, read on the forward strand.
TGCCTGTAGTCCTTTTACGTCACCCACTGCTAACATCATTTCCGCTGTCATTCCCTCTAACTCATGAATCCATTTTCCCACACCTCCAGTCAAAGTAGGTAATTTACATTTCAGATTTTCTGTATCCACTTCTGGCCATGGAATATACTGTGGTAATTTCCCCCCTTTCTGAAATAACGGAAATTGTGTAAATCCTGATCCAAAAACCGTATCCCCTTACACTTTGCGTCTTCCAAGTGGGGCTCATCTCACCCATTCATCTTCTTCCTGCCAGTGACCTTAACCTGCTTACATATGGCGCCGACATATCCCCTGCACTACGCGATCATGCTGTTGGTCACTCAGAATATGGGGTTGGTTCTGGCATTTCTTCTTTTGGGTCTTCTAAATCTGACCATTTTACCCCTCTCTCTATGTTTGACTCTTTTGTTTTCCTCCCTTTCTTCGTCTGACATCATTATATCAATACGGCTATTATCCATTTTTTCATCATCAAGATCTAGTCTACTTAAGGAGAGCTTCCTATGCTCGTCCATCAATGTATTACGCGCTCTATCTCCTGCTTCCTTTGGTGGAGACCATGCGATGCTCAGCATAGCCTCATGGCCACTCAACTCTCTCATTTTTCTATATAAATCCCCAATCCTTTTCCCTATGCCTTCTGCCTCATCTTCATCAGCCCATTTCTGTACTCTTGACATTCATTCCTCTTGGCATCCCTTGTAGCTCCCTATGGAGCTGCTGCACCCGGTCTCTTCTCCCTATTACTCTCGTGCTTCAATGGGTATCATACTTCTATTAATAATACATTCTATGTTGCCATGTTTTTGTCGCCTACCCCTTCTCAATTGTTCTTCCCTTCTCTTCATCCCTCTGTTCTCTTCCTCCACTTGCCTTATTTGTAACCTACATTTTTACATTCTTTTTGCTTATATTTCTTCTCGTTTCTCCTCTTCTATTCTCTCTTTCAGTCTTTTCTGTTCTTTGTACCTTCTCCATCCTTCCTTTCTCTTCCTTTCTTTTCGTTTCTCTTCCTTGTATGCCCTTTTTCGTTCCCATTCCTTCTTTTCTCTTTCCTCTCTTTCTTCTCTTCCTTTAACATTATCAATGCCTTTTCCATTTAATTTCAATAGTATCTGTCCTCCACCCATCCACTCATTTGGACTATTGTCATTCCACTTGCTTTATATTTCTCTCTTTTTTGTCTTCTGGCTTCCTCCTCTATGTCTATCTGTCTGTCCTTTCTCTCATCGCACGCTTTATGTTCGTTGCATGTGGACATATATGTACGTACTTTATTTTTACTTTCTTCCATGCTGTCTTCGCTATTGTAAGCAGGAGTTGCATGTTTTGGATTAACATACCCGCCGCTGCTTTTACTTCCTTTAGAGGATAGATTCCCTGTTTGTCTTCTGTCGTGCAATTGTTTTTAGAAGGTGAAAGAGGAGCTGGTGGCCTTACATCCTCCTCCTTATGTTGATTGTGTATCCACTTTCTCAATCTGATACATCTTCCATAATTCTAAAACAGCTAACCTTTTCTGTGGCTTCCTTCCTGTATATGTAGCATGCAAGTATGTTGTCATGTGTTGCTGTGCTGCTTTTGATAGTGAACCGTCTTGAGGCCACAGCATAAGTATTTTATTAGCTGTGCCCTTCAGCTACTCTTCGTGGTACTTTCTTATTTGAGGTGTTCATCTTGGTAATGTCCTGCAGATGTAAAAGTGGAGTGTCCCCCATAATGACGTTTGTTATTTATTTGATTAATCAATCACACTACAACAATCACCTTGGCCAGCACCATCAATCGTTGGCCATATATTAAAAAAAAACTCAATTTCATTGCTACATTTATAGTTTTATACTATCCTGTTAATTTTATTGGTAGTTTTATGGATCTTATTTTATCCTATTTTTTCATAAATACTACCCTCCTATGTTTGATAGACATCAATTGCCTGCTTTTCGAGGTTTAATAATTTGTCAATGTTTTATTGCTATTGTTCTTATAGTGTTTAACTTTCATGCTATTTTATCATCATCAATACAAAATGCGTTTTAAAAAACCAAAACACATGTGCACTCTTTTTCTATGATTGTCTTGTCATATTCTCCTTATAGACATATCTCATCTCGATTTTACTCCATTTTGGGGTGTTTGGCTCACCCTTCTTTCTCTGTAACCGCAGGAATCACGTAAATAATACTCTGTTCCAGAGTTTGGTGCTGTCCCTTCTCCCTCCGTGAGGAAAGATATCAGGATATTTCCTTTTCCCTAACAAATCCTGTTACATTCCCCCTCTACATATATATTCAGTGAAAAAACGTTGTTAAAGGGTCGTTATGGTTAAGTTGCGCTACTAAAAACCTATCAAATTCAGTGAAAAAACATTGCTAACGGCACGTTATGGTTCAGTTGCTCTAAGAAAAACATAGCACATTAAGTTTTGTTAAAGGGACATTATACTTACTTTGCACTAACAACAACCTATCCATATTATGAGTACATGCAAAACCGAAAACCCCCAGAAATTCGCCAGTTATGGTAAGCTAAGCAACCATAACGCGCTTACATAGTAGTACCAATCAGCAAAGAAAAGGAACATATACAAAGAGCACAATGTATGTCTATTGCAAGGGAAAATGGAGTAGGTCTGCAAACTCTGTACTTGTGAAACAAACAGAGCAAAGGCATAGAGTATACACCCTAATGGAATGCACCAATAACCGAAATAACGTCTGTGTCCAACAATATTACCACACTTCTGCTTTACATAGGAAAAAGAAGGAAATGGCAGAGTAGGGACTGCAAAGTATTCAGAGCAGAATGTCAGTACAACGCGGTAAGTACACTGAAGTTACTCATATAATTGCAAAGCTTGTGCAGTGTACAATAGGGGAAAACCATGATGTTTTTTTTTGTACCCAGCAATGCGAAGCACCCTGGAATGGCTGGAAGAGAATTTCCCTCTTGACGAAATGAATAACGATAGTAACGCCATTGGTACGCAGCACAGTCTAAAAAGTAAGACAGTTAATATGTATTGCTTCATATACACCTAACAGATGTTTTTATCTTTAACAGGACATACTGGAAATGAAAGGAACACACCACAAGCGGCACCTCTTCCACAACAGCATATGGCCACAGGAAATGAAGGAAACTCTGTAAAAACCAGCCTAGAAAGTCTGGACGCCAAAATGGAACAATTGCTAAACAATCTCGATGCCTTAAAAGATGTTGTACAAGGACATATTATGGGAAAAATAAAATACCACTACCCCACCTTCACATGTACCCCTTCCCCATTTCCCAGCCCAACATCCCCAACAAAATCCCTGTGAGCAGAGACTTACAATGAGACCTCAATCCTTGCCTCCCCTCATGACGAACTTGTACAAATCCCCAATTCCCCTGTGTATGTATACATTTCTGCTACCCTTTGCCTTTCCTAATAGTGTCTATGTATGTTAGAAATTAAAGGTGTAGATGTAAAGTGTTGCTGTGTGTGTGAGAGTGGTTTTCTCTTTTATTTTAAAATTGTATTATGAGTCTGTGGCGCATAGTACTGTCCGGAATGGGAGCAGTCAAGCAAAATGGAGGTTTCCTAGGGACACTGCTCCTGCCCGGCATATGCACAATCGCAATGCAGGTATCCGTAGGACGCCAGTACTGGCCGCAGGTCCACAACCTCTAATGCACCTTGAATTAGTTGTGGGAGCGCACGTCTGTCTGTTCCACAGTAATGCGCATGCGTATGTCATCCTCTGTGTCCTGGTAACACTGCCCCTGTCCAGCATGGTGGGAAAAAGTTGTAACCTACTTTCAGTAGTTCGAGGCGTCCACCCACATCCTACGGACCGCTGTGCACATGAACATTTCACTTGCTGTAGCCTACAAACACCCAGCTTGTGCGAAAACGGTCACCAGACATGTGTCACACTTTTAATGGGACACCTATGTACATGCACACAAAGCATTCCACCCAATATGCCTCCTGTGGACAGCCGTCTCATTTGAGAACATTTGCGACGTCACTGTGTGACCGCATCCACATTACTCGTGGGCCCTTATTTGCCGGACACGATCCGGACTCTTAGACATCAGAAAAGTACTGTGTTCTGCAATGTAAGGAGTATTATTGTGAACGTACACACTTACCAACATCCCACACTGTACCATTGTACATATAACTATTTGTTTGAATGATTTAGACCCACTTTATGGTTTCAAGAGCTCCACAGCAGCCCTACAAAATGACACACCGCAGAGCTGCTCCCCATTCTGGTTTTGGCTTTGCAGAGCAGAGTTGCGGGTCACATTGCTTTGTGCTGGAATTGCCTTCTGATCAATTCTGCTGTACAACACAGCATAGTACACCGTATGTGAAAATGTTCATGTCATGTGCAATCCCCTCCCCATCTGCAATTGAGCCTGCCAGCACTCACCACAGAAAGAGGTCGCCTCATGACCTATCGTGCCATAACGAAGGCTGCCTGCAGTGACCACAGAAGCTAGTCGCTTGAGGAGGTACCCACGAATTGGCGCAGTACACACAGATACACTCCCCCAACTTTTCCATCCCCTCTTTCACCACCAGATCCTGGGAAGCATGTTTTCCAGCTCCTTTCGCCGCCGCACTATTTTCAGACACAACATGGCAGCTTTACCCAAAATTATGGCGCACATCACGCTTCCCTCCAGTCAACCACTGGGTGCATCCAATCTCCGCCGACATCACCCCACACTCCAGGCCAATCAGACTTATGACCTCGGAGTGCACAGGAAATGTGACCGCAGAGCGAAGCCAGATATCAGTAATTATTTGAGACGTACATTTTACCTGCTTTAAAAAATCTACAAAGGCACGCTTTTGGGTCCAAGCAGCCACTCCTGCCACAAATTTGATGAAAATCCATCAAACGGTTTGGGCTGTATGCATGCGCAAGGTTTTTGTCCATTCAGTCTATAGAAAAAACATATTTGGGACCCCCCATATAACGTTGGCCCCCCTGGATGAAATCTCACCAAACTTCCCAAAACAATTCAGAGCGGGCCATATACTTTGTTTGCAAAGATTGATGCAAATTCATCCAGGGCGAGCAAAGTTATAAGTCTCCCAAAAAAGTGGTCTTCCTATGGGATGAGCAACTTAACCATAAATTCATGGCCGCTACCACGGGCCATGTAATACATGTAATATGCCCCCTCTCCTTTTATTTGTCACTTTCAATAATTCTACTTACATGGATTTAGCTCGAGGCCTTCGGTATTGGCACTTCCCTAATCAACCACTTTGCCTTCAGTCCACGGGGCACCGGTGTGGACCGGACATGAGTTTCTTCAAAGGTGCACATAGCAGCTGTTTTGGGTCACAAGTATTGTAGCACCGCTGTCCACAGGAAACTCAGCGATTTTCTGGCTAATGGTGGAAGATGTCAAGAATCTGAGGATCTGGATCTGAACGATCTGCATGGCTACCAAGAGGTGCATTAGCACTTGTTGGGTGTTTGTATGCCAGAATGGAATTACCATAATAAATAATCTTGGACCCAAATAACCGGACAGACTCAAAGAATATGGCAAAATAGTACTTTAATATTAGTTCAATAAAGTTGGGAAACCTGGCAAACAACAAGTTGTAGTCCACACACTCTCATTTACATTTCAGGTACAGAAGGATTTATATCTCAATGTGCATCAGCCATGACATCATCCTATGTGGAAAATAATAAAACCTATTGGGTGGAGGGATTGGTTAGGGGAACGTATCTACTTACAGGTTCTATAAGCGTTAATCCAATTATTGGCTGCACCTTGTCCGGAAGGTTTGCCTTGAACTTCCCTCTAACTACGTATAATAAATATTATAGCAGTATAACAGCAGCGGATTGGCTTCTGCAACAGTGTATGGTCCACCATCACATAGGTCCTCCGATTGGTTGCCATTCTCTCGCAACCTTGGACATTCAGCTCTTTAGCAGCATGTAAGCAAAATGAATCCCAGGTGCAGAGAACAATGTTATACTACTGCCCACTTGTGCAATTAGTCTACCATCTCTCATAAACCAAGCCTTTGTAGTTGACCTTGCATGATATTCTCTTCTCTGAAACCATTAAGGGAGTTAAGGTACATTGTTATCTTCGCCTTAAACTTATGAATAGGCCTTGTTTTCCTGATCTTACACCATGTGTGAAGAGACCACGATTCTGTCAATTTTGCTTTTTATTTAGTGCTATTTAATCTAATTATCCTGGGTGTCGGCCTCTCACATTTGCTTTTCTACATCTCTATTCGTCAGTACTTGGCATTCACAAATGTTTGCTCATTTACCTAATCTAATAGAAATATGTGCTGAGTACATTGCTTATCCTCTTTGACTCCCCTTGTACCCTACAGTTGCTTTTTTGCCGCAGCATCCTTGATCTCTGGCCAACAGCTATTCTTTGTTCATGCACACATTATTTCCAGCCTCTGTAAGCTCTGCAGTCCTGGGGCCTCATTCCGAGCTTGGAGGTAAGTACAGGTACTTTCCGGCATAGCGGAAACTACGAGACCGGCCTGGTGACAGACCGCTAATTGCGGCGCATTACGACCTCATGGGCACGCGCTTTCCACCATGCCGGAAAATTACCTAGCGGCATGTCGCTAAATGACCCGTAAAACCCCCTACCGGCATGCTGCGAGACGTACTTGACAACACCGCCACGGAAGCAGCAGCATCTGTAAATAATGGTGACCGTAATTTACGGATCCCGTAAATTACGGTCACTTCAAAACAACAGAAGCGGAAATAACGTCATCGCACAGGAACGGGAAGGAGCGCTGCGGCCATCTTTAGAAACACAATCCATTGCCATCCTCATCAGGCAGCACCCTTGGGAGCAATCCGAAGTCTGGGAAAGGACCACACACCCAGGAAAAATGCCTGAAGCCCCAAAGAAGTCTGAGGACCGGCTCCGCAAGAAGAGATTCAGCCCTGAAGAGCTTCAGGCAATGGTGGACAACCTGGCGGAGCACGGTGATGTCGTGTTCAGCACCAACATGCGTCGAGAAGCAATAATCCGGAAGAAAAACATCTGGGCACAAACCGCCCAAAGCGTGAGTGCAGTAGGCACCACCCCCGCACTCCCAAGGACTGCCGCAAGCGGTGGGATGACTTGCGGGTGCGGAGCCTCCTCTCCACCAACCGGAGTCTGGCACTGCAGACCGGAGGGGGCCCAAGTTCCCCAATGAGACTGGAGCCATGGGAGGAGACATACACCTCATTGATCGGGACTGAATCGATAGAGGGCGTCGGCGATATGGAGTGCGGGGCAACGTCGTCTGCTGATGGAGGTGAGTGTCCAAAGACAACACTGGCAATGGCATTTACATGATGTATACTCCCCCAAGGGCCGTCAAAGGCACCTTGTCATGCTGCCTCCCCCCCATCCAAATAATGCAGAGCCAACTGTCACGCAATCAAGGGACAAGTGCAATTACATAACGCACATCAACCATAGTGCACTAACTTCCACATCCCATTATGCACACTGTGCAGCAGGTTTGGCAGTGTGCGATCCAGACTGCACATTACCAGGGCAGGATTAGTCACTCCTACACCTGCATCCATGTCATACACATGCATATGTACTAGTGCTGTTGCAACGCCCAAAAGGCCATAAACCCCAAATGACTGAAATGTGAATGCAGCCATCAATGTAATTAGCGTCTCAAACAATCACTCATGTCGTCCCTCTCTTCTACCCCCACAGGCACCGAGCATGAGAGCAGGGAGCCTGAGATAAGCTGTACAACCACCTCCACGGCAAGAGGCAGGGTCTGACGCATACCAGCCTGGACAAAAACAGCCACCCCGGCTCCCCAAAGGTCAGTGGAGGATGCACCACCCCAAACCTTCCATGCATCGTCACCTGCCACAATGCCCACCCCATGGTCGGAGGAGTCTAGCATTGCTGGGGAGGTGGCAGCTACGGCAACCCAGGAGAATGTGCACAGCACCTTGTCCATCTGTGGGGCATCCGAGTGGGAGTTTGACACCACAGTCCACACCTCGAAGCCCAGCAATGTCCCCCAGGCATTGTGCAGTGACTCTGGGGAGCCTGAAACACCTGGCCGTAGTGCACATGCCGATACACAGGGAGACACTGATCCTGGCCCCAGTTCCTCAGTCGAGGACATGCCAGGGCATGTAGGCCCAAAACCCTGCAGGGATGAACAAGCATCAATGGATGCACTACGTGCAAGTCAGCTGACTGCCCTCATCACTGGGTTCATGGAGGACAAACGCCAGGCCAGGGTGGAGTTGTTAGATGAGCTCAGAGAAATGCGTCATGCGGTCACAGAGAGCAGCAACAGATTATGTGCCGTCCTAGGACGCATCTCAGATGCCCTTGAGACTGCGAATACCAATCAGCAGCCTCAGCAGGAGGACACGCCCTCATCCAGCCGATCCACTCCGGCAAGCCCGCCGTGGCGCACTCTGCGTTCCATGCGGTGCCGGGACATGCCTCCCCCGGGCCCCGTGAGCATGGATTAATCAGCATTGCTGCCACATGTGCCCTTAATGGAGAACACGGGACTACTGTTGTGGAGTTGGGGGGAGGTTTTTGTTGTGGAGTTGGGGGGGAGGGTTTGTTGTGGAGTTGGGGGGGAGGTGGGTGGGGGGTGAGGGTTTGTTGTGGAGTTGGGGGGGAGGTGGTTGGGGGGTGGAGGGAATGTTCACACTCATCCATTTATATTTTCAATACACCATTGGAGTTGCAAAGTTTAACCTGTGTGGACATTCATCATTGAGCATGTGTATAATGACGTCTGACAGTGCATGGTCTACAAGTATACACACACCCAGTGCCCTGTGTGCCCATGTGATGCCGCCCTCTGCTGACTTGTGTTGTGGTTATTATGTCCAACCAATGTTTGTCACACGACATGTCCCTCCCGTGCACCGCCTCCATGATGCTGTCTTGCTCCTTCCTCCTACTCCATCTTCATCTGGTGCTAGCAGTCCCATGTCAGGGGACAGAGCCACATTCCAAGGGATGCACATTGTTTCCATCTTTACACATGACATGGGGGTCTTGGACACCACATTGCAGTGGATGGGTCCCCCACCAGTCCAGCTTCGGCAACTCATATGTGCCTTATGCAAGTCAGATGACTGCTTCATCTGCACGTATTCACGGGTATGGCCAGTATTTCAGGGCTCCCTGGGCCTGTTCTGTGGGTTTCTGACAGGGGTCCTCTACCATGGTGTCAAGGGACAGCCACCACCACCTGCATGTCTAGCCAATTAAGGTAAGTGTTTGGTCTGTCATGGTGGAGAACTGAACTTGTCTGACATGGCAGCAGGTCATTGATGCCCATACACATATGTCCATGGATGCATTCAGGCCATTCATGGCCACAATATGTGTCCAGTGCAATGGAATGCTGTAGGGGGGCACATCTATGAGATGGTCCATGAACAATGGCATGCACATCTCGTGGTACGTGCTTCGTTGATGCATGCAGCAGTCTCGATGTTATATCCATGAAGTGCTGTGTACTGTGTGAATCTGTAGTTGGGTGTGTTGGCTGTAGTCAGTGGCTCATATTCATCATACTGCTCTGATCCATACTATGGTGAATTCCACCACTCCTATGGGTGTGCCGAACCGGTGATGTGGTGTGGTATCCCTGCTGCCCTCAGTTCAATCCACTCCCAGGGATGACTCTCCGGTGTGGTGACATGCTGGAGGCAGCCACATAATGCATATGCAGTGTGTCTTCCTATATGCCCTTAGGTTGTGGGGGCATCCAATGAGTGATGCATGTGTTGTGGGATTTGGCCTTGTCAGATGTTGGTAATGTTGTCTTTGGTGTGTGCCTTTCTCCATCAATGTGGGAATCTGTACTCATGTGCCGTTACACTGGTTCTGTGGCTGGTGTTTGGTGGGTGAACATCGTGCACTGGCTTCATCATTCCGACCCAGTTTGTTCATGCAGGCACCCACCTCATGGCACCAATGCACTGGCATCACACAGTCAGATGACTCACCAAGCAGCCAGGCACGTCATCCTGCATGTCGCCCCATGCGGCACAAAAGCGTGGAGTTCAGCTGGCCCATTGAGTCATGAGTTGTTCCTCAATGTCGGGCCCACCCATGTGTTATGTTCTTGCTTGCGTTGCGTTCCGTCTGCACGTTGGGGGAGTGGTATTGCTTGCAGTTGCGATCCGCCACCTGCATGCCATGCTGGTCCACCTAATCCATGTGGGTGCTGTCAGGGGCACCCATGTAATTTGGCATGCCTGCCAATGCATGGGGGCCAACTTTTGTGTCATATATTTCCTGGGTAGTCCATGTTAGGGATTTGTAGCCCCTTGTGTGCTTGGGGAGGTGATCCAGCACTTGTTTCTGCGTCCGTGTAATGGACGGTTGTGACATGCCATGCATGGGCCCCACTGTCTGCTGGTAGGTGCCTGTGGCATGGGTGTGGGGCACAGGCAACATCTTCAGTTGTGCCAGGATAGCGGTGTGTATTTGTATGCTGCTCGCTTATCTCGTTATTTTGCGGCCCAAATATGGTGGTGATGGTGTCACAGTCAAGCTGGTAGGGGGTGTGTATCTGCTCAGGGGTTTCCTTGAGGGTCTGGACCTGCTGCATTGGAATGGGGGCTGCTGGGGTGGTGACGGAGGCTGCACTGGTGCTGCATGCTGGGCCTGTCTCCCCCTGCTTCTCCCCCTGTGTCTCCTCAGCGGGGGGGGGCTGGTGTTGTTGGTGTAGTTCTTGTGGTTGGGCCCTTGCTGGCAGGGCCTCCTGCTTCATGTACTGCTACCACTATTGGTCTCATCTTGGTGTGGGAGGGGGTGTGGTGTGTGGGTGTGCTCCTTTTCTGCTGTGGCAGACTTCATTGCCTCCACCTGTGCTGATTGTGTGCACCTGTGGCTCTGGGTACCACTGCTCAGGGTTCTTTACTCCTTCTCTGAGATGCCTGTATGTACTCCATGCCGGTAAGGTACTTTACGCCTTAAGGAGGCCGTTATTTACGTGTGTTCCTTACTTGTGATCAGGTCCGGTTTACGCCATGCCGCTACTTTCGGCATGGTGGGGTGCGCGCGCGACCCAAGACCGATAATTACTGCATCGTAGTTTACAGTGCTGTAAATAGTGGTCTGACAGGTCAGAATAGCCCGTAGTGGAAAGCGATGCCGGTAATCCTTTACCGGCATCGTTTTTCCCTTACCTCCAAGCTCGGAATGAGGCCCCTGGTCTCTTTCCAACATGGCCACTTCACCCATGTTATATTTTCTACTGCATCAAGCTTCTATGTGACTCATCTACCTTGCGTTTCTACGTATACACATTCACTACTCATCTAATTACTTGTTTTCTTTGTATATAAGCTTTACAGTACCTCAATGCCCTTGGGCTATGTGAACGCTTTATAAATGCAATAAAATAGATTTCTTCTCACTCATATATATGTTCACTTTGTTTCTTCAGTTGCATCTTCATTCTTTAAGTATTCTTATTTCATTTTGGTGTCTTTGTCTCTTCTCTTCATGAAGCAACTTTGCACCTGCCAGTTTTTCCTTACATCTCCTCGGTATTCAGCAGTGTCTGCAAATCTCCTACTACGTTTTCAGTACGAGGATACATACGGTAGGCTGTTTTAGTACATAACATCTCTCATACACTCGTATTGGAATTATACCAGGTGTCATGCACAGTGTCTTCTTGTTATTCATCCAATAGGTCAGAGGTGAAGGTGTGGGGTCTATGAGTGACATACAGGTCTGCTACTCTACAGGCATAAGACAGCAATTGAGCTGACCAGATTGCTTTTCGGTGTTGTCAAAGGCCATGGGTTTAGCCCCCCCCAGTCATGACCAGGCTTTAATATTAATTAGGTCAACATTTTTTGCACATTGATTGAGAATGTCACTGCCTAAATAAAAGGCGGGAGGGACATCTCTCGTGATCCAACAATTATGCTCTATGCTTTTGTTGTCAATGGACATTTTTAGCATGCTTCTACTAGGCAGGCGATGTTTGGAATTTGGGGTTTCTAGGCCTACTTCCCATTTGCCAATCAATTTAAATGTGAGAAGGATCTGATCTTTCGGGAGTTCCTGAATAATCCTTCGCTGATGAAGCTTCTTCCTTTAATCAGGCATACTCTGGCAAGCACAGGCTCCTCCCCCTAATTTATCTGAATGGATAAAAACAACTGTTTGACCTTTTTCTGAATGTACATCAGACTTTGAACTAGTTCTACATTGTCTTGTTTAACAGGACTCAATGTTTCTTCTGATTTTGGACTGGTGTCAAATTTCAGAGTGTTCTCTTTTAGTGTGGAATGCTCATTCTCCAAGCGAGATGATGGTGATGTCTGGTACCTAGTTATTCTTGAAATGGAATTCTAATTTCTTGGAGCATTGATCAATGAAATTGCAGATACCATTCATGCTTACCTAATACTCATTTCAGTCTGATACAGAGGACCTTGTTTACACAGTCATTCAGAGGTGATAGCCGCCTCAGGAGATTGTTTCCCAGTAAACACGGTGTGCCTTCTGAAGCCACAATGATCACCAGATGTTTTAATCGATGTGGCCCAATTTTTATTTCCAGATCCGCAGTCCCTTTGATGGAAATGTAATTTCAGTAGATATTTTGGAGTTGTCCGGGAAGTGATTTTGCTGACCCTCCCCCATCCAGAGTTTAGTTGGTAAAAGGCCTTTTTGGACAGGAGGGTGGCTTGGGATCCAGTGTCTAGTAGAGCTGATAATTCACACTGACCCTGCGCCTTGACCGGTGCAAAGAATCTGCCTTCTTTCTCCTACACGGTATGAAGAAGTGTGAGTGATTTGCTGTAGATCAGGAATCTGTAAAGAAACCTTTGCAGCTAACAATGGGCAGATTTGGGGGATCCTCTTTCTCCCCTGATTCTTTGCTGTCTCCCTTTTCCTGAAGGCAACTCTTAGAACCTATTTGGGGGAATGACACCTCTGTTTCTACCTTCTCTGGCTCACGTTTTTGGGGTTGATTAGTTTCCATACTTACCCTGTCCCACTCAGTGGGCCTCATTACGACCATGGCGGTAGGGGTTAAGGGGGCCGGTAGAGCTGCTGGCCCTGTTAACTCCCTACTGTCTCATTATGAGGTCTGCTCGTGGGACCAGCTAAGGATGCCTGGTAAAACCAGGCGTCCTTAGCGGGTCCTGTGAGCAGACCAGAATGCTAACAATGGGCCAGTTGTTAGCATCATCCTTATTCCCATTGGGCCATATGGGGGCTGAAATGGGAATGAGGATGTACCGGGTCCGGGTTACCTGAATGGGGAAATACTGGGCCTTCCAAGGTAGGAATGGCCCGCAAAAAGCGGCATGGTTACCTCCAGGGCCGTAATGAGGCCAAGTGTCTTTTGGGACTTTTCTTTGGGAGGGATCCCCCTGTTCCTGAAAAAGAAGGTTTGCTTACCTGAAGCCTCTGTTATCTTTTCTCTCTCAAAGGGAATGATCCTGAGTTCCTCCACAAAGTGGGTTCTTCTTTGGCCTCTCCTACTTACCCGTTACTCTTTGGGTTCTAACTTTGCAGGAGTAGAAGAGTCCCTTTCAGGCTGAGAGGTTTCTAGGGGTTCTATCTGGGTGAGAAAGGAAGCTTCCTCTAGGGCTTGTCATCTCCCCTCCAACCAGGCCCTCTTTTCAAAAACCTATGGTTTGTTGGACATTTCCTCTAATCACCGCTCCTCCCCCCCATCGGGGCATCAGACCTGGGTGTTGGGGAATTCTGTGAAGCAAGGTTAAATTGAAAATTGAGCAGTGCCCTCAGCATGTGCCCCAGGTTGTTGGTCAGTTGCTGGACCTGTCTCTCCAGCTGCAAGAAATTTTCTGGATTAAAGAGAGGTCTCGAGTCGTACCTCTGCTGCTACAGAAAAGAGTAACTGCCCCTCCTCCTGGAGTAGCACGGGTATTGGAAGTTTGACCCATAATTTTCCATCCTGAATCTTCCTTCTCCTGGGTTCAAGTATCTATTGTCCTTAATCGGAGAGAGAGAGGAGCATTATTTTGGAAGTGCTGCTTCAGGGGATTTCTGGGAAAAAAAGTTCAGGTTTAGAGGTGGAGTGATACTTTTCTCCTGAGGGAAGTTTGGTGGGATGTTTCCTGGGTCAGTACCTACCTGGTTGATTACCCCCAGCCCAGGGGAGTGTGTACATCCCCCAGGATTGACTTGGTACCTTGTACCTATGGCTTACATAGGTGGCAGGATCAGAGGGCCAGAGGCAATGCAAACTTAGGATCTTGCAACCAGGACTGGACTTTTACATGTCTCTCTACCACCCAGGTCCCGCCCCTCTCTAAGGATTGGTCCAGGAGTCTAGAACAGAAACATTCCAACTCCCCTTTGAGATTCACATTTTTTTCCCATGTCCAATTTTGCCCAAAAGTCTCTAAATGGCAAGATTGTGTAATTTACCAATAAATGCAATGATATATAGATATTAATATTACTCTCCTCGGACGGATCAGTGACGCTTACTTTCATTTTGGCACCTTATGGCCTAGGCGTGCTATGATAATTTGCCCTTTTCACAAAACGTATAATATGTATGAACATGCAATTTAAACTCCAGATACCTAATTTTATGACCCATCAGTCTGCCAATTCTTAAATTCAGGATTTTTTTTTCCAGGGTAGCCAGAAACACAATTTAGCTTGCTATTGCAACTCCATAAGTCACATGTGGATACATTCTATTTCAACGAAATCATCTTGAAATTATCTTTTGGATGACAGATGAATGGACGTAGTGCAACTTATCGTTGCTGAGAAAGTCACTAGTTATGATAGTCCATTTGAACTAATGCGAAATCTTCAGTATGTTTGGATATCCAAAACCCCATTTCTACATTGAAGTTTAATTTCTCTGGAAGGATATGACCAAAGCCTCTTGGGCTGAATGTTCATTTAAGGCTGGGGTAAAAGCCGAAAGCCTTTTGATCTTTGAAAGTTGATGGGCTGAGGGGATCCTTATCGTGTATCAGACTGTTCACCTCTGCCCTGTGATGCCATGACACCATGATGACATCTGTAATGTTGCCCTGTAATCTAAAGTTGACCACAATTCTGATCCAAAACTTTATATTTCTAAACATTTTCCCCATTAAGGGCTGGGTCTGTGTGATCCGGTCCTGTCGTAAACACTTTGGTGTACATCAGGTTCACAGAGATTTCCCTTCCAGATAAGGAGCCAAGCAGGCCAACAACAAGAAACATGGTCTGTCCCAGGCCTAAATGAGATTTACATGTGATCTATGGAAAGAAAATATCTTTTTTCAATTGTTGCTGGTATGTTGCATGTGAAGCATATTACAGATTTTAATACATAGTACCACACACCAAGTCTTTTCCTTGATATATTTATTTTAGCAGGGGAAAATGTGTTTATCATGTCTTGATTTAAAAATGCAAAATGCTCATGCAAGGCCATTTTAATTTTAGTATTTGAAAACCCTGCTTTTCATGTAGAAGGGGCCTTTGATTTTCTCCTGCAAATGGAAATATAGGCTGCTTTTTCAGTTTAACCTTTCCCTTTCTAATGAAAGCTAGGCCATTTACATGGCATGTCTATTTTATCACAGCTCTTCCATGTGTTATTTGCAGAAAAACACACAATCTGCATTACTAGACCCCGTTTCAGTGTGAATGTTTTTGAAGGATGACAGGTCATTTTTCTAGTTGCCCTTTCAGTTATATTTGTTTGCACTGTGATTAACCCCAACCTAACATGCACTCTGTATATTGCCGTCTTTTATTTTAGATTGAAATGTGGATATCATAGTTGATTTTATATTATGGTATAATTGTAGCATTCTATTTATTATGTGTTACATTGTAGAGCAGGGCTTCTTTTGATAAGTAATCCAAGAGTACAAAAAGTAATCTAAAGAAGATTATACACTGTGCAAGAAATAACACAACTTTATTGGATGAAAAAAGTAGGAGAAAAAGTACAGTCCCATGGAACTGAACTGGGTGAAGCATCCTCAACTCCACCTACTGTGGCTACACTATTTATGGGGAGAAACCACAAAATTACAATAAACAAATTTTGGGTTGTTTCAAATCAAATGATTGGACACGCGTTATAGAGCCCCTAAATAACTCCATACATTAGCTATCTTTGATTGTACAGCCACAAACCCCATGGAACAAAAACCACAACACCACTTCATGATGTCATGATCGAAACCCCCAACACCTCTCAATGGTTCCATATCTTAAAATCGTGGTAAAAATGACTGTGTTTACAAAATATTGTGGCAAAAATGCTGTGGTTTTGCTGCCACAATCATGTAAAGGATGGGGGGACACCCCTGCAACCCCTGGATCCATTATACCATTTAAGGGGAGCGGGGGACACCCCCGCAACCCCTGCCACCCTTAAATGGTATAATGGGTACACCTTTACTGGGTTAAACCACAGCATTTTTGCAGCAATTTTTTGTTCTGGCAACATTTTTGCCTGCAATTTTATTACCTGATACCCTCTCAATTACATCATTAAGTGCTGACCAACAGAACAACTCTCAGTTTGGATTAGCTGGCACAGCACATAATACAACTAGATAACTGGCTGAAAACTGATTGGTCCCTTGTGTTTGGAGACAGTGTGAGGACAGAACACTCAACAGATCCCAAACAATAGTATGCCCTGTTGACATCAACAAGGTCAGTGGTATTGTTTCAACCCCAGAAACTAACTCTCATGCTCCTCTCCCATAGCAAGATGTCGACTGTACTCTATGAGGCACCATGCTGAAAAGTGAATTTACTGTATTTAATCAATTTTCTCCTCCTAATCTTAATTGGGCTCCAGTTGCCTGGTACCACAGCCTTTGAAGTATTGCATCAGCATACACGAGCTGGATTGTGTTTTCCTAAGAAAATCCTCCCCTTACAACATTAATTGACACTGCTTGGTCATCCTGACCTTCGCTGCTCTAATTTTCTTGCTTAGTTTACAACACTAAAACACAGAATGCGGAAGCCTTTAAAATGGGCTTGCATATTCACTCATTTTCTACTACTCGGCCTACAAAAACATGTCCGCTCTACTGTTCCCACATTGCTCATAAAACCCCTTACCACTCTATCCCATGGCGGTCAACACACACCTCATCAATGTGCCCCTCTCCTCCTCCACAGTATCATGTTTTCTAGCCATTGCCAAAAAGAAACTTTATTACTACTATGAGGAATTTAAGGATAACGGGAAAACAGCCTTGCTTCTCCTACTGGACTTGTCGGCTGCGTTTGACTTGGTAGACCATGCAATCTTATGCAACCACCTCGAATCTGCCGCCAACTTCACCGGAGATGCTATAGCCTGGGTCCAATCCTTCTTAGCAAATCGCACTATGCGAGTCTTCTCCACCACCAACTCAGCTGACCCCATCAAAATAACCTGCGGCGTCCCACAAGGATCCTGTGTCTCCCCCACCATTTATAATATCTTCACCAAGCCTTTGTTTGACAAGTTGGACAGATCGGGTGTCATCTACACGAATTATGCAGATGACACCCAGATCCTCATACCCCTTTTGGGCGACTACGAGACAGACTCAGCCTTGGTGAACAAGATATACACTCTCATTCAGGCATGGATGGCCACACATGGCCTCTGCCTGAATGACGATAAAACAGAACTACTAATCCTTGGTTCTGAAGCCAACATCCAAAAACTATGCCCAAACTACTCATCCTTCAGCATTGATAACAACCCTATCAAGGTGATGCCTGTGGTTAAAACCCTGGGATTCTATCTGGACTCCTCCCTTGCTCTCAAGAAGCAGGTCAACTCCCTCGCCTCCTCCACTATTTACACCTGCAAACACATCCGCGCAGCTAGACCTTACCTCTCCAGTACCAGCTGCATTACATTAGCTAACGCCCTTATTATGTCCAGGCTAGATTACTGCAATGCCCTGTATTCTGGAACCAATAAATATATCACTGATAAACTCCAAAGACTACAGAACAATGCCCTTAGAGCAGCACTAAATATCCCTTACAGAGAACACATCACTAACTTCAGGAAAGAGGTTAACTGGTTAAAAGTAACGGATAGAATCCTACTTAAAACAGCTTCCCTCACATCTAAGTGTCTAAACAACCTAGCCCCCCCGTATCTTATGGAAAAAATAAACAGGAAAATCCCCACGCGACCCACAAGGTCTGCTAATACCTCCAAACTAGAAATTCCAAGGTTTAAACGCTCTACAGCGGGAGGAACTAGCTTTCCCGTCAAAGCTGCTCACTGTTGGAACAAATTACCCCTTGACATCAGAACAGAACAACCTTACCCGAAATTCAGGCATAAGATAATCAATTGGCTGCGCGCCAATGCCACATAACTTACACCTGTCTCCGACCTAGCCACGACCTACCCGTTGACCGGACACCCCAAGACATGCCCTGCTCGGGGTACATGTCTGTAAATATTCTTGTATATATTTGCTTTTTGCTGTTGTGTTTCATATGTATATGTTTGTATATAGTCTCACATATATTTGCTCTTCTTGCCGCTGCGTTGTATATATTCATGCAAAATACTGTAACAAGCTTAAGTCTTCATGGAACTGTTGCGCCCGGCTACCCATGTGTTTGGCGCGCATTAACAAATAAATAAACAAACAAACAAACATACT
Organism: Ambystoma mexicanum; assembly: GCF_040938575.1. NCBI lineage: Eukaryota > Metazoa > Chordata > Amphibia > Caudata > Ambystomatidae > Ambystoma > Ambystoma mexicanum. The sequence goes on from NC_090937.1 coordinate 1,141,877,186, forward strand.
AGTACTGGCCTATTACAAATCCTCTATATAATGCTACACAACTACTCACCAGAATCAAACAACTTCACCTCCTAAATTACTATCAGTAAGGTTTCGACCCTAAGTGTAACATCTAGGTGGTGAATGATGACTTCCAAATAATGCATGAGGGTGACTGATGCCTCATTTTCATCCTTGATGTCTTGGCTGTATCTAACACCGCCAGTCACTGCATCCTCCACACCATCTTTGATTGCAGGTTGGGATTTTCTAGCACCTTCCTGAATTGGTGTACCTCCTACCTCATGGGCAATTACCAGGCCCTCTAAATGAACATGTTGCATTCTAAACAACTCCCAGTCTTCTCTAGAGACTTCTTTTAACCTTTACTTGGAACATCTGAACACACTCCTCAAGATCCCAGTACAGCCGTCTACAAATACGAAGATGATAATCAGCTGTACATGAGAGTTAAACAGAGGTATCCCTTTCCATCAAGCATTCTGGCATCCATGAATTCTGGCTGAGAGACATAGACAAAAAGAAAAAGCAGACCCCTGGAAGAGTCTCTGGGCAGTCTTTATTGAATGTAAGTTCCAGAAATGCTTTAGACACACTCTCAAAGACATGCCTCTCTCCTGCTTTTATAGTCTTTTGTGCACCAAGCCCACATTAGTCATACTTCGCATTGCCAATTGCTGTCTGACGCACCGACTGATAGGCTTATTTTAGACCCAGGTAGACACATTATAACATTTCTCATCTTCTGCCCAAAACAATTTTAATCACATCACTGTCTATCCTTTATCTACCTTTCGAGGTCCTGCCAAGTTTATTTAGCCTTTATACTGTGGGGAAATTAATAGCATCTATTTTATGATGCCAAATCAAATAATGCCCTTGATCTGTTCAAATTGGTAATTTCCCTTGCCTATTTCTGACTCCATCATCAATCTTGTCTGCTTTTCCAGCCAAGTTCCGAGATTTACCTCCCAGACTCAATTATCTCATAGCGAGATGCTGCCAAAGACTATTTCATGTGTCGGTTTCTGTTGCTTTATCAGCATGAGTCAGAATTTTCCCACACCTAGCCTTAACACTAGAAACCATTTTGTGCTTGCAGTCTCCATTTTGAAATATCTCTCAGTCTGCCTACTGTATTTAATCCTTCAGGGAGCCATTAATTATTTATTTAAACATTTCTCACTTTTTACCCTATATTCATAATATCTCTTTGTCCTTATGACAAGCATGTGATATTTAAAGCGCCCTTCATTTCCTGGGTCATGTTCTCCCAGATATCGCAGCACCATGTGCACTTTTTATCTTTAATAAAAGGCACTATAATCCTGATTTCTGCAATAATTGAACCATTGATCTGCCTATCATGTTATCTGTACTTAGTTGAGGGGGAAGGGGTCAACAGCCGTATACACCCCCCGTCTGGTCGATATTTAACCACTGTTTAATATACAACCACTACACCCAGTGTCCACCCTCCCCCATATACAGTGTATCTATGGATGCATAACTCAGTTACCCCCCTAAATGTAGTGCTCATCTCAACATGGGAGGTATCGTAAAAGACACTTCTAAAGAATCAACAGTGTCTTCAATCATATTGTATTCTCCTAATCTAAAATATGTAGTTATCTCTTTTCAATCAAAAGACCACGGGATATGTTTCACTCTCCTTTAATCTTTGTATGTATGTATCCTCAAAGAATAACTTTTGTTTTGCTCCTGTCTGGATCCCACACCCGTTACCCAATGAAATATAAAAATATCATGCACAACAAGTGATTTCAGCCACCACGACAATCGGGAGGGATCATTCCTTGAGGGAAACCACCAGCCCATTTTCTCCTCTTCCGTCCACGTGCAACACTTCATTTTTCATATTCACTTTTTCCTTCCTGCCATCACCACAACACTTCCTTGTTTGCTGCCCTTTCCCCATGCACATTTAATTTTGTCCTCGTCTTACCTTGGCACATCTTCCACCCAGTTCATATTATTTTCCTTAATCCGTGTATTTTATCATCAGTACTACCTCCTCAAACCCAAACCTTAAAATAACTATGACTTCCTTTAAGCATTCCTACCTCCTAAAAACAATTACTACTGATTTTTCTATTTTTCTAATATAATAGAATGGCTGCTCCTTTCTCCCTTTCCTGTAACACCTATGCTTCATACATACTGGCTGATACTGGGGTGTGGCTTTGACACGAGACCTTAAAGCATATACATAGTTGCCTTTTCCTGGCATTGCCCTATTTTTTCTTGGACTTTTTTCTAAAATATTGTACAGTGTACTTATTAAACGACAAAGGAAAAATTTTCTCCATGGTTGTGTTGTTCTTCACAGAAATAGAGTTATACAGTCTCCTTCTTTATGAGAAAAATACTAAAAGACAAAACAAACAACATAACAAATTCAAAGCATTTTTTCGAAAAAAGGATGTGGTTTTGAGCAGCTCCCTTTTCTTTCTTCTTGGTACATCTGTAGGTGATATGGCTGCTTGCTCGCTGTAGAAACCGAAATAGAGGCAAATTCGTGTTTAAGATGGCAAAGCAACTAGTTACTTCTTTAAAATAGACCTTTGTTTTTTCTTTCTACATGATGCTGCTGAGGTCATCTTTTTGCATTCTCAGCCTAATAAAACCTAAGATCATTTTTCTAATAAATAAAAATGTTGGTGCACTTTTAGTCGATCTGTCAAAAGTGTAGTAAGAGGCTGGTTTTTAGTTTCTTCTGCTATGCTGAAAATGTTCGCTGTACTTTTGAAGTCCTCTTCCTGATGGCGTGGGGCCGCAGTCTCTTCTTTCTTTGCTGTTATTCTGTTGAGATATAATCCGAATTTTTTGTTGTCCTTCCTACACTAATCTTGCCTATCCATGTTATTTGAAAACCATCACTGATCCTATTAAATGCATGCGAGTGTGTCATATAGGCATACATTGTTTTGCCTATCCTTAAGGTTTCATGCATTTCCCAAATGTACATATTTGGCATTTCCTTATCACCAGAATTACAAAAAGGTTACTCCGCCTTCTATCCGAAAGTCTTCTTCATTCTCGTTATTAGATATGGCCATATTCGCATATACATGCTATTCTATGCTCACACCTGTTTGCACCTTTCTTGGGAAAATGCTACATATTCAAAAGGACTGTATCCCTTTCTAACTTTTTTCTGTACTCACCTGGGTCTTCTTACTCCTAATAATGATCAATGAGGTTGTTCACACACTTGCTGTGTCAACTGGAACTTACCTTTTCATTCTCTACTTGTCCACTAGTACTTACCTTTGTCCTAATGTTTTTTCTCATTATATTGCTATACTCCACTAAGGCCATATATACATCCTTCTTGTGCTTCAAAAATGACAATATTTTTCATCTGTAAAACATAAATCAACCTCTTTATATAAACAATTTAGTCTCATATGTTCTTTTGTGTAGTTCTACTAAACATTCTCTCATATTACTAGATCGATATTGGCCACTCATACCTTACTGGCCCTTCATTTATCTCATTTTATTTTCATCAAATGTGCTTCACTGATCTATTGAATCAAGCACCATCCATTGTGCTCATTGTTTGCAAATCTGGATATCTTATGCACACCTTCCTCTATCAACCTTGTCTCATAATGTTATTTTTTGTTGCTTTATTTGCACCTTCTATCAACTTGTGTTTTTGCTGCCTTAATATTAATTCTTTTTTTAATTATTATTTATTTATTTAAAGCCCTGGATTGACATAAATTTCAGCACTTTTAGTTTTATTTGTTTATTATTATCTTACATTAATTAGTCTAATCACAACACAAACCCTCACATTTCACATATTATAATCCCTCAACGTTTTACACTTATTCAAACAATGGCTCAATGATATGCACCTAGATGAATTTGACCTGCAACTCTCTAATTCAGAAAAATCCTTGGGCTTCCTCATTGAAAGCAGCCTGTCCTTCCAGAAACACATAATCAAGAATGCTCAAACGGCCCGGCTCCAAATCTCCACCCTTTGCAAAATCAAACACTTCATCATACCACAGGACTTTCAGTAGTGCAAACCTTTGTGGCCATAAACATAAATGGGGGAAACACCCTCACACTGAGGCTCCCTTTCACTCACTCACTTGCCTTCTCTAAAAGTAGTTCACCACACAGCAGCATGCCTTAATAAGGGTATGTGGATATTTGACTGAATTACTCACATCCTACATGAACTATATTGGCTTCATCTCCATTTCAGGACAATATTCAATACTGCAGGTATCATCTACAGGGCAGTCACAAGTAGCACACCAGTGTACACAATGGCTAAGCTCCATAAATCTGAAGGCACTCGCTCCTCGCACAGCCTTTGACAAACCAGCTGAAATCACAACTCATCCACAAAGAGAGCACCTGCAAACAGTCCTTTTCCTGTCATGCACCCAACCTCTTGAATTTGTTCCCAGTATCTTCTCAAAATGCCCCACCAATTTTCCAAATTTGCAAATATCTGGAAATGTGGATTTTTCAACAACACCTGACCAAGGACTAATCCCACTAGACACACACACCTCAACTCACAGTACTGTGCTACTGATAAAAGATGACAGCCCAAAAAAAGGTTACTCACACACTATATAGAGTTCAGCTACTTTCCATCTATTTCTGCTATTTAAATAAAAAATACAAAAAAATGGGTTGAAATGATTGTGCAGTTACTGTATAACATATCTTTTGGTAATCTCCTAGGATGGGTCATTTCAACACTACATAGTTCCACATTTGCGAAATCTACTGATAGAATCAATACATTTATGATGGATTGGTTACTCTTCACTGGCAAATGCACAACGAGATTGCCAATTAGTCTAAATTGTTTAATTTGGTTTGTTTTTATAACAAGGAAAACTTTTGAACTGAAAATATTACAGAAATTTGGGACACATTTTAATTTTGGGTCTGCAGGTGCAAAATGTGAGTGGGTAAATTGTGCTTCACTGTTCATATATACAAACAGTGCATTTGTGCCAGGTTATATTAAGTGCGTGTGCAGATAATGCTTCAATGATACAGTTTGCGTAGTAGCAGTTTGGGAATCCAGTCACAAATATGAGATCCTACATGTAAATGCATGATCAGCAGGTGGAAAGTGGGTGTTTCAGGGGAGTTTCAGAGAGTGGAATCAAAGCTGCAATACAAATGAAGATCAACAGTGCCAAAGCAGCAAATCCCACAGAGCCTGTTTTGATCCACAAAGGAATTTACACCCATTTAATGGTGCATGCATGTATCTCAACTTACACCTATCCTTTATAGGGGCCCATTTGAAAAGGAGCAATTACACTGCTGCTGATTTTGTCCTGGACATAATATTCTTTTTTAATTGTTTATTGGTTAAACAAAAATGTTCAACCTTAACAATAAAAAGATAAAAACAACAAAATACAATTTACATCACAAAATATAAAACTATTGAATAATACATTAAGGGGGTAATTAATAGATTTCAGCGCAGAGGCAGCGCACGCGAGCTGCGCAGAGAGAGATCGAGTGCCAGCATGCGCCTGCCGTGTGCACTAAACAGTAGTCTGGCGCACCGCGTATTCATGGAATTCCCAAGGCAAAAAGAGCCCTGGCGCAGAGAACATCCCACAGCAGCAGTTGCGCCCCCAAGAACGCCCCTCGCACAAGGAAAAGCCATCAAAATCCCCAATCCAGCGCAAAGGGCTGCACTAATCCTGGACCATCTTACAGGGCCGCTACACAGCAAACGCCGAGCGGGGAACGTGTATTCCTGGGGTGTGCTGGAATTATCACACGCGGTAGGGCCTGTGCGAGCAGGGTACGTGTATTACTGGGGTTCGCAGGGAGCTTCACATGCAGTAGGGCCTGTGCGAGCAGGCTACATGTATTTGGGGGGTATGCGGGGAGTTTCACATGCAGTAGGCCCTGTGCGAGCGTGGTACGTGTATTTCAGGGGTGCGCGGGAAGTTTCACATGCAATTGGCCCAGTGCCAGTGGGGTACGTCTATTTCGGGGGTGCGCAGGAAGTTTCACACGTGATTGGCCCTGTGCAAGCGGGGTATGTGTATTTCGGGGGTGCGCGGGAAGTTTCACACACGATTGGCCCTGTGCGAGCGGGGTACGTGTATTTCAGGGGTGCGCGGGAAGTTTCACACGCGATTGGCCCTGTGCGAGCGGGGTACGTGTATTTCGGGGGTGCACGGGAAGTTTCACACGCAATTTCGCAGTCAGAGCGGGGTACGTATATCCAGTGGGGTGCGTGGGGAGTCACACACGTGAATTGGCAGTGTGGGTCCTCCCAGGTGCCCTCAACCCCCTCCACGGGCTCTGCAGGCAGCCCACACCACAGGGGACTACCCTGCACCCCTGGTCATGTCCTGCAGGCAGCCCATCCACCATGAACCAGTGATCACCAACTCATGTCCCCCTGCACCCCCACCCCCCAGCATTGAGGGGCACCTGCCAGCAGGCCCCCACTCATGTCCCACTCATGTCCCCCTGCACCCCCACCTCCCAGCATTGAGGGGCACCCGCCAGCAGGCCCCCACTCATGTCCCCCTGCACCCCCACCCCCAGCATTGAGGGGCACCTGTCAGCAGGCCCCCACTCATGTCCCCCAGCACCCCCACCCCCCAGCAGTGAGGGGCACCTGCCAGCAGGCCCCCACTCATGTCCCCCTGCACCCCCACCCCCCAGCAGTGAGGGGCACCTGCCAGCAGGCCCCCACTCATGTCCCCCTGCACCCCCACACCCCAGCATTGAGGGGCACCTGCTAGCAGGCCCCCACTCATGTGCCCCTGTACCCACACCCCCCAGCAGTGAGGGGCACCTGCCAGCAGGCCCCCACTCATGTTCCCCCTACATGACATAAAGATGCACAATCACGGCCCACTTTACACCAAAATACCACAGCACGCCACCCCAGTCTTGAGATGCAATGAGTTCCCAATCCACCCCACACTGACATGCCTATCTCAAGACACAAACCAAAAGTCAACTATGTACATCAACACATGTCCGTCACACACACACACACTGGTTGGCATTGATTGTGTAAACCCACCTTTTCACATGCATGAACCCAATGAGTGAATCACACAAATGGAAGTAAAATATCAAAATCTATTATTGACAAAAATAAAGCAATGAAATGGAAGCATAAAAAAATAGCAAACATGAAATGAAAATCATGTCCAAAAGATAAGTAAATGAAAAGTATAACCAGTCCAAAGAAATCCAAAAGAAAAATAGTCCAAACTCTCCCTCCACCAAAGCAAATCCAAAGGAAACGTAAAAAGAAAAATCAATGAATCCATGGTGAAATCCAAAGAAAAAGTACAAATTAATCCATTGTCCAACTATGTACAATCCATTGTCAAAAAGAAAAAATCCATGAATCCATGTTCAAATCCAAATGAAAAGTTCAAATAAATTCATTGTGTAACTATATACAATACATTGTCAAGGGTCCATAAGCCCAACAAAAGAAATGAAACCTACCTAACAAACTACCTAAGAAAAAAACTATATACAAATGTGTGGGGCATAGTCCAATCACCCCAAATCAAAGGAAAATGAAAATAAAACCTAACACTAAAAACTATTTACAATGGCAGCAGGCTAGTCCGACGGCTCACTTTTCGATGTCCCGGGGCAAGGCATCATCGAACTCCTGCTCAATGTCCTGGAGGCGGTCCTTTTCCATGGCCCGAGGGTTCGCAGGGACGATGACATGTTGACCTCCAACTCCCTGCGAATTGCCTCGAGGCACTCGGCCCGCCTCAGTGCCCTCCGCATGGAGTTCTCCGCCCTGACCATTGTGAGCCGTGCCTCTTCCGCCCGCTGCCACTTTGCATCTATGGCGTGGCCCAACCACTGCCACACGGAAGACACTTGTAATCCTGGGTCCTCCTGCCCTCTGGCCGATGCCTGCCCCTCCGACGTGGATGGCCAGAGTCATCATGGCTCCCACCTTGTTGCTGCTGCTGCTGTGCCCCTGCTCTTGCTGCCTGCACATCCTCCTCTGGCTGGGGTGCAGTTGTCGTGGTGGCCACCCTTGCTGGATGTCCGACTCCCAACTGTGGCAGGGATGTGTCCCCCACCAGTCTGGCCGATGGGTCAGGGTACCCAGGTGATACATGGGTGTGAAGATGGCATGGAGGACAACTGGCGTGTAGGGTGTTCAGGTGAGGAGGGGGTCGGAACAAGGTCCAGCAAACGGAGGAATCCAACCCTGGTGACCAGTCGCAGTAGGTCAACGCGGTCAATGAGGCATTCGAGATGACATGCTGTGTCTTCACGAAAACACTGCAGGTCACTTCGCATGCCCCGTTGACGCAACGCCATCCCACTCAGGACAGGCTCAACCCGGTCCCGGATAGCCACGTCTGCAGGGAGAGGAAGGCCAGTTGTTGTAAGCGGATCCCCTCCCTGAAAACGGGTCTGGACATAGGCATCCCTGCTGGTGCGGGATGATGCAGTCACAGGATAGGGGACAGGATTACACACAGGCACCTCCGCGGTGGCCTGTGATGCCTCCTGTCCCTGCCCCTGCACTGCACCCCTAGCACCAGTGGAATCCCCACCTCCAGACCCCGTGTGTGTCCCTTCCACAGCCTCCTCCTCCACCAAACCCCCCACCAACCTGGATGACTCCGTGCCATCTTCCTCCGTCGGACCCTGTGGGGTCTCAGCTGCCCCTTCTGCTGCCGAGGAGTCCTCCGCCTCTTGGACCTACCCTCGGCAGCTGCGGCCTGGGACGCAGCACCAGACTCCTCACTCCCCGACAAGATGGCAACCTGGGAGGGGAGCCGGGCCTTGCGTCTGCCATTCAGCCTTCTACATGTCAGTGTCACATGCTGGCCTCAAATCATGCCTCTACTTTGATGACTGGCAGTGGGTCTCCACCAGAGGACAACCAACTCACTGAACATGAGTCTGTTGCTGGAACCTTCATCACAGATGAACAGATCCAAGGCGTGGGAGAACTACCAGATTATGACGCATTGTCCTGTGAGTGCCCATGCATGTGTGTGTAATCCATGTGTATGTTGTTTGGTTGACGGGTTCTGATTGAGTGCCAGGTGAGGGTGTGTACTCCTGAGTGGTATGGGTCACCCATGTGCTTCCTCCAAAACATTTACCGGCCTTGGATTTGGGTATGACAGTATCCCTTATGCCCATAGTAGCCAATTAGCGCCACATTACTTCAGTTGCCCTTGAACTGTCATCTTGCTACAACATTGTACTGAATTTTCAGTGTTCATTCAGGCTGATGGTTTCAATCCTCCCATTTTTGCAACACATTTTTCAGCCCTAATGCCACATATGTGAGATGCTTCTGTCATTGATTACACCCCGCATTGGCCCACATTTGTTGCCTTGTTATGTGAATGATTAGAACATTCAGGCTGATTAAGTATTGGCCTGCTCACATTAATTGTTGGGGCCTGTTTGAATGTGGAACATGATAGTTGTTTCCCGTCATGTTGAAGTGACCAACCATTGATGTGTACATCTGCCTGCGATCACTGTATTATTGTACACTGGATGTGTTGCAGTGTGTGGCACATGTGTATTTTGTCACACTATTTAGCATTTTTCATCTCATCATGTCAATCTCACATGGATGGGTGACAGTGCTCATTCACTGACATATGGCTGTACTTGTCAAATTTACCATGGCTAGCCTACATGCCATCTGTGTGCTGGCATGTGTCATGTATGTGTATTGGACATGCCACTCACAGACTAATGTGTGGTGCCAGTTCTACCAGCATGCAGCAAATGTGTTGCTTTTCCATCTTGGAGTCCTCAGTGTCTGCGTTTTGCCTCCCCTTCCAACTCATTGACAGTGCATGCAAGCCAGGGTTATTGTCATGTGGGACATGTGTAAATCATGTACTGGATCTCTGGCTTGTAAGGTCTATGTGTGTGCTATGGTGCTCATGCCTGTTTCCATTTGTTGTCTTTCGTGTTTTTGCAGGTGATGACGCACTTGATGCTGTAGAGGTGGAGGAGATGGTGCAGACCCAGGAGGAATCTCAGGCACAACCGGGCACCATTGGAGGACGTGGTGTGGTGGTGGGTGAAAACCCAATCTTATTGCAGACCATACTGTCCAGGGGTGTCTCTGGTTGCACCTCCCCAGACCTCTATGATTCAGGTGCTGAATTGGATGATGAGACTAATGTGCTGTCGCAGGTGAGTGTTTCTGGCAGGGATTCTGTTCTGTCCAACCCACCTGCACCAGAGGTAGAACCCTCTATGGGGATGTCAGTGTTGGTAACTCTGCTTTTGGTGGTTACGGATACAGGGTCGCACTCCACAACATCTGACACTGTTCCTGGGCCAGCAGATCAGAGGGGGAATGCAGTCCTGCAGCCTCAGCTAGTGCCGGCACAGCAAGGTGCAGATTGCCTTGCTCCAAACAGGTGTGGTGCCCGCCGACGCGGTGTCTGTGCGCCACCAGGCAATACTGTATGGGGAAAACTCCATGTACGGTATTGCAGCACAACAGGGAGCATCAGTTGAAATGATGGCTCAGGCAATGGAGAGGGTGGCCACTTCCATTCTCCCCCCTGAAAGGCCGATGGAGCAACAACAGCAGGCTACAGACACCATTTGCCAATCACACAGGGAAGACATGTTGGTGTCCAACAGGGACGACGGGCGGCACTGGAGACTCTGCGGGAAGCCATTTACAGTGTGTTGCCTTGTGTGGCTCCCATGGGCATCCACTGTGTATTCCAGCTGGGCACATGCAGGCTTGTCCTGTGTTTGGGTTAGATGCTTGGGTTTCTGACACACACACCCCTAATGCTTCCCTTTCCATGGGCTTGCAAAGGGTGTGACCAAGTGACAGTGACTTACACAATGAAATTGGGCTCCCATGAGTTGTGTGGGCAGTCTGTAGTCAAAACTGTGTGTACATCCCTAGTGGGGATTGTTGTTGTATTGAACAATGCATGGTGTATTGATATGTGCTTGTGCATCCATGTCTTTCTCCTTATTCACAGGTACCTTTTTCATGTCTTCACAAGGCCGTCTCCTTTGCGGATGCAGTTCATGTTGTATGCAGTACACTGACACATTTGCCTGACGTCAACACTCTGCAGTTGGAAGGGGTGGATGTACTGGCTTATTCAGGTTGTAAAACTTTCACTACGCTGATTTGGTACTGTCATATTTTGGCAATGTTTCATCCTGTGTTGCTGTGTTGTGTTGCTGGTAGGTATTTAGTCATGTGTGCTGTTTGTTATTGATTACTGGGAGCATATTGTCTGTGGCCTGTTTCCATTTGGGACAGTGCACTTTGTGACACTTGTGTCATGTGTTGTGCATTCCTTTGTTTGCTTTCACATTGCATGACATGCCATGGTGTGTTGGGTAGCTGAGATGGGGAGGTGTTGGGTGACATGGCGCTGTTTTCATGTTCTATTTTGCAAGGGGTAGTCATTCATGCAGCATAAATGTGTGTCTTTTTGTGACACAGCATTGGTTGTCTTTGGGTAGGTAGGGATGCACACAATGTAACACTTCCAGGTGACCAAACTCAGGCTGGTATGGTTGTGACAGTTGACTGTCCCTTATGTCATCATCATTGATTGTCAGCTGGTATGTACAAGGGCTGTGTGCATTCCACAGGGGTGTGATTTTAGGTGAAGTAATTAGCCACCAGCTGCGTACAGGCTGCCTCACCACGTGCCCTTTCCCCTCCCATGCGAAGCGGGCGTGCATGTAGTTTGGGATGTGGGGGCACCACCATGTCCACCGGCAGGCCCCGGCGGGTTGCAACGTTGTGCAGGACACATGCTGCCACTATGATCCTGCACACTACTGGGGGCGCGAATAGCAGCTGCCCACCAGAGCGGTCAAGGGAGCGAAAGCGTGACTTGAGCGCTCCGAATGTGAGCTCCACTATGCCCCGGGTTGCAATATGGGCTGTGTTGTATCTTACCTTGGGTAGTGTGGTGAAGTTCCGAATTGGCGTCATCAGGTGGGTGCTCAGAGGGTAGGCACTGTCCCCTGGGGAGGTGATGATGGGTATCATTGGTGGGGTTGTGACATTACTCAGTATCTGACATGCATGCATGTGCAGAGGCATTTATACTCAAGCAGCCATGTATCGCCATGCCGCCCAGCTTCTAGGTCCCGGTTTAGGGTTGACATTCTGTAAATGAAACTGTCATGGGTAGACCCTGGATAATTGGCATATACTGAGGTGATGATTCCCTTGGCATCACATACTACCTGCACGTTGATGGAATGCCAGTGCTTGTGGTTTCTATAGATGTGCTCAGTTGCCCTGGGAGGACGTTTAGCCACATGGGTGCAATTAATGGCACCTAGCACTTGGGGAAGTGTGCCACCCCGTAAAAATCCTGGATGGCAGCCTGCCTTTCTGCCGGTGTTCTGGGCAGGTATATGTGCCTACGGACTGATGGGCGTGCAGTCATGATGGCCAACACCTGGTGTAGGCAGCGTGACTGCGTGACCTGTGACCCCCCCCCCACTATGGTACTTGTCCGCTGAAATGAACCAGTGGCCAAGAAGTGCAGTACATTGAGCACCTTTTCCAAGGGGCTCAGTGCTTGGGAGCACAGGGTGGGTGATGTGAGGTCATCCTCCCACTCACTCACTCACCAGGTCGAGTATTATGTAAGGTGGAAACCTGTACCTCCCATACACCTGGTCATCAGGCATCCCAAAAAGGCTGGTCCTGGGTGTAAAAATTCTGGCCCTGACTCTCCTCCTCCTCCTGCGGTGTCCCACGACCACTGCTGCGAGGAACGCTATATTCATCGTAGCGTCTGAGCTTGTTTGTTGTTTGCACGCACTTTTATGCTGCGCGGGTCCGCGTACGCATGCTTCCTGCTGGCATACGTGTTTCCGGATTAGCGCGTCTTTTTTGGCGCACGCGTTTCCCCTGTTTGATTCCATGAATACGTGTTGTAGGTGTGCGTGTAGGTGTTGCGCGCATTTGCCTCCTGTACTTCCCCCGTAATGCTCACATTATCACACGTTGTTCCCCATTCCGCGTTTTACGCCCCGTGTTCCGCCTACTTTTGGTGTGTGTGCCGCGCTATGTGCGCTTTCGCTGGGTGCGTAGCGCACGCCGTTTGATGACGTGTGCGCCCTCGTGCGCCACGCAGGGTTTTAGCGCACATCCCAGTATTTACACGCTCACGGACTTCCATGAATCGAAGTGCACAGCTTTCGCACGCTTGCACTGCGATTTTCGCACTTGCGCTGCGATTCGCACGCTTGGCCGAGATTTTCGGTGCACATTAATTCCATGAATCGGCCTGTAATTGTTTCCAACTTATTAAAAAGAAGAAAAAAAAGAAAGGTAAAAACTTAAAAATGTACTTCTATAACAACATTCCTGAATTACATTAAATTCTTATGAATTTATGAATCCAAAAATTGCAATACTCAATGACCTATTCACACCACTCAAACATAATAATAATCATTTATTTCTTGTATAGCGCTACACACCCATAGGTCTGAGAGTGCTCAAATAACAGAAGAAATGATTATTCCACAAAGTGGTACTCAATTTATCGACCTCGGAAGGATGAAAGGCTGAGTTGACCGTACTGGGATTAAAACCTGCCACAGCAGGTTGCACACAGATATAAGTGGTGAGAGCTTTGCTCCCTGTGCTATTTGGCCCACAAATATGCACATGATTTTCATTTTATCTAGATGTTCTGTAAAAACTTACTTGACGCTCCATGTACACCCCTTCACAATATACAATTAAGTGTTCCAATGATTCGACCAAGTCTACTTCTCTGCAGAAATTGACAAGAAGTACTATTGACTCCATTCAGATTGAAACATTTCTGTATCTCACGTGTCATACAGATGTTCCATCTACATCTGGCAAAGTATTTTCTAATTTTTGGGCATGGAAATAACCTCCAATGAACAGATAGCGTACCAACGGCCTCATGCTCGTGTCGAAGATTGCTCATGCTCTTTTGGCTATGAAAGTCATTAGTCAGGATACTCCAGTCAAATCTTAACAAGTTACAGTTAACCTTTCCCAGAGTGCACGTCAGGTCTTCGATTGTATTCCAAATTTTCCCCAAAATGACCTAACATTTAAGACCAAATTTCCTAATTGTTTTCACCTTTCTGTTAATCAGAATTGCACTCATGTCCCCATAAAGTCAGTCAACAGAAGGAAGAAGTTTGTAAAAGAAAGCCAGTCACTTCAACCTACAATGGCTCGAATGAATCCCAGTGATTTGACTGAAGGGGAAATTATCGAGGCTGAAATATCCGAAAACGAAATGTTCGAATTACCAAAAGTTCGAACACTTTGTTTTTGGACATTTCAGCCCCGATAATTTGCCAGAACACATATTTTCACACACACACACACAACACACCCATAACACCCTCAGCACACCCCCACCCACATCCACACCACCAACATACACAAACCCCACTTACCTTCACCTTCACTCTGCTTCCTGCAGCGCCAGTTCCCTTTCACTTCTGTGATTGGGAACTGGCGCTGCAGGGTCCTTTTCTTTTCTTTTTTTTTTTTAAATGGACGGCTGCGGGGGTGTCCGCCGCAGCCCCCTCTCGCTATACCATAAAGTATAGTGAGTGGGGCAATGCGGGCGACACCCCCGCAGCCCCTGTTTTCTTTCCCACGGACGGCTGCAGGGGTGCCCCCCGCAGTCCCCGCTCACTATATCATAAAGTATAGTGAGCGGGGCAATGCGGGGGACACCCCCGCAGCCCCTGTTTTTTTTTTTGTTTTTTTTTTTTTCACGGACAGCTGCAGGGGTGTCCCCCGCAGCCCCCGCTCACTATAACATAAAGTATAGGGAGCGGGGCAATGCAGAGGACACCCCCGCAGCCTTTTGTTTTCGGTCATTTCGACCTAAACCGGCTCGAATACCGCAGATTCCAAGTTCGAATAAAACAGCTGTTGTAGGAACAGCGTTTGGAATTCCCAGTACTCTTCTTCACATTTTGCTTTCAATTTTTTGTAAGATTGGGAGGACTCACCCTTGATAGACCTTGACACCATATGTTAGTTTTGGATTGCTGTAATCATATAATATTTCGAGAGCGGTATCAATGGCCCTCATTACAACAACGGCGCTAAACCATGGCACTATTAGCACCATGGTTGGTGCCAGTGTTGTAACGAGACCACCATGGTGAAATGGGGAAATACCGCCCCATTCCAAGGTTGGCGTGGCGGTATTTCCCCATTTCCCCATGGCCCATTCCCATTTTTGCCCCATAGGGCTCAATGGGAATGGGGAAGGCGGCAATTACGGTACCGCAAATTGCGGTACCGTAATTGCCTGCAAGGTCCCTTTGCGGGACCTAATGGGTTAACGGCGCTGCAGCATTTTACGGCGCCGTTAACCCATTAGCGCCAGGGTCGTAATGAGTCCCAATGAGTGTTTACAATATTTATGTTTAATTAATTTCATCTGACTTATAAGCATGTCAGATCGATGGTTGAGGAAGTTAATCATACTTTCTTTGTTTGAGACACCTAGGATATAGAACCCTACGTACACTAACTCCCCCACTTTCTCCAATTCATCACCACCCATTTGCCAGTTTTCTTTGGTGATACGATTAGTCTGCCTAAAGGTCAATATATATGTTTTTTGGGAATTCATTTTCAAATAATGATTTTTTGCGTACCCCTCACAGGCAGTGAGAAATCTTTGTAAGCCCACAATTGTAGTGTCAAGAATAGAACATCATCAGCGTAAGCTACCTAAGAGGGCCTTAAGTGCCCAAACTTTGGGGGAGCCAGCAACATGCATTCTAGCTTCTCCTACGTCGGAAACATAAATGTTAAAGAGCCTAGAAGCCAATATGCAGCACTGTCTCAAGTCATTCATGACTGGTATTTGTTACGTAGTGTGCATAGGCTATTCAATCAACCTGTACCTGTGTTGATTGATGGAGTTGAATGATTAATTTCAGGAGGCCTGATGTCATACACCAATTGTTAAGTTAAGTTTCCAACACAGTTGATTGCGACTCACAAGATCAAAAGGAGCACTTCAATCAATGGAATCTACATAGATTGCTTTATAGATGCCTTCGAGCACAGAATCCTGTAGGCATAGCAGGGGATAGCCATTCAAGGATGTCCCATGGATTCTTCTAAAGCCCATCTGCCATTTGTTTAGCAGCCCCGCTTCCTTGACTCTGGACTCAAGATAGTTTAGCAAAGTTGGAGCAAAAGTGTTGCTGCCTGTATCAATTATTGAAATGGGGCCGTAATTCTTGGGTTTGCTACCAGGGCCTCGTTTATAAAGTGGGATTATGTAAAATATATGCCATGAAGAGGGTAGACGGCCAATCCGCATTATGTAAATAAAGAAAAGCAAAATTATGATTCTATTGGAAAGAGTGTTCGCGGCTTTGGAATCACTTGCATCCATAATAGCATCATACACAGTTTGTGCTGGAAACTCTATTGTTAGACTGATATGCATGGGCTCTGAATTATTTACCTCTAGGAGAACAGTAGGAGATACCGGATACTCTGCGTACAGTTTTAATAAATGCAAAACCCATTGACATTCGGACACAGCATTCATTTGAGTGCTCTGGTTGGTATGATTTAGTAAATTCATTAATTTCCACAAGTCAGCAATTTACTTGGATTTCAAGATGGATAACATCATCTCTGAATCCTGTTGTTTAAGTATGGCATGTTTGCGCTGGTCCAGTTTTGTGCTCCGAACATATCAAAACTACCATTGCCATTTCCTGGTTTAATAGAAGTATCTGTTTTTTTAATGGCCCTAATGCTAGATCTGGCTTCCTTTTTTTTTTGCTAATACCAAATCATATTTGTGATTTTTAATACTTCCAGCGTGTTAGCAATCTTTTTTGCACAAGTATATTCAACATTGTCAACTGTAAAATATTACATGTTATGCTCTAGGGAGGTTTGATGTAGATAGGAAACAAGTTTATCATTGTACCCAAATATAGTCCCTCTATTCCAAGTCAATCTGTTTCCTTTCTGATTGATTGACAGAGCTTCAGAATATGTGGCTGCACCATAATCCAGTTGAAAATCCAAATCACAACTAGGACCCTGAGCTGTGACGCATGATAATATTCATAAATGTCCAGGAAACCCACCCCACCTTCCCCACTGGGCAAAACAAGGGTAGAATATGCTATTCATGGCTTTTGACCTGCCCAAAGGAAGTGGAGAAGGGCCCTTCTAGCATCTGTGTGAAATCAAGCTCGAACCATGATGGGAAGATTTGAAACATAAACAGGAACTGTGGGAGGATATTAATTTTTATGGATGTTAGCGATGCTGCCCAGGACAGCTTTAGCCCGACCATCTCAGGAGGTCCTTATTTATCGTGTCCCAGAGGGGGAACAGTTAGCTCTGTACAGGTTAACTAGGTTTGCAGTGGTATAAACCTCCAAATATCTGATCTTCCCTTCCTGAATCTGCAGGCCTCGCCTCTTTATGCTCTGAAGCGAGTGGGGTGAGGTATTCTGCAGTGGGAGAGCTAATGTTTTTGCAATATTTATCTTGAAGCCCGATAGCTGACTATATTTTGTTAATGAGCTCAGAAACGCAGCTATCGAGGTGTCTGGTGAGCTCAGATATGCCAAGACATCGTCAGCGTATAACGTCAGTTTGTATTCTCTGGTTCCCATTGTCAAACCTTGAATAGAAGCATTTGAGCGTATGGCCACTGCCAATGGCTCTAGGGCTGATGCAAAGATAAATGGCAACAATGGGCACCCCTGCCGTGTCCCTCGACCTAAAGGGAATTCATTAAAGGAAACTCTGTTCACCACCACTCTAGCCCTCACATGCTGATAAACCGACCTGGTCATTATGTATCAGAGTAGGGAGAATCCAGCTCAGCCTACCTGCGAGAACACTAGCATAAACCTTTGCATCCATATGGATGAAAGATATGGGTCTGTATGACCCACATTCCAATGCACCCTTGCACTGCTTGGGAATAACCACAATCCAGGCTTGTGTGAAAGATGACAGGGCAGCCCGTCTATCTAATATACTGTTAAAAAGCTTTGTCAGGAATGGAATTAAAAGGGTCCATATCTCTTATAAAATGCTTGGGTGTAACCATCCTGACCCGGGGTCGACCCGACGCACTTGGTCTGGAGATTGCAGCACCAAATCTCTTCTCTGAACAGGGGCGCCTATTGCCTCCTGCTACTCCGCACTCAGCTTCGGTAGAGGGAGAGAATCCTGGCACGCCCGAATCTCCCCCTCCAATACATGGTCCTTAGTGGCATATAATTGGGAATAGAATTCCCTAAATCTAGTCGCTATGACGACAGGATAGACTACGACCTCACCCTTTAAATCTCTAATTTGAAGGACTGATCTTTCTGATCTCTGATGTCTCTGGCGAGATGCCAATAGCGTGTGGCCTTTATCCCCCTTATCAGAGAACTTTTGTTCTACAAATCAGAGATGTGCCATTGCCTTTCCCTCCATATATCACCCAACTTTCATTTTAGGTCCCTTATCCCCTGCATCAGGTCCTCCAACTGCCCCCCCCCCCTTAGAACTCAATTCCTCCTCCATTGTCCTTTTCCGCTCCTTTAACTATGACTCACAGTGCATCTTCTCCCTCTTTTTGGCTGCTCCCTCAGAGAAAATCAGGCCACGGAGGATGGCCTTATCCGCCTCCCAGTCCATGTGAAACGTGGAGAACTCTGTGCCGTTGCACCGAAAGAAGTCCTTCACTTCTACCTGAAAGGTATCACTGAAAACACTGTCATGAAAGATGGTGTAATTACAAACCCAGCGCTATCTACCAGTGCCCCCAGAGCTACATCCATAGTTACTACGCACATATCGTGGTCAGATCATCCCACCACCTGGATATCTGCTCCGACCATAAAATGCACCTGCAGGGCTGCAAGCAGCACATAATCAATTCTCGTGGAGGTCTTGTGAGGCAGATAGTAAAAGGTATAGCCCCGGGTGTGAGGATATGCTACCCGCCAAGCATCCACCAGGAAATGTTCCTGCAATAATGCTGACAAGGCTGCCCCTTCTTGCGGTGAGGGAGGCTGCACGCTGCTTCTGACTGACGACCTATCCATGGTTGGGTCTCTGGTAAGGTTTAGGTCACCCCCACATATCTACATCCCGGACCCCCAAGAATCCAGCAAAGTTAATGCTTCCAAGCTAAATGTTAGCTGCCGTTGGTTGGGGCCATAAATCAAACACGAAGTGACTGCCCTTTGGCACAGCATACCATTCACCACTAACAGGTGCCCCTCCATAACCATAATTCTTTTTATCTGGGTCAACCTCAAGTCCTAAACCTCCCCGAACCAGGATGCCCTCTGCCCTTTTAACAGGGCCAGATGACCACCATGATTTCCCCAATCCGCTTCCCGTCAAGCATATTTCTCCCCCTCCCTGTATTTGGTCTCCTGTAGCAGGAGCATATTTAGCTTAGATTGTGTGAACTCCCTCACAACCATGGAACGTTTCTGGTGTGAATTCAGGCCTTTAGCATTGAGTGAGCCCACCCTAATAACTCTTCGATGATCCGGTAATGCCATCATGTCAGCAATATGTTGAGTCATGACTTAATAAGGATTCTGTCCCTAGCCCTAAACAATCGTGTCCCAAAAATCTGCATCACTGACCCCTCCAGCATTCCCTATACCCATGTACACTTCACAACTGGTCGCCCTACGTCCACCTCCCCCCCACCCCCCTTGTGGTCCACCTGGCCCTGCCCCCATGTGTGAGAAAAACTTGTTCGAACTTGGAGATGCCCCCGAAAAATAGATAGAACAAAGAAAGGTGCCGCCAAAGGAAGGAGACCGCTCCTCCCCAAGCACTGGCGACCAACACAACCTCCCCCCACTTGAACATCCCCCATAACTAATCCAAAAATGTAACATATTAAATGATAACGCTTGACCCCTATCATACCAAGAGGATCACCTAGGACTCCAATAATGGTGACCCTTAAAGGACCGCTGGCCAAGATCCAAACAGCCGAAGTCATAAGCAAGAGAAGGAGCCTATCGGTTTGGCAGTTGCCATTGCGAATGTCAAGGTGTGCTGAACCTCTGAAATGTTCTTGTGCCTGCTGCCCTGCATCTCCTTGTGCGGGCTGGAAAGTGCTGGTCATTGTCATCACCTCGGTTCCCTCCAGGCCACGGTCATCTGACTATAGATGCTGCAGTACCCACTCCGCCTCTTCCGGCAAAGTGACCCTGTAATTCTCTGCACGATATTCAAAAGAGAGGGCAAAGGGGAAGCCTTACCTGTAGCATATGTTCATCTCATGCAACCACTGGGTCAACGGGCGACAGTCACATCGTTTATTTAAAGTCATTACTGATAGCACTTGGAAAATACAAACCTCAGAGTCTTCAATCACAAACCAGTCCTTTTCTCTGGCTTTGTGCAGGATATGCTAAAAGTATTGGCACTTTGCCAAGACTGACCTAGGGCCCTTTGGAGGTTCTCCCTCTCGATGGATCCTGTCAAATGGGATTTCAAGGGAGGGCACCTCCTCGAAGAGGCCATTAAATAGAGATTTTACACAGTGCTCTAAACATAATGGCGGCTTCCCCCTGTGTCTCTTTCATGCCCATGATGCAAATGTTCAAACACCTTTCTCTGTTTTCCAGATCATTAACCTTCAGCTCGAGATCTCTCATGTTCTGCTCATAATCCTGCATCCGTCCATTCCTTTTCATTTCAGTGAGGTCTGCCGACAGCTGATTATCCTCTAAGCACTCACCTTCACCTTATCTACTCAGCCATTAAGTTCTGTGATTGCACCGAAAGGTCCACTCTTTATCAATCTTATTTCTTCTGACGACATCCGGATGTCAACCTTGGTAGATCCCACTTGATCAGCATCTGGCATGGAGGAGAATTCATCCATTTTGGTCACCTATGTGGCCCCTGGATTCCTTCGAAAGCTCTTCAAGAGCTTTGCGGTGCTTGGATCCAACATATATATTCCACTTGTGCTCCCGGCCAGGGCCCTTCAAGGGAATCCACAAATTGGAATGTCCTGCCCATATTTTATATGGAATCCTCTTGTCACCAGACTCTACCCAGAAACTGCACTCAAATCTTACAAGGGGCATTATCTCCAGTGGCCCAGCACTACTGTGAAGACTGGTCTGTCACTCCTGCTCATATAGTGTGCAATCCCCCTCCAAATTCTGGATCCAGGGTCCACTTGGGGCAACTTCAAACACCCCTCACAGCTGCACCTGCACACCCATCTAGAGGTATGGCAGTCACAATCTTTGCTGAGCTTAGGTCACAATGACCTCCTCCACATTTAGGGCGGGCTACTGCTCCAACTCTGCACGGTTCCTGCACTCCATTCCCTTATCACAGCCCAGCGCCTAGTGTCCTCACCTTTTGACTGTTTCCTTACTCAGGTGCACTATGCTTCCCAGTCGAGATATGAGTCCGAGGCACTCCTGGGCTCAAGGTTTGGGCTGCCGCACGCTGACTTCCTATGCTACGCAGTTCGCCTCACCTACTCCATGGGCTAGCTCATAATGCCTCTGATATTCTGTTGTCTGTCCGTTTTGCCGCATCCGGCCACCTGTTGCTTCCACCTCTTTCCTTTACTGACCAGATGCCTGGTGCTGGGGGTCATCTCTACAGCGCTGCTGTCAAGATGGCGTATGCAGCGTGTGTCACAGTGGTGGCGGACTGCAACCTTACTTGGTGGTTAACTTGGCTGTTCAGCCGCTTCCCTCCACGAAACTCGGGTGGGTGGTTCCAGAAGTCATTGAGGACCTGCGTCATCAATTTCAGTGCAGGATGTTAAACATTAAAGCATTTATTCTGTCCTTTAGCACCCAGGGATGAGGGAGACAGCATGTCAGGCAACCATGCTATCTGCACCCCCGTGCCCTCTCCAGTGATTTTTACATTTTGAATGCCACAACCTAATTTACACAAGCTCATAACACTGCCAGATAGTCGCCCCGGTTGCACTGCATTAAAAGCCGGTTTGGAAGCCATCTAAACTAGGTGTAATGGTGATGGAATGGTAAGCCAATGTTCTTGAATAAAAACAACATTGATAATTTCCATTTATGTAGCTCTACGAACCTCAGGCATCACCCACGATGAGTGGTGGTGCTCCTTTATCGACCTCACAAGGATGAATGGCTGAGTTTGGCCTTGCCAGGATTCGAACCTGCATCGGCAGGCTCTGCATAGATATCAAAGCGAGCACCTTTCTTGCTGTGCTATCTGACCAGCTAACCATGTGAGAACAAATAAACGTGTTCAACTTCAAATTATTAAAAATAGAACTATGCCCTCTCGAGTATCATTAGAAGATTTTTGGAGAAGGAAACGAGCTGGCTAATGTCTGTTTAGAGGTTTCAAGCCAGAGTTTTTGAAAGGGCCCTAGCAAGCCAAGACCAGTCCCATCCGACGATCCACCACTTGAAGTACGTGACTCAAAATCTTTTACCAAGTGTATTGCATGCCCCCTTTTCTGAATGCAGACTTTAATTTCTTTTCCCTTATTAGTCAATTTAGCTTGGCTTGGCTCCGTCAATTCCTGATCAACAACTGAAAAACACATCCGCCGTGTATTACATCTGACGTGTATTATTGCGGCACTATTCTCTATTCTCTAAGTGCACGTCTTTCCCGTGGGCACCCCTCGAAACACCATAAAGTTGCGGTCTAACATTATGATCTGCAGAGCAGTGTTTAGAAATATATTATGCTGTTTGAGATCACAGTTTTTCATGTATTAATAGTGCTTTAGGGTCCAGGGTAGTCCGATTTCCAGGCATTACTGGACTCTCTTTAGGGTGTGGGGCAATATTATCAGGTTGACTTCCTATCCTTAAGATAATTTGATCCCTTGGGTTTGGAGCTCTCTCATTATAACAAACATCGGAGCCCTTTCCGTCATAAGGCCTCTCCCGCAAATAAAGTGGGTCAGACTGTTTTATAGAACTAGAGGGAGTTCCAATTAACCGTCCTTTTAGGAATGTAACCTTCGTTAGGCGGTAGATTTGCGAGGCTTTGGTGATTTAATGTGTCGGATTGTTAATCTGGGCTATGCAGCCCGCCCACATCGTTGTGTGGGCAGACCGCCGTTGCAGTCTCAGTTCCCGGGTAGGGAAGTGACGTTGGGCTAGGGAGGGG
Organism: Ambystoma mexicanum; assembly: GCF_040938575.1. Lineage (NCBI taxonomy): Eukaryota > Metazoa > Chordata > Amphibia > Caudata > Ambystomatidae > Ambystoma > Ambystoma mexicanum. Next base: position 1,141,900,395 of record NC_090937.1, read on the forward strand.
GCGGGACCGAAAAGGGCAGTTCTTTAAGATAAGGGAATAAAGCGGTCGCACGAATCCCCGGCTCCCGTGTGACTCATTACGCGGTTCGGGGACCCGCGTAAAACCCCACAACTGGCGACGAGGGGTACGCGTACCCACTCGTACTTCAGGGACCCGCAGGAGAGCGGGTGAGGCGCATCGGCGCAGCGCCACAGGAGTACCGCGGAGGTCCGCAGTCGAGCGGCGTGGCGCGTCGGCGCACCTCCCATTACCAGCTGAGAGGCCGCAGTCGCGAGCGGCCGCAGCATTAGGAGCCGCGAGGGAGCGGGTGCGGAGGCGCCTGCAAAAGCACGCGCGGCCCCGGAGGCAAGTTGCCAGGGTCCCACCCCTCTCCCCCACTTCAACACGCGACCGGCGGGAGGCCCAGAGGTGGGCCCCGAGAAAGAAAAAAAATAAAATAAATAAAAACACACAATATCAATAAGGCCAGCACACGCACCAGCCAAGCCAGAGCCGGCAAAGAGGCTGCGCATCGCCACACGGCACCGCCGTCACGCACCAGCCCGTGAGGGTCACAAGGGCAAGCTAGAGCCAGAAAAGAGGCGGCACATTGCCACATGGCGCTACCGTCACAGCGACCATGTCAGGCCCAGCAAGCCCCGTAGCCTCCTCGTCAGATGGTTCTGGGGCAGCGAACGATGGCAATCAACAGGCACCGACTTCAGGTACGGCTGCCCATAACCTACCACTACCGGGCCCATTTGATGTGAGAGACACTTCTAACCTAGGACCCAGATGGGTCATATGGCTCAGGGATTTCAAATTCTACACGGGGGAAATAGGGCTGACAGACAACGCAATGCTGAAAAACACCCTCTTCATGACAGTAGGCCCCGCTATCAGGGACATCGCAGGCGAACTGATGAACGTTGACACCGTCACTTATGCGGAACTACATGGGAAGCTATCAGAATACTTCACGCCCCATACAAACATTGACTATGAGCGCCACGTCTTTCACACCACGCGACAGGAGAAAGGGGAATCCCTCGACAATTTCGTGATGCGCCTACGCATCAAGCTAAAGTACTGTGAGTTCCATAAGTACTCTAATGACGAGGCGTTAAGATCTCAAGTCATAGCAGGCTGCATCTCACAGCCATTCAGGAAACAGCTTCTCCAGAAACAAAGGTCCCTGGAGGAAATCCTTGCACTTGCCAGGATGGAAGCAGCAGTGGAGTCGCAACTCGACAGTCTAGGCAAAGTCACCATTCAACACCCGCCACCGACCGCTGAGACCATCAATAAACTATACACGGCCCCCTCACAGAGTGGGAAAGGAACGGACGCCACGTGCTACAGATGCGGATTCGAGTATCCGCACGCGGGGGACTGCCCTGCAATTGGACAAAAGTGCGCCGCATGTGGCGGAATGGACCACTACAGAGCCGTATGCAAAAATCCACCGGGGCAGGGACCCAGCAAAACGAGACATCTAGAGAGAAGGAGAAGCTCGCGACACAGCCCACCAGCAGGCAGAGGTGAGGAAGACCAGCCGGGACCCAAGAGAGAAGAAAAACCACGAAGGAGCGCCTACACCAGAGACGACAGAAGGCCCCCGGACGGATCGAGGCGATCACAAAGAAGACGGTTCGTCCGGTACATCGAGATGAGATCCCCATCAGGCAGCGAATCCCAATCAACAGAGGATGATCAACGGAAAAAAGGGTATGTGTGGGCTCTCAACAACGCCACAGCCACCCAGCACAGCCCAACGCTCCAGCTTCAAGTAAACAACACACCGTTAGAATTCCTCATAGACACGGGGGCAACTGTTAATGTAATAAGTGAACAGGCGTACAACTCACTCCCCAGCCCCCCAAAAATCCGAAAGGCGTCAGTGGACATATACCCCTACGGGGCCACGACCCCGCTGCCATGCAAAGGAACCATATCAGCATGGTGCGTGCACAAATCGCACGCCGCAAAAATCACGCTACACATCCTGAAGACGGAAGCCAACAGCGGGTGCATTCTCAGTTTCAAGACTGCCGTTGAGATGGGTTTGGTGCACATCCTGTATCAGTTAATGGCCCATAAATACTTTGCCAAACCGGATGCCATCGAGCAAACATTCCCCAACCTATTCAAAGGCCTAGGAAAACTAAAGCACCGCAAGGTACAGTTGCACATAAACCCGAAGATACCGCCCGTAGCCCAGCACTACAGGGGCATTCCGATAAATATACAACACCAGGTCGAGGAGGAGCTGGACAAACTAATTAAACTCAACGTTATTGAACCTGTCTCAGGACCCACTCCATGGGTGTCCCCCATCGTTCCCGTCCCCAAGAAGTCACCGGACGGATCCATACGCCTGTGTGTCGACATGAGGAGGGCCAATGTGGCCATCGAAAGGGAAAGACACCAGGCGCCCAGAATCACGGACATGATACACCTGCTCCACGGGGCCCAGGTCTTCTCGAAACTGGACCTCACCAAAGGCTATCATCAGATAGAGATCGAGCCCGAATCCAGGTACATCACGACATTCGTTACACACCTGGGCTTATTTCAATATAAGAGACTTAGCTTCGGGATATCCTTCGCCGCAGAAATATTCGAGGAGGAAATACACAGAGTCATCAGGCACGTGCCCAACTGCCTAAATTACTCCGACGACGTCCTCGTATTTGGAAAGACACAGGAAGAGCACAACACTGCTCTCCACAGAGTGTGCGCTGCACTGCAAGAGGCAGGACTAACGCTCAACAAAACCAAATGCGAGTTCGGGAAAGGCTCCCTACGATTTTTCGGCCACATATTCTCCGACAAAGGGATGCGACCAGACCCGGAGAAAGTGGCGGCACTCAACTCAGCTACACCCCCAACGAACACGACGGAACTTCGCTCTTTCTTAGGACTGGCCAGCTACTGCTCCAGATACCTAAAAGACTACGCAACCATCAGTAACCCGCTGCGCCTCCTAACGCGCAAGGATCAACCATACACTTGGTCCACGGACTGTCAAAAGGCATTCGAGGCGATCCGTGATGCCATCTCCAAAGCAGAGGACATGGCGTACTACGACGCCAAAAGGCACACCGAAGTGATAGTGGACGCCAGCCCCGTAGGTCTGGGCGCCATACTAACGCAAGTTGACCCGCTAGAACCGACAAACATATTTCGTGGTCGCATACGCCAGCAGGAGCTTAAACCCGACAGAACAAGCGTACTCCCAAGCGGAAAAGGAGAGCCTAGCGGTGGTATGGGCATGCAAGTATTTTCATCTGTTCGTGTATGGCAAGGAGTTCACCATCATCACCGACCACCAGGCCCTGATCACAATATATGGAGACCCCAAATCACGGATGCCGCCCAGAATAGCCAGATGGGGCCTAAGACTGCAGGATTACAAATTCGTTATCAAGCACCGGCCGGGAAAAGAAGACAATCCCGCGGACTATCTATCACGCCACCCGACCGGCCCGGCCACACCACACCCATCCATCGCTGACGAATATCTCAATTACGTAGTGCATCACCTACAACCACTACCAGTCAGTTGGGCAGACATCATTGCACACTCGGAACAAGATCCGGCTCTACGCATCGTGCGACACTGCATACAAGCAGACAGAAGGGCGCACATGCGTCAACAGGCACAGCACGAGTCAGAAGAGGTCCGAGCAGACGTCAAACTAATAGACCATGTCCGGGACGAACTTTCCATCGTCGACAATCAAGTAATACTCAAAGGGTGCAAAGTGCTCCTCCCGAAATCGCTACGCACCAGAACGATCCAAGTAGCACACGAAAGCCACCGGGGAGTGGTGGCCACCAAGAGACTACTGAGGGAAAAAGTGTGGTTCCCCAAACTGGACTCGATGGTTGAGGAAATCATAGGTCAATGCACAACGTGCGCACAGGTAGCACCGCCTCCGCACCCAAACCCACTCCACAGGTCGCCACTACCGAAAAAGGTATGGGAAGAACTGGCGGTGGACTTCTTTGGACCCCTAAGAAATGGCACATATGTGCTAGTGCTAATAGATGAACACTCCCGATTCCCGGACGCACAGATCGTGGATAGCACAGCAGCAACTAGCGTCATTCCGGCATTAGACCGCATGCTGTCCACATATGGAATACCCAGGATCATCAAATCTGATAACGGAGCGCCATTCATGAGCACAGACTTCGAAAACTTTGCGAAGTATATGGGCTTCCACCATAGGAAGATAACCCCGCGATGGCCTCAGGCCAATGGAATGGTTGAAAGGTTCATGGCCAACATCAAGAGAACTCTGCAAATAGCGACCATCCTCCACAAACCTTTTGAACAAGCACTGTATCAGTTTCTCAGGGACTATCGCCACACTCCCCACAGCACAACGGGCGTCTGCCCCGCTGACCTGATGTTCCGCAGGCCAGTACAGACACGACTGCCAGAAGATGCCCGCGCAGCCGAAGCCACGCCTCTGGAAACAGAGGCCAGAAACAAGGATGACACCGCCAAAGCCAAAATGAAGGACACGGCGGATCACAAAAGAAAAGCACAGGAGTTGAACGTGGAACTGGGAGACCAAGTGTGGCTACGGCAACCGAAACAGCGCAAGGAGGACGCCACGTTTGCACCGGAACTGCTGACGGTCACGCAAAAGAAAGGTACGATGATCACGGCCCAGAGGACTGACCAGTCCTCCGTCACAAGAAACATATCGTATTTCAAACCCAAGAGGAGCTACACGGAGGATACCTCCTATCAAGAAGCTGACAGCGAAGATGACATCGCCCTTGACAGGTATTACGTGGAGGAGAGTGAGTCCTCAGAAGGTGAGGACAGGTCATCACCCCAGGGTCAGGATGAGCACACACCGGGCAGCAGAGGTCGCCCTCAGAGAAGTCGCTTCAAGCCCCACAGACTCATAGAAGAAATGGAGTAAGGTATAAAGAGACATGCGGTTGTTTAAAAAGGGGGGAGATGTCGGATTGTTAATCTGGGCTATGCAGCCCGCCCACATCGTTGTGTGGGCAGACCGCCGTTGCGGTCTCAGTTCCCGGGTAGGGAAGTGACGTTGGGCTAGGGAGGGGGCGGGACCGAAAAGGGCAGTTCTTTAAGATAAGGGAATAAAGTGGTCGCACGAATCCCCGGCTCCCGTGTGACTCATTACGCGGTTCGGGGACCCGCGTAAAACCCCACATAATGTTCCTTTTATTTGGGATCAGTTTGAATTGACATACTTTGAGCCGGATTCTACTTGAATAGGATCAACAAAAGTGTGATTTCTGGCCCCTTGTAAATTGCCTGTGAGAGATCAGCCATCCCTTGTACATGAGGCTGGGGTTTCAGTGGTAATAATGATCTTAGTTCAGCTTCATTAGATGCCACTGGTCCGATAGCACAGTGAGTAGAGCGCTCACTTTGACATCTGTGCAGATCCTGCTGATGCCAGTAGGGCCAAACTCAGCCTTTCATCCTTCCGAGGTCGATAAATGAGCATCACACAGCGTGGGTAATAATAAGCAGCGCTCAGATACCTGAGGATTCGTAGCGCTATATAAATGCTAAATTATTATCATTATTAAGTCTTTGATGTATTTGAGCCAGAATGATCGTCTGGCCACGTACCTCTGCCTTAATTCCCTGATATCAAGAAACGAATGAAGACAGTATAGTTTAAAGCTATTCATGCTTTCTCTGAGTGTTCATGTTGCACTGCTTCATCACAAGTATGCAGAGATTCTCTGTTGTATTTAGTGGACAGCAAGGGCTTCTTTTACTTTCTTTAGGATGAGGAGTAGAGACGTATGAAGACACCGAAAAATCTACCTCACTATCACCACCTTCATTTTCCGAAAATATTATACGGGATTGTGCACTCGATCTTTCCAGTGTGTTGATTACTACAAAATTACTGTCCAGTAGTACTTCTGTTGCAGTATCTATCATCAAGGAACCATTTATTCCTTTATCATGTTCCGATACTGACCCAGGAGGAGTGGGTTCCATTGTTGCGGGAATACCGTCAAAACCAATCCCTATTGTTCTGGTAGTCGGGGATGTGCTTTGACCTCCCTTCTCTCCAGGGGATGTGGGTAGGGACAGGTTTCTAGCCATCTGGAACATTTCTTCTGCAATAGTCTTATCCGAGTACTTTGATAAACTGTGCCCTGCATACATAAAGTACGATTTACATTTAGCACAGTGTCACTTACAGTTTATGTTGTTCCAGGTTCTTCCAAACTCCAAACCACAGAACTCCACAACTGTAGGATGACTTTGCACCCGACTTTGCGTGTACTTTGCGCACGTGCCCAGCTTTTGAACTGTCAGTGCTTACAAGTCACAGGAAAGGCAATGAAAAGCTGAGCAACCGATTCTCACAGGCAGACATGTAGATTGTAGAAAGGCGATGAAACAATGTTGCAATCCTTGCTAAGCAGATTGCATCGCACATAAAGACTGCTGCACAACTGTAGGATGACTTTGCACTGTATATATACAGCAGTCAGACATTCGGTGTAGTTGATGGTCAAGTGCTGCTGGGGTAATTGCCCCTTTCAACTCCTTCTAGCTCTGTACAGGACAAGCACTTTATCCGAGCTGAAACATCTTAGCAGCACTTCTATGAGCGAAGAATGGGATTGGCATGTACGAGTTAGAGACTCGTCTGAATGGAAACAAGTAGAGGATTGAGGATTGAAAAGTCCTCAATGTTGGTGTCGTTGGATAAAGAGTTTATGTCGAAGAATAATTTTCCACCACCTGTTTTCATGAATATGTACAGGGAGTTGAAGGGTGAGTAAACCTGACCCTCAGCCTGCCCATATGCACTATTGCTGCATGTCCTTTCATCTCATTATTTCCTAGTCAATAGGTCGTTCTAATGCAATTCTGTCATAACAGCTGGCATTTCTCAAATTATCCAATCTCGCAGAACATTGAGGTAATGAAGTGCTTATCTGGCACATGCAGCAATATATTTACCTAATGCCATCAAAAAAGTCACAGTAACCCCTCTGGTAAAAAAACCCAATCTCGACCAACGCGATCCGAATAATCTCAGACCCATAACAAACTGCAACTTCATCCTCAAAATCATGGATAAGATCGCCACCATGCAGCTCCAGGCACACGTAGAGGAATCTAATTCCCTCCACCCACAGCAGTCTGGTTTTCGCCCCGCACACAGTACCGAGACGGCCATGTTAGATCTGCAGACCAAAATGCTCGGTATTATTGACAAGGGTAAGACAGGCCTCCTCATTCTACTCGACCTCAGCGCCGCATTTGATCTCCTCGACCATAACCTACTCCAGAATGCGCTAAAAAAGACCACCAACTGCTCTGATGAAGCCATCAGATGGATAATGTCCTTTCTAAAAAACAGAATATCCAGAGTGCACTGGGGGGACAAGTTCTCCCTTGAAAAAGAAATCCTCTGTGGAGTTCCCCAAGGGGCCAGTATGTCACCCCTACTGTTCAATCTTTACTTAAGATACCTATGCCTTGTTCTAGACCACATAAACACCTATTTCACTAACTATGCTGACGACACACAGCTTGTATTCGAACTAAGTGGCAATTATCAGAAAGATAGCGAGCAACTGACCACGATATACAACCACGTGGAGCAATGGATGGACACCAATTGGATGTGCCTAAACGGAAAAAAAACGGAACTCATGATTTTCGGCTCATCCTCTGCTCGTGCTAAGCTACCCGCATCCTACACATCCTTCCACATTAAAGATACCCCCATTCCGGTCCTAAGCAAGGTTAAAACCCTAGGTATGCTGCTAGAAGCATCGTTGGGTGCGGACGCCCAAGTACAGTTCATCAAAAAAAACTGTGCCTACTACCTCCGTCTAATAAAAGCCATCAGACCTTTCATATCCGAGGAAAATTGTGCGACCATAGCAAGAGCCACCATCTTATCGCGCCTTGACTATGGCAACGCTCTAGTCCTGGGTGCCTCCAAGCAATGCCTACAAAGCTACCAAATTGTACAGAACAACGCGGTAAGAATTGTCAAGCTCAAAACTAAAACAGAACATATCAGCAACTCCAGAAGAGAGCTTCATTGGCTGAAAATCGAAGATAGGGTGCATTTCAAAACCTTAACCATCGTTCACAGATGCATCTACGGAAAGGCACCAACCTACTTAAAAACTAGGATCAAACCATACGTTCCTAATAGAACACTGAGATCATCCCAACTTGTTAAAATTGCTACGTCACCTCACAAACTCAAAAGTGGCTTAGGTAGAGCCTTTCCAACCCTTGCAGCCAAACTTTGGAACAACCTACCAGACCACCTTAGACTGGAAACCAACTACTCGCATTTTCGCAAACAGGTAAAAACCCATATCTTCAAATAAACGGCCATCACGGCATATGCCTCAGTTAGCTTAATTCTATGTGACTGCCCCGTCTGCTCTGTCTAATCACTATCTGTTCCGTCCGTTCTCGTGTCCTTGTTTCTGCGCCCCGAGGCTCGCGAGCTACCGGCGCAATATAAATATTAAATAAAATAAAAATAAAAAAAGATGCAGCTGATGCCCGAAAGTCAACAGGTTTTATGTTGTTACTTCACTTCCCTACATGCTCGAAGCACCATTAGTACCTGACGAGAGTCAATCAGAATGTAACAATCATTCGCCGGGGCTTTACCTGCACCTTTGTTCCCTGGCGGGGGGCGTGGCAGCCCCTCAGCCAATGAGGAGGCTCAAAACGGGGCAATCTCCGCTCCGAGCCGCTACACGGCTGGACGCTGCCTTCCTCTTCTGCCAGGGATTCAGGTACGTTTTTTCCTTCTTCCCCCTCCCGAGCAAACAATTCCCTCCCCACCCTCCACACCCAACTTACCTTCTTATTTCTCCTTTTTCAGGAGCGAACGCGCTGGGAACACTTCTGTCTTCAGCACGTCCGTTGCCAATGGCGTTTCGGAACAGAAAAAAAAAATGTCCAAATAAATGCCCGCCAGTTAAGGGAAAACGGGGTACATTTTCCCGTCCCTGGCGGGCAGCATTTCGGAACAGAAAAAATGCTATTAGTACAACGGTCTTGCAGGCCAGGGTACTAATAGCAATAACACCCTCGCCACAGGGGCATTACCGAGTCAGGTTCCAGCGAAAAGTCTTCACCCATATGGCACTAAGGCCTCCACTCCAGATTAATCAACTCTTCCAGAATGAGACGCTCTTAAAGTTGCACGATGGGGTCTCCAAATACATGCATGCGATATGTAAGAGCACTTGCTGATTATGTCATGTCATGCTCTGCCATTTGGCATTTTTAACAGACAGTTCTGCCATTTTCACAAACATATGGCACGCATAGAAGTCATGTTTGGTTGTTGATATATTGGGTTTTGATAGTCTGTCCTGATATAAATTTGTGATGAAGGTAGGGTTAGAGGTCTTCCCCTGAGAAAACATTAGATATTTGAGTAAGGCTACAAAAGATGTAGGCATCCCCTCACTGACCAGAATGACTTACAAGCTTCAGTTCGGTGGACCCAGTGTAATGCAGTTTACATTAGAGGGAAAAAGAATGTTGCTAAAAGACAGCTGTGTGAACACTGTTCATGGAGCAAACCGCAAAGCGTATGCACTGACAGATGGATGCACACAGTTAGGACAACAGGACTGGGGATCAAATAGGCAGCAACACTCCACATTGGTGGTCACCAGTGGCTCCGTTTTGGATTTGGGCCTCAGTAACAATGGGACCACTTGACTACAAGTTGGTGGAGTGTCATGTTGCTACCTGGGACCAGGGAGCCAAGGCCCACTTCAAATGACCAACATGCACACATAGGAAGGTTGTAGCTTGATCAAGCTCAAGTCAACAAGGAGGCCAAATCCCTTGTGTCATACAGCCACTCTCAAATCACCAATCTAGACACTAAACACACATTGAGGAGAAGCATTAAAATGGGCCAGAGAGAGAGGGGGCAGTGGGAAGTTGCAGGATGATGACAAGCATGAGAGAGGAGAAAAAGAGAGGCAAGAAGCATGGAAAGAAATGTGAAGGAGGGGTGACAGAGGGGATAGAAAGAGAGAGTAGGTGGAAGAATGAGGAAAGAGAGAGAAATAGGACAACGTTGTTGGGGGAGCAAGGGGAGACCAGAGAGAAGAGATAAAGAGAAGAATATTAGAAGTGGGGAGAGGAAAAGGAGTGTAAAAAGAGGAACATCTACTGTTGCATCAAGAAGGGAAGTGTCAAGCGCGAAAGAGCTAATAAAGAGAGGAGGAGTAGAGGAGAGATGTGAGAGAGTGATAATGAAGAGGAATTGAAGAAAGCCTTGAGAGTATTCCAAGCAAGTAGAATCATAGACTGTCTAAAACTCATAAGAGAATAATAGAAGTAGTTGGGAGGTGAGAAGGGGGAACCAGTAGCGAGAGCAGTGACAACTGACCCAGGAAATTGGTCCAGGACTGAATAAGGCATGGTGCATCTGGGATAGTGGGACTTTTGAGAGCCCTGAGAAGAACCCTGAATGGAAAGCTAGGCAGTAGCCAGCGAAACACCACTTCTAGTGGCAACAGCAAGGTCACCAGTGAGATAAGATCAAGAAAAATAGAAGGAGAATCGGACAGAGGGAAAAGCTCTCTGGTAGCATCCTTACTGGACATGGTGGGAGTAGTGAGTCCCTCAAGTACACTGTACATACTTGTCCAATCATCTGGAGCCAGCGACTGCTGACTGGGAGGCTCTTGGGTGTCCAGACCAGAAGGCATTCCTTAATGCACAGAATCACAAGTGTAGGGTTGGTAAAGTAAAAAAATAAAATAGTCGACAATCTTTGTGGTAACCATTATCACTGCTGAGCCAAAGACACACCTTGTGTCCTTAAGAACTTTGCACAGAAGCACCAGCCTAGATACTGGTCAAGTATCGAATTCTTGTGGTAACCATGAGATACAATATAGGTGGGATTCATGATCGGGATGCTGGTGGATGGCAATATTATTGTTGAGGAATTCATCCTTGTTTATGAGGGGGATTCCTCCTCTCCTCTTGCTTGTGAGGTTGACAACATTAATTGGGTAGAACAAAGAGTAAATGTTTGCTGCCCTAAACGAGTAGTTAATAGGTATTGCTGTCATTTACACACATAATTGCCATTAATGAGAAGGCAACTTGCCATGCGATTGCATTATATCTGATCTGGAGGCTAGTGCTGTTTGGTATCTAGTCTGTGTTGGAATTCATCCTGCAAAAGGGTATGTGGTCCACTTAGGACTGTAATTGTCTTCCTAGCTTGAATAGCTCGTCACCTGGACTATTTTGTTCTGGATGATACTTAAATTACAGTGAATTATACGTAGTCATTATTACTGGACAAAAGACCATCATGTCTAATTTTCCCCTCTCCTGCCAGTTACCCATGTTCTACCCAGGCATACTTCTATAGACGTCCAACTCTTGTCTCTGACACTCTTATGAGCTGGTTTTGAAAGCACAGTGCTCTCCCCTGATCTGCAGATTGTTTGCGGATTGTTGCTTACAAACTGATCTGGTGAAAGCCTCCACTCTTTTAGGGACAATTTGAGCACCTCTCAAGTCCATCACACAACCACTCACCATTCAACTGGACCTAATGCCTTTAACGATTCTAGATATTACCATCACGAGAAATGTCAGCGCTACACCAAACTGTTCTCTCGTGAGTCCTACATTCATGCTTATCAATAACCTACAACATATGAGAAGCATGCATCCCTACTCTGATAACCATTACACCCCCACTAATTTTCATTGTTTTTCCGCTCTGATTTTCGCCATTCTTTTGTCTTTTTTCTCTTTCCTAACTCTTCCTCCCTAAACCTCCCCTTCCGTTCTGCAGACTAAGGTCTGCCAACACTCTGGCAGTGTCACAAATGCCACCCTTCAGCCAAGGTGGTGATAGGTGTAATATAAATATAAATATGGATAACATAACATAACAAACATGTTTAACAGGGTGAGTAACATCAAGACATACGGTGGACATGTGGCGGAGAATGACTAACTAACCGTGTCACTATGGGTGAAGTTCTCTATGTAACAAAAGTAAAAGTAAGGGTCCTCGTTACGTGCAAATAAAAAGTCTTCAGTCCAAATTCTAAGTAGCTGACTGGTCCTAGAACTTCAGAAAAATACCTAACTCAAAAAAAGAAAAGGGGGGCTTGTTCAATACCCTCGCTGTGGACGTCTGCCTGGCCCAATTGTATTTGGCTTGTTCCCAGTCTTTAAACTTCTTGTAGATAATCTTCACACATTTTTTATCAAAATCCTTTTGGAAAATCCACAACTATCTTCTGTAAGGGTTTCCCTCTCCCTCTGTTAGGGAACAGTTTCCTATGTTAAAATGTTCCAATCCCTGCAAGATGACTTGAAAACACACTTCTTTCTTTCCCATGCTTGTAGAATTGGGACGCAACCAAAATATGGTTTCTCTGTGTAAAAAAGTCTTATCTCTCAGTACTCACTTTAGTTTAGTGGTCTTGCCCAGTCAAATAAAACTGCTCCCTGTGATTTATGCACTTTGTTGTCCATGTTGTAGAGTTTTCTGCTTCTGCTTCCCTTTACTCTGTATCAACATGGTACCTATCTCTGTGCTTTATTGTCACTATTGGCAGTTACTACAACTTTGATATACAGTTTCTGTGGGCCTCATCAGCAGTCTGGGGTAGTACCGCTGGGAAACCGCCAGCGCGAATAGCGTCACTGCTACTCAGTTTGGCACTACTAGTGCTGGATCAAGAGTAGCGCTACAGCAGTAAGTTCCCATTCCCCATTGGATCCATTGGATGGTCGGACCTCCATGTCTCCGATATTCTGTTGTCCGTTCATTTTGCTGCATCCAGCCACCTGTTGGTGCCACCTCTTTCCTTTACTGACTAGATGCCTGGTGCTCGGGGGCACCTCTACAGCGCCGCTGTCAAGATGGCGTATGCAGCGTGTGTCCCAGTGATGCCGGATCGCAACCTTACTTGGTGGTTAATTTGACTGTTCAGCTGCTTCCCTCGACGAAACTCGGGTGGGTGGCTCCAGAAGTCATCGAGGTCCTGCGTCATCAATTTCAGTGCAGGATGTTAAAAATTAAAGCATTTATTCTGTCCTTTAGCACCCACGGAGGAGGAAGACAGCATGTCAGGAAACCATGCTATCTGCGCACACCTGCCGTCTCCAGTGATTTTTACATTTTGAATACCACACCCTAATTTACACAAGCTCATAACACTGCCAGATAGTCGCCCCGGTTGCACTGTTTTGCCATTAAAAGCAGGTTTAGAAGCCATCTAAACTAGGTGGAATGGTAAACCAATGTTCTTGAATACAAACAACATTGATGATTTGCATTTATGTAGCTCTACGAACCTCAGGCATCTGGGCGCTGCTTATTAATACCCACGGTGTGTGGTGGTGCTCATTTATCGACCTCATAAGCATGAATGGCTGAGTTTGGCCTTGCCAGGATTCGAAACTGCATCGGCAGGCTCTGCATAGATATCAAAGCAAGCACTTTCTCGCTGTGCTATCTGACCAGCTAACCATGTGAGAACAAATACATGTATTCAACTTCAAATTATTAAAAAAGAACTATGCCCTCTCGAGTATCATTACAAAGTTTTAGAGAAGGGGACGAGCTGGCTAAAGTATTTTTAAAGGTTTGAAGCCAGAGTTTTTTAAAGGGCCCTAGCAAGCCAAGACCAGTGCCGGTCCAACGATCCACCACTTGAAGCACGTGAGTCAAAATCTTTTACCAAGTGTATTGAATGCCCCCTGTTCTGAATGCAGACTTTAATTCATTTTCCCTTGTTAGTAAATTTAGCTTGGCTTGGCTCCGTCGATTCCTGACCAACGACTGAAAAATCCGACGTGTATTATTGTGGCACTGATACGTGGAAGCTCATGAAATTCCACAGGGTCAATGTCCTTAGAGCTTATAATGGACACATTAGGAAGTTCTGAGAAAACAGCCAGAATAGCTGACTTATTGAGTGACATTATTTCGTCATTCTTAAATATGCTCTCTATAATAAAATGTTTATGACTAGCCCTCTGTGTTGATTGCATGTTTATAGATGAGTTGATGTTATTTCTGCCTGTCTTCGTGTCTGAGTTTTCACAAAATCTATTCTCTAAGTGCACGTCTTTCCCGTGGGCACCCCTCAAAACACCATAAACTTGTGGATCCACATTATGATCTGCAGAGCAGTGTTTAGAAATATATGATGCTGTTTGAGATCACAGTTCTTCATGTATTAATGGTGCTTTAGGGTCCAGGGTAGTCCGATTTCCAGGCATTACTGGACTCTCTTTAGGGTGTGGGGCAATATTATCAGGTTGACTTCCTATCCTTAAAATAATTTGATCCCTTGGGTTTGGAGCTCTCTCATTATAACAAACATCGGAGCCCTTTCCGTCATGATGACTCTCCCGCAAATAAAGTGGGTCAGACTGTTTTATAGAACTAGAGGAGAGATTCCAATTAACCGTCCTTTTATGAATGTAATCTTCGTTAGGCAGTGATTTGCGACTCTTTGGTGATTCGATGCTCCTTGTATTTGGGATCGGTTTGAGTTGAGATAACTTGAGCCCAATTCTACTTAAATAGGATAAACAAAAGTGTGATTTCGGACCCCTTCAGAATGTTTACAAAGAATGGGGGCTCCAGTGATGTCTTTGAAATCGACTTGAGTGGAAGCAATAGACGTCGAAGAATTATTCGAAACTATGTACGAGGCATGCCGTCTAAACATCAGAGAAGTAGCCATTTCACTTTTATTACTACAATGATCAAGGTCTGGTTGTAGGAAAACTTGCCTTTACCCGCATCTTTAAGGAGCAAATGTGTTATAGGAGCTGAGGTGTGTACCTGCCGCTCAAACCGATCCAAAGTGGAAAAAAGGCTGCGTTGTTTGTTCCCCTATGATCCAGGAAACCCATTCGGCAATGGAGGAGTGGCTGCATCTCGGTTATTAGAACCAACTGTGAGAAGTGCAGACTCTCATTGAATCTGTTTGAAAGTGGGAAGGTGCTGTGCTGATGAAACCACAGGTTTTTTCAAATACTTTTAGCCTGTACAAATTAAATAAAACCCTTGACCTTAATTGCCTCCCCTTCAGAGAAGCTGGTCACTATGACATCTATTGTTGTTGTTTTTTGATAGGCAATATGTTTTCTGCGAAGCTGGTTTCAATATAGACTTCTTTGCACACTGTTTCATATTGGCAACTGCGTCCCTAAGTGATGGGTTACGCAGGAATGACTTTGAAGAACTTTTATTCAGGTTAATTGCTAACTGATTTTTGAATTTTTTTGTTTGCGGCTTTTCAATATTTTTAAACTTTTGTGTAGTCTTCTTACCCCTCTTTTGAGGCTCTGTCATATCAGAGATCAATTTAGTGTCAGAGAAGAAAGATGATCATTCTTGATTAGGTGGAAGCCACCTACCACAATTTCAGGCTGCAGGTGTTTATTACAGGTGCTGCCTTTTCAGGTTGCACCGAAGTTTCTGATGACGTAATCTGTGGCGTAGGCTGTAGAGTCTTAGAGGTAGGTCCTATTACAATTCCTTTTGGACCAAACTCTGCAACATAGTGGTTCTGACTGTTTCCAGAGTTTTGCAGCATGTAAATTGCCAATGAGAGATCAGCCATCCCTTGTTCGTGAGGCTGGGGTTTCAGTGGTAATAATGATCTTAGTTCAACTTCATTAGATGCTGTTTCAGGTCTTCTATGTATTTGAGCCAGGATTAAGGTATGGCCACGTACCTCTGGCGTAATTCCCTCATATCAAGAAACGAATGAAGACAGTATAGTTTAAAGCTATTCATGCTTTCCCTGAGTGTTCATGTTGCACTGCTTCATCACAAGTATGCAGAGATTCTCTGTTGTATTTAGTGGACAGCAAGGGCTTCTTTTACTTTGTTTAGGATGAAGAGTAGAGACTTATGAAGACACCGAAAAATCTGTCTCATTATCCCCCCCTTCATTTTCCGAAAATATTATACGCGAATGTGCACTCGATCTTTCCAGTGTGTTGATTACTACAGAATTACTGTCCAGTAGTACTTCTCTTGCAGTATCTATCATCAAGGAACCATTTATTCCTTTATCATGTTCCGAGAATGACCCAGGAGGAGGGGGTTCCATTGTTGCAGGAAAACCACCAAAACAAAGCCCTATTGTTCTGGTAGTCGGTGATGTGCTTTGACCTCCCTTCTCTCCAGGGGATGTGGGGAGGGACAGGTTTCTAGCCATCTCGAACATTTCTTCTGCAATAGTCTTATCCGAGTACTTTGATAAACTGTGCCCTGCATACATAAAGTACGATTTACATTTAGCACAGTGTCACTTACAGTTTATGTTGTTCCAGGTTCTTCCAAACTCCAAACCACAGAACTCCACAACTGTAGGATGACTTTGCACCCGACTTTGCGTGTACTTTGCGCACGTGCCCAGCTTTTGAACTGTCAGTGCTTACAAGTCACAGGAAAGGCAATGAAAAGCTGAGCAACCGATTCTCACAGGCAGATATGTAGATTGTAGAAAGGCGATGAAACAATGTTGCATCCTTGTTAAGCAGATTGCATCGCACATAAAGACTGCTGCACAACTGTAGGATGACTTTGCACTGTATATGTACAGCAGTCAGACATTCGGTATAGTTGATGGTGAAGTGCTGCTGGGGTAAATGCCCCTTTCCGCTCCTGCTAGCTGTGTACAGGACAAGCACTTTATCTGAGGTGCAACATTTTAGCAGCGCTTCTGTGAGCGAAGAATGGGATTGGCATGTACGAGTTAGAGACTCATCTGAGTGTAAACAAGGAGAGGATTGAGGATTGATAAATCCTCCATTTTGGTGTCGTTGGATAACGAGGTTATGTCGAAGAATCATTTTCCACCACCTGTTTTCATGAATATGTACAGGGAGTTGAAGGGTGAGTAAACCCGACCCTCAGCCTGCCCATATGCACTATTGCTGCATGTCCTTTCATCACATTATTTCCTAGTCAATAGGTCATTCTAGTGCAATTCTGTCATAACAGCTGGCATTTCTCAAATTATCCAATCTCGCAGAACATTGAGGTGCTGAAGTGCTTATCTGGCACATGCAGCAATATATTTACCTGATGCAGCTGATGCCCGAAAGTCAACAGGTTTTATGTTGTTACTTCACTTCCCTACATGCTCGAAGCACTATTAGTACCTGACGAGAGTCAATCAGAATGTAACAATCATTCGCCGGGGCTTTACCTGCACCTTTGTTCCCTGGCGGGGGGCGTGGCAGCCCCTCAGCCAATGAGGAGGCTCAAACCGGGGCAATCCCCGCTCCGAGCCGCTACACGGCTGGACGCTGCCTTCCTCCTCTGCCAGGGATTCAGGTACGTTTTTTCCTTCTTCCCCCTCCCGAGCAAACAATTCCCTCCAAACCCTCCCCACCCAACTTACCTTCTTATTTCTCCTTTTTCAGGAGCGAACGCGCTGGGAACACTTCTGTCTTCAGCACGTCCGTTGCCAATGGCGTTTCGGAACAGAAAAAAAAAATGTCCAAATGAATGCCCGCCAGTTAAGGGAAAACGGGGTACATTTGCCCTTCCCTGGCGGGCAGCATTTCAGAACAGAAAAAATGCTATTAGTACAACGGTCTTGCAGGCCAGGGTACTAATAGCAATAAGACCCTCGCCACAGGGGCATTACCGAGTCAGGTTCCAGCGAAAAGTCTTCACCCATATGGCACTAAGGCCTCCACTCCAGATTAATCAACTCTTCCAGAATGAGACGCTCTTACAGTTGCACGATGGGGTCTCCAAAGACATGCATGCGATATGTAAGAGCACTTGCTGATTATGTCATGTCATGCTCTGCCATTTGGCATTTTTAACAGACAGTTCTGCCATTTTCACAAACATATGGCACGCATAGAAGTCATGTTTGGTTGTTGATATATTGGGTTTTGATAGTCTGTCCTGATATAAATTTGTGATGAAGGTAGGGTTAGAGGTCTTCCCCTGAGAAAACATTAGATATTTGAGTAAGGCTACAAAAGATGTAGGCATCCCCTCACTGACCAGAATGACTTACAAGCTTCAGTTCGGTGGACCCAGTGTAATGCAGTTTACATTAGAGGGAAAAAGAATGTTGCTAAAAGACAGCTGTGTGAACACTGTTCATGGAGCAAACCGCAAAGCGTATGCACTGACAGATGGATGCTCACAGTTAGGACAACAGGACTGGGGATCAAATAGGCAGCAACACTCCACATTGGTGGTCACCAGTGGCTCCGTTTTGGATTTGGGCCTCAGTAACAATGGGACCACTTGACTACAAGTTGGTGGAGTGTCATGTTGCTACCTGGGACCAGGGAGCCAAGGCTCACCTCAAATGACCAACATGCACACATAGGAAGGTTGTAGCTTGATCAAGCTCAAGTCAACAAGGAGGCCAAATCTCTTGTGTCACACAGGCACTCTCAAATCGCCAATCTATACACTAAACACACATTGAGGAGAAGCATTACAATGGGCCAGAGAGAGAGGGGGCGGTGGAAAGTTGGAGGATGATGACAAGAATGAGAGAGGAGAAAAAGAGAGGCAAGAAGCATGGAAAGAAATGTGAAGGAGGAGTGACAGAGGGGATAGAAAGAGAGAGGAGGTGGAAGAATGAGGAAAGAGAGAGAAATAGGACAACGTTGTTGAGGGAGCAAGGGGAGACCACCGAAAAGAGATAAAGAGAAGAATATCAGAAGTGGGGAGAGGAAAAGGAGTGTAAAAAGAGGAACATCTACTGTTGCATCAAGAAGGGAAGTGTCAAGCGTGAAAGAGCTAATAAAGAGAGGAGGAGAAGAGGAGAGATGTGAGAGAGTGATAATGAGGAATTGAAGAAAGCCTTGAGAGAATTCCAAGCAAGTAGAATCATAGACTGTTTAAAACTCATAAGAGAATAATAGAATTAGTTGGGAGGTGACAGGGGGAACCAGTAGAGAGAGCAGTGACAACTGACCAAGGAAATTGGTACAGGACTGAATAAGGCATGGTGCATCTGGGATAGTGGGACATTTGAGAGCCCTGAGAAGAACCCTGAATGGATAGCTAGGCAGTAGCCAGTGAAACACCACTTCTAGTGGCAACAGCAAGGTCACCAGTGAGATAATATCAAGAAAAATAGAAGGAGAATCGGACAGAGGGAACAGCTCTCTGGTAGCATTCTTACTGGACATGGTGGGAGTATTGAGTCCCTCAAGTACACTGTACATACTTGTCCAATCATCTGGACCCAGCGACTGCTGACTGGGAGGCTCTATGGGTGTCCAGACCAGAAGGCATTCCTTAATGCACAGAAGCACAAGTGTAGGGTTGGTAAAGTAAAAAAATAAAAAAACGACAATCCTTGTGGTAACCATTATCACTGCTGAGCCAAAGACACACCTTGTGTCCTTAAGAACTTTGCACAGAAGCACCAGCCTAGATCCTGGTCAAATATCAAATTCTTGTGGTAACCATGACATACAATATAGGTGGGATTCATGATCGGGATGCTGGTGGATGGCAATATTATTGTTGAGGAATACATCCATGTCTATGAGGGGGATTCTTCCTCTCCTCTTGCTTGTGAGGTTGACAACATTAATTGGGTAGAACAAAGAGTAAATGTTTGCTGCTGTAGACGAGTGCGGGTGACCTCTGACCGGCCCATAGAGCCAGAGCTCGCTCTCAAATACTTTAAGACGATATTGCTGCACCTTGAGGTGGATGGGGTGCAGGATTCTCTTACACCAACACCAGTCAATAAGGAAAACTCAATGGTTTGGCAAAGGGGAGTCCGTTTAATGACAAGTACAAAAAACGGGGAACATGGAGATCAACAGTGATGTGATGGTCCGTCTCGCTTCAACTCCCACAATCTTCATTCAGACAGCAATAGTTATAGTCAAAATTCGTCATCATTGACGTTTAACACTCAAAAGTTTGTCATGCAATTCTATTGGTTAGAAAAATTAACTTAAGTATAGGTGCTATATCTGTTTATGGTAACGGAATGTGAGGATTGGTTAACCCTTATCTGGTGGGCGTCTACGCCCTTCCCTCTAACATTACTCGTGTAGACGTCACTAAAAGTACACCGTCTCATTGGTTCTACTAGCTATAGGACCCTAGATTATTTGGTCCATTGTGATTGGGTTGGCTACATCCCTAAGCATAAATCTCCACTTTAATTAGCAGCATGCAGAATGGTCACCCCGGGTGTAGGATTCCCCAAGATTCACCCAGCCTCCCTTCCATCAATCAGAATTTTATTGCTATGTGTAAATTAGTTGGCTGTGTTCGGCTTCGAAACTATAGTTTCTTGTCAGGAAAAGTTATGGTATCTTCTGCTTTTGGGTGACATCAGACGTTGGTACCTCTTCGCGCCTGGCTGGTCACATGTTAGTACACCGTGAATTTGCTTGGTTTTCCTTCTATTTTGGGCATTCAATTCTCCTTTCGGCCTTGCCACTTGCCTGGGCCTCCTTATCTTGACCTTCACAAGGCAGGCTGCACTGCCCTTAAGTTTCGATTCTCCGAAGTTGCTGCCCGCCTCCCTCTCTTGGTTTGACCTTGACTTCCCAGGCACGAGCTGCTTCTTGCTGAGTTTTGATTCAGGCATCTCTTCGTGCCTTGTGCTAAAACACAAATCCTGGCCTGTTTGACCCTTAGTAACCTGGTTTAGTTCTGCTTTTGTATAAAGTGGACTCGCACTTGTATTATGTGCTTCGTTTTGAGGTAGATTATGTATAATGGCGCATGCCGCTCTATTCCTCTACTAAGCATAGCAAGCCGCACTGTTTTCTTAGTGTCTTGCATTACAAGCATATGTACAGGTTTCAGCTGGTTGAATACCTTCTTCCTGCTTTGCAGTTTAAGTTTCTGTATGTTTCAACATTGTCTCCTCTTCTAATTTCACAATATCCTTATTCATAACATTTCTTCTTTGTGCGTCATCTTTTAGTTGTCGTTCGTTCATCTGTACGTCTGTCCGGGCCCTTGTGTCATCACCATTTGTCTTCAATTAAGGCTTTTTGAATTTCTTCTGGGACGGGGTTTAAGCAGTCTTCATTTCGTGTCATTTGCTGGTAAGTTTGTCTCAATGGATACCTTACTGCCCATGGTTGTCTGGTTATTGGCACTTCAACAGGTATTGGTCTTCTGGTGGGCACTGGGCAGAGCCCTAGTGTGGCTCTCTGCTGGTTTATTTGCTCCACATATGTCAGATATCTTGTTGTGTACGTTCCTGGCACTTCAAAATGGGCGACTGGAGTGCAGGCCATATTTGGGGCCTCCTCTACACTCCCCTCTCCGGTCAATTCATCGACCACTTCCGCTTCCCCCTTGGGATTCATCTCACTTGAGTCTTCTGTATTAATTTCTACTTCATCTTCTTGGTTTGTACATGATGGTTTGAAGGAATGACTCTTTGGAGTCCATATTTTTATCACTCCTTTCAGGCTTCCTGCTGTTTTTACATGTTTGTCTTTGTTCCATGTCATTAGTTGACATTGCCCATTTGGGCTGCAATAGATCAATTTTCCTTTATAATTTCTGCGTTTCCTGGGATACAGAAACTTTGTACCTTCTGGCGTATATTTGGTGGCCTTCACAACGTCTCTTATTTCATCATCAGTCAGGTCTCAGGGCTTCCATCCTGGTTTGACATCGATCATGATCTTCATCCCTATGGCTTTTTTCGCAGTTTTTTGGCATTGTGAGATTATTATCTTAATGACACAAAAACCTAGTAATATCAATAATAGTAGGGCTCCTAGGAACTTGAATGCATCCGCCATCCAATGTGGAACCCATGAAAACAGTGATCCAAACCAGCTGTCATCATCAACTTCGTCCGTTTCGTCGATTATCTGGTTCTGCAGGTTTGTCAGCATACCTATGGCTTCTGTTAAAGTTCAATTTTCTCCGTCATGAGAAGGTATAAATGTGCAACATGATTCTCTGATTTTTGCACAAACTCCTCCGTCCATAGCTGTGATCATGTCAAGTACATATCTGTTCTGGAGGGTTATCAGTCGGATTGCTCTTAACTCTTCCTTGATCGCATTGAATCCTTTTATGGTCATTTTAATGGTCTGCAATAACTCCCATCTGGTTATCTGCAACCATTTAGTGTTTGCTCCAACTTGGAATCCTGGCATGAGGATTGTTGTGAACACTGATTAGGGGAGGCTGAACAGCCTGTGTTCATATGGGATTGCATGAAAAGCTTCTTCTGATTTGGCAGAGAAGTAATTTTCTCTCTTCATTCGGGATACCAGCTCAACAGATCTCCTTTTCCTTAGGTGAGCGACTGCTTTCAGAAAAATGTCAATATTCAGGTCACTTTTTGGGATCACTAGTGCTGGAACGTGGACGTTCACTATTGTGCATATGCCTCCCCAGTTCTTTGGCAGTCTGATGTTTGCTTTGGATCCACACACCCGATAATGATCCATAATTACTGCGGTCCCATGCGTCATACCTGGAGCTTCAAAAATTAATCTGCAGTTCTGATTCTCTCCCATCTTCCTCGTGCCATTGTTCCTGAAGCACAATTTCAGGTTTTCTAGTGGCACTATCTGCAAGGGTCCTCCTCTGTCTTCGACCCATGTCAGTAATCTTGTGAGTCTCGACCATAGAGGTTTGCACAAACTCTGTGAGTTTTCTATTGCTTCTTTGCAGGCTCCAAGGACCATCCATGCTTGGAAGATCACTACTCTTTGTTCCCATCCATTGGGTGAAAGCACTGTTCCCCAAATCAGCATTTGGCCTCTGTTCTTCCAGATTTGAGCCTCTTCTGGAGTTTTTCTTTGGATGTTCAGCCTTGGGTTTATTTCCCATCTTATTCCTGCTCCTTTAACTTCAGGCTTCTCATACTTGATCAAGTGATTCCTAGTGTGGGCTCTATTTCTCGTCTTGATGTCCTGGACATAATCATCTTCATCGGGATAAGCTGCTTCAGCTGCCCATATCAATGAGGCATCCCTTCCCATGAACTGGCCTCTGGTGTTTCACATTGCTGCGTGTGACAGACAGTGTTGTCGGGACATCTATTTCAACAGCCACGAAGATCTTGGATTTCCCCATGCTGTACGGTAGGAGTGCACAGATGAAACACTCTCCTTCTGAATTTTCGTCTTCCAACTTTCTTCATGTGTTGGTACAAAATGTTGTTCCCTAGATGTGCTGTGCTGCACAGGTAATCATTCAGTTCATTATTGTCTTCATGTAGGCTTCTCTTGATTCTTAGTGTCTTCCTGTAGTTTGCTATGAATACATTCCTGAAAGCTTCTGTATGGCTTTTGCTTACTGGAGGGTTCTCAGGTGTTTCGGTCCATGGTGCAGCTCCCTTCATCTGTACCAATGGGATAGGTGGAGGTTTTGGAGCTGTCTCCTTTTCTTCTTGCATTATTTTCCTGCTATTTAGAAGTGCCCTTATCAACCACCAGCCTGATGCTGGCCCAGTGTATGGTTGTATTGTAGGCCTGGTACTTGTCACTCGTGTTGGACTGTGCGTGCTGGGTAGTACAGCTTCTGTTGTTCTGTTCTTCAGTTCCTCTTGTAATTTTCTTACTCTGGCTATGTGCGGTAGTCGAAGATCAACTAACATTTGTGTCTTTGCAGTGAGTTTTTCTGAGGCCACTTCTGTTTTCTTGAGGGGTTCTGATATGACTGCTTTTGTTGGCCTTTCTCTTGATTCTTCTCGGTTTCTCTCATTATTTCCTGGGACTGGTTTTTCAGTAGGCAGTCTCTTCTTCTCTGCTGCTTTCGTTTGCGGTTCTGCTGTTATTGATACTAGGCCTGATTCATGTGCATTCAGTGTGTGTGTGCGAGTAGTTGACAGTACCTTGTCTTCATTATTTTCGAGGCGACCCTGTCTCCGGCTTTCCTGCTGATTCGTTACCACAAGTGTGTGCATATCATTATCAATCACGTTCATTTCAAGTTCATTTACTTTAGCATCAGATTTTCTAGGGACTGGAATGACTATATAAGGTCTGGGTGCTTTTGTGGGTTTCATGCGTACATCATAAGGTGGGTGCACTTAAATTGGAACGCTTTGTGCACCAATAAAAAATGCAGTTCTAATCGTTAATGACAGAAAAATAACGACAATTATAATACATAAGTACATCGCAGTTCGATATGTGAGGCAACAGCATTTTGTTCCAGAGAAGCGGGGGTGCCCCTCTGCTTGTGGGAGGACCAGGTTACTGTTCTGGGCCCCCATCTCGATCATTTGCCAAATGTCAATATTATTGTTCTCCCCCTCTCAATATCGTTCTTGAACAGTTTGTGTCATAAAGTGTCTGGTGCTTCACAAGTGTCCCCCCTCTTGATACAGGATACAGTTCCCTTGCTAGACTATGGAAATAATAGATTAGACTAACTAACTGAGTCACTTTTACTGTGCATGTTCAAAGTAGGTGAGTTCCCAGTCCACCCCCCCGAATCTGCTTCAGTCCTGAGGACATGCTGGACACTGGTCAATATGAAAAAATGGGAAAAATGTCAACGAATACAACAAACAAAGGTTTTGATTCTGCTTCCTCGATCTGTCCCCCGGCGGAAAAGATGAAGTGCCTTACTCTGCTTCCTCGATCTGTCCCTCAGCGAAAAGTTTCTTCAGGATATCCTAAGAAGTCGATGGACATTAGTATTTTTGATTTGAGCTATGATGGCACGCAAGAGCATGTTTAGCTGAGCATTCTTTATTGGATCTCCGGGGAATGTAAGTACATCAACGTTGGTTGGTCTTCCCACTAGCTCTGGAAAGTTCTCAATGAGGTGAAAGAAGACATTGTATGCAAATCTACTGTCTCCTGGTGATAGGGACATGTGTCCTGCCTTACTTGTTTCAGGATTATAGGCTCTTCCCTTGACGTGAACAATGTTTGCAGGGTCCGGTCACGTGGAGTGCGAATAAATAGCTAATTTTGTTCAACAGATTGCTCAAACGTTCCGTGTTTGCTGGATCTCGAATAAAGGTCAGAGTGTCTGTTGTTCTCCAGACAATAGATGGACAGTCTTCGATTATGCGAAAGAAAAGCGTATTGATGAGTTCATCTAGTATCACCTGTGGTGGAAGCATTTGTGTCCTTCTCACTGTACTCCGGGAGCAAAATGAAGGCTTCCGCGATGACAGTAAGCAGGTGCCAGATTACTTTCTCGTTTGCAGGATCTTGTAGAAAGTCTGTGACACTGGTGAGCTTTCCCACCAGCGACGTATATGATACCAATACTAAGTGGAAGTAAGTAAGCACGTCCTTTGTGATGTCTCTGTTGTAGGACACCATAAGTGCTGCCAAATAAAGTCTTGATATGAAATGACTCAGGATACTGTATTTGCTTTCAATGTAAAAGTCCTTGGTCAAAGTTTGTTATAGTCTTTTCCCCAACAAGTCTTAAGTGTGACTTGGTTCAACAGTTCGTGTCAACAAAACGTGCTGTGGCTTATATGCGCAATTTTCTTCTTCATCCTGCAACTAGCATGCACAGAGTGTCTGTTTTTTATGTCCTTATCCCCTTTTTGGTTAGAGGAAATGTCCAAGTTAAGCCACAACTTGCAAAAGGGTTCTTTGTCTTTGCTTTGCTGCTCATGCGTCCTTCTTCCTCGTCATGGATCTGGTCTGCACGTGCTGTGGTTCTTCCCTGTTGTCTGTAGTCTCTTCGCGGTGGGGTGCAGGCAGAGGGCTTTCTCCGATATAGGGGTTAATGTCATTGTGAAAATTCCATGTTCTGCTGCCCTGCAGTTTCACAGCTGACGGAGTGCAGTACTCCACGATGAAAGGACCATTGAATCTTGGCTCGTCCCACCTTGTCCTCGTGTGGTTCCTCACTAACACAGTATCTCCAGGGAAGACGAGTGCAACACGTAGACCTTGAACTGGGTCTGTTGCAGTGTCTCCCTCTGTGTTTTGTCCTGCGCTGCACCCTTTTCGTCGTCGTTGCAGCTGGTCTGAAAGTACAGTAAGGCTGGATGTGATGCAGTTCAGGTATTTTTGCATTTCGGATCCCAGGACCTCTCGGGTTGACTGGGCATCACATCTAGCTCTGGCTCGAGGGGTTAGGGTGGTCCTCATTCTTCTTCCTCTGACTATCTCGTGTGGCGTAAGGTGATGGTCAGAGCCTGGTTGGTTCTGAAGAGCATACAATGCCAGTGGAAGGCAGTGCAACCATTCCCTCTTTAGAGTAAGCTTCAACTTGGCTATTCTTTTCTTTAAAAAGCCATTGAGCCTCTCACAAACCCCATTAACTTTAGGATGATGCGCCGACGAGAACTTGTGCTTTATGCCAAGCAGCAAGCTAATCTGTTCAAAGACGGCATTTACAAGATGAACCCCATTAACTGATCTCATTACTTCACACACCCCCCACCTATGGAACACGTCCCTCACTAGGAATTTGGCCGCACAGGTAGAGTTTGGGTTTGTATATGGACCTGCTTCTATCCATCAAGAGAATGGACACAACACGAAATTAAGTATCTGTACCCGTTACATACTTGAATCATGTCGACATAATCGACATGTAAGTGCTGAAAAGGCCTATTTGGCCGGGGGATGACTCCTCTCACTACTTTTAATGTGTGCCCAGCTGTGAATTGCTGGCAGATTATGCAGTTCACCATAAAGAATGCAACTTGCTCAGCTAAATTCGGTATGAACCAGTCTTCCGCGAGCGTTGCTGCTAGATTCTCTTTTGACATGTGCATCGGGTAATGTAACTGTTCCAATGCTATTTTTAGAAGGGCTACAGGCATTACTGGTTTACCAGTGCTGTATTGCTGCCATAATCTGTCAGAGGTGTTTAAAGAACACCCTTGACATTTCCACAGGATCTTCTCATCCTGCGGTGCCTTCCCTTGAAGCTCCATTCTCATCCTGCGGTGCCTTCCCTTGAAGCTTCTCTCATGGGTGCACGCCACTTCCACTTCCATAACCGTCTCACTTTTGGATGCCATACGCTTGGCCTCTGTGTCTGCTGCGTGGTTTCCGCGTGACACTTGACACAAAATCTGTCCACTTCGTGTGGGCGGCGCGACACGACCGCTATGTCCACTGGGTGCTGTAGTGCCTTGATCAGCCTGTCCAATAAGGCTGCGTGCTGCACTGGCGTGCCGTCCGCTCGGAGGTAGCCCCTCCTTTTCCAGCGCACTAAGCCTGCGCTAAGCCTGCGTGCACTGTTGACGTCACATAGGCGGAGTCACTGTACACAGTTACTTCCTGGTCTGCCTGATTCTCGATGGCGAGTATCAATGGCAATAATTCTGCAGCGTGTGCTGAATAATGAGATGGTATTCGTGCACTGACGAGCACTCGAAATTCCCCATTTGCTATATGTTTCAACACAGCAATGCCTGTGTATCTTTGCCCATCACTTTGTTCGATTCTCGAAGACCCGTCAATAAAGACGATCTCTCCTCCTGCCAAGGAATTTTATTTTACCCTGGGGATTTTATCATAGAATTATTCATAGTTTGCACAGTCATGTATCGGCTCTCCTTCATTGACTGGCTCTGCTATGAACGTAGCTGGGTTCACTATTTTATATCAGACTATTTTAATCGATGGATTTGATATGATCACTTCATAAGCAGAATCTCTCTGAGATGTCAATGTGCCCTTTGGTTTCTCTAAAATGGCAAATAATGAATGCTCGACGTATAACGTCACAGAACATCCCATTACAATGGTTGTCGCATTCTCTATGGCGAACGCTGCAGAAGCCAAACTTTGTTCACATGGGAATTGACCTTTCATTACTGGGTCCAGGTTCCCACTGTAATATGCCAGGGGCTTGTACCCCAACGAGGTTCTTTGAGCGAGCACTGTCGTCATAACGCTGCCATCTGTGTGCGAAAACAGGTAGAATTCCTCTGCATAATTAGGAATTCCGAGAACTGGAGCTGTACAAATCATTCTCTTGAGTTCAGCAAACCCTTTTTCCATTGCCTCAGACCTTTCAATCTTTCCCTTTGTCACTTGGGCCTTCTTTAGGGCTTGAAGTAAAGGCTTAGTATACAAGCTGTAATGGAAAACCCATGCCCTAACATAATTGCATAGGCCTAGAAAGCTCTGCATTTGCTTTATCATGTGTGGCTTAGCCAAGTTCAAGATGGCTTCAGCCCTTTCTGGGGTCACCTTCTTGTACTCATGTGAGATTAGTTGGCCTATGTATAGCACTTCCTGTTGACAGTATTGTAACTTTTCCTTGTCAACCTTATATCCTTTCTCAGCCAGTATAGTCAATACCTGAACAGAATCGGTCTGCATTGCTCTTCTGTGGTACTGCAGATTAGAATGTCATCCACATACTGCAAGACAACACTTTCTAATGCGATATTGATTAGGTCCATCTGTAGGACTCTATTGAAAATGGACGGGGACTCTCAGTACCCCTGTGGCAGCCTTGTGCTTTTAAGAGGCATTTGTCCGAACGTGAATGTCGTCAGATCTTGTGAGTCACGGTGCAACGGGATTGAGAAAAAGGCATTTTTCAAGTCATTCACCGTGAAGTATTTTGCCTCGACGGATATATTACATAGGATTGTAGCCGGGTTAGGGACTAAAGGGAACTCGGCCTCAACAATATTGTTTAATGCTTGTAAATCCTGGATTAAACGCCAAGACCCCTCCCTTTGATTTTTTGACAGGATAAACCGCCGTATTACATGGTGACTCTGACGTCACTAAGATGCCCTGGTCCATCATGGCAGAAATTGTCTTCGCGAACCCTTCATCCACCTCTCTGGACATGGGATACTGTCGGGCTCTCAGTAAAATTGCTCCTGGTTTCAGTTTAATTTTCACTTCTCCCACCCCCTTCAGGAGGCCTACGTCATAGGGTCCTGTAGTCCATACTGAGACAGGCACTTCAGCTATATCCTCATCAAAATATTCTGGACGCTTCAGTGCCAACATCATTCTCTGAGGCACTTCTCTCCTAATCATTTTAACCCAAAATACGAGACTCACTTTCACCCTTGTATATTCTGAGTCTGGTTGCTCGTCAAACAGATCGTCATCGGTCACTCGATACCCTTCTTCAATGGCGATAATCGCGCACCATTGTCAGCCTTCATCATCGTAACCTTCAACCAATGCTACTTTCCTTCGTACTGCACCTGTGTATATCATCAAGGGAAATACTTGTCCCTCTTCCTCATGCATAGGTATCCTTGGTCTGAATAAAAATTCATCAGGGGTTCTCATGACTTTGTCTGCAAGGCCTGGCAATCCCGCATGCCATATGCAAAAACATCTGGCTCCAGCGGTATAGCCCTCATGGCTATGTGTCCTGAGTATGCTCTAATCATTTTGCATACATTTGAATAGTGCATTCCTGGAGTGGAGCATACTATTCCCTCCTCCGTGAACAAGATTATCATGTTCAATTTTGTCATTAAGTCTCGACCCAAAATGTTTACTGGGGTCTGACGTGAATATAATAAGGGTACATTCATTTCACAGTCTGCTATGGAGACTGGGAGAGCATCTGTAAAGGGAACTCGACTGTGAGCTCCTGTAAAACTCTGAGTATCTATGGCCTCGCCGGATAAGGAAAACTTTCCTTCACATATGCACAAGCGTGTTGCACCCATGTCAACTAGGAAGGAATATTCTTTACCCCCTATAACGACATTCACCTTAGGTTCCCTATGAGGGTCTGGTGTCACTGATAGGATAGAGCACATCAGGATTCCCAGTGAGCTGTCCTACTTTATATATAGGTTCGGCCCACGGTGCACTTGCGGATTTTCCCCATTCCCAGTGTTGCTTCCCCTTCCAAGGTTTTGGACCTGCGCTGTACTCATCGTGTGTGACACGTGCAACGGTGTCTGATGGGATTGTCCTTGTGAAAAATGTCCCATGTTCTGTGGTTGTACCCCTTGTTGTGCACCTTGCTGCACACCTGGTGCTTGCTGCTGCACCATGTGATTCTGTGCAACGGCCTGTTGTGAGACTGCAGGTGGATTCACCGTGCCTGCTACCATTCCTTGGCTATTCTGCCACATGCCTTGATTTCTGCATGTGCGCGCCAAATGCCCTCTCATTCCACACAGCAAACGTACTGGCAGTGGTCAGATTATTTGTCCATTTGACATATCTGGATTACCCATTTGCACGTTTTGAAAGCCTCCTTGATTACTTTGGAAACCTCCCTGATAACTCTGCCATCCTCTTCTTCTAAATCCTATTCCCCTCGGGTAAACTCCTATGTTACCCTGGTTATTCTGTTGCGGGTAGGCCACCTGTTGAATGTTTTGTTCAACTGTGTTAGTTAGCATGGCTCCTTCAAGAGCATACTTCGATAATTTCTTTTGCACCAGCTTCGCTTCTTCACCCTTTCGAGTTGCCTCCTTTTTTCGTTTCTTTTCTTGCAACAATCTACAGTAATGTGCGATAGTTAACTGTATTTCAGCTGAAGGTTTAGCCTCAACTCCTACCAATTTCTTAAGCTGTTTTTGTACTGGTTCTGGCAACCCTTGGCACAATATGTGGTAAACCACAGGTATAGATTTCGTCCAAGATTCATGCGTTTCGAGCACCCACTCATCTTGGAAATTCTGGATATAAATTAACAGATCTTCTGACTCCTTCATTTTTTGAGTCATTATAGCTCCCATATGGGAATTGTCTGGGTAAAGCACTCTTAGTGCTTTCCATACTGCAGCTCTGCAATTATTAAATGGCGCTCCGTCGTGCGCAGTGTTAATTGTGGTTACACCAGGGTACCCTGCCCGTGTCCACACATCGTCTGCTCTCTCACCAGTTATGGTGATCAGGAGACCTTTAATGTCCCCTATAGCTAGCGTGGTTTCCCCTGTCATTTTTTCAAACTCATGTATCCACTTTCCGGCGCCCGATGTTAGCATTGGAAGCTTGTTCTTCAGGTTTTCTCTATCCATGTGTGGCCATGGACTATATTGCGGTCTTGCTCCCCCCTTTTCTAGTAGCGGAAATTGGAATGCACAGCCTTCCTTCTTTTCTCTCATAGTTCTCCTGTCTATCGCAGGAGTAATATTCCCACATCGCCGTCTACCTGGCAATGTCCTCAATCTGTCTACATAGGGTGGTGACGACACCCGCCTCTAATCATAAGGTACCCCTTCATGTCAGTCAGACTGTGCGGCCTACTCTGATGCCCTCGGTGCAGATTCGCTAGCATCTGACCATTGTACCCCTCTTTCCCTTGGGAGATGTCTTTCGCTCCTTCTCCCTTCATAATTTGCCTCGCGTTCCTCTCTTTCAGAGTCGGACATCGTTTGTTCCCAATTCGCGCAACTTCTTGTGTCATCATTGTTTCTGTTTATTTCTAATCTATCCAGGGATGGCTCTCTATTCCAACTGCTTCGGGTGACATCCTCAGTGTCATACAGCTGAGTACTTTCCAAGCACTCGTCCCCCCCTCTCCGTGGGATATTTGCGCTAGCCCCATTTCATCATATATTTTATCGATCGTTTCCCCGATGCTTCTGGTGTCGAAGTCATCTTCAATATTTGCCCTAGATGGGCCTGGTACTGAGTCGTACGCAGAAAATAATTCTTCAATGTCTTCCCAGTCTAGCACTGGATCAGGTTTTTTAACTTCCCTCTCCAGAAATTCGAGATCGCGTGCCCTCTGTCTGCGCTTGCGTTCAGTATCGTCATCAAATTCTTTGCGCTTCCTCGCCTCTTCTCTGACTCTATCTTCTTCCCTTCTCTTTTCATTTCTACGTTCATCTGCCCTTCGAACTTCCTCATCCTTTCGTCTCCTTATCCTTTTTTACGTACCCTTTGCTCTTCTTCCAACCTTTGCTGTTTCTATCTGTCGTGGTCATAGGCTTCCCGCTGTTTGCGATCAAGCTGTTTTTCTTGCTCTTCGCAATATCACTGTTCTCGCCTCAGCATATCTTTCCTTCTTATCCTTTCGTCACTTAACTCCTTCTCTTTCTCTTTTCTCTGTGCCTCCTCTAACCTCTCTTTAGGTCTCACATCATCACTTCCTTTCCCATCAAATTTCAATAAGATTTGTCCAACCATCCATTTATCTTTTGTGAATGCTATCTCATCAGTTCTGGCCTCACTTCCTTTCCACTTCTTTCCCTCTCTCTCCTTATCGAGAGATGTACTTGTCTGTGGCTGATCCCTTCCTTCATCATCGCGTCTCCCCTTGTCCCTCAGGACTATGGAGGTGAAATTCTTGTCCTTATCCTTCCCTTGATTATCATCACAACTCTAAGTAGCTGACTCATAAGCGGGGTTGCTATACCCTGTGGCTGCTTTAAGCTCCCTTAATGGGTAGAGTTCCTCGGGCTTACTCTCTTCGGGTTCTGTTTCAGGTGGGGCAGGTGGCGCGGTAGACGTCTCACCCCCCTCCGTGCATAACATTTAATATCCAGTCTGCCGGAGGCTCTTCCTCCTTTGGCTGTTCAAACATTTCCCAAAGTTCAAGAACAGCAAGGCATTTTTCTAGCTTCTTGCCTGTATATGTGGCATGCGAGTATGTCGTCATATGTTGTAAGACGGCTTTAGATAAAGACCCATTTTGTGGCCATGGTATAAACATCTTGTGGGCGGTACCCTTAACCCACTCAGTGCTATATTTCTTAAGCTTTGGTGCATGTTCCGGCAGTGTGCTAATGGAGTAATGTCTTCCATGCTTACATCTGTTTCTGTTCCTCTTATACAATTCTTTTCAATGCTTTCATGCAACCTTAACACTTCCAACAATATGAGTGAGCACCAAACACTGCAAGCTCCAATCCAATTTTTTCTGCCAAAATCTTTTATATCACCAATTTTACTTAAAAACATCAATCGTGTGTGATTCCATCTCAACTATCGAATCGCGTAAATCTTAACCAGGTCTCACAAAAATTCCTCCACATGTGATGGCACAACAGAACATGTAAAACAGGCACTTAACAGACTAGAAAGACACCAGCTGGACACAAAAATCTCTGCCTCTAATCATTACGCATACATGGAGTTTAAACGAACCCTGTTCACGAGGTCTTAAAACGTGGTGGTAGCCTAGTCGTTCCCTATTATGTGGGACTCTGAGTTCACGTTTCTTCTGACCGCTATATTAAAGCGCAGGAATAAGGCATATCCTCACTCTTCTCAGGTGTCCGCCCTGGTATCCTCTCTCTTATCGGGTGTCTACCCCGGTAACCTCTCTCTTCTTGGGTGTCTACCCCAGTAACCTCTCTCTTCTCGGGTGTCTACCCCGGTAACCTCTCTCTTCTCGGGTGTCTACCCCGGTAACCTCTGTTTATTCAATTATTCTCGAGTCATTATCCCCTTATATATATATATATATAGTCTTCTCTAGTTCTGACGATTTTGTTTTTCCACCTCCCTCTGTTACCTTTTCCCTTTACTTGTTCTAAAGCCTATGACATTTGCCAAAGCACTCAATTTTTGTTTCACTCACCGTTCGCATCGTTCCTCTCTGGACCCTCGGGATCACCGCCTCCATTACCGCCTCCTTCAGTTTTTGGCCTGATTCGCTGCCCGTAGGAATGGGAAGGGATATGGTTTTTAAAACGGGTCCCTTCAGGCCCCACTGCAGTTTTGCATCAATTATACTACCATTGTCCACGGGAAGCTTCACAGCAATCTACTCAGCCGAATGGCGAAGGACTTGTGATATTGCCGAAGACCTAGAGTTACTTCGTGTCGATGGTAAATAGGTGTCTTATTTTAATCAATAATCAATAATCAATAATCAATGGTTTCCAACCGTCCTCTGCTACCAAGTGTAGACGAGTGCGTGTGACCTCTGACCGGCCCATAGAGCCAGAGATCGCTCTCGAATACTTTAAGATGAGATAGCTGCACCTTGAGGTGGATGGGGTGCACCATTCTCTTACTCCAACACCAATCAATAAGGACAACTCAATGGTTTTTCAAAGGGAAGTCCGTTTAATGACAAGTACAAAAAACGGGGAAACATGGAGATCAACAGTGATGCGATGGTCCGTCTCGCTTCAACTCCCGCAATCTTAATTCAGACAGCAAAAGTAATAGTCAAAATTCGTCATCATTGACGCAAAAGATTGTCATGCAATTCTATTGGTCAGAAAAGGTAACTTGAGTATGGGTACTATATCTGTATATGGTAACAGAGTGTGAGGATTGGTTAACCCTTATCTGGTGGGCGACTACGCCCTTCCCTTTAACATTACTCATGTAGACGTCACTAAAAGTACGACGTCACATTGGTTCTATTAGCTATAGGACCCTATCTTATTTGGTTCATTGTGATTGGGTAGGCTACATCCCTAAGCATAAATCTCCACTTTAATTAGTAGCATGCAGAATGGTCACCCAAGTGTAGGATGCTCCAAGATTCACCCAGCCTCCCTTCGATCAATCAGCATTTTATTGCTATGTGTCAATTAGTTGGCTGTGTTCAGCCTCGAAACTGTAGCTTCTTGTCAGGAAAAGTTATGGTATCTTCTGCTTTTGGGTGACATCAGACGTTGGTACCTCTTTGCGCCTGGCTGGTCACGTGTTAGTACACCGTGAATTTGCTTGGTTTTCCTTCTATTTTGTGCATTTAATTCTCCTTTCGGCCTTGCCATTTGCCAGGGCCTCCTTATCTCGACTTTCACGAGGCAGGCTGCACTGCTCTTAAGTTTCGATTCTCCGAAGTTGCTGCCCGCCTCCCTCTCTTGGTTTGACCTTGACTTCCCAGGCACAAGCTGCTTCTTGCTGAGTTTCGATTCAGGCCTCTCTTTGTGCCTTGTGCTAAAACACGAATCCTGGCCTGTTTGACCCTTAGTAACTCGCACTTGTATAATGTGCTTTTTCTGAGGTAGATTATGTATAATGGCGCATGCCGCTCTATTCTTCTACTAAGCATAGCAAGCCGCACTGTTTTCTTAGCGTCTTGCATTACAAGCATAGGTACAGGCGTCATCTGGTTGAATATCTTCTTCCTGCTTTGCAGCTTAAGTTTCTGTATGTTTCAACATCGTCTCTCCTTCTAATTTCATGATATCCTTATTCATAACATTTCGTCTTTGTGAGTCATCTTTTAGTTGTCGTTCGTTCATCTGTACGTCTGTCCGGGCCTTTGTGTCATCACCATTCGTCTTCAATTAATGCTTTTTGAGTTTCTTCTGGGACGGGGTTTAAGCAGTCTTCATTTCGTGTCATTTGCTGGTAAGGTTGTCTCAATGGATACCTTACTGCCCCTGGTTGTCTGGTTATTGGCACTTCAACAGGTATTGCTCTTCTGGTGGGCACTGGGCAGAGCCCTAGTGCGGCTCTCTGATGGTTTATTTGCTCCACATATGTCACATATCTCGCTGTGTACGTTCCTGGCACTTCAAAATAAATGGGCAACTGGAGTGCAGGCCATATTTGGGGCCTCCTCTACACTGCCCTAAACGAGTAGTTAATAGATATTGCTTTCATTTACACACAGAATAACCATTAATGAGATAGCAACTTGCCCTGTGATTGCATTATATCTGATCTGGAGGCTACTGCTGTTTGGTATCTAGTCTGTGTTGGAATTCATCCTGCAAGAGGGTATATGGTCTACTTAGGACTGTAATTGTCTTCCTAGCTTGAATAGCTCGTCACCTGGACCATTTTGTTCTGAATCATACTTAAGTTACAGTGAATTATACCTAGTCATTATTACTGGACAAAAGACCATCATGTCTAATTTTCCCCTCTCCTGCCAGTTACCCATGTTCTACCCAGGCATACTTCTATAGACGTCCAACTCTTGTCACCCGACACTACTGTGAGCTGGTTTTGAAAGCACAGTGCTCTCCCCTGATCTGCGGATTGTTTGCTTACAAACTAATCTGGTGAAAGCCTCCACTCTTTTAGGGCCAATTTGAGCTCCTCTCAAGTCCATCACACTACCACTCACCATTCAACTGGACCTAATGCCTTCAACGATTCTAGATATTACCATCACGAGAAATGTCTGAGCTAAACCGAACTGTTCTCTCGTGAGTTCTACATTCATGCTTATCAATAACCTATAACATATGAGAAGTATGCATCCCTACTCAGATAACCATTTCACCCCCACTCATTTTCATTGTTTTTCTTCTCTGATTTTCGTCATTCTTTTGTCTTTTTTCTCTTTCCTAACTCTTCCTCCCTAAACCTCCCCTTCCTTTCTGCTGACTAAGGTCTGTCAACATCCTGGCAGTGTCAGAATATGCCACCTTTCGGAGAAGGCCAGGTGCTGTAGGAACAATACGGTGGTGAATAGTGTAATATAAATATGGATAACATAACATAAAATAACAAACATGTTTAACAGGATGAGTAACTTCAAGACATACCCCATGTGGTGGAAAATGACTAACTAACCGTGTCAGTATGTGGGAAGTTATCTATGTAACAAAACTAAAAGTAAGGGTCCTCGTCACATGCAAATAAATAGTCTTCAGTCTAAATTCTAAGTAGCTAACTGGTCCTAGCACTTCATAAAAATACCTAACTCAAAAAAAGAAAAGGGGGGCTTGTTCAATACCCTCGCTGTGGACGTCTGCCTGGCCCAATTGTATTTTGCTGGTTCCAAGTCTTTAAAGTTCTTGTAGATTATCTTCACACATTTTTTATCACAATCCTTTTGGAAAATCTACAACTATCTTCTGTAAGGGTTTCCCTCTCCCTCTGATAGGGAAACAGTTTCCTATGTTAAAATGTTCCAATCCCTCAAAGATGACTTGAAAACACACTTCTTTCTTTCCCATGCTTGTAGAATTGGGACTTGCCCAAAAGTATGTTTTCTCTGTGTAAAAAAGTCTTATCTCTCAGTACACACTTTAATTTAGTGTTCTTGCCCAGTCAAATAAAACCGCTCCCTGTGATTTATGCACTATGCTGTCCATGTTGTAGAGTTTTCTGCTTCCCTTTACTCTGTATCAACATGGTACATATCTCTGTGCTTGATTGACACTATTGGCAGTTACTACAACTTTGATATACAGTTTCTGTGGGCCTCATCAGCAGTCTGGGGTCGTACCGCCGGGAAACCGCCAGCGCAAAT
Organism: Ambystoma mexicanum; assembly: GCF_040938575.1. Classification (NCBI taxonomy): domain Eukaryota; kingdom Metazoa; phylum Chordata; class Amphibia; order Caudata; family Ambystomatidae; genus Ambystoma; species Ambystoma mexicanum. Next base: position 1,141,937,420 of record NC_090937.1, read on the forward strand.
AGCGTCACTGCTACTCGGTTTGGCGCTATTAGTGTTGGATCACGGGTAGCGCTACAGCGATAAGTTCCCATTCCCCATTGATCCATTGGATGGTCGGACAGTAATTGTGCCGGCAGTAAAAGTGACGAAAACGGCCAAAAATGGGCTGTAAGGGGACATTTTTACCTTCAGCAAAAAGCTGCAGGTAAAACTCCCACTTACCGCCAAATCATAATTGGACAAACCCTTAAGCAGCAGTAATAGCGTTACTGCCGCATTTAAGGGCTAAGGCCGAACTCATGATGAGGTCCTGTATATTTTCCCACTCTTATTTAGTGAGGGATGTGTGCCAGTGTCACTCTCTTGCCTCAGATTACATTTTGAGTTAGATGGGCCAGGTGCCTGTTATGTTATCTTGACCGTTTGGAGTATTGACAGCTATTCCAGCCTTTCAGTACAATGTTTGTATTGTTTGCTCTCTGGCCCAATGGGGCTGTGTGCACGTTACATTTGTTTTGGATTTCGTACCTGCGTCGGTTTCTTTTTTTTTAATTATTATTTTTTTTTTATTTGGTTTGTTACAAATCTTTAAAAAGAATTACACATCCTCACATTACACAATATCCATCCTGGACAAGATAAAATAAAACTCGCAGCAATTTTAGAACAGCGTTTCGGAGTGCAATATTCATTAGTTAGTTCGATCCATCACCAGTTTAGATCAGAGATAAAGCATTCCGTGCAATAATGGCTTCCAGAAAAAAATCAATGTTATAGTAAGCCTTCTATCGCTTTCATCGAAAAGTACTTGCCACCAGTCCTCTAGGCTTAGTGATGGGCGTGCACTGCTGAATTTCCCCAGATGATTACATCTTTCACTGGATAAGGCCGGGCACAGCATTATTAGGTGTTTAAGCGTTTCCTCTGATTCATTACATAATCTGCATGATTTCAATATGGGAGCATCATTCACCCATAAATTAGTACGTTCTCTCGACTGAAACACATTTAGACGAAATTTCATGTAGATTTTCCTTCGGTTTGAATCCAGAAATTTCACTAAATAATTTTGAATTTCATTGACGCTTCTTTTCTGGGGAGGAACGTTTTTCATTATACAATGTTTTTGACATTGCTCACCCGTTAAGATCCAATCCTGTCTCCACAACTTTAACTTCACATAGTTAGGATTTGTCTGAAGTGTGTGAATGTCGGTGCCCAGTTCCATCAACATTACTTTGGAACGCTCAACCCACATAGAGGAAACGGACAAAGTCGTTGTCTGGTTCGCTTGGTTCAATATCTCAAATTGTGGGCATAGCGAAGAAAGTGTTATTTTTTTCGATACATGTTAAGCGTAAGCCAGCAAACTCTTGCATTGAGTGAGATCAGGCTAAGCTCATGTCTGATGCAAGCTGTCGGTGTACCCCAAGGAAGATATAAGACACGTGACCAAAACAAATTTTCCAAGTTGTTCCATAGATCAGCAGAGCACCCGAGGCCGCACTCCATTCCGTAAAGAAGGGCAGGTACAACTTTTTGTTTATAAAACGATAACACCGGTAAAAGTGAAAATGTGCCATTTTTTTTGTTAAGCCAAGTGGCTTGTATTGCCAATTTCTTACATTTCACTTTGATGTTGTTGACCCAAGGTGCATTGTTTATGTTAGAATTCAATACAGTGCCCAACTATTTAATTTGCGATGTAGTTGCTAACATTTTGTCGCCCAAGTGCCAACGAAATTTTTGTCAGGGTCGTGCATGAGACCCTTGTAACTTTTGCAGTACTATAATGTCAGATTTGGTAGTAGACCGATCGGAGTTGAGTCAATCAAAATGAGATCATCTGCATAAATCATGTGGCCCATATGACAGCCATTGATTTTCGGAGGGAATGTGGCAGCTTCCTTCAGAGTTTGATCAACGTCTGACAAAAAGAGATTGAAAATGATTGCCGCTAAAGGGCAGCCTTGTTTTACCCCACAAAATGTATCAATGGCCACAGACAGCCTGCCCGTTTTATCAAGCCTGATAAGTATATTTGTGTTGGTGTGAAGGTCTTTTATGGCAAGGAGTAAACTGGCAGGACTGTTCCATTTAGACATCTTTTACCATAATATTTGTCAATTAATACTATCAAATGCTTGAGATAAGTCGATGGATGCGATGTAAATTTTGCCACCAGCTTGCACGTTATTCATTTTCAACAGATTAATTAACAGAAGGTTTAGGGTACAACCAAAACCTTTTATAAACCCGGTTTGTCTGATGTCTGTATGGTTACTAGACAATGACCATCTTCACAGATCTCATTGTAAGAAGGTTGCATAAATATTCCCCAAGACATCGAGCAAAGAAATTGGACGGTAATGACTAGGATCAGAACGGTTGCCTTTTTTAAAGATTGGATTAGATAGTAGCACTTTTCCACGAAGATGGTGTTGTGGCAGTAAGAGCAATCTTAGTAAAAAGATTGTGGCAAAAATCGGTCCATTCCACAGGGTTTTGCTTCAAGGTGAAATTAGTCAAGCCGTCAGGCCCAGGGGCCCTAGATGAACTTAGTTTTGTAATCGTCTCAAGAATGTCAGATTTCTCAAATTTTAGATCCCAATTATTCAACTCTGGCACAGATGATACGCTAGTATCGCCCTTGATACTATAAAGTTGTGTATAATTGTTAATCCAGGTTTCCTTGGATACCATGTTCTCTTGCAAGGCATCTCGAGGAGCACTAAGATTATTTATAAGGTTCCAAAAGTCACAGGTATTTTTGTTTGCTAGTTTTGACATCATGGCTTCTGCATCAAGTTGGAGCAAGGGTGCTCTATGCTGTTTTAGTCAGTTTTTATATGATTGCTTTATTTTTTTCCTTTGCAAGATGGATGCACTGGTCAAATCTTTTGAACAACGTCGAATCTCCATTCTCATGATGCGTTTACGTTTCAAGATATTCAGGTCAAAGACATGAGTTTGTTGAAACGTTTGACATCGAGAACCTTTGTTGGTCTCTTTGTACTGCTTTAATAAATGTCGATATTCAATTTGATTCAGTTCCCTCAAGAACGCTTGATTTAGGTTCTTTACCTCTTTGTTTTTTAGGTGCAGACGGATCCTGTTTGATTCTACAGAGATGTCATGTTTCCAGTATGCACCCGTCTTGCCTGTCGCAGCAATTACCAGTTTTAATAGATTGTGATCACTTTCTTTTTTTTCAACCACCTGAAGTGACTCCACCCAGGAATGAAGTTCATCAGAAACATAAAAGTAATCAAGATTAGATTTTTGTGACATCCTTTTCCAGGTAGGTTTCGCAGGGATGTCTCCAATAGTGCATCCGTTAAGCATTGGCATGCCTCGTGCAGACATCTCTGCAATCCACAACAATGCATTATTTTGAGTGGTGGTGATGGCATTCGATGTCTTTGTTTGTGCTTTTAGGCAATCGATATTTAAGTCGCCACACAGAATAATTTTGGCCGACAATTCCTTTTCGTAGATGGTATCAAGAAGGATTCAATAAATACGTTTGCACTGATCGCTTGATGTTGCCAATACACATTAATAATTGAGATTATGTCCTCAGAGCGTTTTACTGTGTTTTCTAGTTTAACAGATGCTAGTTGAACATAGGGTGTTATGTTGCTACTCTCTTTAATTTGATACCCAGAGCTTTTTCTTATCATGATCAATAGACCAGCCATAGCTCTACCTGTTTTGTTTTGAATCGCAGGGTTTAAAGCCACTTCAAACTCATCACACAATGGAAGTTGTGATAACCACGTCTCCTGAAGACACACAATGGTTTATCCCTTGAGCCAAGAGTAAGTAAACAGGTGGCTAAACCCACGGAAATTCCATGATGCTAATGACAGGAAAGTTCAGTTTTCGGGCCTTGAACGTTACCTTCGATGGGGGTTGGCCAAAGATTTAGCAACCCAATCCCATTCGTTCGACTGTAATGTTCCCACTCCGTTGATATCCGTAGAAGTGTTATTTTTTGCAGCTTGTCCGCCAGATGAAAAGGTTATTTGAATTTGTTTGCTCATCGAGGAAGCTTTTAATATCTTTAAGGGCAACCCGTCGTCAACATTAGGCCCCTTCGATAGGCAAAGTGATGTCCCCATGAGATGAGTTGTCTCTGGGCCACCAAGGAACCCAGCAGCGTGCTTATGTTGTAAGGGGGATACAGATGGAATTAACCTGAATAAAACACCATCTTTTTGAGACGGCAAATTGGCTTCCAATGGAGTTTGATCTTCTCGGATATCAAAGCCCATAGATAAAAGAACTGATGCAGAGTCCAAAAGAATATTGCGTACAATCCCTGAATCAATATGCAATCACACACTATCATTTTGTGGTTCTTTATAGAATTCCACGGTTCCAATGCCCCCAGTTTCAATTGTGCGAAGATTTGGAACATAATGGAATAGTCGGAGGACATTGTTCCGATTTAGTGTGAGGCCATCATTAGTAGACACTATACGTTCCAAGATCAGTTGATATTTAAAAATGGGCTTTTTAGGGATTGGCAATTTTGATTGATTCTTCACAAAAGAAACCTGTTTCGTGCCGTGCATGTTTGTTGAAGATCTTAAAACGAGATCCATCTTGGTTCCACTTTCCTGTATGTTAACAACCATCATGTCAGTGGAAACGGTTGGAGAACTCCCTATTGGTTTATTCACATTACTGAAGTTTAATTCCTTCGATTTGCCATGTTCGTACACTGGTAGGTTTTTCCATCTTTCTCCCAGAGTAAGAACCTTTGAGCTTTCAGGTTTTGAGTTTACAACGGCCTGGGATTCTTTCGTGGACACAATAACACAATGCCTTGAATTTTGCGTGGATTCAAGGGGGGGCGGTGTTAGGAAGAGAAGTTTCAACCAATTCAGAAGGGTTTATGTCATTAGAAGCTTTGATCAAGGCTTCTGTCAATTTTTCAGGGTCATCATCATGATCGCGTGTTGATAGGTCTAAAAGATCTACAACCGATTCCGGCGATCTAATCGCGATTGTATCAGAGATGACACAAGGGACAGACTTATCTGAAGCAACCAAATTGTCCTTTTGTTCTTTGTTGCTTATGACAGGATTGAGGGCGAAACTTATGGCCTTTAGGTTTCGCAGGAACTTACGAGAACCATTCATAGCACGAGATTTCCTCTCGATTACATTTTTTGATTTTTTTTGCTGATCCACTTTGACACTCTGTTGTTTGGCATCTGGTTGGATCTTAGTGTTAAATATGGCAAACAGAGCCTCCTGAACCTCTATAGTATCAGCGGCCTGCGCAGTTGCATTGGCTACCAGAACCTGTTTAAGGTTAGCATGAGCACTGTTAATTTGTTCTAAGTCAACCAAAAGTTTGTTGACAATTTCAATAGAATTCCGCCTATCTGAAAGAGTAATCAAAGAAGAAGCAGAAAAGACAGAGTCCATTTCGAGGCCACACTTGCCTAAATGGCGATTAAATTGCTCAGGGGACACAGCTGAGACAAGCACATGCTCTGAGGGGAGCTGACATGAAAGTGGTGCTTGCAATTTTCCAGTCGCTAAACGGGCCAAAAAATCCAGTCTAGGTACAGCAACACCGCAGTAGGCACAATTGGAGCAGCATTTGGCCCTGAGTCTTTCACAACCTTCATGTGCAATTTTATTTGTTTTGCCAAGTCACTGTCATGTGATAATAAGTTCAGATCAGCAGCAAGAACGTTCGGGCAAGGGGTGTTCGAAACAATCACTCCCCGTCCCCCTCCCAACGAAGATGAAGCATCAAGGTTACATTGCATGTCGATAACCTCTTCACCTACAGGGCTGATTTGACTTACTTCATTCACACAAGCCAACTGGAGAGGGAGAGGTGGATGGCGTTGGTCGCTCTTCTTGAACTCCCGACGTAGTTGCAAACGTGTGGATGGATAAGACAGGGTCCTCATTTTACAACGTGTACCTTCAGTTACAGCTGGCACCCGAGGCACAGGGTGCAGTTGTTTACAGAAGTCACAGGCTTCATAATTTTGGAGTTCGGGGGGAGCAATTCCAAAATACTCTACAGACCTGCAAGGACTCCAAATCACTGCTGACTCCGTTTGTTATTCTTATAAATGAATTGATCGCTTCGTATATCAGAACTCACGGCTGTCAGGCATGAATGGAGTGCTAGTAGGTGTCCTAGCGCCGACCGCCCTACAGCCAAACAACAAAACAGGATACAGCCCTTCGCTTTTCAGGGCTTAGCGCCGCAAGTGCGGACTGCCTTGCAATTTAAGGTGGCACATCAGCGAGCTCCGCCCACACAGCTCAGGTGAAGTCTTTTAGGGCACAGCAGCTCCCTTTCTGTTGCGTTATCAACGCAGTCTGTAAGCAGCCCTAAGTAATAAATCCAGGGCACGGCAGAATCACAGACAGACAGCAAAACAGGATACAGCCCTTCGCTTCTCAGGGCTTAGCGTCGGTTTCTGTGCTCCTTGAAACCCGCAGCCATGTATCACGCTCGCCTCAACAGGTCCATAGCATTCCTTTCATCATGGGGGCCTGCCTTGGTGGGAAAAACGCTTGTCGGGGAAAGCTCGGGATTTCGGGCTCCTCTTTTCTCGCAGGCCTTGCATTGATTGCTGAGTGCCAGGCCTACCACTGCTCATCAGTGGTTGTCTTTCCATCCTCTATCTCGCCTTGACCAGAACCTCTTGCTTGGTAAAAGCAACCTCGTCCAGCCTCCAGCTGGCAGGTTTATCATTCTGCTTGTCACCACTGGCTGCATGGCTCAACATAGCTCTGAAAGGAAAGGAGACCTAGGCTAGTTAGCCTTCGGTGTGGGCCGCACATCCTATTACCCACTGGGGGTTTGCTTCTTATGAATATTTACGTTATTCGAACTTTTGATTATTCTTGTTGTTCTTCAAAATAAATGGTTCTTCAAAATAGTGAGATTTTTGTGTTTTATTTTATAGATATGAATGTAATTGCAAATGCAAGTCATGGCCGATGCATTTCGGACTTGACAGTCTTTCGTTCGGAACTCTATTTCTTGCATGATCAAAAAAGTTAATAAATCATAACATCAATCGAACATGCATTGGATTCAGTAGTGGTATGACTCACCGATAACAATTTGGTGCACACACATTAGTTGAGGAGATAAATCAGTAAGATACATGTGAAATATCCAGAAGACACAGGGCATCAGTTAACATGTGCATACAGTTTGAAATTCAGATTGCGTTGTTTAGACACATTGTTGTACCCATGAACGTATTTCAGAGTATATTGATAAATCATTAATTGGCCACAACATCGATGTTCATACAATTACATAGGAGAAAATATGTATGAAAAAAATAGAGACAAAGAACATCAGATAACTTCATTTGTAGACAACATAATTGATTTTCTAAGCACTCTTCTCTTTAAATCAGTTGCCGATCGTGTTCAACTTACTCAGTTCTGACAATGAACCCATCACCATCAGCACGGTTTGTGTATTACATTAATACCTGATCACTGTGTGTAATACCCATGATCCAGCCATCATATTACTAATATTGATTATCATACATGGTTTCACCCTGGTCAAATACCACTGTGTCTAAGGAGAGTGTCATGTTCATTAACTAGGGTGGTGGCTGACCTATATCACGCGATCTACCCATCCAGGACATAGGTGCTCCAGGGGCGTGCCTCTGCATAGGAATTTCTCTCCTCCCACTGCAGGAGTTCTATCTCCATTCACAAAATGTTTGTGTCTTATACACATCATTAGAGTGAATGAAATGATGTCTGTCATCCATGATTATGGCACTCAGGCGAGGTTCACCATAGGGTCAAAGAAGGATCTTTGTGATTCAAAGGTGTAACAGGGAATGAAACAGTTTTTCTGACATCCATATATGCAGAACGGGTAGCTTTGACTGGGAGTTCTATGTTGGAATGGAAGTCCTTGTCCCCAAGAGGGATGTCACTCCCAGTGAGGTCCCACTTGCGTAGATCCCATGGTATGGTCTTGTGTAGTGGGCTTACCTCCCTAGCTTAAAAGGTAGTGGCTTCCCCCTGGGGAGAAGGGACAAATTGTCCAGATTCATCACACCAGAATCTCCTCATTCGGCGCTACGCCCAATAGAATAGAGTTGAGTCCCACAATTCAGTCACTCCACACAGCTCACCAGTCAGGCAACCGTTTATCATTTTCTACACAGGAAATTTGATATGCCGTCTGCTGATCAATGCACAAACACGGACACAGCAAAACACATTAGGTGGAAAGAGCGTCTATACATATATGTGACTAAGAGTTATAGGGAAGGGACTGGAGTGTAATGAGGGCGGGGTAGGAGCTCATGGAAAAGAGTGAGACATTCAGGGTTTATGGAAAATTCTACCCTAGCCATAATGGAGAATGGGTCTTGCCCTGCCTTCCTCCTGATCTGTCTGATCATTAGAATGAAACCTGGGACAGAGTCTCATTCCTGAGGCCTGGGTTGGTTTATGACCAAGGATGCAGATTTAAGCATGGCCCTGTCATGTGTAGAAAGTGTTATAAAGACAGGTTTCACATGTTGCTGAGAAAGAGGTCCAAGTGTCTGCCAAACACGCTTCAAGCCCTACATGGTATGCCACAGCCCGAGGCCTTTCCTGCAAATAGAGAAATTACGCCCTTAGATGTTGGATCAAATGTTGGACTGTTGGATCAATTCCTTTGCCCAAGGTTGCTGCCTTAGCCACACATACCTCTTTGTATTCAAGGGACAGGTTCGCTTTGGCAGCGGGAAACTCGGACGTGAGGCAGCTTTCTCTTGGGGTTCCTGTTGGGGGGTGGCTCCTTTCTGAGTGGCTCCCGCAGGGGTAGGTGGTTTGCAAGCATTGTCTGAGGCAGCTACCTTCCAGGCACTAAAGAGGAAAAAGGTAAATTCACAAGCCCCTTTGAAATAACCATGATAATATATAAGCCAATACAGCATCTGAGGTAAACGAATCACTAGAAAGAAAGAGCAAGCGTTGACTGAAGGGGGAACAGTATTAGGAGAGTATGAGCAACTCTGGGACATCAGGACTTCAGCTGAGAGGAACAGAAGCACTAGAGCTCTAGTGGAGAAGGCAATCTGGAACTTTCAATGAGAGCCATTGCAGAAGTAGTGGAAGCTCCCTTGCTGCTTACTGCACCAGTCTCATAGCTCACCAGTAAAGGGAGACCACAATCAGGATTAAAGTTGGAAGATTAAAGACAATCCGAGGTCATAGAGAATTCCTAAAATTTGTAGCAAATTTTTCAAACAAATATAGGAGTAAAGCAGGGTTGCGCCCTTGTCATGCTGCTATTTATATTTATTTTTTTGGACTTCAATTCCGAAGGCTTTGGGGCCTAGAGTTAATCGCCCCATCCCCTTATTGCACAGTACTGCTTATGGAGCACTCCTGTATGCTGAAGACACTGCTTTGATCGAATTGTCTCTAGGAGGGCTCCAAAGCAGGCTCTCCTACACTGAGGAGTACTTTTCCGTCCATGGTTTGAAATTAAATATGACTAAGACCAATGCCCTGATTTTTGGGAAGGTTCACAATCAATTTCCTTGGGCACTTAAGGGTAAGAAAATCGTGATAGTAGATTCATATTGCTTCCTCTGTCTTCATTTTACCCAGAACGGGAAGCGGTCGAGATATTTAATGGCCATGGCCACAAAAGTTGTTGCAGGGTTGGTGGGATGCTTACATTTTGTTAAATGTACGGCGGCCGCATGCTGGATGAATGCCTTAGTGTTTACAAAGCTAAGGCCCAGACACAGCTGTTATATGTAAGTGAGATTTGGGGTTATTTGAACTGTCCAGCTCTGGAGAAGATCCACAACTAAAGAAGCAAACCCTTGACCCTGCTATTCCGACTAACTTCAGGCCCATCACGACTGTGCCCTTTCTTCTAAAAATTTTAGATAAAGTGGCTTACTTGCAAATTCAAAGCTTCCTAGAGTCTAACCACTTACTTGGAACCCGTCAATAAGTATTCCGCCCGCAACATGGGACCGAGACAGCGTTAATAGACCTTAAGGCCCAAATAGACGATTGCAGAGACAATGGCCAAGCGGCCCTACTTCTCCTCCTGGACCTATCAGCGGCATTCGACTTAGTGGACCACACAGTCCTCTGTAGTCACCTCGACTCGGCAGCCCACTTTTCAAAAGAGGCCATAATTTGGATCAAGTCATTCCTGAGTAATCGGACCATGAGAGTTTTCGCTCCATCAGCCTCAGCAGATCCAATTCCCATAACATGCGGTGTTCCACAAGGGTCTTGTGTGTCACCCACCCTCTATAATGTCTTCACGAAGCCTCTCTTTGATGAAATGGATCATCTGGGTATCGCCTACACTAACTACGCAGACGATACCCAGATCCTCCTCCCGCTCTCAGGAGACTACGCCAAGGACCTGGCCCTAGTGAACAGGATCTATAGCATTGTTCAGGCATGGATGGCCACACACGGCCTATGCCTGAACGATGATAAAACTGAGCTTATCATCCTGGGCACCACTACCTATATATCCAAACTCAGCCCTGATTACGACAACTTCATTATCGATGGGAACAACATAAAAGTAGCTCACGGAGTAAAAACCTTAGGATTTTACCTAGACGCCACCATGAACTTTACCAAACAAGTTAACTCTCTAGCTTCTGCCACAGCATATACATGCAAACTTATCAGAGCGAGCAAACAATTCCTCTCCACAGATAGTTGCATTACACTTGCCAGAGCCTTGATACTATCCAAATTAGACTATTGTAATGGACTTTACATTGGAGCTAATAAACAGACCATCCACAAAATTCAAGTGCTCCAGAACAATGCTTTGAGAGCAGCACTCAAGATTAATAGAAACAAGCATATATCCTCTACAAGAAGAGAATACAAATGGCTCTCCACCGTAGACAAAATTCATCTCAAAACTGCTTCCCTCACCCACAAATGTATCAACAACAAAGCTCCACCTTACCTCATGGATAGATTACGTAAAAGGACTTCTTCCAGACCTACCAGAATAGCCAACGCAAACTGCCTCCAAGTCCCGCGTTTCAAACTTGCCACCATAGGAGGAAATAGCTTCCCGGTCAAGGCTGCGCAGTTATGGAACTCCCTCCCCCATGACGTCAGAGAACCTCAGCCTTTCGCAAAATTTAGACAAAACCTCACTAGGTGGCTGAGAGCCAATGACAGCTAACTAGTCCACTTGTCACATTGTACATTACTGTATATTACTATATATTACGTCAACAGGACCATGCAGGAGCATGCTCCTTGCTCCCCTGTCCTTGATCTCTCCCTGTTCATATCTGCTTGCTGTAATATTGCTGATGTCTATGTCTACACTTCCTGCCTTTTCCTGTACTTGCAATTAGCCGAGCATATCTGTAACCAAGCTCAGCGCATCTCTGTACCTTCATCTGATTTCTATGTACCTGTAGTAAGTTGAGCATATCCTTGTCTGTTTGTGCCCTGATACTCCAGGGTATGGCGCGCCATACAAATAATAAACTAAACTAATAAACTAAACTAAACAACAGAACTTTGAAAAATCTAGTTGTTCTTCTCCAAGATGCCCCAGTAGTACATTGCAAGTCGAACTAGGGATTTCCATCATGGAGACAAAGGCAAAACTTAGAATTGCCTGTTACTTTCTGAAGGTATATTTGGGCCGCTCGGAAAACCCTTACTTGAAGAAGGTGGTGGGGGAAATTGAAGGGTTTCTTGCTTCCTCAAAATAAATATGGTACAGGAAGTGGTGTGAATTAACTGACTTTTGGAGTATTCCATGTAGTGCCCCCTTTAATTATTCCCCTCTGCCCCACCCGGTTACCACAGTGAATTGGAGAGCAATAAGGATGGGCAGGGAACAGAGTAAGAGGACAGCAAGCACACTACCTTCGCTTGCCCTTTATGCAGATCTGCATGTTACTATGCTTCGCCGTGGTGAAATATATTTTATTAAATCTTCTGAATGCAGGTTGTTGTTGTTGTGTAGATTGAGCTTGCTTCCCTCAAGGAGGGTGTGGGGCAAGTCAGGGATTGATAGGAAATGTCATTGCAATAAAAGAATGGTGGAGAATCTGGCACCTTTTTTACTTTTATGCACACGTTTTTCCGGCCTATGCAAGGAATATTTAAACCACCATTTTAAGGGGGTAATTTATAGAAATCAGCGCACAAGTGGGGCACGCGGCTGGCACACAGAGTGCGCGTGCGGCAGTCTGCGCCAGCCCTGTGCACCAAAATTCATTTCCCCGCACAGCGTATTCATGGATTCTAACATCCATAACAAGCCGTGGCGCACAGTGGCGCAGCGAACCTGCAGCAGCACCAGTTATGCCCCCCACCCGCCCCGTGTGCCCGTACATGGCGCACAGGCCAGTGGACCAGCATACAGCCCCCCAATCCCGAAAACGTCTGTAAAACTCCCCGTGCACCCCTCCGAATACACGAGCCCTGCTCGCAGCGGGGTGCACGTGGAGAATCACACGCGACAGGACTTGTGCGAGCCGGGTATGTGTATTTCGGGGGTGCGCATGGAGAATCACACGCGATAGGCCCTGTGCGAGCGGGGCACGTGTATTCCAGGGGTGCGCATGGAGAATCACACGCGACAGGCCTTGTGTGAGCGGGGTACATGTATTCCGGGGGTGCGCGTGGAGAATCACACGCGACAGGCCTTGTGTGAGCGGGATACGTGTATTTCGGGGGTGCGCATGGAGAATCACACGCGACAGGCCCTGTGCGAGCGGGGTACGTGTATTTCGGGGGTGCGCGGGGAGAATCACACGCAACAGGCCTTGTGCGAGTGGGGTACATGTATTTCGGGGGTGTGCGTGGAGAATCACACGCGATAGGCCCTGTGCGAGTGGGGTACGTGTATTTTGGGATTGCGCGTGGAGAATCACACGCGACAGGCCCTGTGCGAGCGAGATACGTGTATTTCGGGGGTGCGTGTGGAGAATCAGACACAATAGGCCCTGTGCGAGCTGGGTACGTGTATTCTGAGGGCTGCGCGGGGAGTTACAAACATGCTTTTGCAGTGTGTGTCCTCCCAGGTGTGCCCTGTACCCCCTCCCCAGCCCCTGCAGCCAGCCCACACAACAGGGGACTACCCTGCACCCCTGGTCATGTCCCGTAGGCAGCCCACATGTCATCATGCACCAGTGAGCACTGAGTCATGTCCCCCTGCTCCCCCACCCACCCTCCATTGACGGGCACCTGCCAGCAGGCCCCAACTCATGTCCCCCTGCACCCCCACCCACCCTGCATTGACAGGCACCAGCCAGCAGCCCCCGACACATGTCCCCCTGCACCCCCACCCACCCAGCATTGACGGGCACCTGCCAGCAGGCCCCGACTCATGTCCCCTTGCACCGCCATCCACACAGCATTGACGGGCACCTGCCAGCAGGCCCGACTCATGTCCCCCTACACCCCCACCCACCCAGCATTGACGGGCACCTGCCAGCAGGCCCCAACACATGTCCCCCTACACCCCCACCCACCCTGCATTGATGGGCACCTGCCAGCAGGCCCCAACACATGTCCCCCTGCACACCCACCCACCCAGCATTGAGGGGCACCTGCCAGCAGGCCCCGGCACATGTCCCCACCCAAAATGTCATAAAGATGCACATTCATGGGCCTCATGTCTACCAAAATCCCACTGCACGCCACCCCAGTCCTGAGACACAATCAATTGTCCCATTCAGCTCACACTGAAAGGCCTATTTCTTGTCACGAACCAAAAGTCAACTATGCACATCAACACATGTCCGTCACACACACACACACACACACTGTGTGCCAGTGATTGTGCAAACCCACATTGTGACATGCAGTAAACCAATGAGCGAATACCACACATGGAAGTAAGAAATCAAAATGTATTGTGCACAAAATGAAGCAAATGGAATCAAAGCATGAAAATAATATTAATCAAAAAAAAGAATGCATGTCCAAAAAAAAAAAAAAAAAAATTATGAAGTCACAATCCAAAGTCATCCAAAATAAAGTCAGTGAAAACTCCTTGTCCACCAAAGCAAATCCAAAGGAAACCTACATTTTCAAATACATTGATCCATGGTGAAGTAAAATAATATTTTTGCAGAAATCCACAGTCAGCTATGTACAGAGATTGAAACCAGGGTCCATGAGCCCAACAAATGAAATGAAACCTATAAAAAAAAACCTACCTAATTAAGAACTATATACAAAAACGTGGGGCTTTGTTAAGCGTCCCAAAAGAAAAAAAAAAGAGAAAGGAAACCTAACACTAACTATATACAATGGTGGTGGGCAAGTCCTACGGCTCACTCTGTGATGTTGTGGGCCAGGGCATCACCGAACTCCATGTCAATCTCCTGGAGGCGGGCCTCTGCCCTGGCCCCGAGGTCTCACAGGGATGCAGCCATGGCCTGTTCCAACTCCGTTCGAGTTGGCTCGAGGCATTCAGCCCGCCTCAATGCCCGACGAATGGAGAACTCCGTTCTGACAATGGTGAACCACGCCTCTTCCGCCCGACACCGCTCCGCATCTATACGCTGGCCCAATCGCAGCCACACGGAAGACACACCCATTCCAGGGTCCTCCTGCCCTCTGGCCGATGCCTGCCCCTCTGATGTTGATGGCCCCGAGCCATCATTGCTCCCACCTAGAGCCTGCTGCTGCTGCTGTCCATGTGCCCTGTCCGATGATGTCTTCACATCCACATCTGCTGGTCTCCAGTTGTTGGGGTGTCCACCCCTGCTGGACCGCCGACTCCCGACTGTGGCAGGGATGGGATCTCCACCAAGCTGGCTGTGTTGGTCAGGCAAGGTCCACAGTGGGCCCAGGTGGAATCTGGGCCGGAATACGGCAGGGAGAACGACTGGCGCATAGTCTCCGCAGAGGAGCAGAGGTCCGCCAGAGTGCGCAACACATGTAGGAACCCACCGACCATGGCCCCTCCCAACTGTGCCACGTTGCCACGCAGCTCTTCGTGAAGGCATGCGTGGTCCCCCCAGGAAGCACGCACATCATCACGAATGACACGCGTGTGCAACGCAACACCAAACAGGACGGAGCCCATACGGTCATTGGACTCCTTGTCAGCAGGTAGTGGAGAGCCAGATGATTTGGGCCTCCCCCCTACCTGCGAACGGGCCTGGGATGGGGCGTCCCTGCTGGTGCATGGTGTTGCAGTCACAGGGTCAGGGACAGCGACATGCACAGGCCCCTCTGCGGTGACCTGTGCTGCCTCCTGACCCTGGCCCTGTACTGCACCACTTGCACCGGTGGTACTACCCCCACCAGGCCCCATGTGCGGCTCAGTAGCGGGCTCCTCCTCCTCTGTGGAGACCACCAACCTCGATGTCTCCGCACTGTCTTCCGCCATTGCAAGCCCCTGTGGGGGCTCACCCGGCCCTTCCGCTACAGCCGTAGTGGCCGACGCGGCACCAGTCCCCTCGCTCGGATGATGGCAATTCCTGGGAGGGTGGCTGGGCCTTGCGTCGCCTTCCGGTGGAGGCATCCCTGCCGCTTAACTCCACAGCGCCGTCTCCGCCCTCTTCTTCACTCGATGCTGCGTAGAGGGAGACATAGAACACAAGCATCAGGATACTGTACAATAGTCCCCTAGACAGGAAGCAATAACATATGAGTGGCACTGTCAAACGTCACTTCCATCCTCTCCCTCCACAACACATGGGTCAATGCAGGCAACACCCATGCAGAAATAGGCACGGCGCATGCAATCAACATCATCATCCATGTACAAGGGCCTCTATTGACATAAATGTTGCCTTAAAACTCACATGCATCATGGCTCATACTGATCCCATGCACACAAATCACTGGAGGGTCATGCATCATGGCTCGTACACCACAGACACAGTGGATACAAGGGTGACCAGACTGCATAAGTGAATCTACACATGGTCACGGGCATGTGTCATGCATCCATGGTGCTTCAAAGTCACACACACGCTTCTGAGACACACCGACATGTACACCATACATGTACATGAGAGCAGCACCCATCTCTCACCCCCCATCCATGTCCAAGAACAGGGACAGGCATGCATTCATGTGTGCATTCTGCATGCTGCTCCACATGTTGCTTTGGAACACATGCACCATCCATGTGGTTCACGCATTACTGGTCTCACATGCATTACCATGATGTCCCTGCACACACACATCCATACATGGCCTATGTTACACATACAGGAAAGTAGCTGACAACCAGCACACTGAAACATGCCCTGTTTCACACAGCAATGCATGGCCACTTACCGCTCAACTCCAGGCGGGTCTTCCTCCGAAGGATCTGGGTGTGGAGCTCTGGGCTTATGCGTTCCAGGACCCTCATCTGGATGTTGGTCAGGCTGACCCGGCACCCCTCTGCATCCTCTGCCTTCATGAGGCGCCGGGCCTTGTTGAGGGTCCTGGACCTGTAGTCCTCCCAGCGCTTCCGGATGTGCCTGATATCGCGGGTTGCCACCCCCTCCGTGTTGATGGCAACCACTACGTCCTCCCAGATCCTCTCCCGTCCTTCCTTGTCGCCGCGCAATGGTGTGAAGAGGGCATCATAATGCCCCAGGACATGCTCCACCAGGACACCAACTTCCTTCTCACTGAAGCTGGTGGCCCTCTGCCTCTCTGGCTGGGGGTCGCCAGTGGTTTCAGATGGTGTTTGCCCCGACATGGCGACCCCCGAGGCAGGCGTGGGTGGGCAACTGGGTCCTGGGGCTGGGCTGTGGAGCGATGGTTTCCCAGTCGGGAGTCTTCTGTTCCAGCAGGGGTGGACACAGCAACTGGACCCCTGCAGATGGCTGACGTGCAGGCACCAAATAGCAGGGCACGTGGGCAGCAGGCAGGCAGGCAGGCAGCAGATGGCAGTGGGAGCGTTCTCAGGGCTCTTGGGACAGGGAAATGGCCTTTTGGGCAGGAGCGTGGTCTTCCGTGTGTTGTCGCGTGGCCAGCTTGATACGGAGTGATTTGGCACGTGAAAAAAGTGCATGTCAGTGTGTAATTCGAGGAAAGGCCCTTAGCGTTTAAGCGCGTCTGTGACATAACGCGCACAGGCTTTTCCCTCAACACGGGTGCATACTGATTCAGCATGTGAAAAAAGCACACGTCCGTGTGTGAATGTGTGTGATTCCAGGAAAGGGCCTAAGCGCGTAAGTGGCGTGACATGCACGGGCATTTCCCTCAGCACGGGTTAAAGGTGAGCGGGGCCAGCAGTTTGCTGTACGTGCCTTTCGTGGAGACCGACGTGTGTGTTGCTACTTCGTGTTGTTTCGCGCGCCATCCCAACTTCACAGCGGATCAAGGACGTATCTCTTCTTTTGGCGGGGGTATTGGCTACGTGTGTTTTTCATCATCACGCTAGTCTGACGGTGAGTCCCGCATGCTATTTTTCCCACTGCGGGTGCCCCTGTGTATCGCGTACCCATTTTCAAGGTCATAGTAGCCTGCGTGTCCCACGCATACGTGTTTTTCGTGTTCCTGGGTGCCACCGCGTACTGCGGGAGGTTAATTCCACGCACGTAGGCTACAGGGGTTGCGTGCACGGTTTTACAGCAGTTTTGGGGTGCCTGAGCATTGCGTGACCCGTCACTTCATCACAGGGGTCACATACAGCCTTGCAGGTGCAGGGGTGCTGTTAACATCTTGCATCCCACCCCCTTCACCCCAATTGCCCAGTACAATTGTTGTGTACACCTCCCATTGGCACTTCTCCATCTGTGCCGGCACTACTCCATCTGTGCCAGGGTTGGGAGGCCATAAAAGTTGAGGGGCGCCTCAGCTGGGCGTACTCCTCGTGGCTGGCATGGTTAGGGATGTGGCCGGGGTGACCAGGGAGTAGGGGTGTCCAGGGTGGCCACAGAGGGGGAAGAGGCAGGGGTGCGCCACTTGGGCACGATGTTGTGCCATGTGTTGGTGCAGTCATGCCACCACCCCCTGTGGTTCCGGGCGATCCAGCTTCTGCATCTTGCACTGGCGCCCATGTGACCCGGCAGTCCGTTTCATCGACTGCCACGGGCCCAAGGGTAGTGGTAGCCGCAGGTGCAGCTGTGGACACCACCACCCAGGCTCAGGGTCTGCAAGCGCAGGCTGCGTTGGCACTTGAAGAGTCCATGGAAGATTTCCAACAGGGCAGGAGGAAAACCGTAGGTGCACGCAGGGCTGCCCTGACCGAGACACATGTCCCTGGGGCAGTAATGTCATCTGCTGCCCCGACCAGCCGGGTGTTGGCAAGTGCAGGGGCA
Organism: Ambystoma mexicanum; assembly: GCF_040938575.1. Classification (NCBI taxonomy): domain Eukaryota; kingdom Metazoa; phylum Chordata; class Amphibia; order Caudata; family Ambystomatidae; genus Ambystoma; species Ambystoma mexicanum. Next base: position 1,141,955,671 of record NC_090937.1, read on the forward strand.
GATGCAGCCAACAACACCCCGGTTGTGAGTCTACCAACCAGGACAGTCGGGTCAATGACCCTGCCACAGCGGATGTTGCTGCGCAGGGTCCATTCGAGGGCACCCAGCTGCCACTGACGCAAGTCAGGTCTTTGGTCGTGCTTCCACCTGCCACTCCCTTGGCTCAATTCACCGGTGCCAGTGGCCATAGTGATCAGGGCGGCATTTGCCTGCCAGGGTCTGCTCCAACATCCAAGAGAAGGAAGGTTGCACCTGCAGCACAGGCTGGGACCCCACACACAGCCACGACCTCCTGCACGTCGAGGAAGAAGCATTTCTGTGCGCAGGAGCTGGACTTCCTCGTGGACTACGTGCGGGACCACAACCGTGACATGCTAGTGGGGCCTAATTGTCAAACTACGGCTGCCCACCGTGATACCCACTGGAAGCAAGTTGCAGAACATGTGAGTGCATTCGGCCATGAGGTGCGCACGGCGCAAGAGTGCAAAAAGTGTTAGAATGACCTCAAATGCAGCGCCAAGGCAAAGCGTGCCTCAAATTACAATATGACTCTGGTGACTGGCAGTGGGCCGGCACCTGAGGAGGAAGACCTCACTCCGCATGAGTCACTCGTTGCGGAGTTCATACCACCTGAATCGGTCGAAGGAGTGGGAGAGATGCCGGACTTTGATGCCCAGTCCAGTGAGTGTTGCTGCGTGTTTGTCGAGGCCACTTGTGTGATGTGTTGTGCATGACTGCCACTACATGTTATGTGTACATGGCTCAGATGTGCAAGTTATGCAATGCTTCACTGATTCATGGCTGCTCTGCAGGATGGTGGACATGTGGAGCAGACGGGGACTGTCCTCATCACCACACTTGCAGCCTACTCACATGCTGGTCAACTGGATGCCCCTCCGGTCCATGTTCCAGCTCACTGGGCCTTCTGCATGTAGCCTGGGGTGTCCTTCCTCTTAGCACTGGGACTATGTCATTGCATGACTGACGTGCATGTATCCTCTGCTTGCATGCAGGTACTCCACGTAGGCATGCTCCCTTGCCCCTCCACCCCCCCCCTGCACCCCAATATCACCTTTGCACTGGTCTGCAATATTTTTCCGTAATGCAATGGCCTGTTCATGCGTCCTGTGTACATGCTAACTTCCACCAGCCAACCTGCCAGACATGTGCAGTGGGGTACATCCTTTGTACTTGATGCAGGGTGTCTCACTTGAACTGTACAGATGTCAGATGCTCCGCAGGGACATGAGTGCCCATTCATGCTCCATGTGCATTCCATGCATGCCCCTATGTGTCCTTGACTGGATGATCATTGTAGTACGTGTCGAGGGTGACCTACATTGCCTGGCATTTCATCAGCCTTCCCATGGCCACTGTGGCTCAGTCCTGCGTCCCACACATGTTTAGGGTGTGACAGTCAGTGTGGGTCACAGGCCTCAGCCTGTTTCAGGCCCACTGACTCTGTCCAACTGGTGTAGTGTCTTTCGCGCAATGGGTGTACTCCTGAGGGTTCATCATGTGTCCTGCTTACTGTCCCATCATCATCTGCTGTGTTGTCACTTCACTCAGATGATGCAATTGATGCTAGTCAACACTGTCTGCCAATGCACAGGTCTCTGGTCATTCTTTTGATACCATGCAAGGCATCCCTGCATTTCCACTTCGGGTGAGGGGTGGTTTTCTTGTAGCCATGCAACCCATTGCATGCACATTTCATGTGATGCCTGAACTTGACCTTGCACTGCCTTCACGTTTTCTGATACACATCATGAAGTACTTGTACATGTAGATAGTGAGTAAGTTACACATGTCCAGCACTGCATCGACCCACTTCTGAGCGGTATAACACCCTTCTACATGCCTAATCACAGAAGCAATGTCAAGTTCTCCCAGCATGCATGGCAGGTTCTCTTTTGTGTGTGACATGTTTGCTTCATGTGTTGGCTGTCTGTGTGATGTAAATGTGTGGGTGTGTTGTCTGCTTCTAACATGTGTAGTGATCTGTTTTTCTCTCTAATTTTCATATGATGACGCAATGGAGCCAGAGGATGGTGTTGTCATGCCAGGCACGGGGTTGTTATCACTACAGCAACCTGCCACAAGTGGGGGTCGTGGAGTGGTAGGCCACGAGAATCCACATGTGCTACAGACCATCTTGTCTTTGGCTGGCTATGAGTCCAGCCCAGGTGACCACTCTGATGTCCATGTCGAGTTGGATGTGCATCAGGTCCATATGTCAGGGGTGAGTGATTCTGATGTGGACACTCCTCTGTCTGCGACACCTGCACTGAGGGGTCAGACAGTGGTGGGACCTCTGCCAGTGGTGGATCGGATGCAAGGTCACCCTCCACACCAGTCGCTGATGGGCCTGGCCATCACGTCAACGGGGGCATGTAGTCGTGCAGCCATGGGAGGTGCCAACCCAACGAGGACGGCCGGTCCTTTGGTCCCGCAGGTGTCAAGCCCAGCAACGTGGTGGCCGCGCGCCACTGAGGTATACTGAGTGGGAGCAAGACATGACTGCCAATTCAGAACGCCAGGGGGCAGCAATGGAAAACATCGCTGTGAGCATGGAGCGTGTGGCCCAATCCGTGCTCCCCCCCTGCTAGGCAGGTGCTTCTCCAGCAGCGGGTGGCACAGTCCACGGCCCGCTCGCTCAGGCTGGGTATGGCGGCCTCAGACAGGGCACGCCAGGCTGTAATGTTGTCTTTGCGTCAAGCAATTGCTGCTCATGCAGAGACACACATGGAGGCCCTGAGGGATGAGTATGAGTCCCTCTTGATGTCCCAGAGGGCACAGTCAGAGGAGAGGTTTGCGCAGCTTGAGTGTACCATCTCGGCTGAGCTACATGCTTGCTGGGAGGTGCATCAGTTGTCCAGCCAGACCTTGCAGGAAGAACTCCGTGTTACACGTGTTACCTTGCAAGAGGAAGCACGCGTATCACAGGGGGTTCTGCATGTAGACCTACGTGTCATCGCCGCACAGAAGCAGGCTCACCCGTCCGGCAGACTTGCTGCCGACGAGGGGCAAGCTGCGGCTAGGTGTGGTCAGGCTCCTGTGCCACGTCCTCCCTTTCAGGAAGAGCCAGACTCGGACGACGAGGTATCTCTCACACAGGTCGGGCTGTGCAGGCGTTGAGCCCATGAAGGTTTTTTTTTTCCTCAACATCATCACATGTGGGTGTTGAGCACCACCCTGTACCTCCCCTGTCTTGGGTGCCCTCCCCCTGCGTCATATGTGGCCATTTTTGATTTTTCTTTTTAGTTTAGTTAGTTAACTTTTGATTTGATAGTTGGTTTAATTAGGTAATGTAGGTTTTTTATAGTTAGTGTAATTAGTTAATATAGTTTAAAATTGCTTGTCTATTGTGCTTTCATGTGACGGTGTGGTGCTTTGTGGCTTTTGAAAGCATCCACTGTCTGTTCCAGCTGGTCCCTTCAAGCTTGTCTCATGTATGTGTTTGCAGCTTGGGGTCCTGACTCACATAAGCCACTCCTGCTTCCCTTATCCATGGGCTCGCAAGGATGGTTCGGTGTTACAGCCTATTTCACAAGGGCTTTGGACTGTCATATCTGTGGCGTGTCTGCTGCTGTACTACTTGTGTTAACACCCCTAGTGGGGATTATAGGGGACTTATTGACCGCATTTCTTCTTTTGAGAGATGTGTGGTTTCATGATTCATGTGTTGATTAATTGATATACATTGTGTAGTATGTTTCTTATCTTTACTGTACATGTGCTTTATGCAATTCATGCTGTAGACAGTGGCTACCATACTTTGCCTGTCAAAGTCACCTGATGGTTTGAATTCTGATGTACGTCTCTGACATGGTCCAGTCATGACCTGCCTGAAGAGACACACACAGGGGAATTTCAAGCATTAATCATGTGTTTTGTGCCCTTTCTGCAGGGAATGAGCCTCCAGACCACCTTTGCCAGCAAACATGGGCCATTGGACGTCTGGCAGCTGGACACGTTCGGTGGTGCAGACATGCGCATGTGTGCGCAAGCGGAGCCACAGGGATTGCGCTCATACATCCAATTGAAGCAGACGTGTTTCCACGAACTCCAGGCAAGGTGAGCAGCACAAGGGGGCCACACCGCAGCCAACCTTCCACCAGGCCAGTTGCAAATGCATGCTAAGTAGCGCCACTGACGGTCAGCTTGGACAGGTATTGGTGTTGAAGTGCACAGTACAGCTAAGATGCGTTGGTGGACTAATGGCTAGTTCATGACAAAGTTGTCAGGGGCACACGCGGGGGCAGTTGCACATATACTCCGGTCCACCATGGTCCATTGAGGCAGATGTATTAGCCCTGCAGCGTTCCGAGCCAGGGAAAGTAGCAGCGCACAGGGACACACAGCGAGGGGCAGACTCGTGGGCAGTGCATGTCATTTGCATGTTGAAATTGAGACATGCACTACCTACTTTATTTGGGCGATGCTGGAACACAACTTGTACTGAAGTCGTACCTTGCTAAATGCGTCTAGCTGCTTACCCAGGGAAGATTTCATGTTGTGTGAATCTTTACACATTGGTCTTCCATTTGCCACGCACCCATGTGCGCCGGACTGCTTTGACTGTGTATGAACCATCACGGGGGGAATCTTACGTATGGGTATGAAGCACCACACAAGATTGCTTGTTTGTAGGGGAGTTTGTTTCTTTGGGGCATGTATGGTGGTGTGTGTGTGTGTTATGGGCACACACAGATTAGTAACTCTGACTCTCTTTGCAGCATTGAACTGCTCCTGTTACCGGACCTGATAGTGCGCAGGCAGGAGGCCAGCACTCACCCCAGAGATAAGTTTCTCTTTGACTTCCATTTGAGTCATTTGTTACAATGTGCATGATGAACACGTTTTGTCTGATTGTGTATGTGTTAATACGCAAGGTGGAAGATGGAGACAAAGGGGAAGGGTTATCTTGTGGCCAGGTAGACTTCAAGGAAGAAGGCTACATACCCCAGGCGCAGTTGTTCAGTGGGTCATGGTGATATGTGAGGGAGGGGGGGTATTTTGTTGTTGGACAGTTTGATGGGCACCCTGACATTGTAATTGTGGTGTCCTATGTACATGATGTATTCTGCTGATCAATGCCTGTTCATGTGTTGTGTTTACCTTTCAGGTGTGAGGGGATTGGAGTGGTTTGACATGCTGGGGTGTACACATGGGCAATGTTCACATGTGATGTGTAGAGGACACTGATGGTCACTTGATTGCACATGCATGTATTGAGTGCATGTCCCTACTGACACACACACTCGCACTATGATCCACAACATGTACAAGAACCCTTCCATGTCCACATGGGCACTCAGTTTGCCTTCTGAGGCCCACTGTGTCCCTGCAGCACATGATCTATGAACATGTGTGGATCCTGTACATGCGTCATTTGTTTTTTATTTTAGTTGGTCGCTTTCATGTGATGCTCAGGGTGTGCGTCACACACAATGGCTGGTCACTATGCTGTGTGCTGAGCAGTGTGTTGCAGGAAATGGACACAGCACACGGATTCTGCAGTGGTGATTTTGCCATGCCCAATGTGCATGTAAAGAGGCATTCATTGTTATGTTCATGCTACAACTGTTGGTATGCATTTGGGTATGACTTGTTTTGTGTGGGAGGTTGTTGGTCAGTCATTTCATCTGCTTCCATGACAGGCATCATTGTCTGACGCCACTTTCCATTTTTCACATGTCAATTTGTACATTATTGGTACTGTGTTGGGGTTTTGCTATTGCTTGCCATGTCATGGTGTGGCAGGCAAAGGTGATGTGGTTTTGGAGGTTTTGGGTGACATACCAGTGATTGTCATGGCCTGTTTTGCAGGTGTGTGTGATACACACCTTGCATGTGTTCCTTTTGGTCACACAGGATTGTTTAGGTTTGAGTAGCTAGGAATGCACACAATGTGGCACTTCCATGGCAACATTCTCAGGGTGGTAAGGTTGTGACAGTTGACTGTCTCTTTGTCATCATCGATTGTCACCTGGTATGTGCCAGGCCTGTGTGCACTCCGCAGGGGTGGGAGTTTAGGTGAAAAATGTGGCCACAAGCTGGGTCCGGGCTGCCTCGCCACGTGCCCTATCCCCTCCCATGGGCAGTGCCTGTGCCTGTGGTTGGGGATGTGGGGGCACCACCATGTCCACCGGTACGCCCTGCCGTGTTGCAACATTGTGCAGGACACATGCTGCCACAATGATCCTGCACACTACTGGGGGTGCATAGAGTAGCTGCCTGCCAGAGCGGTCAAGGGAGCGGAAGCGTGACTTGAGCACTCCGAATGTGCGCTCCACTATGCCCCTGGTTGCAATATGGGCAGCGTTGTATCTTACCTGGGGTGGTGTGGTGGGGTTCCGGATTGGTGTCATCATGTGGTTGCTCAGAGGGTAGGCACTGTCCCCTGGAGAGGTGATAATGGTTGTGATTATTGGGGTTTGTGTATTTGTCTGTGTGTGACATGCATGCATGTGCACAAGCATTTGTACTCACCTAGGAGCCATGTGTCACCATGCTGCCCAGCTTCCAGGGCCCAGCTCAGGGCGGACATTCTTTATATGAAACTGTCATGGGTGGAGCCTGGGTAGTTTGCATAGACAGATGTGATGATTCCCTTATCATTGCATACCACCTGCACATTGATGGAATGCCAGTGCTTGCGGTTTCGGTAGATGGGCTCAGTGGCCCTTGGTGGACGTAGGGCCACATGGGTGAAATCTATGGCACCGAGCACTTTGGGGAAGTGTGCCACCCTGTAAAAGTCCTGGACAACGGCCTGCCTTTCTGCGGGTGTTCTGGGCATGTATATGTGCCTGCGGACTGAGGGGCGCGCAGTCATGATTGCCAAGACCTGGTGTAGGCAGCGTGACTGCGTGGCCTATGAGACCCCCCACTATGTCAGTTGTCTGCTGAAATGACCCAGTGGCCAAAAAATACAGGACATTGAGCACCTTCTCCAAGGGGCTCAATGCTTGGGAGCAGAGGGTGGGGGATGTAAGGTCATCTTCCCACTCCCCGACCAGGTCTAGGATGATACGAGGTGGAAACCTATACCTACCGTAGACCTGGTCATCAGGCATCCCAAAAAGGCTAGTCTGGGGGGAAGAAATGCGGGCCCTGGCTATTCTTCTCCTCCTGCGGTGTCCCACGATCAGTGCTGCGACAAATGGGGCATTCATCGTAGCGGTATAAACGTGTTTGTTGTTTGCGTGCATTTTTATACTGTGCGCGGGGACGCTTATGCCTGCCTTCCCGTGGCGGACGTGTTGACACCTGTGTGCGTCTTTTTGCGTGCGCTTGTTTCCCGTATTCGAATCCATGAATACGTGTTGTTCGCATGCGTGTGGGCGTTCTGTGTATTTCCCTGCAGTACTTCCCCAGTTACGCCTTCTTTTTCACGCGTTGTTCCCCATTCTGCATGTTACACCTCATGTCTCGCCCCCTTTTTGGTGTGTGTGCGGACATTGTGTGCTTTCCCTGTGCCCGTCGCGCACGGCGTTCGGGTTGTTGCAATCACGTGTGCGCCCGTGTGCGCCACGCACGGATTTGGTGCACTACCTGGAAAACACGCGTAGCCCCTTCATTGAATCGCACGCATGCGCGTGCTCTTGCTTTCTCACGCTTGCGCCACCTTGCGCCAGCTTGCGCTGTGATTTTCGGCGCAAGTTTGTTCCATGAATCGGCCCCTAAATGTTATGTCAGGTTTTATCGCGAGGCACTTTCTTTAATAATGAATTGCAATGATACTGCTTTTTGTTTAGTCTGTACAACTTTGTCTTAAGAGCTCTTTAAGGAGGCCAATTGCTCTGTACAGCGTGAAATCTTAATCTTTTTATAGGTTTTATGTATGTTTTTGAACTTGTTTTGTTGTTTGTTAATGGATAAATCTTAATTAAATAAAGAACTTGAACTTGAAAGAAAGAGAAGGCCATTGACTGAAGGAGAAACAGTTTTAAGAGTTTAAGAGCAACTCTGGTACATACGGACTTCAGCTGAGAGGAACAGCAGCGGAAGGGCTCTAGTGGAGAAGACAGTCTGGAACTTTCGATGAGAGTTATTGCAGAGGCAGTGGAAGCTACTGCTCACTGCTCACCTCCTGGGAGCTAGGCATGATTGCTCTTTTAGAAGGTATAGAGGTCAGTTACAGCCATGCAAGGTAGAACAGCAAAACCATTCCTTTTAGTCACGCTGCTTTCTGAGACATGTCATATAATCACAATTCAAAAGCAGAACAGACTGAAATAGTTATTGTATATTTTGTAATTGTGATTTATACTGTATATTGATGCAATGTGCACAGTTTCTAGGTGCTCTATGTGGTAAGTCACAAGAAGGAGTCAGACAAAAGGGTTGCATTTTAACTCCAGGTTTTTATTCAGCAATAAGGAAAAGGACCTTTCTTTCCCTGCAACTGAAGGGGTAGCCCTACTTAACTGAATGCTAACTTGGATGCTTGTCATCAGGGTGGTTGTCAACTTAAAAAGTCTGCTCTCTGTCCAAAAACCATCCTACTATGTCCCTAACACTAACCAAAGGTATTCAGCAAACAACAAGAATAAGGCAACCAGGAGAATGACTCCCTTCTCCTGGTCAACTGGTCCAGCCTCAAAGGCTTAATTCTAATAGTCTCTGGCAGTAACATTGATATGTCCTTGTACGTCCTGCCAGGGACTTCTCTGAGCTTGGTTAAATGTCTAACAATTTCTCTTGTTCAGTTATATATGTTCCTGGATTTTCTTCTTGTCTATTGTAACAAGGGAGATCACTCCTGAAATGTCTCTGGCTTTGGCTGTCAATTCCACCACTCATGTGGTGACTTTTGTTCTTGATATCCCTCAGGCAATTACTGTAAGGAGGGAGATTAGTCCTGAGGCCCCCATCAGCCTTGATTGTTTTTCTACAGTCACTGTGACAAAAGAGATGACTCCCGATGCATTCTTCATTCTTGGTACTATCTCTGTAATTCCTGTGACGAGGGAGATTACTCCAGAGGTACTCTTCCCTCAGAATGCTTTTTTAGCAATTACTATGATGAGGAAGATTCCTCCTAAGGTACCCTTTACTCAGGAGGCCTTTTTGGTAATTAATGTTTTGGGGAGATTACTCCCAAGGCACTGTTTAGTCTCATTGCTTTCTCTATGATTACTGAGATGATGGAGATTACTCCTGATGTGTTCTTCACTCAGGATACCTTCTGGGTAATTATTGTGACCAGGGAGATTCCTCTAGTGGTACTCTCCAATATTAGTGCCTTCTCTTAGATTGCCAGGACAAGGGAGATTACTGCAGAGACACTCTATAGTATTGCCCAAACCCCTACTGTGACTCCCGTTACCTTCTGTAAGGGTGCAGAGATAGGAGACTGACACAAGAATTGGGTACTTGTTCCCATAAGCTTTTATTGAAACCAAATGGGGGTTGGGAAAATACCTAGCTTTCCCTAAATCTAAGAGGGGTTTCCCTGCCTCAACAAAATTAATGAAATTATTTCTGCCAGAATGTCCCAACGCAAAGTACAACTTTCTGTATCCAAATCCTACTCTGTCCCTCACACTAAGCTTAATGTAATATAGAGGGAAAGGGAAACACGTAATTTGGATGTTCACTTGCAGCCTTCTTTTGCAGTTTCAATGTGTTAAAAAAAATGTAAGTTTCACACAGCTCAAAAAGGGTTACTTCTCATTGATAGACTCTCTGTAGCTTTTAAGAATGCCACTTCTCTTTATCCAACATTGGGTATTTTTACAACCTTGGTTTACTCACATATTTGGTTCGCTATCCGGCCATGTATTTCCAATGTTTTCCCAAATTACAGGCATGAGGAAGAGCATTGCTTCTCACTATGTACACTTCTCAATTAGGTTGTTATTTTAGTTGTTTTCTCTGACTGTTCTATCCCAACGCTCAGCCTCCACTCCTTCAGAGCTCCTTGTCCTTTCTCCCCAGCAGCATACCTTACTCAAGGCTTTCTCCTGGTCTGCTTGCCTCATCTCTGTTAGGCTTTGCGCTCCCCAAACCTCCTGGGCCATGTTCTGCTGCTTCACGTTTATGGCAACACCAGGCAACCAAGTTCTCCTTGTGAACCCCTTCCATGCAATTTCCCCAGTCTCCTGTTAACTATGTGGTGAGGCTTGTTTTAATGCTGCAGCGGTCCGAGGTCCCTGGGGTTGCAAACATCCTTCATTTTGGTGCAGGTCAGTGACGTTTTGTGCCGACCTCGCTCTCTCCTGACATAAACTCTGTGTCACTTGACAAGTCTTCCGCTGCCTTTACTGTCCCGAATCGTGCCCCAGAGTTTGGGCTCAAGGCTTCCGTGCAACCTCCTAACAGACATGGACGTCGCGGACCATACACCAACCCACTTACCAATGCTCGTCGGCCCACCTTTCTTTTGCCTCATGGTCCACGAGCATATGCCCGGATCCCTGGTTTGGTTTTGGATGCGGTGTCCATAGTTTCTCTGCTTCATGGTATCTCCACTGCATCTCAACTTCGAACCACTGTTACCACTGCCTCTCCACTTCAAACCACTAAAACTACTGCTGCTAATACTACTACAGTTGTTCTGTCTTTATCATTTGCCTCTTTTTATCTCGTGACTGCTTTCATGTATCATAGGACAACTAGAATGTGAAAGGTAGTTCTCATGTTTGATCCTTCCATCCTCACAGGGCCTCCTCCTTGCAGTATTACATATATGAGTAAGAAGCTCAAGTTTACAACAGCACATTAGTTTGTCTGGAATTAAATGGGTAGAGGTTGTAGGACCTTTATGACCATCCCCTACTTTCATCAAATAAGAAGAGTTTCTACCAAGGGGAAAACAGGTCAGAATTGTCCCACTTCTTTATGCTGGGAGCACGTTGCCGCCTCTCCTCGGGGTGTTGGTCTCGCGTCCTCTCGCTGAATGCTCTCTGCATCTCTCTCCCCACTCCCGGCTGTACCGCGTTGTCGCTGCGGCTTACTGGGCCTTTTCGGTGTCAGCGTAGTTGAAGTACCACATGATCCACCTCCCTGAGGTTACGCTACCGTTGGCCTTTGTCCAGCTTCTGCACAGGTTGGGTCTCCGCTCCACGATGGAGAGTTCTTCCGAGCCTAGCATGACATCCTCACGACTGAGGACCAGCTTCTCCTGCGAACTAATTCCCAGGTTCGAATCTCCTGGGCTTGACATGCTTCACGCCGGATTCCCTTTCCACTAAGTCCCTTCTTGCTTTTTGGTTTTGGCGCTTGGTGGCATAAGCCACCAATATCGCTAAAACATTGGTACTGCAAATGTAAATAAAAAAGGAGAAAGGAGAGTTCAGTAGCAGTGTATGGCATTGGCATAGCAACTTGCCAATGCTTGGTGATGAAATGGTCGAAGCACCAGTCAGGCTTTGACAGGTTATTGTTGTTAATTAGCCATGTGGGCATATATAAGCCAGAGAGATAGTTAAACTGCTCCTTACAGATTGTGCTACATATCTGACAGTTTCAAAGACATTCGTCGGAAAACCCAACCACAACTGCCGTGGAGCACAAACTGCCTCTGCAAGGACGGTACGGCAGAGATTGAAGACCTCTGTGGCGCATCTGATGACATGCACTGCATCCCTAGCGCACTGTGCCTGACGACCGCACATTGCAAAAGTCATGTCATCCTGAAGCCAGAAACCCAGGGCGATTTCAGACAGGCGGGGAAGGCAGCAGATGCTCGACACAACTTCCAGTGAGTTGCGCATACTGTTCCTTGTTGCGTTTGCTCTTCATCTGCTTTGTACCTACTCTGCCAGTTAGTTGCCACTGCTTCTTGGCTCCAGTTTATGTGTTAGCTCCTGCACAGATGCTTTCCCTGTGGGCGGTGTTTTACCGTTTTGGGGAGCAACGTGAGAAAACGTGGAGGGACACTGTGGTTCGATGTCACCTTCCATGACACACACATTACCCTGGGGTCCGGCAGTGGCACAGAAGTCGGTTTCCTTTTATTTTCATCTGCCACAGTATTTGTCCACGTATTTTGTCACATAAGTGGTTGTTTCTGAACTGTTCAGCAATTGATAAATAGTTCAAGTGTAGCTGGGTGTCTCTTAATCACACTAAAACTGTGGTGTATTTTCTATGTTTTACACACCTTTTTCAGGGTGACAAGTTTGAGCAGATTGTCTGTTCACCATCTAATGAAGTTGCCTTTTGTTATACGTCTTTTCAAAGTTGATTGGTTCAATAAGACGCTATAAAAATGTTATCACTGACCCATTCACAACATATATACACAAATAGTGCAAAGACGTGGGTCAGGTGAAGCTGGGGGTATAGAATCAAAATGTTTTCTTGGTGTTGACCTTATAAGTACTCCACGCATTTCCTGCCTTGTTCCCCTTGAACACCATCTTCAGGGATCACTAAACTAGAATGTTACACTCGCATACCATATAATCCACCGTCAACTTAATACATCAGTTACCTATTTCACTGCTAATCAATCCATGGTCCACCAACCCTCTGTGTGACAATCACTGTTAGAATAAACCACTTAAACACGCTTCTCCTGTATAGCACCTAGAAGTAGATACAGTAAATGTCAGCTACACGCATTCCATTTTCACCAGTTTCTGGAAGTAGAATGCTGGCAAAACTGATAGCTGAAGAGTGAATTTTTCTGCAACGCATAAACTTCCTCTCGGACATCACCCGGTCTTTGCGACCTCTCTGCATGCCATCGCTCTCCCTCTTTCCGCACGCTGCTGCTCTCTCTCTGTACGCTGTTGCTCTCTCTCTCTGCACCCTTTTGCTCTCTGCACACTGTTGCTCTCACTCTCTGCATGCTGTCGCTCTCTCTCTATCTACACACTGTCCCTCTGCATCTCTCTGCATGCTGTCGCTCTCTCCCCTTGTGTGCTGTCACTCTCGCTCTCCCTCCCCGTGTGTGCTGTCTCTCTCACCCTGCATGCGCTGACACTCTCTCTCTGGTACTCTTGAAGATATCCCCTTATTCCCTCTTTTCCCTCTGACCTTTGCTCTCAGCCCTTACTTTTGATCTCATCCTTCCTCTCCCACTCAATTTTTCTCTTACTCTCTCACACTTTCTCACTCATATTTACTGTTGCTCATCATCAGCACCCTCTATCAATGGCTTCCTCCATTACTCTATTCCCCTTCTCGTTCCATTCCACACCTGCACCCCTTATCGCATGCTCCTTTAGAATCTTCAGACTTTCACTCTCCTCCTTGCACCCTGGTGCCTATGAATGCTAAATGCAAAGAACAACAGTAAACACCAAAACTATTGGCAAAGGAGTAACAGAGTCTTTCTACTGTGTCGATGAGGAATTATTCATGCTTCCATGGGGCTATCTCTTCCTAGTACTGTCTAGACTTGGAAAAGGAGTAGTAAGCCTCACTCCTTCAACCTTCCAGTTGTAATTGGTTATTATAATGCACTTAATACCCAGAGGTTTCAAAGAACGGACCTGGGGTTCAAACCTATTTTGCACCATGTTGTCTTGCTTCCAAGGTGAGTGCGTTGCCCGTGATTTATCCTCCCAAGACTCAGTTCTCAGTACTTTTGGTAGGTGCCTCTTGATAGTTCTGTATGTTCCTCCTCGGGTTGGTATTGTCATGTTTGAGATAAGTAAAGGAGGGAGTATTGCAATAACAAAGAGTAGTCTTCTCATGTTGGTTCTTGGAAGACCTTGAGGAATGCATGGTCTCAAAAGTAAGGGGGTTTGGGAGTTCCATTACAGGATGGGAGTCCTTGCCCCATGAGGGAGTCTCTGCCTATGAGGTCCCATATTACGCCAACCCTAGGGGGATTGTTCCATAGTGGGCTCACTTCCTAACCTCACAGGGAAGGGCTTCTCTCTGGGAAGCAGTGACGAGATCCCATGAATTGTCACATACCCTTCCCCTAGGAAGATGTTTCTTGCACGGCCTTTACTTTCCCACCTGGGGCTGCACCAAACCATTCCCAACAACAACAAAAAAGTACTTGACGGCTGACTGTGCCAGATGGCATTTCCTAGGGTTGGTAGTCAGTCCAGCCTTCTAGAGGACCCTTATGATTTCATACAAGTCTAAAAGATGTTCTTGCCACATTTTCTATGGATCAGAAGATCATCTAGGTATGCACTGCAAAAATGTGAAAAGGGTTGCAATACCTTATCCATCAACCTTTGACAGGTGTTGGGAGCCCCATGTAGGCCAAAAGGAAGGACGTTAAATTTTAACAACCCTTGGGGTGTAGAAAAATCTGTCTTCTCCTTGTCAGCAGGGTTTAAAGTAACCTACCAATAGCCCTTTGTCATATCAATCATGGAGATGTACTTTGCTGGTTCCAGTTTGTCTATTAGATCATCAATCCTAAGCATAGGATAATTGTCAAACTGGGAGATGGAGTTGAGCTTTCGAAAGTCAATACAAACTCTCCAATACTGATCTGGTTCAGCGACTAGAACTATTGGTGAGAACCAAGGGCTCTCCAACGGATCTATGATACCTGCTGCCAACATGATATCTCCTTACCGGAGGATTGCTTCCTTTCTGGCCTTGGGATTCAATATGGTTTTAGGTTTACCACCTTTTCTTGTGTGGTTCGAATGTGGTGCATGAAATTCTTGAACCGCCGTGGCTTATCATTAAGGACATTGGGAAACTGAGAAAGGAAGTCTTGGATGTCTTCCTGTAGCAGAGCTGTTAAAAGCACCAAACACTTTTCTTTGCCTCCCTCCAACAGTAATGTGGCTATAGTCACTGAAGGGGTGTCTACAGTGTCTACCTTCCATTCTAGTAAACGTTTTATATGGATGACCTGGGTTTTTAACCTTCAATGGGGCTGGGCTACCAGGTAGTTATAGGGTCATTTTTTGTCTAGGATTTCATATGGCCCAAACGATTTTGGAAATCATCTTTTCGTCAGAGGTGGGAAAGAGAACTAGCACCTTCTGTCCTATCAAAAAGGAACAGTGAACAGCCTTTCGGCCGAACAGAGTCTTTTGACTCTCTTGACCTTTTTCAAGATGTTTGATGACTATTTTCCTTACTATCGCCATATGTTCGTTTAAACATTGGGCTGTTTGTGAAATGGAGAGAACTGCTTCTTCTCTTTCCTTCCAGGTCTCACAAAGCAGGTCTAGTACATTCCCTGGCTCTGGTCCGCAGAGGTGTTCAATGGATGAAAAACCCAAGGAGGCTTATTGAAATTTCCATATGGCAAATAGCGCCCAAGGAATCATAGTATCCCAATTGCACCCATCAGCTTCAACCAGTTTCTTAAGGATGTTCTTTAATGTCTGGTTGAAGCTGAAGGCAAGTCCCTGTTATGCTCATGTCAGGAAGAATACAACCCTCTATGGAAAAAGGCCAAGAGATTGCTTGCAAGGATAACAAGGTTTAATTATACAAATAGTAAAGGAGTCAGCAGAGGTCTCTGCTGGTCGAGAACGTTCTGGTCCAGTCATCATGTACAGTGTATTTTAAAAGCTCACAGCATCACTAATGATGTCATTCGTAGGGTCTACACCCATACAGCTGATTGGTAGGACAGTATACATGGTCCTGCTCCATATGGGATACCAGGCTATGATTGGTTCTCATCTCCACCATCTGTCTTTCCCCATGTGGGTCAGTTGGGCTCATCTCTTCAATGACTGAAAGTCAGGCGCTTCACATGTTGCTGATCCAAGGCTACTCTTGTGAGCTAATGCAACTACTACATAATTATTGCATGCACCTGGGAGGCTTATGAACTGGCAACGGGGGGAGGAAAGAAATACAATCATGCTGACCCTCACATTCTGTTCTCTGGCTATATCGCACCCCTCACACCCAAGGCTTCCACCCTCGTTTTGATCTATTATTTATCTCTCCCTGTAAGTCGTACTACAAAGGGTGTTTCTATAGGACAAGGTGAAATAGTTGCACATGTTCAGTTCTTTTATGAGCATTGGTTTTATGGCTGATGGGTTGGGATCACTTACTATCGTGGAATGCAGGGTCTCTTGGACTGGCTCAGTGGTGGGTACCATTACTCCTGCTGGGCTTGGTGGGGGTTAGAGGCCTGTTGTTGGCCTAGCTGTGATGAATGGGCACCACAAGGAGCCTGGTGCTGTCTCATGGCCTTGCAGGGTGCATTCCTTTCTGCAATACTAAGTGATTGCAGGGTCAAGAGAAAGTTTCTGTGAGAACTAGTAATGCGGGCTTATCTCTCCTCAGCGTTTTGGGCCTGTTCAGGTTTCTCCATCAAGCTTATGTTTTAACGCGCGGGAATGCAGGATTGCTGCCATAACTACAAAATGGCGTCTCTTTACATGCATGCACTATATCTATGCATCTATAATTCCTGCAATATTGTATCCATGTCGGGGTTCTTAACACCGTCCTTTCCCCATAACACCTTGCACGGCTGTCTATGGGATTTGACTTACTCCAAAGCATCGGGGGGAGACTCATTTCCATCCCAACCTTCCCCCTTTTCGTTACTTCTACAGTAACAAATTCTTCCCCATATTTGTACTCGTTTTCCCTTCTCACTGCAGCTTAAAAGGGGGGTGTTCCCTTTATTGGCATCCATGCCCTACACACATTTCATAAGCTTTCTCCTGTTCGCTAATACTCTGCAGGTGTACATGTCATGTAAATACATCCCCCATCCCCTACCTAATCTACACATACTTCATTATAATGTTTGGGGTCTGGGGTAGGGATAATGGTCGTGTGGTACAATCGGTCAACTTAATCACCATAGGGGATAGAGAGCATGTGGGGAACCGGATGGTCAGTTTGTACTTCTATTTCCCTTGTGCTACGAGGTGCTTTTGGAGCGCCAATCTAGACCATCATCATTGAGCTATTAGGCACTGCTTTGGCACAACATAGGAGACCCAATTGGCATGTGCAAAAGATGACCAAGACAAACACGATGATGGGTACCAACATCTTTACCAATGTTCCAAGCCAGGATGTGGTTCAACAAAAATCAAGTGCAAACCAGTCTTCTTCCTGGACGTCAGCCTTCTTTTTCATCTTGGCCCCTAGATCATATACTGCAGCAATGACGTGCAACAAAGTCCCATTCTCAGCATCTTCAGAAGGTACAAATGTGCAACATGAACTCCCTATCTTTCTGCACACAACTCCTTCCATCGCTGTCAGCATAACAAGGACGTACCGGTTCTGCATCGCCATTAGCCTTAGGGCATGCAGCTTGAAACTTATGATGTTGAACCCCTGCGGAATTTGGAGCCATTTGTCATTAGCTCGTGCTTGTACACAGGATAGCAATAAGGATGCAAAAAATGTCTCTGCCGAGTTAAACAGCTTGTATTCCTCAGGTATTTCTTTGAGCAATTCGGATGATTCTTGAGACAGATAGTTTGATGCTCTCTTCTTTCTCCACAGCTGCCCATACGGTTCTTTCTCAGGGAAAATGTGAAAGTCTGGTGGTGGCAGCGTATGTTGTCCTTCGATCATCCGGGGCACTGTTGG
Organism: Ambystoma mexicanum; assembly: GCF_040938575.1. NCBI lineage: Eukaryota > Metazoa > Chordata > Amphibia > Caudata > Ambystomatidae > Ambystoma > Ambystoma mexicanum. The sequence continues at coordinate 1,141,973,137 of NC_090937.1, forward strand.
TGCTTTGTTGGGCAGTGGCCCCGCTTTCAGGTGTTCTTCTGGGACTACTAACAGGGCTGAGTGTAGCATAGCTAGCGAACAATAGCCCCTGCAGGGGGTTAGGAGGTGCAAGTGCGCTTGGTGGCCACACACCAAGTAGAAGTCCATCAGTGCTGCTGTGCCTTTCTTTAGATGTGGAATCAACACTGTTCTGTTGCATCGTTCATTTGAGCCAATAAAGGCAGTTCCTTCACAGAAAATGCGTAGTTCATAAGTCTTTTCTTGCTGCACTTGCATTGGTTTCTCCATGGCTGCAATCCATGTCAGTTTCATAACATGCTCTGTCCATATTTGTGCGAATGTTTGTTCCACGAGGGCCACCGTTTTTTCTGGAAACCCCAGGAGTCCTTTGGCTCGGCAAGTGAGGGTCGTTTCTTGCCACTTGTTGTTGACATATTGTGCTGCTACGATCACCAAATAGGGTGGTTTTAGACAGTTGGTGTTGGTCAGACTGGTTTTGCGTTTCTGGGCATCTGAATCGACAAGTTGTAGATGTACGTTATGTTGCTGGAAAGTGTCTCTGACCTTACATACAACAAGATGAATCAGGCATTGTGCCTCTATAATTGGTTCTTCTTGTGGTACTGGAACCTTGGGTGCCCCTGATGCATGCAGTGTTAACGAGCACATGTAGCAACTGCTATTGGTTGTTCGTCTACCCACTGCACTCATGACAGAGTACCAACTGTTTGAGTGCTCTGGATAATGGATATGTTCAACCGCATCCAGGCCTAGGACATGGTATGCATTTTATTTGAATCTATGCGCTTGTCTATTAATTCTGTCATGACGCGATATATATTGTCTTGGTACTCTATTCCTGCTAATCGTGGTGTTACCACTATTATTTGTGCTACAAAAGAGGTTTTTGATAGTTGGCAGTAATATCTCAAACATTCTACTCGTGCATACGGTCATACGGTACTGGTGCTTTTTGGTTGGGATTGTCACACCTTGGGGTAGATGGCGTGTTTGGGATCGTTGGCGCCGTAATCCGCCATTGAATGTCCCTTCACGTTTTCCCCGAACGTCCTGTGCAGGTCTAGCCTTTTCTGCTTCGCGCATAACCGGTAGTTCTTATTCCCCTACTTTCCTTGGTTTCGCCTTGGTTTGCCTTCGCTCTGTGCTTTCGCCTTCCGTGTGGTTTTCCACTCTTTTCCTCTCTCGCTCGGTGATCCCCTGCCCGGGATCATCCTCTCTTTTGCTCCCCTCCTCTGGTGTTCCTGCCTTCTCTGTTCGTTCTGTTGTTTCCCCTCTTTCCTTAACTTCGGACCTCGGTCCACCTCTTTTTCTTTTCCTTGGTTCTTTGTTGTTTTCTCCCCTGCTCTCTCTCTCGTGCTTACCTCCTCCTCCTTACCCGCTGGACCCGCTGATTACCTGTGTACCGGACCCCGGCTTGCTTACGGACTCCTCTGCCTCCTGACCAGTGCTGCTTGCTCTTCTGTGTACCAGTTCCCCTGCTTCTCTATTGGACTGCCTTTGCCTCCCATATTTATTTCCGCCTGCCTCCCTGTGTACCGGACCTTTTGCCTGCTTACTGGATTGCCTCAGCTTGTTGAACTGTACCTTCTTGCTCATCCTCGTGAGATCCATACCCTTGACTGCCTTCGCGTCTCCTTCTGCCTCATCGGACATCGTCCACGTTCCAAGGACCCCGGATCTTCCTACATCTGTCCGAGCACTTCACACAGGGTTTTTTTGTGCCTTTGGCTTTTTCCCCTTTCTCAGACGGTCACGGAGGATCGCCCACCGTCCCACCTACACGGTGGCACTGTGGCGTCCTTCCGCGGTCGTCCCTATCTGCATAAAAAAAAGGAGAGGCCCGGTAGCAAAGAGAAAAGAAAACCCAGGAGGAAAGATAAAGGTGAGAAGGAAAGGGAGGGTTTTGAGACAGAGTCTTCTTTTGACGAAGAGGACATAGCTGACCCTTGTGACAGGGATGTCCTCTACATATATACAGTCGTATTTACAGGTTCAGTTAAATTAAAGGATGTGCTTTGATTCAGGCTTTCATTCAGGTTCAGGCTCGGGTCAGGTTCCCCCAACTCCCCTCTTTTAGATGGCTCGCCCAGATAAAAGATGACCCCACTATATTCCCAACAAAAACATAAGGAAGGTAAACAAAATGGCTGTAAAATGTTGGCCACATTGATATGAATACATCCAAGTAGAACTAATAAGATTTCTATCACTATTCAGTGAACAATTAAACGTTGAACTATTCATCTTCCTTTTATCTGTAAAAGGAATAAGAACAGATTGGGCAAGGTAGGGGAAGAGGAGAGTGGGGCGAAGGATGGACAGAAACAGAGAGAGAGAGAGCATGAGAGAGAGTTTTGTTTAGTTCACAGAGCTTATTTAATTTTTATTTTGTATTTTATTTTTTTATTTATTGTGCATATGTTCAAAATTTGAACTTTTACACATCAACAATACTTATTTAAAACATAAAAATCAATTTTAAAAATACATTCATCACTATTTCACATTTCAATATTAATACCAAGTAACAATTCTACTAAAATAAACAGAACCCATTCTGGTAATGGCAGAACAGCATTCTGTTAATATAAAATAATTCATAAGTCATTCCAAGCAATTTCTTCATAACAGTTGCAAATGCATACAAATACTTCAAAGTGAGGCCAAGCTCATCCAACATCTTAATCACCTCGGCAGTCAAATAAACGTCATTGCCTGTACTCACCCTATCCCAGACTACTTGTGCCAAATCTACATTAACCAATGAAAAGGATCTTCTCAAAAAGCATGTTCTCATTTCTTTTAGGACCCCACATTCTACCATTAGATGACGTAAGTTCTCATTTGGCATACTTCAATGGACACATATACCTTTATTTTCTGTGGCATCTGTTCACAATTAGCCAGAATTTCCCAGTAGTCAAAAGATTAAGTCGAAATCGCAAGAATTGACTCCTTATTCTTGGGCAGGGGAATTGTTTTAAATAGGTTGGCAGAAGTCCCAATGGCTTATCAATCCTGGCAAATGTAGTGTGAAGTTTATAACTCCAAACCATAGTGATTGTCCTGATCCAATCCATCTCCTCTAATTGTTTTATGAGCGATTCTGGATTTTCATTCATCTCTCTTCTATCTTTACTACATTCATACAAGATGGCATCTGCACTATTTACAAGGGTGGTAAGAAATGGTGAGTCATTTGTCCCTAATTCTTTAACTAGATCTTCAAAAAGTGTATTTATGGTGGGATAAATAATTGTTGTCATTAAGCTCAGAACTTTCCATTGGAACCAATATTCCAATGACAGCAAGACAAGTTCATACCGGATTGATGGCATTGGTGTCCTCATTGGCAAATTTAGTACCCTTTTGCAAATATGGCCCTCTATTTTCGCCCATAGAATGGTTAGCCTCATAGGGTTAATTTCTGACCCAAGTAATATCTTATGCACCACTTTGCCCACATAATAGGTCAGCAAGGGTTGTAATGCACCTTCTGAGATTAGTTTTATTCTATTCCAGTTCTCTTCCTGAATATGTTCTAGTATTGCAAGAAGTGGCAGAGGAATGCCCCATGCTTTCAATTTTCTCCATAGATGTTCCCTCTCTACTAGATCAAAGGCTTTGGAGAAGTCTATAAGGGCCACAAACACCCTTAACTGACTTCCTCTACGATCCTTTGCAATTTTATCCTTCAGGACTGATAAGACCAAAACATTACATGTTGTTCCCATTCCCTTTCTAAACCCAGTGCATGCTTTAGGTAAGAGGCTTTTCTCTTTCGCCCAATTGTTGAGTTTTTCAAGGACAATCGTTGCAAATATCTTGCTGTCGGGGGCCAACAAAGCGATTCAACGGATCTGTTTGATCCCCCCTTTTTTGTATAGGTACATTAATGGACTCTCTCCAAGATTGTGTAATTCTGTGCTTCAGCAAAATATCCTTAAAAATTAGATCCAAAAGACCCGGCCATAATTTAACATTATTATTAAGGACTGCATTAGATGAACTATTCAGACCACATGCAACCAACATAGATGCTTTGTAATTAATATTTCTATGTCTGATACATCAAATTCCAGTATTCAGGGTTCTGCATGATTAGCCACTCATCTTGACCCATCAGGACCCTCTCCATTTATAATTTTCCAATGTGCAATCCAATCATCCTCAGATACACTTGTTGATTGGGTTATGCATTGTGGATGTTCAGTGTCATTTAATAAGGTCCAGATTTGTCCCAGCATCATCTCCCCAGTTTTTCTGTCCATTAATTGTCTATGGCCCCTAAGACAATGTTTGTAGGGTAATTGGACTTCCTTTTTCTTTATTAAGTATTTTTCTGTTCCATACTCATTAATTCTAAGCTGCCTCAAATGATAATTCATTGTCTTCTTATTTAACCAAACTTCTTTGTCAAAAGCATATGTATGCCATTTAGTCAGTATATGAATTGTGTGAGGTGTTTCCCAATATAAGAGAAAATCGTTAAATCTCTCCACTGATCAGTTGCTAATCAAAACCTATTCACTGACCTGTTCTACATGATTCTTTAACTTCAGATTCAATGAGCTTCCCTTACACCTATATTTTAGTGTCCAGTTTCGGGCTGGATTAACCGTCAGGTCTGTATGTGCTCGGGCTACACAGCATTTCACCTTCATTGTCAGATGTGTGACTCGCATATCATGATCGCTCAAAACAGTCTCTTTCACTTTAAAATAGTCATAGAAATCTAGAAATGATCTAGACAGAATTACATAATCAATTGTAGAACATGATTTCCCTCGTTTCCATGTACTAGCCATTTTTTTGTTAATCACCATTGTTTTGTTCAGAATATGAAGATCCCAAATATTGCACAAGTTGTCCTATTTTTCCTCATTTTATGCGATCAAGCAGTTTGGGGCGTGAACCGTAATTGACACAATTTGTATTAAAATCCCCCACTAACATAATGAGTGTATCAACATCCATCAGCCATTCACCAACCAGTTGAGAAATATGATTTATGTAGATTTCCAAGGTTTCTAGCTGATTGTTCCAATACATGTTTATTAACAGTAGCTTTCTTTTTTTCCCCTACACATGATGCTTCCATTTCGACTGCTAGAATCCCTTCTATTTCGTTAGTGGTTCCAACAGTGGTTGGGCGGGAGCTGTGTCAGCTGGTTGACCCATAGTTTTTTGGGTGTCATCTGGGTGAGGTGTTGCGATTTGTCGTAAGATGCATTTGATCGCATATGTTAGATTTGTTAACTATGCCTTGAATTCTTCCCCCAGAATTGTTGCAGCACTATTGGCATCTGATGCCCACCGCAGAGGGGAGATGGGCGTGGGCATGCTTCTGCCAGTCACTAGCTCATGGGGTGAGAGGTGATGGTCTTTGCTGGGCTGAATGCGCAAATTGAACAGGACAGGGGCAGGCAGTGCAGCCAGTAGTTTTCCAGGGTGTTACACATCTTAGGGAGCCTACTCTTGAGGAGGCTGTTTATTCGTTCCACAACACCATTCGCTTGGGGGTGATAAATGGAACAGATGCAGTGTTTAATGCCCAATAGTGCTGTGATTTCCTTAAAGAGTTTGTTGAAAAAGTGAGTGCTGTTGTCTGATCTCAGAAGGTCACATACCCCCATCAGGGGAATACCTCACATACGAGGAATTTTGCTACACACTTGGCTTCTTGTTGGGAACATGGACCAGCCTCAACCCATCGCGAGAACGGACACAGCACCACAATGAGATATCGAGCTCCGTTGCATCTCTCACACATTTCTGCATATTTAATATGGAGCTCGCCGATTGGCCCGATGGTGCGGGGCTGGGTGCCTCGCAATGTACAGAGTGTCATCCCTGTCCTGAACACTTCACAGGTGGTGCATTGCACGACCATCATTGAGAGGTATTCGTGGAGATTAGGTATATACCAATATTCCTGTATGTCTGCTGCAATATGTTTTTTGGAGCTATGAGAGGGGTAGTTCAACTGCTCAAAAGCTGTGCATTATAGTTCTGCGGGCATCGTTACCTTCCAGTGCATTGTTGCCTTCATAAAAGATCAGTACATTGCACACACCCACATTTGAGCCAAATTTCTCGCTCTTCCTGCAGTGCCCTACATCCATGCTCTATTATCTGTGCTAAAGGCAAGGCTGTGTATGGGTCTGTGTCTGGGCTCATAGTGATGGCTGCAATGACATTCTCAGCAGGTATGGGCCGCGGGAGATATGCTGCTGCCTTTGGTGCCGCTTCAGCGGCTGCATTTCTGAACAAGATTTTGTTGGTGTTATTTGTGTGGCTGCGCATTTGACGACCACCACTGCAGATGGTTCTGCAAGGGCAGAAATCAGGGTATTAAGTAGCGCGGCATGTTGCTCTGGTGATCCGTCTGCCCGCCTGAAACCCCTCCTTCTCCAGTATGAAAGATCCACATGCACCGTTGTGGTGATGTAGGCAGAGTCTGAATACATGATATGATATGATATGATAAGGCATTTATAACACGCCTATACACAGGTGTTTCAAGGCGCGATGAGGCAAGGGAGGGGGAACAGAGGGAAGACAGACAACAATCCTATTAGGCCAAGTGTCATTCAGATCGTGCATGGGAAGGGGGAAGGGGAAAGTGCAGGGGGGAAGGGGAAGGGGACAGTGCAATACATGGGATAATAGAATAAATAACAAAATAAAGTACGGCCAGCAGGTGGCAAGCGCAAGGGAGAAGAGTAAGTGCAGGCATCAGGTGTCAAGTGCTCATGGTAGGACTGTAGGGATACAGAGAACAGTCCCCAAGTGCGGGGGTTTCCAGGAGGGCAGTGCAGGTGTGCAACTGGTGGAGGGGGGACCTAGGCCAGAGATCAGAGGGTGGCCAGGTAAACCAGTGCAGTTTCAGTATAAGCCATGAAATCAGCAGGGGAGAGGAGGAGAAAAAGCAGAAGCAAAGAGAAATGTTTTGAGGTGTTTCCGGAACCGGAGATGGTTCTCCTCAAGTTTCAGGGTGGCTGGGAGTCTTTTCCAGAGGGAGGCCCCGGCCGAAGAAAGTGATCTAACACCAACTTGTTACTTGGAGAAGCGACTGACCCTGAGGGAGTTGGAGGTGGATGAGCGAAGAGCTTGAGAAGGAAGATATTTAGGAAGAGAGAGTTAAAGGTATTGAGGCCCCTGGCCCCAGAAGGCCTTGTGGACGATGCAGAGGGTTTTGAACGTAATCCTCGCAGCCACTGGGAGCCAGTGCAGAGATTTCAGTCCTGGAGCGATACGATCCCTGGGCTTGAGGCCAAGGACAAGTCTTGCAGTCTGGTTCTGGATGAGCTGCAGAGGGCGGAGTGTAGAAGCAGGCAGATTTAGAAAGAGGCTGTTGCAATAGTCCAGCCTAGAGAGAACCAGAGCTCTGGAGACAGTGAGCTTTTGGGGGAAGGATAGGACAGGAAGAATACCTCTGAGGAGGTGCAGCTGGTAGTGTGACTTCTTAGAGATATCAGAGATTTGAGGAGAAAAGGAGAGTGTGGAGTCGAAGATGACACCAAGGTTTTTAGCCTCACAGGTGGAAGCAGGGAGAGGGCCAAGAGAGGCCGGCCAGAGAGTGACAGGAAAGGAGGGAGTGGGTGTGCCAATGAGGAGAATCTCAGTCTTGCTGGCATTCAGGCAGAGATCATTGGCGGCACACCACTCCTGGATGGCGGACAGGCAGTCAGAGATGAGAGAGGGAGAAGAGGCGGCTGAGGGTAGCCTGAAAATGAGCTGAGTATCATCCACACAGCATTGGAAGTTGGGGCAGAGCGTGGCAATGCAGTGGGCAAGAAGTGTCAGGCATTGGTTGAACAGCCAGGGAGAGAGGTTAGACCCCTGGGGAACACCACAGGTAGAGATAGAGATGGAGGAGAGGAAAGACCTGGGTTGGACCTGGGAGGGTCAATCGGAGAGAAAAGGAGTCAGCCACGCCAGGGCCTGACCCGTGATGCCCAGGTTATCACAGAGACGGTTGAGCAGGATGGCTGGATAACATCCCTTTTACGCCTGAAGCACTTCAATAAGTGCCATGAGTTCTGCGCTTGTGCTGAGTAATGCATGGGCAATATTTTCATTACTAGTGTCTCATAGTCACCTCTTTCTAGCGCAACACAGCTGCCCCAACATGTCTATGCCCTGTTTCCTGATCAATTGTCGCTGACCCATCAACAAAAAGTACCTCGCCCTTCACCAAAGGGGTGCCTTTGGCTTTGGGGATATCATCCTCCTCGCCCTCATAAGTGGTGCAGTCATGTTGCTGCAAGTCTTCGTCTGTGAACGGTTCCAACAGGAACGTGGCAGGGTTCACTGTTTTACACCTTACAACATGGATATGTGGGCTTGAGAGGATAATCTCATACTCTGATGCCCGCTGGGTGGTGAGAGTGGACTTGTATTGTTCTCTGATAGCAAATACTGAGTGTTCCACATACAAAGTCATTAAGCACCCCATCACAATTGTGGAACTCTTCTCAATTGCAAAGGCAGCTGCAGCAAGAGCTTGCTCGCATTCAAACTGTCCCTGCATCACTGAGTCTAGTGTGCCACTGTAGAAGGCCATGGCTTGTGTCCCTTTGTGCTCTTCTGCATTAGTACCACTGTCATGAGTGTCCCGTTTCAGTGTGAGAATATGTAAAACTCCTGCGTGTAGTCTGGGGTGGCAGGAATGGGGGCTGTCGGAATCACTTCTTTTAGATCATTGAAACTGAATCATATTTGCAGTCCACTCTATTTTACTGTTTTCTTTTTGTACTTCCTTGAGGCCCTGTAAGAGTGGCCTTGTGTATGCTGCGTAATCCAGAATCCAAGCCCTGCAATAGTTACACAACCCCAAGAGAATTTTTGCATGTCTTTTACTCTAACTGGTCTGGCCGTGGCACACACTGTTGCTGCCCTGTCAGGGATAATTCTTTTGCCGTCCGCAGAAATGAGCTGTCCTAGATAGAGCACTTCATGTTGGCAATAGTGGAGTTTGGCCTTGTCGACTTTAGACCCCTTGCGGTCTAACAGTTGTAATAGGACACTGGAGTCTCTGCGACAGTTCTGTTCACTGCCGCTGCACACCAAAAAATCATCTACGTACTGAATTACTGTGCTGTGTACCTGAATGTTGCCTAAGTCTTTGCGCAGTATCCTGTTAAAAATGCCTGGACTTACGCAGTACCCTTGGGGCAAACAAGTACATTCATAGCGCTTTCCGCCATGTGTAAATGCTGTGAGGTACTGTGAGTCTGGGTGCAGGGGTTCCGAAAAGAAGGCAATCTTTAAATCGACAACCAGGAAATGGGTCGCTTCCTTGGGGATACTGCACAAAATGGAGGTCGGGTTTGGAACAAGTGGAAATTCTTTATGCACTACGTCATTGAGGATGCAGAGTTCCTGGATTATCCTCCAACTGCCCCCAAAGATTTTTAATGGGGTATATAGCCGTATTGCATGGTGAGGTAGAGGGCAGTATGATCCCTTGGTGTGGTAGTAAGGCTTGTATTGTGTCTCTGATCCCCTCTTCCACCTCCGTGGATAATGAGTATTGCTTCACCCGGGGCAACACTGCTCCATTCTTTAATAGGATTTTTACTGATGTTACCTCTTTCAGCATCTCTACATCGTGTGTGTTGGTGGTCCATTATTGTGTGGGGACCTGTTGTAAGTCTGCTTGGCTGAACGGGGGTGGCTTAACAACAGCCATGAGGGGGCTCTATGTCCTTCGGTACTGTACCATGATCTCACAGGGGATGCATATTTCGAGTATTAATTGCCCGTCATCGTTGTTGTCGTCAAAGGGTTTGGCATCTGTCAACTCTTTGAGGGGTACAGTGGTATCAATGAATAAAACTGTGTGCCATTGGCATCTCTGAGTATCTGTTCCTAGGACCACAATTATTTTGGCTGACACCAGCAGACCTCTAGGTCCAGGGAGAGTATTCTACCTGCGACTAGTTCTGGGGACACCAAGGGCCGGAAAATGAAATCAGTGGGTACTCTCCAGCAATTTCTGGTAATCTGGTGCATTGTTTGTGCGAGCACTGTGACATCATAAATGAACATGTTGGGGTTGACAGGGATGAATCGTACCACTACCTCATTTGCCGTGACTTGTATCATGAGCATTGCCCTCATTGAGTACATGCCAGGAGATGTGCAGATGATACCACTGTCTGTGAATGAGATCGTCATGAGAAATAGGTGAGGATCCAAGATTGGAACCCTCCCGTCCCCTTCACACTATAGTATACCGTCAAAAGACAGTTAAGGATTCAGTCTAAGGAATCAAAGCAGTACCAATTTATATCAATCATATTAAAACAGAATACATTCAAACAGATTTTTGTAAAAAAAGAAAAAATAGCAATTTATTAATGAGTGAACAGAATTCATCTGCAAAGCTATCCGAATGTCCAAAGTAAAAGGCTGACGCGTTTCGAGGTTGAATCATCTTCTTCCTGAGCCTAATCGGACTGTGAGCTATGATCTTGCAGTGCTCTTAGAGCTTCTCTCGCCATGGGCTGAGTTAGAATTGTTAGAGTTCTTAGCAATGATATATTGGCATAATTTGCTAAATTTGTCAGGATTTCCAACTTTCAGTGAGCTCCGATGGTTGCCCCCCTAGGGGAGATTGGTGGGGCGTGCTGCATTGTAGACTCCGAAACCTTGTAAGGCGCCCAGGAGCGAGTGACATGGCGGTGACCCGGTCAAGGCCAGGTTCACCGACCTAGAGAGAAACTAGAAAAAGAGGCATGCAATTGTTCTCAGAGAAGACGCGTCGTGTCTTAACGCTTCAGTCGTCAACATTTTTGTCTCAGGTTTCACTATTTTACAACAACGATGTTCCTCAATGCCCAACGTTAATGGGAATACACAATTGTCTGCTTACAGACAATTGAAAGGTTTCTGTTTAAATTATCCATTAAGACTATTTTTGGAAGCCACCCACCACAGTTCTGGAGTTCTAGCTTTATCTGTTGCAGCAGCCGCGAGGCAGAGCATCAACATAGGTTCAATAGATAAATGAGATTGTCATGTTCAGTTTGCTAAGCAGATCCCTGCCGAGCAAGTTGACAGGAAAGCTCTCAGAATACAAGACGGGAGCCCTCATGACCTTCCCCACTACCTTTACATCTGAATCTTTTGTGTATGGAACCTTAAGAACAGCCCCATGAATCCCTGTGTGTCAAGAATTGTGCCTGATAACGGGAAGTCATCTTCACTAATGCACCACTTCTCGGCTCCTGAGTCCACCATGAAGATGAATTGTTTGTTCCCTATCTCTGCCCGCACCAACGGTTCCTCTTCTGGGTTTAGGGTCCTTGTCAGGACTGGACATGCAAGTGCTTTCTGTGGCTGTCCCATACAGGGAGTGTGTCTGTCCCAGGGAAAAAACAGGGGTTTGCCCCTACTACTGTAGCACCTTGAAACGGGGCCACTGTGCCGCTAGGCACACCACCGAAGGCGTTCGGATTTCCTGCTTGCTGTATAATGGGACGGGGTTGATAATGCTGTACTGCTTGTTGCGGTGGAGGGGGGCTGGGCATATGTGGGGGCAGCTGTGTGTAGGATGATGGAACTCATACGGTATCAAGGACATCCTGGGGGTGGACCCTGAGGAGTCCCTTGTGGCGGGGGGCCACCATTTTTCTGACTGTAATTATACCCCATACCCTGTCTGCTCTGAAAAAAAATGTCCCCACTTCCGGCTTGTCCAACACTGCCCGATAACTCCTCCTCTTGGCCCATGCCCCCAAACCCACCTCCTCTCAGCCCTCAAAACCCACCTCGGCCTCGTTGCTGACCTCCTTGCCCCTGTGGACCATAGGATTGCGGGTTTCCGCCCCACAATCCTTGCTCTCCTTTAGCCCACACCATGGCTATTCCGCCATTCGCAGCATTAGGAGGGTACCCACCCTCTTCTGTCTGTTTCGGGGTTGTCCCTGACGCCACTACAGCTGCTTTAGCTAATTTGTTTTGCACTAGTTTCGCTTCCTCTGCCTGTCGCCTCTGAACCGTTTCCATCTTGCGCTCTTTTATTCTCCTACAATGGTAAACTATAATGCTTTAAATCTTGGGCCACTCTTTCGCTTCGATCCTTACTATTTTATTGAGCGCTTTCTGCACTTCCTTGGGAAGGCCCTGTTTCACTATAAAATCAGGAAAAGGGGGTTGATTGGTCACAGGCATTGCCCGTTTCTGCACTCCACATCTCTTGGACTCTGAGGATAAATTGTGTGATGTCCTCATCATCCCCCATTGTACATTGCATAATGGACTGTAAATCTGTGTCTGGGAACACTCACTGCAGTGCATCCCATACCCTGGCTCTGATCTTCTTGAACGAGGCTCCATCATGGGCATCTTTAGTCAGTGTTACTCCTGGGTACCCCACCTTTACCCACACATCTGCAGCTTGGTCTCTAACTGCGCCCACCAATAAGCTTTTAATGTCTCCTATTGCCAAGGGCACCCCTGCGTTGTTCTTTTCAAAAGCATATATCCACTTCCCCGTGCCTGCTGTAAGTGGCAGGAGTGCCTTAAGGAGATTATGCAAGTCCATCTGTGCCTATGGTATATATCATGCTCTCCCTGCTCCCTTGTGTATAAGTGGCATTTGCATTCTCATCTTACTTTTTCTGCCCTTAGTTACACTTCCCTTTTTCCTTACTAAAGCTATCCTGCCAAACCTCTCCCTCAATCTTCCATCCCACAAACTGTACACCCTTGGGGTGCATTGAGGCGCTTGCTCTGCATCTCTTTCCTCATCATCTTCAACCTCATTGAATTCACTCCTCTCTTCATCATCCCCTCTCCGTGACCCTATGTTTTCATAACCCAAGCTGTCTGTCTCTCCGTCATGTTCTACGTGGACGGTTCTTATGGACACAGTGGGCCTCATTATGAGTGTGCCGGTCCGGAAACAACGGTGACGGTAAGCCTAACGGCACCGTTGTTTCCAGACAGGCAAACTATGACTCTGCGGATCAGACTTGGCAGGCGAAACGGCACCTGCCGGCAGAGTTTCACGGAAGCACCGGCACCATTATAAACGTTGCCGGTGCTTCTGTTGTGCCCATTCCCATGGAGTCCTATGGGACCCCATGGGAATAGTGACTTACAGAATTACCGGCATCTGACTTTCCGGCAGCTGGGGTCAGAATACCCCGGTGTTACCGGGAAGTCAGGCGCCGGTAGAATTTGCAAGTCCGACGGCAACCTGATGGTTTTACCGGCACGGTTACCGCCAGACTTATGATGAGGCCCATTGTCTATTCTAAATAAGAAGTCTCCTTATTTCCACTCATCCCCTGCTAGTTGCACTGGTGTGTCTGTCTTTGTTACATCACATGCCCCCCATAATCTTGCTAACTCTGTTCAGCTCGATGCGAGTGCTACTTCTAGGTTTCTTGCACCAACCCCAGTGTGTGTGGTTACCTCCGGAGGAGGGATATAAGGTGAAAGTGGGGGTGTGGCTGGTGTTGCTACAGTCGTGCTAGCCAATACATATGTTGGGTTCGTGTAACCCTCCACAGGGTGGGTTGCTAGTGGATATATTCCTTTTCTCCCCATCATGGTCTTCCTGTCTTCTGTCAGGCCTGTATCTGTACTACTGTCTTGTATCACTCTTTCCCCATTGTGATCCTCTGTATCCTCGAACATTTTCCAGAGGTTCAATACTTCCCTTCTATTCTGCAATGGTCTCCCCTTATATTTTGCTGCCAAGACGGTAGACATGTGTTCTAGCACCTTTCGGGTTAAAGGAGCGCTCGTCTGGCCAGGCGCGAGGCATCCCATCTCCTCTATTCTCTGCAACCCACTGGTTGTGATACTTCTTAATCTTCTCACTATACAAACACAGGGCCTTGCACATGTGCTCTAATGGTGTTTCTCCCCCCATAGTCGGGTCTCCCATGTTTCTGGTAGTGGGGCTACGCCTATACTGCTGCTTCACAGTTATACAGTAGTCCGTTCAAAAAATATGCAGTTCTGTTTAGTCAACAATTCAACTTAATATCATTAAAAAAAATGTCAGTTCAATTCCCCCACCTCTTTATTTCCAGTTAGAACTTTTTGTATGCACACACACACCCCTCACACTCTCTTCACATATCCACACACAACACATGCACACCCCTCCTGGGCCTCCTTCTTACACCATAAAATACACTTACAAAACAAACTACAATAACAAACTAAAACAACAACCACTACAATTCCCGAGGTCTCTACTTATACGGAGCTCCTATGTATTTTCCTCTTTTCCCTTATTGTTTAAAACAATAATTGTGGTGCCACCTTCTCCCCTCACTCGGGGAGGGTCCCTCTTTTCCGTTTTCCTTTTCCTTAATACCCTTAAAAAATTAATAAAAGACAGAAAATCCACACACCCCACAGGCATACCCCATTTCCAATTTTGGGTGTTCACACTGTTCACACTGCTCCATACATCCAGGCCTACTTTGTTATCCCTTGCAGGTTATACTCAAGTGAGCATGTCCACCCAAACTCCTCCATTCACAGGGTTCCAAAACCAGCCTGCACCTCTCCTTAGGGACACAACTCACTCCAAAGAGCAGGCATGATGCTGCAAAGACAGCTCCTGCAGGGCCACTTGGGAGTATGCGTTTTGGGGCTGGTCGCTGTAGGTGGGCGCGGCCCTTCCTGAGCGGTCACCTGAATACCTCTGCAGAAGGGTGCTGGGGTCACGTCGGCAGAGTCACCAAATGAAGGCAAGGCCCTGTAATGCTCACACCCGAAAGAATACAACCCTCTTGGGAAAAAGGCAAAGAGACTGCTTGCAGGGATAACAAGGTTTAATTATACAAATAGTAAAGGGGTCAGCAGAGGACTCTGCTGCTCGAGAACGTTCTGGTCCAGTCATCATATACAGTGCATTATAAAAGTTCACAGCATCACTGATGATGTCATCCATAGGGTCTAAACCCACACAGCTGATTGGTAAAACAGTATACATGGCCCTGCTCCATAGGGGATGCCAGGCTATGATGTGTTCACATCTCCGCCGTCTGTCTTTCCCCATGTGGTCAGCAGGTCTCATCTCTTCAGGGACTGAAGGTCAGGCGCTTCACATGTTGCTGTTCCAAGGCTACTCTTGTGAGCTAATGCTACTACTACATCATTATGGCATGCACCTGGGAGGCTTATGAACTGGCAAAAGAGGGGAGGGAAGAAACACAAACATGCTAACCCACACAATCTATTCTTGCTATATCGCACCCCTCGCACTCAAGGCTTCCACCCTTGTTTTGATCTATAATTTATCCCTCCTTGTACCTCTTACTACAAAGGGTGTTTCTATGGGACAAGGTGAAATGGTCGCACATGTTCAGTTCTTTTATGACCATTGCTTTTATGGCTGATCAGCTGATGTCCCTCAATATCGAGGAATGCAGGGGATCTTGGACTGGCTCAGTGGTGGGTGCCATTACTCCTGGTGGGCTCGGTGGGGGTTAGAGGGTTAGAGGCCTGTTGTTAGAACCGTGAGGAGCCTGGTGCTGTCTCATGGCCTTGCAGGGCGCATTCCTTTTTGCGATGCTAAGTAATTGCAACAGTTATGGTACAAGGGGCAGTTTCTGTGAGTACTAGTCGTGCAAGCTTATCTCTCCTCATCGATTTGGGCCTTTTCAGGTTTCCCCATCAAGCTTATGTTTTCCTACACGGCGATGTAGGGTTTCTGCCATAACTACAAAATGGCATCTGTTTATGGGTTCTTAACACGGTCCTTTCCCCTCTAGCACCTTGCATGGCTAGCTTATGGGATTATCCTTACTCTAAAGCGCCTGAGGGGGTGGGGAGAGACTCATTTCCATCCCAACAAAGCCTTCTATGAATCCATCCATTTGGGTATGGTAAATGGAGGTACATTAAGTTTTGATTTGTAGTATCTCCTTCACTTCAGCTATTAGTTTGGAGAAGGTACCATCTTGATCTGTTAAAATTTCCCAGGGAAACCCAACCCTAGACAGAAAGGGGATCAGATGTTTTAAGATCTGTTGAGTGGTGTTGTTTTTGAGGGGAAAGGCTTCCAGGTACCAGGTTGTATAATCAAGGTTCACCAATATGTATTTATTCCCCAATTTAGAAGGCTCCAGTGAATCCACTATGTCCATTCCGATCCAGGAGAAGGGAAGCTCAATAAAAGGGAGAGGTTGTATGGCGCCAGGATACCATAGGGGAGGCTGTCTTCTGGCATAGGGTGCAAGTAGTTACGGAATTCTTTATATCTGCAAGTACTTTTGGTGAGTAGAATTGTGGGATCACCTGTCCTTGAGTTTCTGTCACCCCTAGGCACACAGATGTAAGGTGAGAATGTGTCAATTCTAAGACGACTCCCCGGTGACTACAAGGGACTGCTAACTGTGTCATTCTCTCCGTGGTCATGTCCCTGCTATACAGGAGCCCATGTTTAAGAAAAAAAAGGACCACCCTGTGCCCTACCTTCAGCCTTCAGAACTACCTCTGAGAAAGCCTCTGCTAACATGGGATTGTTATGTTGGGTGGAGGCTAGATGATGAAGACATTCTGCTTCTTAAGTGGGGGGTGGGTGATTTCTCAGTTAAGACGTCTGTTTCCCCAAAACCTCGGGTTCCCCTTTCTGTAAGCTCTTGGTCCTGTACTTCTGTGGGTAAGGGAAAGACAGCATTTTCCAAAATACCATGAGCAATCTTTTTTCCAATTTTAAGCTTGTAGGCCTGCGCCCGATGGTTATGTATTAGCACCTTGATATCACCTTTGTATTCAGGAACTATTACCCTATCCATGATATCCAAGCCATACTTCCAAGCTAAGCCTGACTTGGAAACCAACTCGATATAAGTACCTTTTGGAGGAAACAAAATTAGGCCGGTAGGGACTAATTGACATTCTCCTACTTCAATGGGGACCTCATTATATTATGAAGATCAAAGCCAATAGACTCGGCTGTTGGATTTGAGGCTCTAGGAGTACGTTTTCTGAACTTCAGGGTTCACCAATTTTTATCATCGGGCCTGATGCCACCTCTGGCACCATATTTGGTAACTCATAAGAAGGAGCCGGACAAAGGGGTGGAATTTAACTCCAGGTTTCTATTAATAAAAAAGGAAAATAACCTTTCTTTAACTACAACTAAGGGGTTGCCCAACATAATCAAATGCAAACTTGGGTGCTTGTCGTCACAGTGTTTGTCAACTAAACAATTCCATCATCTATCCAAAAATTATCCATCTCTGACCCTACTACTAACCAAAGCTATTCAGCGAACAACAAAAATAATGACTCCCTTCTCCTGGTAAACTGGTCCACCCTCAAGGGCTGACTTCTAATAGTATCTGCCAGTAACTTTGATAAGTCCTTGTGACTCCTCCCAGGGACCTCTCTGAGCTTGGTTAAATGTCCAACAATTGAATTTCTTCAGTGATATATATTCCTGGATTTTCCTCTTCTGATCTATTGTCACAAGCAAGATCACTCCTGTCATGTCTCTGGCTCTGGCCGTCGATTCCACCACTCCCAAGGTGACTTTTGTTCTTGATATCCTTTGGGCAATTGCTCTAAGGTGGGATATTACTCCTGAGGCCCTCTTCAGCCTTAATAGCTTTTGTATAGTCACTGTGACGAGGGAGATGACTCCTGATGCACTCTTCACTCTTGGTACTCTCTCTGTAATTCCTGTGACAAGGAGATTACTCACGAGATACTCTTCACTCAGGATTACTTTTTGGCAATTACTGTGACGAGGGAGACAAATCCAGAGGCATTGTTTAGCCTCAGTGCTTTCTCTATGATTACTGAAAAAAGGGATATTACTCTTGATGCGTTCATCACTCAGGATAGCTTCTCAGTAATTACTGTGATGAGGGAGATTCCACCCTAAATACTCTTCAATTTAGTGCCTTCCCTGTGATTGCTGGGACTCCGGAGATTTTATGCATTTATTTATTGAGCATTTGTTAGGCGCCTATACAACAAAATGGTGTTTCCAGGTGCCACAAGACAAAATGGAGAGGGAACAGGGGAGTAAATAAATGACAAAACGAAGCAGTAAATATACATTTGTGGTCCTACTAGGCCTTGTGACATTCGGACATGCTAGTGCTGTGAAGAGACGTGCAGTAGGAAAAGGGGAAGACAGAGGGGGCAAGGTAAGGACAAGAGCTGGTGAGAGCCTGTGACGGAAGCTCCAAGGGGAGCAAGGTGAGGAGGCCGCTTGTTAAGTGCTAGAGTGGAGGAATCCCAGGGGTGGGATGCACAGCCGTCAGGTAGGGGATCCACAAGGGCGGTGATGAGGGGTAGGAAAGGGTGCTGGTGTTGTCTGTGCAATGGGCATGGTAGCCTGTTAGGTTCATGAATTTCCAGGCCGCCAGTCTCAGCGGCAGTGGCGTGATTAGCATGGAAGGGAAAGAGAGAAAGAGGTAGAGAAAAGCAGAGTCTTGAGAATTTTCCAGAATTTAAGAAGGTCCGGCTCAAGTCTGAGAGGGGCAGGGAGACTGTTCCAAAGAGCAGCACCAGCTGAACAGAGAGACCTTCCTCCCACCCTCTGCTTGGAGAAGCCTTTGACAAGCAGAGGGTTGGAATTAGAGGAGTGGAGGGCTCTAGCAGGGATTTATTTAGGGAGAGAAAGTTGGAGATGGCGTGGTCCCCGGCCCCAGAAAGCCTTGTGGATGATGCATAGTGTCTTGAATTTAATCCTAGCTGCTGCTGCGAGCAAGTGGCGAGAATTTAGGGCAGGAGAGATATGGTCCCCGGGCTTGAGGGCAAGGATAAGACTTGCTGCACTAGTCTGGATTAGCTGGAGAAGGCGTAGAGAGGAAAGAGGGCTATTGAGGAAAAGGCTGATGCAGTAGTCCAGCCTAGAGAGAGCCTGAGCTCTGGAGACATTGAGCTTCTGGAGGAGGGTGAGGAAAGGGAGAATGCCTCTAAGGAGGTGAAGCAGGAAGTGGGCTTTCTTGACAAGGTCCAAGATGTGAGCGGTGAAGGAGAGAGAGGAGTCAAAGATGACCCTGATGTTTTTGTCCTCACAGGATGGTGAGGGTAGAGGGCCCAAGGAAGGCAGCCAGATGGTAGGAGGTAAACAGGGTGCAGGTGTCCGAATAAGTAGAATCTGCATTTTAGTGGCATTAAGACAGAGGTCATTACCAGTACACCATGCCTGGATAGCAGAGAGACAATCAGGGATTAGAGAGGAGGAAGAAAAGGTAGTAGAGGGAAGTTTGAAGGAAAGCTGTGTGTCATCAGTGTAACATTGGAGGTGAGGAGAGAAGGAGGAGATCAGGTGAGCAAGAAGGCCGAGATGGATATTGAATAGCCATGGTGATAGGATAGAGCCCTTGGGGATGCCACAGGTGGAGAGTAAAGTGTACAGGTGGAGCAAAGTACCCCCACTCAAAGCTCTGCCCCTATGCTGCTTATATGTTGGGAGCCAGAGTGTGAGACACGTGCAGTACCAGTGAAAATACCCATACCGAAAAGAATCATGGAAGGAAGGTACCCATTAAGGAAGCCATATATGCACTCACGACAATATGATGGCCATTTGAATGAAATCCCGGAGGAAGTGTGAAAATGAGCAAGTAATAGATTGTGGTAAAAGGCTGACATCTGATTATTTATTTATTTAGTCGACTGATTGTGTTCATTGAATAGGTAGATTGAAGTAAAGTGAAATATAGAGGTTTGGAACTGCTACGATTAGTGCATGCTCATATTGTATTATTTTTCTGAAAAGTATTTATCTGTGTAAAATAATGGTAAGTATTGACAGTCGATTGCGATTAGTCACGATGGAGGATATTACTCCGCTTATACACTTCTGCAAACAATTGCCAAAACATGCACCCAAGCTTAAGCAGTACAGTGCAGAATGGGTTATGGGCACGGCAGATAAAATGTTCATGCCATGGCCACAGGGGGATCACTGTCCAAAGCAGTTTTGCAACACATGATGACATATTTGCACGCAGCATACACAGGAAAATAGCTAGAAAAGTGGTTAGATAGCTTAGAGCTTTGGAAGATGTACCAGGAGGAAAGTGAAGACCCGCCTCCTGAAGACTGTATGCTTAAACAGTATAAAGAAGGGGGTGTTGAGCCTTCTGCTCCCCTTACCACGCCTGAAGTAAATGGTGATATTACCAAAGATGAAGGATTATATCCTTTAAGTGAACTTAAGGCAGCGACAGGGTACAGTAATCCGACATATGAGCTGCCTGCATGTAGCAGCGACGAGAGTTCAGAAAAGACTCCAGAAAGGGATGTGTTCTCTAAAGTCCCACACGACAAAGAGAGAAGTGACCGACCAAATATGAACGGAAAATAAAAATATATAAAGGAGAGAAAGACAAAGCTGACGAGGTAGCGCTCAGACAGAACAAATGTATGGGAGGTCAGATATTGCTCAAACTTAATGGAAAGAGCGCATTGAGTAAGTAAGGCAAAGGGAAGATTAGGATGAACAAGATGAGAAAGTCAAAGAACAAGAGAAACAATTGAAAGAAAACCAGGCTAAAGGAAAGAATAGGCAAAGACAGGAACAATTGTATCAAGATGAACAGTTGAAAAGCAGGAGAGTGCAGAGGAGCAAAGAAAGTATGACAACAGGCAAACAGTAAGCGAAGAACGAGACAGATTAGAAAAGAGAAAAGAAGAAGAGGAAGAGCACAAATTAAGAGATACAAGAATGCAAAGATGCAGAGATGAAGATGTGCGTAAGCAAAAGAGAGAAGAGAGGTGAAAAGACAGGAAGAGGAAAGGGTTAGGGACTAAGCAAAGAAACTAAGAGAGTTTGATGAGGAAATGGAATTAAAGAGAAGGCAAAGGGCACGCGAAATTGATTGCATGGAGAAAGAATTAATGGAGCCTAATCCAGTAGTGGCATGAGAGGACATAGAGGAGTTCTTCCCAACCCAAGAACCAATGCCTGGACCCTCTAGAGTAGACTTAAAAGACAATTTTGATATAGGAGCTATTGGAGACAGAATCGAGAAGGCTTATCAGGAGAGGAGGAAATATAAAGGCAAAGATGGTTGATTTGACAGTACTCAGTTGCGAGGCAAAAAGGCGGGTCTGTTCAGCCTCGAGCATAGAGCTTTGTCTTTGGACAAACTACCAATAAACAGAGATGAGAAAGAGGGAAGCCACACTAGTTTGGGACAAGATATGTCAGACGAAGACAGAGAAACCTTCTGTGGGGAGGAGGGCGCTAGTGCATGTGGTCCTGACGAATATTCTCCAACAGATAAGGAAGTGAGATGGTTGGATCTGTACCTACCTAAATCGAGGACGCCAGAGCCCCTGGACCGGCCAGATCGACCTAAAAGGCGACCTCTTAGTGGAGGTGGGACTCGCCACCCTATGTGAGTAGGCCAAGGTCATTTTCAGGAAGAAGACGGTGTGGAACCATTATCCCTGATACGAACAGGCAGACAATGGGAGACAAGTGCAATTTTGTGATTTCGCAGTTCCCTTTGTTAGAGAAATGAGGGGCCAGACCACAGTATATACCATGGCCCCAGATGGATAAGGATAATTTAAGGTGTAAACTCCCGATTCTGACATTGGGTGCTGGTAAATGGATCTATGAATTAGAGGAAATCACAGAATGAAATACGCTAGCCATAGGGGACATTAAGGGTCTTCTAGAAGCTATCCTTGGGGAAAGGGCTGATGACATTTGGTCGAGAGCAGGATATGCGAGTGTCACTGCACAGAACACAGCACACGAGGGAGCACCGTTTAACAACTGTAGAGCAGTGTTATGGAAAGCACTTCGAGTAAAATTACCTGATACGTCAGATATGGGTGCTATAATGGCACGAAAGATGCAAGAATGGGAGGATCTGCTTATTTACATTCAGAATTTTCAAGAGCAGTGGTCTTTGGAAACATGGGAGCCATGGAGAAAATCTATATCTGTATTGTATCATATAATATGTCAGGGACTACCAGACAAAGTATAGAGACATCTCAAGAAACGGGTGGGTATGGAGGCAAAACCATGGCCAGAAATACAGCTGACCATTGTCCATTATTGTCGACTGTTGCCGGAGAAAAATCAAAAGAGAGACGATAGTAGGAAGATTGAGGAGGCTAAGCTAGTACAGAAAAAGCTATCGAAGTATGCTATAGAAGGGGTGATGTTAACTAGTGGAGAAGGGCCAGGATCACAGCAAGCAGTAAGCAGGCCGCAGGTTAATAACCAACGGCAGTTCAATCAAGGAGGGAACGGATTCATACCAAGAGGTAGGGGAAACTTCCATGGAAGAGGAGGCTTTCAGAATAATCAAAGGAGTTTTCAGAGTAACCAAGGTGGGTTTCAGACTATGCAGAATGATAATCAAGGCATGCAGTGAGGGCAGATCAGAAGATTCCCTCCTGTATGTTGGACATGTGGAATGACAGGGCACATAGCACAAACATGTGGGAGCCACGGGTATGTACAGAATGGGCAGTTCTCAAGAGGGGGACCGCTTATCAGCCTGCATATAGCCCACAAAGTAGAGATGATTTGCCCTAGTTCACACAGTGTATCAAGCACAAGCGCCAAGAATGCAAAAGGCTTTGCAACCACAGCAACCACCATTGAACCCGCCACAAGGGCAGTCACAGCACACATGCCCCATGTTCTGGGCATGCCCTGAGGTTGGCAAATTTTGGGGGGAAATTCATCAACGGCTATCTGAGAAGGGAATTCAGCTAGATGTGGAATCTGTGTGGGCATGCATGGTGGGGAGATTCACCAGACCACGCAACCTGAAACATGTGTGCAAACTCATGGACCCGGCCTAAATCCTGGCCAAACGAAGAATAGCCATGAGCTGGAAAGCAGCCCAGAGACTGTAACGCTCACCTGATTCCCGTAGAGGCGCCGGTCTTGACTGGGCGTATACCGTATCTGCAAAGGTGATGTGTAACACACGGCTGGCTCTTTGGGCTGGACCTCTGTGCACTTTATGTCTAACTTGAAGGGTAAGATGTCTGCAGATAGAAAATATGGGATTAAGGAAAAGGAACTGGGTTATTGAATGTCTCTCTCTTCTTCCCTTTATCTTCTCCTGTAGAACCCCAAAGGTTAACGCTCTCACCTTAGGTAAGTGAACGCCGTGCTCTCCATCTGCCTCGGGGCAGGGTGCTGTAACCAGTTTCTTCACTGGATAAGGGGAGCAGGCCTCTTGACTTCAGAGGACTGCTGTCCGTCGTTTACTGCACGAACGGTAAGTTTCGAGTAATTCTAATGTCTTTAAAGTCTTTAGTAATGATGTTTCTTGTTTTGCAGGGTTCCGGCGATGGCGGATGACGGGCTGAAGTGAGTTGAAGATGGAGCCCATGTGATGAATAGAAGCGCCTGGAAGCACGTAAGTAAGCGCTTGTTGCCTGCTTCACGATGCGCTCTAACTGTCTTTTTATTTTGCAGGTACAAGTTCGGAGCGGCTGCAGAGTGCCGGAATACCCACTGGGTTAGATGTGGAAAGGAGTAATGGCACGTGAGTATTAAAGTTCCCCAATGTCTTTAAACGCACCTTGTTTTGTCTTTCAGATGCGGGATGCAGCGCCGAAGGCCTCCGGAGCGTGCGAAGAGTTGGTAAGCTTTTGTCTTTCAGATGCCGGAATGCAGTGTGAAGACCTCCGGAGCGCACGAAGAGTAGGTAAGCCTTTGTCTTTCAGATGCCGGAATGCAGCGCGAGGTGTTGGTGACAGCCGATGGACCAGGTAAGTGAAGAGCTGTCACTGAAGACCGTAATGCTAACCTGTTCTTTCTTGTCTTTATAGGTGTTGCTGAAGACTGGATTCAGGATGGCAAGCCTTTTTCCTTAGGCCCAGGATCAGATGCAGAAGACACGATGAGCGTTCTGCTGCAGAGGATGCAGAATAACGCAAAGCAAGATTCATCCATCGGGTGTGGTTTAAATAGCCTCCTGTAGTGCTTAGGTGTCTCCTTCCACAGCCACGCCTAGGTAAGAAAAGAGTTCCTGCTTTCCAGAAGAGTTCCAGTGTTCTGAATCTAGGGAGTGGCTCCTGCCCCACCCAACAGGAAAAGTAGTTCCAAACAGAAGAGGATCAGAGGCTCAACTGGCAGGCAAGTAAGCAGCATGGTCTGCTGCAGGTAAGTCCACCCAAGCATTATGAGCCCGGCGCTTCCAGCGCTGGGACTGGGCATATTTATGAGCCTGGTGCCACTGGCGACAGGACTGGGTCCAAAAGGTCCCAATTGGGACTGGTTGGCACTCGGAACCTGGGTTATGGATCTGCTTCCAAGGGAGTTGGGAAAACCCTGACCTTTTGGAAGCAGAGATCATGACAGTACCCCCCCTCAAGGCCCCTCCCAAACCGGGCTTCTCCGGGGGTTTTGGCTTGTCAGGAAATGTTCGGTGAAATCTTTTGATTAGGCGAGGAGCGTGGACATATTCAGCAGGTTCCCAGGATCTCTCTTGGGGGCCGTAGCCTTTCCAGTCAATTAGGTAAAATAGTTTAGATTTGGAGATCTTGGAGTCCAGAATGCTTTTGACTTCAAACTCGAGTTCTCCATCAACTAGGATAGGTTTTGGAGATTTAGTTAGTCGGGTTTGAGGTTGCACGGGTTTTAATAGAGAGACGTGGAAGACCGGATGTATCTTCATGTGCGGGGGCAAGTCCAACTTGACCGCTACTGGGTTTACTATGGTAGTGATGGAATAGGGACCAAGGTATCTTGGGTTGAATGTGCGTGGCCCTTTTAGAGGTAGATATTTGGTGGATAACCAGACTTGATCCCCTACTTGATAGTGAGGGGCTTCCTTCCGATGTTGATCTGCTCCTTTCTTGTATTGTTCTTTAGCCCTTTGAAGGTGAGAAACAGCTTCCTTAAAGGCTTGGGTGATTGTAGAATGCAGGTAGTCTACTGCTGGTGTTTCAAGATCTTGGAGGGGATCCAACTCCAAGGTTTGAGGGTGACTGCCGTACAAAAGAAAAAATGGGGTTTTCCCAGTTCCCGAATGGACAGAGTTATTGTAGGCATATTCGGCTATCCAAAGGATGTCTTTCCAAGTTTTTTCAGTTTGTTGCAGCATGCAGCGTAAATACTGTTCAGAGTTTGATTGGTCCTCTCGGTTTGTCCGTCGGTCTGAGGGTGGTGACTGGTCGATAGTCTCACATCAATTTGAGCCGACCGACAGCAACTTCGCCAAAAATGAGAAATAAATTGACTACCTCGATCCGAAATTAGAACCGAAGGAAAACCGTGCAGTCGGACGATGTTTTCGAGAAATTCTCGGGCCAGAGTTGCTGCTGTTGGCAAGCCTTTGAGCGGAATGAAATGCGCCATCTTGGAGAATAAGTCCACGATTACTAGAATCGTATTGTATCCGGAGCATGGAGGTAGATCGGTGATGAAGTCCATAGAAAGCGTATGCCAAGGGCGAGGTGGGATGTCAATAGGGCGTAAGAGGCCTGCTGGTCTTTCCTTTTGACTCTTGTTTTGGGCGCATACTCCACAGGACACTATAAAGTCTCTGATATCTTTTTTCCAAGACCGCCACCAGAAGTAGCGCTTGATCTTTTCTGAGGTCTTGGCCATACCGGGATGTCCTTCCATTAAAGAATCGTGATAACAAGAGATTACTTTTTTCTGTAAATCTGTGCTGGGTAGGTATAATCGTTCTTGGAAATACAATAAGTTGTCCTTTACTGCAAAGTCCTTTCCCTGCAGATGCCAATTCTGTATGTCTGCTGGAGTTACAAGTTGCCTGGCCTTATCCTTAACTTCCTCTATGGATTCTGTGGCGATTACACCCAGAATTCTTTGTTCGGGAATGATTGGTACATGTTTAGGGTTGATCAAGTGTTCTTCCACTCCCATCCGAGAAAGGGCATCAGCTTTACCGTTCTTTGTACGAGGTCGATAGGTAATTATGAAGTCAAACTCGGCAAAGAATAATGCCCAACGGAGTTGTCTAGAGGATTGGGCTTTTGCGGTTTTCAAATATTGCAGGTTTCGGTGATCCGTAATCACAGTAACGGTGTGTCGGGCCCCCAGCAGATAATGCTGCCAAGCCTTAAAGGCAGACTTGATAGCCAGAAGTTCCTTGTCAGTAATCGTGTAATTGATTTCAGGAGGCGAGAATTTGCGGGACCAAAATGCCACGGGATGCAACTGATTGGTTACCGGGTCCTTTTGTGATAGAACTGCCCCCATGGCAAGGCTTGAAGCATCAGTTTCCACGATGTAGGGGAGTTCGGGGCGAGGGTGTTTTAAGATTGGTGCAGAGATAAATTTAGTCTTCAAATCCTGGAAAGCTTGTTCCGCCTCGGTAGACCATTCAAAACGTTTGTTTTTCTTTAACAAGGCAGTGATGGGCTGGACTATTCGAGAGAATTCGGGGATAAACCTGCGGTAAAAGTTAGCGAAGCCTAACATGCTTTGCACACCTTTTACGGAGGATGGTGATGGCCATTTGAGAACTGCATCGACCTTCTTTGAATCCATACGCACTCCGCCAGGTGATAATATGAATCCCAAGAATTCAACTTCAGTCACGTTGAAAACACATTTTTCCAACTTAGCGAAAAGTTTGTGTTGACGCAATCTTTCGAGGACCATTTTCACGTGTTTCCGATGTTCAGATTCCGATGAAGAATAAACAAGGATGTCGTCAATGTAAACAACAACACACACATCTATGAGCTCTCTGAGGACATCGTTCATAAAATATTGAAAGGCGGCCGGGGCATTGCAAAGTCCGAAGGGCATGACCTGATATTCAAATAGCCCATACTTGGTGCGGAAGGCCGTCTTCCATTCATCACCCTCTTTTACTCGTACCAAGTGGTAAACTCCTCTAAGATCCAGCTTTGTATATATGCATGCTTTTCTGACTTGGTCCAGGAGTTCAGGGATCAAAGGTAACGGATATCTATTCTTAACGGTGATCTGGTTCAGGGAGCGATAATCTATACAAGTTCTAAGGTCTCCTTCCTTTTTTGGAACGAAGAACAAAGCTGAAGAAGCAGGGGACTTGGAAGGACGAATAAACCCATTTGCCAGGTATTGATCCAGGTATTGTCGAAGGTGAAGGTTCTCAGGCTCGGTGAGGGCATAAATTCTACTACAAGGAGGAGTAGATCCAGGTATCAGGTCTATCTGGCAGTCATAAGACCTATGAGGAGGTAAAGAGTTAGCCTGATCCTTCCGGAAAACATCTTGGTATTCTAGGTATTCGGGAGGTAACTGGGGAGTCTCTGAAGAAATTGCTGCCAGTGCAACACCAGGTGGAGGGTGACAAGTAGAGACACATTCTGGAAACTGGACCGTTCTTGCTCGCCAATCGATCAGAGGATTGTGTTTCTCTAACCAAGGTATTCCTAGAATAATCTGAAACTGAGGGGCCTTGATCACATCGAACACGATCTTCTCATGGTGTCCATCTTGACTTACTAGCGTCACCTCTTGAGTGGTATGCGTTACTGGCCCAGACGCTATCTCCGTACCATCCACCGTAGTAATGACGTCCTTTACAGCCTTGGGACAAAGAGTTAGATTCATCCTCAAAACCATTTCATGATCCACATAATTGCCGATGGCACCGCTGTCGACGTAAGCTTCAATTGCATGTAATCGATCCGGATTATCAGGGCTAATGAGGACCATAGGTATCACGAAATGCGAGGTCATGGAACTGGTTTTCACGCTCGGCAAGAGGACCTCTATAAAACAGCGTAATCCTTTTGTCCTCAGGCCATTGAGTTTCCACTATCAGTCTGTTGAAAGACGCAATATAAGCCAAAAGGTCTTGATTACCTTGTCGCAACGAAAGAAGCTCATTGTCCAAGGCCTGCCCCTGTGAATGTCTTGCGAACAGTTTTTCCATACTGAGCTGAAAAGCTTGAAAATCATGGAGGACCGGATCATCTTGATTTACTAGAGGGATCGACCAGTCTGCCGCATTGCCACTAAGGTACGAAAGCACGAAAGCTACTTTAGCTTGGTCAGTTGGAAAGGCTGCTGGCCGGCATAAGAAATGCAACCGGCACTGATTGATAAATACTGCAAACCTCTTTGGGTCACCAGAAAATCGTTTGGGCGGAGCCAGAGGTACATTCCCAGGTAGGTTGATCTGCACTGGATTCATAGAGGATGTAGAAGGAAGATTTCCCCCAGATGCGGGTAACGGGGTCTGTCTGGCTTGTGACTGTAGCAATTGTCTAGCGAGATCATCTGTTCGCTCCT
Source organism: Ambystoma mexicanum (assembly GCF_040938575.1). NCBI lineage: Eukaryota > Metazoa > Chordata > Amphibia > Caudata > Ambystomatidae > Ambystoma > Ambystoma mexicanum. Next base: position 1,142,001,353 of record NC_090937.1, read on the forward strand.
TGGAAATAATCAGTTCCCTTCTTAGAGCGTTCGTTTCCTGACGGGCTGCATGCACTTCTGCCCTTAGTTTCCCAAGTAACTGGGCTAGCTGGTCGGTATCCGAGGTTTCCATAGCGCCTGGACGGGAGTTTTGTGGTAGGCTTTGCGTTCTGTAACGCTCACCTGATTCCTGTAGAGGCGCCGGTCTTGACTGGGCGTATACCGTATCTGCAAAGGTGATGTGTAACACACGGCTGGCTCTTTGGGCTGGACCTCTGTGCACTTTATGTCTGACTTGAAGGGTAAGATGTCTGCAGATAGAAAATATGGGATTAAGGAAAAGGAACTGGGTTATTGAATGTCTCTCTCTTCTTCCCTTTCTCTTCTCCTGTAGAACCCCAAAGGTTAACGCTCTCACCTTAGGTAAGTGAACGCCGTGCTCTCCATCTGCCTCGGGGCAGGGTGCTGTAACCAGTTTCTTCACTGGATAAGGGGAGCAGGCCTCTTGACTTCAGAGGACTGCTGTCCGTCGTTTACTGCACGAACAGTAAGTTTCGAGTAATTCTAATGTCTTTAAAGTCTTTAGTAATGATGTTTCTTGTTTTGGAGGGTTCCGGCGATGGCGGATGACGGGCTGAAGTGAGTTGAAGATGGAGCCCGTGTGATGAATAGAAGCGCCTGGAAGCACGTAAGTAAGCGCTTGTTGCCTGCTTCACGATGCGCTCTAACTGTCTTTTTATTTTGCAGGTACAAGTTCGGAGCGGCTGCAGAGTGCCGGAATACCCACTGGGTTAGATGTGGAAAGGAGTAATGGCACGTGAGTATTAAAGTTCCCCAATGTCTTTAAACGCACCTTGTTTTGTCTTTCAGATGCGGGATGCAGCGCCGAAGGCCTCCGGAGCGTGCGAAGAGTTGGTAAGCTTTTGTCTTTCAGATGCCGGAATGCAGTGTGAAGACCTCCGGAGCGCACGAAGAGTAGGTAAGCCTTTGTCTTTCAGATGCCGGAATGCAGCGCGAGGCGTTGGTGACAGCCGATGGACCAGGTAAGTGAAGAGCTGTCACTGAAGACCGTAATGCTAACCTGTTCTTTCTTGTCTTTATAGGTGTTGCTGAAGACTGGATTCAGGATGGTAAGCCTTTTTCCTTAGGCCCAGGATCAGATGCAGAAGACGCGATGAGCGTTCTGCTGCAGAGGATGCAGAATAACGCAAAGCAAGATTCATCCATCGGGTGTGGTTTAAATAGCCTCCTGTAGTGCTTAGGTGTCTCCTTCCACAGCCACGCCTAGGTAAGAAAAGAGTTCCTGCTTTCCAGAAGAGTTCCAGTGTTCTGAATCTAGGGAGTGGCTCCTGCCCCACCCAACAGGAAAAGTAGTTCCAAACAGAAGAGGATCAGAGGCTCAACTGGCAGGCAAGTAAGCAGCATGGTCTGCTGCAGGTAAGTCCACCCAAGCATTATGAGCCCGGCGCTTCCAGCGCTGGGACTGGGCATATTTATGAGCCTGGTGCCACTGGCGCCAGGACTGGGTACAAAAGGTCCCAATTGGGACTGGTTGGCACTTGGAACCTGGGTTATGGATCTGCTTCCAAGGGAGTTGGGAAAACCCTGACCTTTTGGAAGCAGAGATCATGACATAGACCCAGAATAGAGGTATGGTGGTATGATCTCTTGAAATGGGCTGACGCTGAGACAGCAGCATGGTATGAGGCAGCCAGAAGAGGGGAGGAAAATGAAGTGTGACCCCTGATAGCGTGGAGACAATTGGTAGCCACATTGGCGGGATCCACCCACGCCAATTCAAGCGGAAATGATACGTCCGAGAGTAGCGAAGGGGATGAGCCCCCCAAGATAGGAAGTCTGAAGAACTGAGGGGAAAAGCTCGAGTTAAAAAGGGGGGAGGGGGGAAGACAGTACTAAAAACATGCAAATGTATGCTATGAAGCTTGCAACCGAGAATGTCTGGTGTGTTGGTTATGTTTTGTGTGTTGTAAAAATCAATAAAAAGTGTTTTTAAAAAAAAGGGCAGTCACAGCACACACTCATGCAGATACAGCACAGCCCAAACACAGGACAGTTAATAACTCCTAGAATAGGGGATGTCACTGTCGAGGGAAGGAATCCTTTCACGGGCATGGGAATAAGTATGCGCCCACAATAGGACAGCTCACTGGGTGACTTGATGTGTTCAGTACTATCTGTGACTCCCAATCCTCAAGAGGAACCGAGGGTTTACATCACTATAGGAGGTAAATCCTTTTCTTTTTTGATAGACACAGGTGCAACTCGCTCATGTATATGAGAGGGGAAATTGTCATTATCGGGTAATGCCATGAATGCTCAAGGGGTCTTGGGAGCTACTAATAGATTCCCTTTCACTGAGAAATTGCCAGTGTCTATAGGAGAATGCACTATGTTTGTCCCATTGTTGTATTCAAGGCAGACACTGGTTAATATACTGGGCCGAGATTTAATGACGAAACTAAACATGATGATTTCTTTCACTGATGAAGGCATAGTGCGTTCAATGCCAGGAATACATTATTTAAACGTGGGTGAATTTATCATGGCATTTACAGGACAAATAGTCATACAAGAAGCACCGTGAGAACCAGAAATGTTTCACTATGGGGTACGCATGTTGTTAACATGGCTGCCTGGTGTAGTAGGAAAGACTGTGAGAATACCTATGAATTTCTCTTTAGGCCAGAGATTCCCATGGGTGAAGAGGGGGAAGGGTGTTTCCTTTAGAGTCACAAGCAGCTGTAGCGCGGGGAGAATTGGTGATGCTCATAGGATTTGATGAGGAAGGCAGATCATGGAGCACAATATTTGCTTTTGGAGAGGGTTACCGATTGACTGATGTTACTGATGAGGACATATTTAGAGATGACCCATCTGATGACAAAGTATTATTTGAGATGAGCATTAGATATTGGGTTAGGGCAGAAAGACGTGAGGTTCCACAGAAAATGAGGATAGAACAACAGCGTCCCAGATTTTTTGTGAAGATATGGCGAAAGTGCCAGTTTCTTTATGGACTAAGAGCCCCTATGACGTAGGCCTATTAAAGGGGGTTGGAGAAGTCAAGATTAAATTGAAGCCAGGAGCAATTTTACCTTGAGCAAGGCAGTATCCCATGTCTCAAGAGGCAGAGAAGGGTATTTTTAAGACAATATCCACCATGATGGATCAGGGCATTTTAGTTACTTCAGTGTCACCCTGCAATACCGCAGTGTACCCTATCAAAAAATCTAAGAGGGGGTTGTGGCGTCTAATTCAAGATATGAGGCAGATTAACCAGATTGTAGAGGCCGAGTTTCCTCTAGTTCCTAACCCGGCGACAATCCTATGTTGTATCCCTGTTGAGGCATGATATTTCACTGTGATTGATTTGAAAAATGAGTTTTTCTCAATCCCATTGCATAAAGATTCTCAGGATCTGATGTAATTTACGTTTCGTCAGACTAAGCTGAAAAGCATAAGATTGCCCCAAGGCTATTGTGAGTCTCCATCAATTTTCAATAGAGTCATGCAGATGAACTGAAGCAATGTTGATTTGCCAAGTCTCAGGCTACAATATGTAGATGATATTTTGGTCTGCAGCATATCAGAAGGAGAGTGCATACGTGACTCAGTTCAACTAATGATCACCTGAGCAGAGAAGGGATATAAAGTAGACAAAGAGAAATTGCAGCATTGCCAAGAAGAAGTGCTGTACATAGGTCAGTGAATCTTGCATGAAGGAACGGAAGTTACACCTGAAAGGGCTGAGGTGATTTTTAAAACCTCAAAACTGCACACGATAAAGCACATGCAACAATTTTTAGGATTGTGCAATTATGTCAGGGCATGGGTTTTTGATTATAGTTCATACACAAGACCCTTGCTACAGGCACTGAAAAAGGCACAGGTGAATAAGGAAAAGATTGTATGGACTGTGGGAATGGAGGAAGGGTTCGATGAGTTAAAAAAGGCAATTTTCACAGGTCCAGTTTTAGGGATTCCCAATTATTCTGAGGAATTCTTTTTATTTTCACACACAAATGTAACCGTCATGACAGCAGTGCTCACGCAGAGAACTACGTTGGGGTACAAGCCTCTGGCATATTACAATGGAATTTCGGACCCAATAATGATGGGTCACTTCCCTTGCAAACAATCATTGGCAGCCGCCACATTCGCTATTGAGAAGTCTGCCAGCATAGCAATGGGGTGTTCCATGATGTTATTTGTTGAACATGATTTGTTTGCCGTTTTGGAGAAACCTAAAGGTACACTGACATCTCAAAGAGCCTCTGCTTATGAGGTGGTTATATTGAATCCAGTGATTAAAATCGTCAGATGTAAAATGGTGAACCCTGCCATGTTTGTATCTGAACCACTGGCAGAGGACGAGCAAGTACACGACTGCTCGAATTATAATGAATTTTATGATGAGATCCAGAGGGTGAAGAAAAAAGCTCTAGTAGCGGGGGAGATGGATGGTTCTTCAAAGATCCATCAAACTGATGGACACAGGTATTCAGGTGCCGCTATGGTAAAACACAGGGCTAATGGAGAATTCGAAGCTACTGTCTCACTTTTCAGCACTGGCTGCAGAATTAGTGGCACTGATTGTCGCGCTCGAGCAACACGCAGACCAGGAAGTAACAGTGTACAGTGACTCTGCCTACATGACATCAACAGTACACGCAGGGCTAGCACGTTGGAAAAGCAGGCACTACCTCCGAGCGGACGCCACTCCAGTGCAGCATGCCGCATTATTGGGCAGACTTATTAAAGCACTATAACTCCCAGTAGCCATTGCGGTAGTTAAGCGCACACTAAGAGAGCAGACTTTATTTCACGCGGAAACCAAGCTGCAGATGAAGAGGCAAAAAGAGTTGCATATTCACCTGATATAATGAGCTTAGATACGCCTGATGTGAAAGAGAGAATGGTGAAAAAAGAATGGCTGTATTGTCTGCCCCTTGCATTATATGCATTGAGGAATCAACCAGCCTCTGACCATCACCTCACACCCCATGAACTAGTTATGGGGAGACGAATGAGAACACCTCTCACTCCTCCATCGAGGACTACTAGAAGTGATGGCTAGACAACAGTAAAAATATTAAGAGATGAGCTATGTGCTTACTTAACATGTATGACCACAAGTATCTCTGTCTTTTCAGAACAAGTCAAATGGACGGGGTGTCGGTCTCAGAACACAGATGAAGACCATACATCAACCGTACCTGAAGAATTACGTCTTCCAAGACTTTTTCCAGGTGATAACATTTTAATCAAGAATTTCACGCGAAAGTGGCACGAGCCCAGATTTGATGGCCCTTTCGTAGTGGAGGACATTACACCATCGCCAGTGAAGGTCCTAGGGAGATGCGCTTGGATACACCTGGGTGGCATAAAAGTCTACACTGGAGAGCCCACCGCACCCCCACCCTATTTGGAAGCAAGCCACGGAGCAGACGTTCAGCACGTGCAGACTAGATCGATGACAAGGATGAAGGACGCAGAGACTGTCAAATAGACAGAGGGAAAGTATGCACATGGACTGTGGTTTTTCCAAGACACTCTTTGTAGATGCTAAGCAAGGAGTGAAAAAGCTATTGCTCTTGAGCCACAGGAGTTTGCTAACATTGGACTGTGAGGCATTGAGATCCTGAAGAAGAAAAATGCCAAATCTCGAGTTCTTTTTCAATGACTGGAAGAGGGAACAGTTTCAAGACTCCTTGCTTGCTGAGTTTCTCTTTGGAGGCACCCATGGTGGTGTCTGATGGCAACACTTATCGGATCATTTTTCCTGTTTTCCTATACATTCTTTGTGCATATCCTGCACTGTTTGGGATAACTTGTGACATTCATTTGTTCTTGCAAGATCCTAGAAATGGTCCCATTATGAGGAGACTGCTTGAAGTCATTATTGAGCAGATCCTCCAATTACCTGATTACTGTACGGGAAGTACAGATGGTCCTATGTGATGAAGATGCCCACAAACTGATTGACATGATCTTTTATTTTGTGCTCCACAAACATCCTTATATTGTTGGGCGACAAACTAACACTCGTGTATTTCTGAAGGATCCCAGGAATCGACCTGCAATAAATTGACTCCTACACAAGATAATCAAGCAGATTCGGCTACTACCTGAGCATCTCACAAACTTGACTGATGAAAGTTATTTTTTCCTTCCTTAAAAGTAATCACAGGCAAGATGGGGAATATTGATAGCAATAATAAGAAGCCACTGTTGCTGCAGCTGGATGTATTGGTATATAATATATACATGTATTATATTTATCATTATTCTTCTATTTCTCACAATACATACTGTTTATTATGTTGGTCCAAAGAGAGCAGTGGTACCTTGGTATCTTCCTATGCAAAAGGAAGGTACAAATATAGCAATTGTGCAACAGCCAAGGCCACATGTGATTGTTCCTACAACAGTAGCACATGTAAAGACACTGATTTCACTGACAAGTGTCCCTATGATTCCCCCAGTAAGAAGGAACTATGCTGATATACTTTATGAGATGATCATAAAAGCTGATGAGGCAAGAAAGATACCTAAGAGAAGTACACTGGAGGATGGTCATGAATTGAATGAGTACCTGGAGTAGTACAGGAAATTTGGGGAACAATATGTGGTATCAGCACATGAAAGAGGTAGGAAAGAGTCCCTCAGAGGAGGAATGCTATGTATGTGCACTCCTGACTTACTTTATGGGAAAATATAAGATATTCATAGCCATTGAAATAGATGTTCAGACAGCACATTTTCCAACTCACATAGTACTCTGCCGAGCAAGATGTCAGTTCATTGGCGAACAGCATCTTTGGTATGGGCAATAGAATGGTCAGCTACAGGTCGAAGATGATTATGTTCAAGACACAAAGGCAAGAGCAAGAGCACACACCAGAAATCATGTGATAAGATGTGAACAACCTGGAGTGACAGGAGCTGGAATAATATGGGAAGTAAACAGAAGACTTGAAAGCCCAGGAAAATCTGCAGAAAAATTTGAAGATGGAAGGAAAGAGGCCAGATGCATATCTGGGGATCAGTACTTTCTCCAGACGGCTGGGAGGAAGGTGTGGTTATCTGCAGAGCGTGGGTAGTAATTGGTTACCGTAAACCAACCTTTGACATTGTAGAAAATGGATGAAAACCTTTATGGCCAAGAATTGCAAAACTACTGGCATGGGTCGAAGATAAAGGAGGGCCTTTACAGATAGTGCCTCTGGACAGTGAAAAGCTGTGTTTCAGAAACAATGGTACGAGAAAAGTTGGAGAAAATCTAAATTGTGGTTGAGTCATTGACGTGCCAGGAATGAACAATGGAACAGCAGTGATAATGGATCCCTACTGGGCCTGTGGAGCCATAGCTTACATGAAGCTGCCCAGAGATAGGTGAGGACCATGTTCTATAGTGAACGTCCATGTTCCAGCGTTGGTGATTCCTAAAAGTGACTTGACCATTGGTGAATTTCCAAAAAAAGATGCTCACCTGAGGAAGAAGAGATCTGCTGAGCTGTTGAATCGAATGAAGAGAGAGAACTATTTCTCAGCTAAGTCAATAGAAGCTTTTGATTCCATTCCATATGAACACAGATGGTTCAGCCAGACTTCATCAATATTCACGATAATCTTCATGCCCTGGATCCAGAAGGCAGCAAATACCAAGTGGTTACAGATAACCAGGTGGGAATTGTTGCAGACGATTAACACTACCATAAAGGGATTCAATGCAATCAAGGAGGAGCTGAGAGCCATACGACTGATGACTCTTCAGAATAGATATGTCCTGGACATGATCACAGCTATGGATGGAGGTGTTTGTGCCAAAATCGGAGAATCATGTTGCACATTCATACCTTCTCATGATGATGAGAATGGCACCTTGAAAGAGGCCATAACGTTGCTGACAAAACTACACATCCAGATGATAGACAAAGTGGAAGACATTGCTGATGACAGTTGGTTTGGATCAATTTACTCATGGGTTCCACAATGGATGGCAGGCATTTTCAAGTTCCTTGGAGCCTTGATAGTGATGTTTTTGGTTTGATTTTGTGTGATCAGAATAATAATCAAACAATGCAAAGAAAGCTGTAGGAATGAAGATTATGATTGATGTCAAATCAGGATGGAAAGCTAAAGAGCTGACAGATGAAGAGATCAGAGACTACATGAAGGCCAGCATCCATGCACCTGAGGGAATAAAATACCTGTACCCAAAGAACCACAAGAAGTATGTGGGGAAGTGGATTTACTGCAGTCCTAATGGACAATGCATGCTTATGTCCTGGAACAAGGATGAGCATGTGAAATCAGCAGGATGCCTGAAAGGTGTCATAAAGATATGGATCCCCAAGAAGCAGTTCTTCAGACGAGGATGTCTAGATGTTAAGGATGATGGAAGAGTGGTCGATGAATCGGCCAGAGTGGGCAGTGTAAAGGTGTATCCAGGTACGCTCACTCAAAGCTCTGCCCCTATTCTGCCTATATGTTGGGAGCCAGAGTGTGAGAAACGTGCAGAACCAGTGAAAATACCTTTACCGAAAAGAATCATGGAAGTAAGTCACCCATTAAGGAATCCATATATGCACTCACGACAATATGATGGCCATTTGAATGAAATCCCGGAGGAAGTGTGAAAATGAGCAAGAAAGAAGGCTGGTGACGTCATACAAAGCAGAGCTGACGCATTCAGAGAAGAGGCAAGAGTCTGAAGAACATAGACATTCTATAGGATCTAAGGAGGAGGTGATAAAGATGAGCAACATTTTGGGCTTGAGATGAAGATGCTCCTGCTACAGAAATGATGAAGAAAATGCCAAGACATTTTACAATTTTACAGATACAGTAACGCAAGCAGACAAAGTATTCTTAAATCTGTCTACATAGTGAATAGATGGTGGCGATGCACCAACATATATGCATAGGAATGTATGGAATATGGATGTTTGACAATGCACTTTAGCAGAGTTTGGACCGAGTGAATAGAAAGGCTTTTTCGGTGTGGCGCAGTTGGGAAAACGACTTAATGACAGAGGTGAATTCAAGAAAGGTTTGGCTGGCCCAGCACCAGGAAGTCAAGGCCACGTGAGCCTGAATGTTCATGGAGTTGCTGCAAAATGTTTGAAAAGAACAAACTCCTGTCCGAGGTGAGGTACAAGAACATTGAAGACGTCAGAGGTTCATCATTTAATAGTATTTTGAATACAAAAAATCTCTGATACATGGTCTCCAATCACATGGTCGATTAAATAGATATTGAGTTGAGCTACGTCGAAACCAAGAGACAAGGTATGCCTATACTTCCTTTTATTCTCAGGAATTAAGGAACATTTCCAAGGCCATGTTCAAAGGCTAATTGACTGGAAGACGGCAAGAGTGATGTTAGATGGCAGGCTAGATAGGTGGAAAGCTATGGTCAAGACCAGCCCACCAGCACCTGGGTGCCAGCCTGCGTGCTTCTAGAGTGTGTGGAATATTACAGAGGGGTACAAGGGTGCCAACCAATTATAGAGGGCCACATAATAGAGAGCCCTATAGTTTGTGTAACCAATAGGACATTGTGTATTTGATGACGTCCATAGTAACTTGCACTAGCGGAGGGCTTAGTTGCCCACCTGATGTTAGAGATCCAATCACTTTCCCTGACAAGTATGGAACGTATACCTAGATGTTCCTTCTAAGCCTATCACTTTCTCAAGTAGATTTTTGTAGTTTGCCACGTAGATTGACGTCAGTGATGACAAGTTTTTACTATATAACTTGTCTTTTTTATGAAACTCGCTGAGTGAGAAGATCAAGCATGTTCGTTGATGTTCGTTATACTCCCTGTTTTAGACAATTGATATTAAAACAGACTTACTGTTCCAATTTCCTGAGTCAGTCTGATTATTGATGTTTGAGTATATTCTGCATCCCCCATCAATCTCAAAGTATTGCTAACTTGTCTTAAAGGGCCTTGTGTGGGTTACACAGGTTCAAAAGTGGTGGAGGAGAAAGGGCCCAGCTGCAACTGGGAGATGCAGTAAGTGAAGAAAGAGGTTAGCCAGTCAAGTGCCCAATCCATGATGCCGAGGGTATCATGGAGTTGCTTTATGAGGATAGAATAATTGACTGGCAGAGGAGAGATCGGGGAGAATGAGAACAGCAGGAAAGTTAGAGTCAGCATTTGTGAGCAAGTCTTTATGGATGTTCAGGAGAGCAGTTTCCATGCCTCTGGATGCCTGGAATCATGGACATGGAGGCAACCAGCAAGTTCAGTATGGAGAATCAGATGGGGGAGGACCACATCTCCAAGAGTTTGATCAGGAAGGGGGTGGTTGATATAGGGAGATAGTTAGCCGGTCAGTATGGGTCAGATGCTCTTTAGTATTGCCCAAACCTCTACCAGGTCTCCCGTGACTCCAGTTACCTTCTTTATGCTGGGTGCACATTGCCGTCTCTTCCTGGGGTGTCTGTCTCGCGCCTTCTTACTGAACGCTCTTTGCGTCTCTCTCTCTCTCAACTCCCAGCTATATCGCGTTAGCTCCGCGGCTTACTGAGCTTTTCGGTGTCAGCATAGTTGAAGGACTGTATGGTCCACCTCCCTGAGGTCACGCCACTGTTGGTCTTTCTCCAGCTTCTGCAGAGGTTGGGTCTTTGCTCCATGATGGAGAATTCTTCCGAGTCTTCCATGATGTTCTCATGACTGATGAGAAGCTTTTCCTGCTCACTTACTCATTCCCAGGTTTGAATCCCCCGGTCTTGACAGGCTTCATGCCAGGTTCGATTTTCACTAAGTCACTTCTTGCTTTTTATGTCCAGCAGCTGGGACCTCTCCAGAGAAGTACCAAGTCTTTCTTCTGTGTCGATGAGGCATTCCTCATGCTTTCTTGAGTCCACCTCTTCCTAGTACTGTCTAAACTCGGAAAAAGAATAGTTTGCCTCACTCAATCAATCTTCCTCTTCCCAGTACTTTTGGGAGGTGACTGATGATCACTCTTTGTGTTCCTCCTCGTGTTGGCATTGTCATGTCTGATATACGTGCATCAATTCAGGGTAGTACGATGGCTCTTGACTACCCTGGTTTTATGCACTTATTAGTAATGTTCAGACCCGGTACAAAGTCCTGGAATGGTGGACTGTGGCCTGACTGTAGTTATTCTGGAATACCAACCATGGCAAAAATATTTTCCAACAAGGGTGTAACTACATCTGCTGCCATTGAAGGTACAAAACTGACTTATGGGTAGGGCAATCAACCATCTTACAGTAGTAGGAAAGAATGGTCTGAGAAAACAATGCAAAAGTCTGTGCTTACCCTCTACCATGGTTCCAGTCCTCCCTGTCGCGTGGGACCAGGAGCGGAGGTAAACTGGCTCTTCTACTTTTGTTTCCCAATTCAAGTACACAACTTTTTCGAAGAAAAGTGCCCTCATCTTTGCCATCCCATGTACATGGAAATTATCGTGTATGCAAGAGAGGCCAGAATGACAACATTGAAGTCTAAAACCCTGTGGTAAAACAGGCAAATTTGTTCTAACATTCCACAATTCTTAAATGACTGATACTGCTGCAGCTTTTCTGTGTCTCTATTGCATCAGAAGGTCCATACACATTCCTGACTGTATTACTCATCTGTTCTCAATCTACTGCTGAAGGTGGCAGGATGTGGGGCAAGATAATCAGCTGGGCTATCAGATCTGGTTGATATCGGATCATGACACCCTTGTCTTGCATCTATAGTAACCATCATTAAAGTCTAAAAGGTAGCCTGAATGCAGCGTCCTGCATGATTGGTATGAGAGGCCTGTGAACTATGATGGTCTGTGTCTGATTTCCAAAAACCACATATATGAATATAGTGACAACCCTACAAGATGAGTTGAATGGTGCCGGTGCATCCGACATGGACTGCTCGCGGGTGCCTGGTCCGCCCACCAGGTCAGACCTGGCGGGCGTAAAGGCATCCGCGAGCACACCTCGTAGTTTGCTAGTCTGGTAACAACAGTACCGGCAAGCTTACCGGTACCGTTGGTTACTGTACCAGCAAACTCATAATGAGGCCCACTGTCAAAAGCCTTTTTTATTTTTTCTCATTAGTGAAATGCAGAAACGCAAAACGAAAGGATAAGAGGAGACGCAGAGCAAGCTTGCAGATGCTTATTGCAGCTAAACATATGGAACTACATGATCATATAAGAAACCTGGAAGGACCACAATACTACTAACCTATGAGATGAAAAGCACAATACAGACATATGGCAATTATAGCATAACCATAATAGAGTTACATGAAGCCACAGGCCTTAAAACATAAAGCAAGACAAAGCAGAATCAGTCTGCTTGGAGCAGCAGACCAGGGCTCACAGCCAAGGTCAGCGATGAGCAAAACATTCCTGGGCCCGGAGACAAGAAGCCATCTGCAAAAAGCTAGTATAAATCCTCATAAATTGCAGACCAGAGAGCTTGTTTTCGTGGTCCTCGACCACGTGGTTCGGCCCAGCAAGACAATCGTCATTCACACACAGTGGGAAGATAGGCATTTCCCAGCAACACAGACATGAAGTGAAACACGGATACTTTAACAACGTTGCAACCCGGCAGGCACTCTGAAAGGTAAAGTGCTAATACTAACAGTTACACTGGAAACACATAGGGCCCAATACATGGAATAATCTGCGCTGAAAAAATGGGACTTGCTTGTAAAATCACACGCAAGTCCCTGTTCGTCGATTCATGGAACACAAGGCACTGGGCTAACCCGGGACTTGCGAGGAATCTGCGCAGGTCCACAACCTCACCGCGAGCCGACAAACGCTTTGCACGATACCCCAAGGAAAGGGCCGGCCGGGCCTGCGCAGCCACCTAAAAAGGGGGCGGAACACGTGGAATGAGGAAGAACAAGCAAAAATGTGGGCATTACGAGGGACATTCCACTGTCAAACAATCGCACCACCCATACAAAAGCAAAACAAACATATTAATCGAATTGAACAGAGAACACCGGCAAACGAAAAACCATACACAAATTCAGAAACACCTACTCCATGCGATAGCAGGCATAAATATCAACGTGCACATTAACAAATGCATAAAAAGCATGCGTGATCAACAAATGCACCATTTGTTGCAGCAGTCATCCTGGGACACTGCAGGAGGAGGAGGATGGCCAGGGCCTGGATCTTCCACCCAAGGACCAGCCTTTTTGGGATGCCCACCCCCCCATATCATCCTAGACCTGGTCACAGAGTGGGAAGGTGACCTCACATCACCCACCATGTGCTCCCACGCACGAGTCCCATGCAAAAGGTGCTCACTGTTCTGCATTTTTTGGCCACTGGTTCATTCCTGCATACCACCGGCATAGTAGGTGGCATCTCCCAGGCCACCCAGTCACACTGCTTACACCAGGTGTTGGTAATCATAACTGCACATACTTCTGTCCGCCGGCATAGCTATATGCCCAGAACACCGGCAGAAAGGAAAGCAATGGTCCAGGATTTGTATAGGGTGGTGTACTTCCCAAAGGTGCTAGGTGCCATTGATTGCACACATATTGCTCTAAGTCCACCTTGAGCTACAGAGAACATCTACTGCAACCAGAAACATTGGCACTCCATCAATGTTCAGGTTGTGTGTGATGCCAAGGGCATCATTACTGAAGAATATGCCAACAATCCTGGCAGCACCCATGATAGTTACATTTTCAGGATGTCCCCGCTATACCGGGCCCTGGAAGCTGGGAAGCATGGCGCAACACATGGCTCATTGCTGAGTATGCATGCACATGCATGCATGTTGAACACAGACCAATAGACACTATCAACAAATGACAATGACAACCATTGTCAACCCTACAGGGGACAGTGCCTACCCTCTGAGCACATACATGATGATGCCCATACACAACCTCAACACACCTGCCCAGGTAAGTTAAAACACTTCCCATAATGCAACTCGGGGCATAGTGGTAGCGCACATTCAGAGTGATTAAGTTACATTTCAGCTCCCTTTACCACTTTTGTGGTGTGTTGCTATATGCACCACTAGTAGTCTGCAGGATCATTGTGGCAGCATGTGTCCTGCACAATGTTGCAACATGGCATGGCATCCCGGTGGACATGGTCATGGCACCCCATCCACACCCGCAGGCACACAACTTGCATATGGCTGGGCAAAGGGCACGTGGAGAGGCTGCACTTACCCAGCTTGTGAAATCTTATTTAACCTAAATTCCTTCCCCGGTGGAGTGCACACAATCCCGCCAAATCCCAGATGCCATTCAATGATGACAATGGGCCAATTCACTGTGCCCACAAAACCACCCTGAGGAAGTGCCCTTGGAAGTGCAAATTTGTGTGCATCCCTTTGAACTAAAAATACATTTCTTTTGGTGTTTCCAAAAGAAACACATTGAAGAGGAATGACACCACTAGCACCATGCCAACCATTTAATTAAATCACCTCTTTGGCACCGAAACCATCCCATGTGTAAAATAAAAGGATATTTATACCGCACACTATCACCACTGAAGTGGTAGCCTAGCACTCTGGTGGATCTACCTAACATACCTGTTAAATGTGTAAGCATCAATAAATCCTGAAACATCATGTCTGAGCTGCAAGCCATACATGGCCTCAACAATTTACATGGACACAAAATACAACAAGCACAATTTCAAATAGCTGCACACATGTCCTACAATATGCATGATGTGCACAAACAAGTCCCTATTGTGGGGTGTAGAAAAGCAGTGCACTATTGACCCACAAGTTACTGAACATATCAACATGACCACAATAAACCCCATCCACAAAAAACTATTAACAAGAGATAATAGACAATTGTGACAAAGAGGGTGACCCACCAGAATTACCACATCCAGACATGCAGCAACAGAAGTAGCCAGTCCATAACAATGAAGATAAATGCACATCTAACCTGTCCCCTTGGCATGCAGTCACCAATCAAATTTCATCCTATGAAATAGCCATCATTCCCTGATGGAAGGATCTGCAGACAATGAACAAAATGAAACTGAGCGCAGCTAACACATCCATGCACCCAAACTTTCAAGAGCCACGGGCACCGCTCAGTGACATACGACACTTGCAAACAACAAATCACAAGACAACCATCAACAGGTGTCCCAGCATATATGCAGTAACAACTTGCGAACTGCATGCAAATAAATTAAACACTCAAAACACACACACACACTGACAAACAACATCACCCACACTGCCTGCCCTCTCAATGACATGCAGCAAATGTGCATGTCACATATCTCCATTCACTAGACCATGGTACATACACAACGTACGCATCAGTCAAAATGCTGCATGAAAATGAGAAGACATCACATATCACAACACCCAAAAAATTACAAATCATTCAGAACAATGCCCTAAGAGCAGCACTGAATATCCCCAAAAATAAAAATATTTCTGACGCTAGACGCACTGACCATTGGCTATCTGTCATAAACCACATCGAATTTAAGACCCTATCCATCACACATAAGTGCATCGCTAACTTCTCGAGCAGTTTTCCCAGGAAGTGGGTCATGGTAATGGGGTGGTAGTTGGCTGGGCAGGAAGGGTCTGCAGATGGTATTGTAGGGATGGGGTGCACAAGGGAGTGGTTGAGGGAGGATATAAAAGAACCAGTAGCAAAGGAGTGGTTGCAGAGATTAGCAAAAGCAGGGGCGAGAGAGGAGATGTTGCCCTTGATTGTTCTGGATGACCATGGGACAACCTGTTTGGAAGAGACCTTCATGGAGCTGACAACTCTGATGACTTCTTCTGGGGAGACATGAGCAAAGCAGGAGAAGGAGGAAGGAGGAGGGTGAGTGGTAAGGGGGGCAGAGAGGTGAGGGTTGAGTTGAAAGAGTATGTGACAAGGAAGTTCAGTATGCCCATGTTTTTTTTAAAGAAGTGAGAGGTGAGTGCATTACAAAGGGCCTGTGAAGGGGCAGAAGATACTGTGGATGGGTTGGCAAGGTCCCTGCACGCACATTTTGTAGAGTTCAGCCGTACGGCAAAGCACACAAATGCAAGTACACAAATACTCACCTCTTGCACTTCTGGCAGGATATAGCTTGACACGTCAATTCACAGAGGCTGATGTCAGAATGGAAGGCTGGCCACCGGGGCAACTTCTATGGAAGACTTAAGCAGACAACACAAAGCAATGTGATACAGCAAGCAAGGATAAATGCATGCTAAATGTAAGATGCAAACAAAAAGTGCATGGTCAATGCAGACATCATTGTGACAGCATACAATTGGTCAAACGCTGCATTCAAATGAATGCAGCAGTACCATGCACCCAGCTGCGGTCAACTTGAAGCTGCAAACACCATGGTGTAGCATGCAAGGGACATGCATGTGCAAAAAACAACAACACCACTAAACGTATTGTGCTGGTACAAAACATAGCATCCCAGACATGTGCATCAATGTTCACCTGGTTGTGGCTTTTAACTGGTGCTGCACACCATAAGTTGGGAACCCTAAGCAAGAGAGGCCAAATGTGCCATTGATCCATAATGCCACAAACATTTCAAGGGATGTGAGGTATCACTCAGTACACATTGTCAAAGTGAAATGAGACAAGTATCTACACCTGTCACAGGCCACAAACAGCCAGCCCTGCAACCCACTCCCAAACACCCAAGAAAGGCCAACACAATTTGACCTCCCACAATTTTGATTATGAAACCAGTGGCCCGACCAATCTATATAGACAACACCATGCCCAGACCTATCAACTGAACCACACCTTGTGAAACATGCACCCATTAAGAAGTACTGGTGCCCCACAAGACAAGTCAATCCCAAGTGATCACACACAGTTCAAGACTCACAGGCAAACACCACACAAGCGTCTGCAAATGCCCTTCACTTATCTGCACCGGGTACCTACCTGCCTTGCATATGATACACACCATCGGGAGACGATTCCCCTAAATGCAATGACATGCATAGTAACAACAGAAAGAACATGCACATCCATGACAACAAATGAATTGATACAGAAAATATGCACAGAGCACCCACTGCAGAAGCACCACAGGGTGCAAGAGGGTGACAGGACATACATTTCTTTCGGCGTCCCTGTTCATGGACGCCCAAGTCACCTCTGTTTGCCAAGCTGGCCATTTTCAGCTCAAACTGCTGAAGAAAGCACTTCCAATGATTCCTGCCGCCCTCTGTGTTCCGGTCGTGGCCGCTATGCTGCTTAGTCGGCTGGACTATTGCAACTCCCTCTATCTGGCCCAACCGAAGTGGGTGATTTCGCGGCTTCAGCGCTTACAAACCTTAGCTCCGCGTGTCGCTACAGGTATGCTTTATGGAGACCACATTTCACTGGTGTTGCCTGCCCTGCATTGGCTCCCGGTGGCCCAGAGGGTTATGTTCAAAGCTCTATGCATTGCTCAAGGCACTACATGGCCTTTGTGCGGAGTATATCCGCACTAAGTTTATTCCTTATTGCCCTAAATGCTGTTTGCGATCGGCTTCGGACAACCTGCTGTGTGTTCCTTCCTTTCGTCGTGTGCAGATTGGGGGCCGTGCCTTTTCCATAGCTGTGGCTCAGCTATGGAACAAGCTCCCTGCTGCCATAACCATCTTGCCTTCAGAAAGGCTGTCTAAACATATCTGTTCTAAGCTCAATGATGCTATGGCTATTGCTGTCCACCATGTCTCTCTAGCGCCATGACACCCACGGGAGGCCTTGTGCTGTAAAAGTTCCATTAACAAAAAAATAACATAACAGATTGTGATCTGCCCATGAGTGCAGCGTACCACAACAGAGAGAGGGAGACAGAGTGACACTCAGAGGGAAGACCAAGGAAGTGCCACATCAAGGAGTACACTACCTGGATTGGAGATGGCCAATGACACGCACAACACCACAGTAGGTGTGGCCATAGATGAATTGACCAAGGTAGTTAACACAGTGACATGAGTATCACTTAAATAACCATACCAGCATGTTAGCATGCAAAGCACATATAAGTTAAGTTACACATGCAGCAAACACGGTGACCAATGACGCATGCTCAACATGTAAGACAATGCTCATGCTTTCTGGATAACTGCATTGGCATGGTGTGAATCCCGCATCACCTTAACCTGGAACTTTGTCTCAAATTTAGGTACAGGAGGGACAGTGCCTGGTGGAGGGCATGGGGAGCATGGATGTCAAAGGGTGCAGGGTGTCTCCCCTGGGACAGCAGTCACCGCCAGATACTGGATTACTGAAACAACATAGGAGAAGACATCACACAGGCATAGTGAAGTACCATGCACACAGCACACATGTGCGAGGAAACACTGAACTCATATTTACCTGCACATGTCATCCTGTGCACCACCATGCAAACATGCAAGTTGACCTTACTATGCATGCCTGCATGTCCACTACTGCAAACGCGTGTCCTTAAGGAAATATAAGTAAAATAATAAAAATAAAAACCTGGAAAGGGCAACTCAAAAATAAAATGCTAACATCCGGTCAACTAAAGTAACAAATATTTTTTTTAAAAATCAAAAATGTCCATTATGATCCGAGGGGTGGGGTACCACCCAGGAGGGTGAGGGGCAGGGTGCATGGCACCCCCAAAAAATTCCAAAAAGAAATCCACTCCATGGGCCCATGGACCGCATGGCTATGGCGGACCGGGAGGCATGTCTCTGCTGGCACCACCATCCTGAGTTGAATCAGAAGGTGGAAGTGGTGCTGGAGGCTACCCACACTGTGCCCTGGCCTGGTCCTCAGTGTCAGCAGCCATGCGCAACACTGATGAAGGCCCCAGCAGACTGAGTGCTTGGAGGTCACCATGTACAACCTCACGGGTTGCACGGAGTTCCTCCGCGATAGTCTGCCTCAATAATAGCATCTCCTGCTGGAAAAGTCTTCTGGTGGCTGCCTCTTCCTCACGGATTGCAGTTCTGTGGGCAAACAACTCATGCCTCATGGCTTCCCTGTGTGCCCGACCCTCTGCAAGCAGGGATGCCTGCAGAGACCTCAGATCTGCTCATTGGCTCCTGATGTTGGCCTCGTTGTGCAGCGTGTGGGAGCGGCATGTGGACCACATGACCTGCAGCAGCTGTTGCTCCACCTGTGTTGCTGGGGGGATCATGGAACTGGCCACTCTATCCATGCCCTCAGCCAAACTCTCATAGGCAGCACTCTGTCGATGTGCGGAACGCAACCTCTGCTTCTCTCACACTGTCTGCCCAGGCTGCTAACGTCCCCCACGTGTGCAGGGCCCATGCCTGCCTGACCCAAGGGAGCATGGCCCTTGCTGTGATGCCACTGTCTCTTGTTGCAGGACTGCAACCCTCCCTTGGATATCTGCCCCAGGACCATAAACCAATACATGGGAGTGTGGCCTTGCAGCCATAACCACCGCAGATGGGTGTGACACCACTGACTGGCCTTGTGAAGGCACCTGACCCCCTGCAGACTCACAGGCCCCAACTGCTCCCCCAATTGGTGCACTCACCTCTACCAGCATTGAGGACTGCACATCCAGTTCAGCATCAGAGCTACTGGAGTCCAAAGGGTCTGAATTATCTGCAGCAAGGCTCAGGATCGTCTGTAGCACCAGTGGATTCTCACGGCCTGCCATGCAACATCATCCACTCGTGGTCTCAAGCGCCACAGACTTCCTCTTCTTCCTCCTCCTCCTCTGCATCTGGTTCCTCCTCATCTGCACATGGACAGAAAAAGACATGTGGAGTCATGTGCAATGTGTCTACAGTAAACACGTGTATCACATTGCTGTCATGCAACAAAATGCAGGGCATGTCACCATAAGAGAAACAGCATCCACACACTATGTACAAAAAGCTATCTGATCATGGCATATTTAGACTGGCAACAACATTCCCTGCTCAGGGCCATACTGCCAGTGGACCCATCGCCAGCAAACATGGTCTTTAACAAGCAGACTATGGCACGTGGTACAGCTAACTGTTGACTAATACCAGTGAAATGGGCATGGCCGTGTGGCTCTTTGATGTGCAATTACATGACATGTCAACAGGCAGACACACAAATCCACATCCAAGTCTGCATCCATCACACGCTGCACCAGTGTAGAGCTGGCACAGGGACTGTACACAATGGGAACATGCCGTAAGTGTGGGGAAAAGGAAACAGTCCCAGTTGATGTATGACTGTAAGAGTACCACCTAGCTAAGGTATGTGAAGTGGAGAGAGTAGGTCAATGGAGTTGTAGATCGGAACAAGGTACTGTGACCCACAAGAGGGACAGGGGCATCGGCGGATGGAGTGTGTGCTGAGTGTGGGAGGGTAACAGGGATCAGTCCTCACAACGATGTGACTCAGCAGTCATTGCCATAGCGGCAACAGGGATGTGCACAGTCTAGACATATGCATGCTCACTCAGGGCACGCTGTAAGGCATGTTGGTTGTCATCTTGGATGTTCTATGTAGCATGGAAGCACCTACGTACATGTGTGAAAAGAGAATGTATACCCTGCAGGGCAGGAGTGTAACTTGTTTTTCGGACACAAGCACATGTCTAGAAGAGCAGAGTCACTGACATCAAGGATGCAGCTTACAAGAGGGCACGTTGTGGTATCATGCTGCAGATGTTGGGTGGGTATGCTAGTGGGGGATTGGTACTGTCACACGGCCATGTTCATCTGATGTACAACACAAGGGTTGTATCCATTCTTGTCTACACTTGACAGGAGTCAGTACACCACGACATGGTTCACCCGGGGGCAGTCATTCAAATGCAGCCAAAAGCACACCACAATCATACATCTTGGTGATGCTTCACTACACGTACTCAGAATGCACAATCTTGGTCACTCACCAGACGTGTCGTCGTAATTTTCCAAGTCTCCCATGCCTTGCACCTGCTCCATTAGAATGATTTGGCTTATAGCCTCTTCATGTTTGTGCAGCTCCTCATCCTCTGGGGACCCCCCTCCAGTTGCCAGAGCAGAGGCTAGGTTGGCACCCAGCTTAGACTTGGTGCGATGGGTGAGGTCATTCCAGTGCTTCACTACCTTAGCAGCAGTGCGCTTCTCAACCCCTGAGGCATTGATCTCACCCGTGACATGCTGCCAATGCACTATTCAATGAGCAGGTGTTTGTGTGCTCGCCAGATGCTGGCAAATGTCACATTGGTGCATGGTCACGTAGTCCATGAGGATCTGGAATTCTCATCATGAAAGTTCCTCTTCCTCAATGTGCTGTGCCATGGGGTTGAGCCTGTTCCTGCTGTGCAGGCTTTGCCTTCTTGCCATGTGGTGTTGCCTCTATGTGGCTGGGACCACTCTGGGCTCCTGATGCCAGACCACCAGTGGATGTATTTTTCTACATAATTGTAGATTCTTTGAACTGTTGAAATATCTACCTACCTTTACAATTATTTGAGATTACCTATACCCAGAAAAAGGTAGGGATCTAATTAGTGTTAATCAGGATTTTCCCTCCCAAAATGTATAGCTGCCTCCTACTTAGCCATCTGCGTCTGCCTGTCCCGTGTGTGTGCCTGCTGCCCACCTGCACTGTGTTTGGAGTGCCTGCTGTACAGCCATTGCCTATGCTCCTGTCCTTGGACCTGTGACCACCTCAGCTGCTTCATCGGACTCCCACCGTGCCATACCACCACCACCGTTCCACAGCCCAGCTCCAAGATCACCTTTGCCAACCACACCTGCCTCGGAGGTTGCCATGTATGCGCCATCATCTTCAGACCAGAGCGGCAACCCCACAGCAGCGAGGCAGAGGGCTGCCAACTTCACCACCAGGGAAGTTTACATCCTGGTGGAGAAGGTCCTGGAGCATTATGATGCTCTCATCAACTCTGTGATGCAATGCGGCAAGGAAGGACATCAGCAGATCTGGCACGGTATAATGGATGCCATCCATGCAGAGGGGGTGGCATCCCGCACCTTCAAGACCATGCACAAGCGCTGGGGGAACCTGAAATCCAGGACTCACAGCAAGGCCCTGCGCTACGTCCAGGCCGGTGCCACCGCACAGGTGCACCATGCGTGCAGGTGCCGGATGTCAGCTACCAACATGTGGGGCCTGGAGAAGTTCTACCCAGTGCTGCACACACAGGTCTGCGAGTTAAGTGAACATCTGGAGTCAACTAGTGAGTAGCCATGTGGTGCAATACTCTATGGTGTATGTGCTCTGTGAATGTCGCAGCATGTTGGCAGTGAGCTCCTTAGGCTTTCCGCAAATATGCTTCTGAGACGTATGTCTGCGTGCATGCCCCAGACATTGGTCTCCATATGTGCATTCAGACGATATGTATTTTCAATGAACTATCACTTGCATTGTGTGTTGTAGTGCTGCCTTTTCAGTCCTTCCACATGCAATGTTACTTGTGTCTGGGACGTGCCAGGGTGACAAATGTGCCAGTTGAGGTAGTGTTGCCCGCATCATGTGCATGCATGATGGTGATGTGTGTGTGCAAAAGATGGGAATATGTTACTGGGCATCACTCACATCTGGATGCAACATGTGTATTTGGATGTCTGGCTTAGTCACACAGAGGCATTAAAGTTCACCGGACTCTGATGTGATTGGTCATCACACTGCTTGGGGCCACCCAGTTGATGTGTGTGCATGACGTGTGTATGTGCTTGTTGCTATGGTATGCTGACATGTGCATGTGCAAATGATGCATGTGTGTGGAGCATACACAATTGATTGGTTGTGACAGTGGCAAGTAGCCTGATGTGAATGTGTGGAGTGATGGCCAAGCAGGTGTCTTCATGATGTGGATTGCATGTCCATGTGTGTGGGTGTGGACATTGATGGTTGTTCCCTTGACTAGTCATGTTCATGTGAATGTTGGTGTTGCCACACAAAAATTGGTTAAGTACACTGATTTTTCTTTTCTGTGTCTCCTTTTCCACAGTTGCATCTGATCAAGAGGGTGGAAACAGTGCTGTGGAGCATGGCAGCAGGGATGCCTCCACCTGGTAGAGGCGCAACGGCACAGCCACACTCCCATGAAAGTACATCTTTGGGGAGCGATGTGGCTGTGGCAGCGCTGGTGACATCGTGCATGACTGCTGGGGGTAAGTTCAAGAAGGTGAGGGAGGGAGTGGACTCCTCAGCAGCGATGGGGACAGGTGATGCCACACAGGGGTCATCCATGTTTGAAAACGCCCCTGCGTCATCCATGTTGGCCGCGGGGCGGCGGAACAGGAGGCCGTTGTAGCCCAGCCCACGGAGTCAGGTGGGTGTGTTGAGGTGAGTGTGCCTACTTCAGTCCTGCCCAGGGGCAGAGGGCTGTGCAGGCCACCGTGGAAGTGGCTGTGCAAAATGTAGTCCCTGGGTCATCGGATGCAGCAGTATGCACCTGCTGGGATGCCTCCACCCAGACCCACCACCCGGTGTCAGCTGATGTGTCCACCCAGACCAACACCTCCTTAACATCTGGTGTTGCCATGTGGGATTATGTGCTGCCCCTGCAGGCTGGGTTGGGGAAGCAGACAGCTGTCATTCGTGATGATGTGCAGGCTACTCGTAGTCTGCTTGCACATAATCACAGAGAGCTATCCCACCTCATTGACTGGCTTCAACATGCCTGTTCGGTGTTATGGTCCATGGGATGTTCACTGCTGCAACCCCCTCCTCGTCTTCCTCTTGTAGAGGAGCAGCTGCATACCTCTGCAGGAAATTCCGCCCCCTACCTCCTATATTTTGGAAGTCTAAGATCGTCCCATGCTTAACACCAGCAGTTGTGCCAATACCGCAGCGAGTATTCGAAAGAAGGTACCCTCTGAGAAAACCCTATCAAATGTATCCCCAAAGAGACGACAATCTGATGGATGAACTCCCTGAAGGAATATGAAAAAGAGTGAAAGAGAAGCCAGGGACATCACAAGAGATGAGGGTGATGCCCTGAGAATACTGGATGAAGAGAATGCATGGATCTTACAGAATCTGATGACAAAGTTAAGAATCGAGTAAACTTTCACATACGAAAAGAAGATTGCATGTGTGCGAAGCACTACAGAAAATGCAATCACTGTACAGATGCTGTAATGCAAGTAGATTAAGTAATCTTAGAAGCTATATGTATAGAATAGACTGCAGGCGAAGCCGACATTGTATAGAAACTGGACATCAGTGTCATGAATTTAGTAAGCCAGGACCCATGGAGAGAAAAGGCGAGAACTGTGCCGCAGCAATAATAATCAGAGATCGTGGAAACAGATGGGGAGGCTGCCTGGCCTGGTACCAAAGCTGAATCAGCCAAGGCCGGTTATCTATTCTTGAAGACAGTGATTGTGTGAAGCTGAATCATCCCTTGTTAAGGTGCAAAGAAAGAACACCAAGCGTGCCAAGTTTTATTCATTCAAGACATTTAAATGCTGCAAAATGGACCAAATCGTGGTCTCCTGTCATGTGAGCCAAAATTGAAATAGAGTTGAGCATGGAGTTCTAGAACAACGATTGTGTGTGCTCGCACTCCCATATATTCCCACATACAAGAATACGTTGCAAGGCCAAGTTCAAAGACAATCTTCATGGCAGAAGGCATGGGTAATGAGAAATGTTGGGCTAATGGGGTGGGGAGGTAAAGTCAAGGTCACCTCCTCGCACTTGGGTCTGAGCTAACATGCTGCTAAGTGAACTGAATGTTCCAGACATGGCATGAGTGTGGCAACAAATCATAGAGGGCCGTATCATGAAGAGCCTTATAGTTTGAAGACCAATGATATACCGTGTACTTAATAGTGTTGAAGATGACATGTTTTATAGGTAGGCATAAATTGTCTACCTGGCAGTAGAAAGACAATCACAATCCCACCCCTTATAGAAAGTATGCTTAGATGTTCCCCTTGAACGTATCACAATCCCTCGTAGTGTTTTTTTATTCACCACGTAGTATGATGTCACATCTGATGTATTTTTTGCATACAAGGAATTTTTTATGAGAAATGCGCTGAGAGCTAGAGCGAAAGTCTGTTGATTTTGTAACTCCCTGTCTTAGATAATTGTTAATAAAACAGCACCTTTGCCATCCTCCTGAGTTGGTTCGATTATTTGGTGTCTGAGTTATTCAGCATCCCCATCCATTGCATGCATGATACCCAAAGGGCCATATGCTCATGTGGTAGCAGAGGATTGTTGGAAAAGATCCAAACTAGTTTGTCTCCAGATTTTTGGACAATCGGGCATCCTCTGCCATTAGACGGAAGATTGCTAGGTTTCCTTTGTAGATTGTGGCTGATAGAAATAAACTTGCAAGACAAACCGAGACAGTGGGCAAGTCCCCCTTTGACGAAATCCCTGCCTGATTTCCACTGGCGCTCTGCGGACAAAAGGCAAAGTGGTTGGATTGGAGGAGGAGTCGATAATAAAGGACTTGAGTCGATTAATGAAGGAATGGTGAGTAGACTACGTGGAATGGTAAATGAAGGGGATGGGATTGTGATAATGTTTGAGTAATGGGAAATACTGAGTGAAGAAAAGGTAGCACCTAGAGTCCTGGCTCAAGGGAGAAGGAGACATTTCAAATCCCAACGGGCGTGGAACAGAAACACATAATGCGTAAACAGGTTTACGTATGGTAACGTCTCAAACCCTGTACAGGGTACAAAGTAAAGGCGAGAGAGAAAAAGGTGATCACAGTGTTTATTAATGTGTAATGTCGACTAGTCTGTATGTTGTTTGTTGAGTAAAAAGATCGAAGAGCGATAGAAGTTGTGAAGTAATTGAAAAAAGTTGAGGAGCATTAGTGATTGAGAATAGCAAAGTGATTGGTACCAATCAAAAGATAGTGATAGCTAATTAAGAAATTAGAGGCCTGATCAGCGATTGATGGTGCATGCTCATATTTATTGTTTTGAAGGCGTTGAAAAGTGGTGATTTAAGCAAAAAGTATAAAGGTTATTTAATAAGTCTGGTAAGTATTGACAGTAAATTGAGACTTGTCATCATGGGAGACACTCCTCTTATGGCCCTATGCAAAACATTACCAAAACATATGCCCAAGCTTAAACAGTATAGTGAGGAATGGGTGAAGGGTATGGCAGATAAAATGTTCATGCCGTGGCCACAAGGGGGATCGCTGTCAAAAGTGATATTGTAACACATGACGACATATTTGCATGCTGCGTGAACGGGGAAGAAATTAGAGAAGAAAAGATTTTCGATTTTAGAGCTCTGGAGGAAAATGTACCAGGAAGAAAGTGAAGATCTGCCACCTGAGGAGTGGATGCTTAGTCAGAGTAAGGAGGAAGGTGTTGAGCCCTCAGCTCCTCTTACCTCACCCGAAGTAAAAGATGCTAGCATTGAAGAAATAGCGTTGTACCCTTTAAAGGAGTTGAAAGCGGCAACAGGGTATGGTAATCCAATATACAACCCCCCGCCTATAGTAGTGATGATAGTCCAGAGGAGAATAAGAGAAAAGAAGAAATCTATAAGATCATACAAGATAAAGAAGAAAGGAGTGTTAACGGTTGAATCTGTTGACAGAAATAGACAAGGAGATTAAGAGATGGAAAGCAGAGAAGGATAAAGCTGACGATATAGCACTCATGCAGAATGAATGGATGGGAGAAGAGACATTATTTAAAATAGATGGGAAAAGAATCGAGGAAGTTAGGCAAAGAGAAGATAAGGATGAATAAGAAAGAAAAGACAAAGAACGAGAAAAGAGATTGAAAGAAGATGAGTACAAAAGGAAGAACAGGGAGTGAAGAGAACAGATATATCAGGAGGAGCAAGAGAGAAAAGAAGAACAGGCACAAGAACAAAGAAAGTATGACAATAGAGAGAGAGCGATAGGGATAGAAGAGAAAGGAAGAGAGAAGAGGAGGAAGTGCAAATACTAAGGGACAAAAGATTACAGAGACGAAGGGAGGGAGAGGAAAGAAGGGAAGGAGTAAGGAGAGAAGAAAAAAGTCAAGAGGAAAAAAGAATTAGAAGGGATGTGAGAAAGCAAACAGAACTAGATGAAAAAATGGAACGAAACAATGAGGCAACAGGGTCTTGACTCCAGTCTCATTTGTAAGGAATGAGTAGGGCCAAGCCCAGAAATATGATGGGATAGAATAGAAGAGTTCCTTCCAATAAAGGAAGCAACGCCAGTGGCATCTAGAGTTGCGTTAGACGATGAAAGAAATGATGCGGAAAGCATCGGAGAAAGGATCGATAAGCCCTATCAACAGTTCAGGCGAAATAGCGTGTATGAAACTCGAGGGAACGATGATCGATCCCTAATACCTCAACCATGAAGAGAGGAGGGAAGCCTGTTCAGTGATGAACGTGGAGCATTTGCTTTAAGTAGATTGAATCTGGATAAGAGTGAAACGCATGATAGCAACACTAGTTGGGGACAAAACATGTCAGACAAGGAAAGAGAGGCCGCTCTCGAGGTACAAGGAGGGAGCGCGTGTGCCCCTGAAGAAAGCTTGCAAATAGATAAAGAAGTAAGATGGTCAGATCTGGAACAACCTAAGGATAGAACACCAGATCCTTTAGAATATCCAGAGTGTCCCCGACGACGATTGTATAGTCAGAGGGGAGAATCGCCACCATATGTGAGCAGGTTAAGGTCACTACCAACAAGGAGGCAGACAGGGACGATCGTCCCAACCAAGGCTAGGTTAATGATGGGAGCCGACTCTGGGTTGGGGTTCACACAGTTTCCCTTATTGGAAAAAGGGGGAGCAAGTCCACAGTGTATTGCATGGCCGCAGATGGAAAAGGATAATTTAAGGTGTAAGCTCTCGAGTTTGACTTTGGACACTGGGAAATGGATATATGAATTAGAAAAAATGACAGGAGGAAATGTGTTGGCAATAGGGGACATAAAAGGTCTCCTGGCAGCTATTTTTGTGGAAAGTGCTGATGACATGTGGAGGAGAGCAGAATATTCAAGTGTGACAGCACAAAACACAGCGCATGATGGAGTGCCGTTTAATAATTGTAAAGCAGACGTCTGAAGGGTTCTCAGGGTACAATACCCTGATACATCAGATATGGGTGCAATTATGACACGTAAAATGAAGGAAGATGAAGACCCTATTGACATCCCAAAGAGCTTCAGCTTATGAGGTAATGATTTCTAATCCGGCGATTAAGATTGTAAAATGTAAAATAGTGAACGCTGCCACGTTTGTAGATGAGCCAGTAGAAGAAGGTGATCATGTGCATGACTGTCGTAATTATGTTGAATTTTATGATGATATACCCCGAGTGAAGGAGAATGCTTTGGCGGGAGGGGAAACTCTCTTTATTGATGGTTCTTTGAAAATTGATCAGACTAGTGTGGAAAGGCATTCAGGCGCTGCAGTCGTGAGACACAAATTAAATGGAGAAATTGAAGTTGCAGCAAGTAAAAGGCTACCATCTCATTTTTCAGCGCAAGCAGCAGAATTAGTAGTGTGTATTGTCGTGCTCGAGAAACATGAAGGGCAGGAAGTGACAGTGTACAGTGACTCCACCTACGTGACATCAACTGTACACGCAGGATTAGCACGTTGGAAAAGGAGGGGCTACCCTTGTGCGGACGGCACTCCAGTACAGCACGCATCCTTATTGGATAGGCTTATTATTGCACTACAACTCCCAGTGGCCATAGCGGTCATTAAATGCGCAGCGCACACTAAGCAAACACATTTTACCTCTTTTTTTGAACAAAGCCCAAGACGAAGAAGCCAAAAAGGTTGCATATTTTCCAGATATTTTGAGTTTTTGGAACATAGAGTATTAAAGAAAAAGTAGTTACAACCATGTTAGTGCAAGAAGGATTTAATAAATTGTTGATAACCCCTTTAATGGAGATTCAAGGGAGTGCACCACAGGAAGAGCAGGAATTATGGAAATGAAGGGGGTGTTCTTTATCCCCCAAAGAAGCATAATGGTGACAAGACAGCACAGGAAAGCCGGTGATGCCAGTAGCATTATTAAAGGTTGCGCTTCAACAGCTGCATTACCCCGCGCATGTAACTAGTGAGAGTCTTACTGCTACAATTGCGGAAGACTGGTTCATTCCGAATTTGTTGGAGCACGTTGCACTATTTATGGTAAACTTCATTGTGTGTCAAAGGTTTACTGCTGGGCATACACTGAGAACAATTAAAGGGGCAATACATAGACCGAATGGTTAGTTTCTGCATTTACATATCGTGTATGTACTTTTTAGCGTGCAAAGTCTACCTGAGATGGGGTGTGTGCAAAGTGCTAAGGTCCAAAAATGGGCCACATTTTGTTAATGAGCTGTTTGAACAAATAGGGCTTCTATTGAATATAAAGACCAAGTTTTCTTCTGCTTTTCACCTGCAAGCTAACAGGGTATGTGAAAGACTCAACGGCCTTCGTTAAGAAAGTATTGTCAAGATTATATTGACTTTGAACAAGGGATGGCTATACTAACTACCCCTAGCTTTATATGTCCTTTGGAATCAGCCAGGATTAGACCATCACCTCACCCCCCATGAACTAGTTACAGGGCAGCATATGATACACCCCTTACACCTCCATCTAGGAGTAGAAATGATGCCCAGAGTGTATATAAAACTTTAGGTGATGAATTGCATGACTATTTGACATCTATGACCTCTAGCATCTCTATCATTTCAGATTTAGTAAAGCGCAAGGGGGGTAGGTTTCAGAACACAGAAGAAGACAATTCAACAACCAACCCAATTGAACTACTATCACCACCTAAGTTTTATGCTGGAGACCAAGTTCTCATTAAAAGCGTTACTAGAAAGTGGCATGATCCACGATTTAATGGTCCCTTTTGCATTGAAAATATAACCCCTTCAGCTGCAAAGGTCCAAGGAAGACGAGCAATACTTCACTTAGGGGATGTAAAAGCATATAAAAGTGAGATCAGCCCTCCCACAGTTGCTGATCCAGAAGCAAGGCAAGAAGAAGAATTTCAGCGTGTGCAGACTCAATCGATGACGAAGAAGAAGGACGATAAAGCAACTACCAGTGGATGATACAGTGGATGATACAGATTTATCTTGAACTGAAATTCAAAAGGACACTCCTAATAGATATTTTAGCAGGAGTCCAAAGACTTGCAGAGACTTGCAGGGAATATCAGGAATTTTGAAAATTAACTTTTTGAAACACATTGAAGCATCAAAGTTATGTCTAAACGTCAGTTCTTGATCAGAAATTGGAAAGGAGATCAGTATCCAGATTCATTTCGTGGTGAAGACCTATTCTTAGCAGTCAAACATATGGCACTTACCGACATGATGTTCATCGGCTTGTGCTTGCTGTTTTTGTATTAATATAATAGAGATGTTGATATTCACACTTTTTTACAGGATCCTAACCATTTCCCAGTGATAAGAAGGCTTCTCATTGCAATAATTGTGCAGGTTTTACAGTTGCAAGTATAAAGAAATTTGATAATTGTATTAAAAATGAGAAATAAAGAAGCCGGCCCACTTCTAGAGAATGAACAAGTGCAGCAAGTACAAGGATGGCACGAGAAGTGAAATCCTATGTTTTTGTGCATAATATATGCCTGTATGATTACTCAGTCTCTATCATGTTAGTACTTCTGCTGAGGTAGTGGTCCCCATGTGTCTTACTACTATGGGAACTTCCTTTGATACACTTCATGAATGGTATAAGGCTTCTAAAAGACACTGGAGAGATGCAGAGGAAGATAATGAGGTGATGCATACCTATATAGATATTACAGCACACTTGAGTAATAACATGTGGTACCAGCACATGAGGGAAGTAGGGATAAAACATCTAAGGAGAGTTGCTATGTCTGCGCTCTCATCCCTTGAATACAGTGCAAACTTTCATCTCCAGAGAAGACCCAGAACACGTTCCAGGTGCCTCATTTATCTTGCAGCATGTATGACCAGAAGGCAATTTCAGGGAAGATGGGGCACTTTACGATGGAGATTGAAATGGTCGTTTCCATTCCAGGATGATTATATAAAGACTACATAGATGGAAAAGGAACCTGGATGGGAGAGCAAGATGTTTGTGTATCCTGCAGCAGGACTGGAAGAGGAAGTCATTAAAGACAAGAAGAGAATGGATTGCCCTGATATAACAGAAATATCTGGATCGCCTGGATCTTGAGAACAAACCGAAGTCTTAGTCTATGGACGAGTGAAGTCCAAGAAGGGATGGGAAGGAGGACTGATGTCTTGTGCAGCTCATCTACTGAAGCCAGAATATGTACAAGAGGTGCAGAGAGTGAACAATGGATCTTTGAAGTCATGGGCTAAACATGCCAAACTACTGACATGGGTTGAAGATGAATCAGGTCCAATGGTTGTGATCTCATTGGCAAATGTGAGAATGGGACCTTGACAGTGGCCATAACATTGCTAACGAACCTGCATAACAAGATGGAAAACGAGACAGAGGACATTGCAGATAACAGTTGGTTTGCTTCCATAGTCTCATGGATTCCGCAGTGGATGGAAAACAGCTTCTTCAAGTTTCTTGGAGCAATATTGGTGATGGTGATGTTTGGATTCTGTGTAATCAGGATAGTGATTGCCCAATGCAAGAAGACGGCAAAGAAAGCAGTAGGAATGAAGATCATGATCGATGTCTAATCTGGGTTTGGACTCAAGGAATTGACTGATGAAGATGTCAGAAAATACATAGAGGCCAGCATCATTGCACCTGAAGAAACAAAGTTCCTGTATCCCAAGAATCATAAGAAGTATGTGGGATGATGGGTCTATTGTAATTCGAATGGACAGTGTAACTACATGACCTGGAGTGAAGATGTACATGGCAAATCAGCTGGTACACTGAGGGGGGGTGATGAAGATTTGGACTCAGAAGAAGCATTTCTTATGAGAAAATACCAGGATGTGGAGACCATTGAATAGGTGGTCAATGACTCGACCAGAGGGGGGAAAGAAGAGACTAGCGGCATACCTTTGCAGGAAATCACGCCCCGTACCTAGTATATGTTGGAAGCCTGAGATCGTGCCATGCTTAACACCAGCAGTTGTGCCAATACCGCAGTGAGTATTCGAAAGAAAGTACCCTCTGAGAAAGCCCTATCAAATGTATCCCGGAAGAGATGAAAATTTGAGGGAGGAACTCCCTGAAGGAATTTGAAAAAGAGTGAAAGAGAAGCTGGTGACGTCACACGAGATGAGCATGATGCCCTGAGAATACTGGCGGAAGAGAATGCATGGATCCTACAGAATCTGATGATGAAGTTAAGAATCAAGTAAACTTTTATATGCGAAAAGAAGATTGCACTTCAAAAAATTCAAGCTATTCAATAACTGTACAGATGCTGTACCGCAAGTAGAGTAAGTAATTTTAGAAGCTGGCTACATGTAGTGAATAGACTGCAAGCAAACCTGCCATTGTATAGAAACTGGACATTGGTGCCATGAATTAGTAAGCCCAGACCCATGAAAAGAAAAGGTTGAGAACTGTGTTGCAGCAAAGAATTAGCTGAGATTGTGGACGAGGAGCTGCTTGGCCCGGTGTCAAGGCTAAAGTAAGCCAAGATTGATTATCTATTCTCAAAGGCGGAAAATGTGAGAAAATGAATCATCCCTTGTTAAGGTGCAAAGAAAGAACACCAAGCATGCTAAGGTTTATTCAAATAACACATTTAAATGATGCAAAACAGTCCAAATTGTGGTCTCCTGTCACGTGAGCTAAGGATGGAAATAGAGTCGGGCATGGAATTTTGGAACTACAATAGTGCGTGCCCACACTCCCTTATATTCCCAGAGACAAGAATACTCTGCAAGGACATGTTTGTTCAAAGACAATCTTCATGGCAGAAAGCATGGGTGATGAGCGATGTTGAGCTAATTGCATGGGGAGGTAAAGTCATGTCCACCTCCTGGCACTTGGGAATGAGTTTATGTGCGGCTAAGTGACCTGAATGTACCAGACATGGCACGAGTGTGCCAACCAAGTATAGAGGGCCGTATAACGAAGGGCCTTATAGTTTGGTGTCATGAATTTATTAAGCCAGGACCCATGGAGAGAAAAGGCGAGAACTGTGTTGCAGCAAGAATAAGCTGAGATTGTGGAAACAAATGACAAGGCTGTCTGGTCTGGTACCAAAGCTGAAGCAGCCAAGGCCAGATGTCTATTCTTGAAGGCAGTGATCGTGTGAAGCTGAATCATCCCTTGTTAAGGTGCAAAAAAAGAACACCAAGCGTGAAAAGATTTATTCCTTTAAAACATTTAAATGCAGCAAAACGGACCAGATCGTGGTCTCCTGTCACGTGAGCTAAGGATGGAAATAGAGTTGAGCATGGAGTTCTAGAACAAAGATAGTGGGTGCTCACACTCCCATATATTGCCACAGACAAGAATGCTTTGAAAGGGCAAGTTCAGAGACAATCTTCATGGCAGAAGGCATGGGTGATGAGGGATGTTGGGCTAATTGGGTAAGCTTGTAAAGTCAAGTCCACCTCCTGGCACCTGCGTCTGAGCTTACGTGCTGCTAAGTGAACTGAATGTTCCAGACATGGCACAAGTGTGCCAACCAATTATAGAGGGCTGTATAAGGAAGGTCCTTATAGTTATAGAAGACCAATGATATACTCTGTACTTAATAGTGTTGAAGATGACATGTTTTAGAGGTAGGCATAAATTGTCTACCTGACAGTAGATAGCCAATCACAATCCCACCCCTTATAGAAAGTATACTTAGATGTTTCCCTTGAATGTATCACAATTGCTCGTAGATTTTTCTTATTTGCCACATAGTATGACGTCACGTCTGATGTATTTTTTGCATATTAAGAATGTTATTCTGACAAATGCGCTGAGAGCTCGAGCGAACGTCTGTTGATGTTCTTTGTAACCTCCTGTTTTAGATAATTGTTAATAAAACAGCACCTTTGCCATCTTCCTGAGTTGGTTCGATTATTTGGTGTCAGAGCTATTCTGCATCACCATCCATTGCATGCACGATACCCAAAGGGCCATATGCTCACTCTGTGCGCCAGTCATCCTTCAGGGTGCATTCCGGCCTAGATACCAGCAGAGCCTCCTGTGCACCAGTCCCGCCCACAATGCCTAGTCTGGTGGAGCCAACATCCATGCCCGAGTTGGGAGTCCAAGGCAAATCAGCTGAGGTGGTCACTGTGCCTACCCAGGCACCAACAGGGTCAAAGGCAATGGACAGCAGGCACCCAGAAGCAGTGGAAGTGCCTTACGCCCCTGGATACTGGCATCAACTCAAAGGGCGTACACACATAGCAGGCACCGGGTACTGTGGCAGCAGGCGGCAACAAGGAGGACGCTATATTTTATTAGAGCAGACCATCCAAAAGAGGCAGGTGCGTGGTGTGAGGCGGGAGGCACATGTGGACCTGAGGGGCAGGATGTCTTCCGTGTTTAGAGGATACGGAAAGCAGATCGGGGCAGAGAGGCAGCGGGCTCGGGAAGCAAGGGTTCTGATGGCCAGGGGTGAGATTGTGCTGCATCGGGCGAGGAGGCGACCTACCATCCTGGAGGCCTCTTGCAGGGTGGCTGAAGTGATAGAGACACAAATGCTGGACACCCTACAAGCCCTGCAGGCAAGAATGGAGGACCCCATGAGGGGTGAGGACGTGGCCCTCGTGGAAAGGCTCAGTGAGATTGGAGAGGAGGAGTTGGACTAGCCCGCTGCCTGTGTACATAGTTCTTTAGGTGTAGGTTTCCTTTTTTATTCATTATTTTCCCGAGACTTTGAAGACATTCCTTCCCCGTTTTTATTGTATATAGCTGTTAAGGCATAGGATATTCGTTTTATTACATATTTCCCCTGGACTACTTTGGGCTTCATTTCCAGTCTATTTTTTTACATATTTATTTCAAATACATTATTCTGTTTGTTACATTCCAAGCATCATGCAGTTCATTTGTGTGTCGGCCTCTTTGGTAGTTCTATTTACTGCCGGTCAGATAGCACAGCGAATAGAGAGCTCACTTTGACATCTGTGCAGAGCCTGCTGATGAAGGTTCGAATCCCGGCAGGGCCAAACTCAGCCTTTCATCCTTCCGAGGTCGATGGGTAATAATAACCAGCGCTCAGATACATGAGGGTTTGTAGTGCCATATAAACGCTAAATTATTATTATTATTATTTTCAGCCCGTGCATCCCTCCATTGCAAGTCATGCGTCTTGTGGAGTGCACGCTTGTGTGTTGTTGCTTGGATAGTTGTGGATGGCAGGATGCACATGCGCCTGACATGTGGGGGTGGGTTCATCAGATGACTGTGTAGAGGTGGAGACAAGTACCCCCATCCAAAGTGCCTCCCCCATGTTGCCTATATGTTTGGAGCCAGAGTGTGAGACACGTGCCTTACCAGTAAGAATACCTATACCAAAGAGAATCCTGGATGTGAGATTCCCATTAAGGAAGCCATGCATGCATACACGACAATATGATGGCCATTTGAATGAAATCCCGGAGGAAGTGTGAAATCTGAGCAAAAGGGAAGACCGGTGATGTCATGAAAAGCAGAGCTGATGCACCCAGAAAAGATGCAGAGACGAGAGAACATAAATATTCTATAAACTCTAAAGAGGAGGTGTTAAAGATTAACAACATTTCGGGCTCGAGATGAAGATGCTCATGCTACAGAAGTCATTTTATAATTGTACAGATGCAGTAACGCAAGTAGACAAAGTATTCTTAAAGGCTAGCTATGTAATGATTGCGGCAATGCGCCAACGTATATAAATAGGAAATGTAAGGACTATGGATGATTACACAATGCAGTTTAGCAGCGCTGGATCCCGTGAGCAGAAAGACTTTTTCAGTGTGTTGCAGTTAGAAATCGGGAAAACCTATCCATGGAGGTATATCAAAGAAAGGCTTGGTTGGATCAACACCAAGAAGTCAAGGCCACCGTGGGCCTGGATGTGCGTACAGTTACAGAACGTGTGAAAAGAATAAACCTTCTGTCTTAAGAGAGGGGCGAGAACGTTGAAGACATCAGAGGTTCATCAAATAATAGTATTTTAAATGCATTAAGACATGGTCTACAGTCCCGTGGTCAGATGAAAATAGACACTATGATGAGCTATATTGAAACCAAGAAGACAGAGTATGCTATACTCCCTCATATTGTCTAGCAGAGAGAACATTTCCAAGGCCAAGTTCAAAGCCTTAATTGACTAGTAGACTGAAAGAGCGATGATGGATGGCAGGGCTAAGTTGGTGGGAAGCTATGGCTATGGTTATGACCAGCCCACCAGCACCTGTGTGCCAGCCTGCGTGCTGCTTGTGTAGGTGGAATATTACAGAGGGTTACAAGGGTGCCAACCAATTATAGAGTGACACGTAATAGAGAGCCCTATAGTTTGTATAACCAATGGGATGTCGTGTATTTGATGACGTTCGTAGAAACCTGCACTAGAGGAGGGCTTAGTTGCCCAACCTGATGTTAGACAACCATCACCTTCCCTGACAAGTATGGAACATATACCTGTATTTTCCTTTACGCATATCACCATCCCAAGTAGTTTTTTGTAGTTTGAAACATAAAATGACGTCAATAATTACGAGTTTTTAGTATATAACCTGCTTTTTTATGTGTTGCATTGAGTGTGAAGATCGAGTGAACGCGTTGATGTTCGTTGTAACTTCCTGTTTCAGATAATTGATATTTAAACAGTCGCACTTTGCCATCTTCCTGAGTCCGTTTTGATTATTGATGATTGAGTAATATTCTGCATCCCCATCTTTCTCTAAGTATTGCTCCCTCGTCTTAAAGGGCTGGGTCAGTTCACGTGGTAGCAGAGCTGATGGTTAAAAATCCATCGATCTAGAAACCTTGTGGGTCCGGGAAATATCGGACGTCCTCCGCCACTTAACTGGAAGAACGTGAGGCTCCCTACAGATAGCGGCTGTTAGTTTAAAAACCTTGCAAATACAGGTGGAACAGGTCCCTCATTTTCAAGCGACATCCCTTCCTGACATATACAGAAAGCTGAACTGACTGAAGCCTGAAGCGGCTGGTTTGAGGAGGAGACAATCCTGAGGGTAGGCAGTCGAAAACACAAATTGTGAGTAGGCTGAGTGAGGTGGCAAATCGAATGAGCACTGAGTGGGGAAGACTGATAATGGGGATAGAGTAAAGGAGGGTTGGTTGGGGTATTTTAGTATTTATCTAAAAACGAGGAGTGCCATAGTGTGAGACGATGAGCGTCATAGTTTAAGATATATAGACGAGGAGCAATCTATATAGTAAGCCTGGAGACCTACGTCAAGGACCTTTAGAAGGAGCTTGTCTTAAAGTCCCAAGTGGATATATATAGGCTGCAAACAATCAATGCATCATTAAAGAGGACAGCTCATACTCCATCAGAGTCATTTTTAGAGGCAGATATAGTCACGAGGAGCATGGACTAAAGTATATGTGGGCCGGCAAGTCTGTCATGTATTGTCTGTTTGTCTGAATATTGTATATGATATATGTGACAAAGAAATTAAATATTGAGAAACAAGAAAATAAAAAGACTATGGTGGAAACAATAAGATTTGAAAATTGATTATTTATTTATTAGTTAACTGATAATGTTCAGTGAATAGATAGATTGAAGTAAAACATCATATAGAGGCTTGGAGCTGCGACCATTGGTGCACGCTCATATTGTATTATTTTTCTGGAAGGTATTTATTTGTGTGAACGAACGGTAATTAGTGACAGTTGATTGTGACTAAGTCCTGATGGAAGATATTACTCCGCTCACACACTTGTGCAGACAGCTGCCAAAACCGGCACCCAAGCTTAAACAATACAATGCAGAATGGGTTAAGGGTACAGCAGATAAGATGTTCATGCCATGGCCACAAGGGGGATCACTGTCCAAAGCGGTCCTGCAACATATGATGACATATTTGCATGCAGCATATATGGGCAAAAAGTTACAAAAAGGTTAGCGAGCTTAGAGCTCTGGAAAATGTACCAGGAGGAAAGGGAAGACCCACTTCCTGAGGACTGGATGCTTAACCAGTGTAAAGAGGGGGGTGAAGAGCCTTCTGCTCCCCCTACTGTGCCTGAAGTAAATAGCGATGGTATAAAAGATGAAGGATTATATCCTTTGAGAGAGCTGAAGGCAGCGACGGTGTGTAATAACCCAATTTATAAGTCCCCTGCATGTAGCAGCGACAAGAGTCCCAAAAAGACTCCAGAAAGAGATGTGATCCCTAAAGTCCCACGGGACTAGGAGGGAAGTCACAGACCAGGCTTGTCTCTAAAAATAGAGGGAAAAATAAAAAGATGGAAAGGAGAGAAAGACAAAGCTGGTGAAGTAGCGCTCATACAAAATGAATGGATGGCGGTCAGATATTGTTCAAACTTGATGGAAAGAGCTTCAAGGAAGTAAGACAAAAGGAAGATCAGGACGAGCAAGATAGAAAAGGTGAAGAAAGAGAGAAAGGATTCAAAGAGGACAAGGCTAAAAGAAAGAATAGACAGAGATGAGAACAACTGTATCAAGATGAGTAGTTGAAAAAACCAGAAAGCGCAGAGGAGCAAAGAAAGTATGATAATAGACAAAGCGCAATCGAAGAACAAGGTAAGCTAGAAAAGAAAAAGGAGGAAGAAGAAGTACAGAAGTTAAAGGATAGAAGGATACAAAGACGAAGAGAGGAATAAGTGTGTGGGGCAAACGAGAGAAGAGAGGTGAAAAGACAAGAAGAGTAAAGGGTAAGAGAGGAATCAAGTAAAGGAAGAGTGCTTGACGAGGAAATATAACTTAAGAGAAGACAAAGGGCACGAGACATTGATCGCATAGAGAAAGAGTTAATGGAACCTAATCCAGTACTAGCATGGGAGGACATAGAAGAATTCTTCCCCACTCATGAACCAATGCCAGGTCTGTCTAGAGCAAATCTAGAAGATGATTTTGATATAGGATGCATTGGGGAGAATATTGATAAGGTTTATCATGACATCAGGACCAAAAGTGAATCAAAAATAAGGGAGAAAACGATTGAATTTAAAGTACACAAATGCAAGGTAAAGAAGGAAGTGTGATTAGCCTCGAGCATAGAGCTTTGTGTTTGGACAGGCTGACTCTGAATAGAGATGAGAAAGAGGGAAGTTGGGGACAGGATATGTCAGACGAAGATAGAGAAACCTTCCGTGGGGAGGAGGCAACTAATGAATATGGTTCTCAAGGGTGTTCTCTGATAGGCAGAGAAGTAGGATGGTCAGATCTAGACCTACCTAAATCTTGAGCGTCAGAACCTCTGGCACGGCTAGATCTACCTAAATACAGTCCCATAGTGTGATTGGGGACTCGCCACCTTATGTGAGCAGAGTAAAGTCATTACCGGGAAGAAGACGGTGTGGAACTATTGTCCCTGCTTTGGACAGACGGACGATTGGGGGATAAATGTTAATTTGGAATCTCACAATTCCCATTGTTAGAGAAAGGAGGGGTCAGACCACAGTATATTCCTTGGCCCCAGATGGATAAGGATAATTTAAGGTGTAAACTCCTGAGTTTGAAGTCGGGTGCCAGGAAATGGATCTATGAATTAGAGAAAATGACAGGAGGAAATACATTAGCAATAGGGGACAATAAGGGTCTTCTAGCAGCTATACTTGGGGAGAGAGCTGATGACATTTGGTCGAGAGCAGGATACACAGGTGTCAGTGCTCAGAACACTGCTCACGATGGAGCACCATTTAATAATTGTAGAGCGGCAGTCTGGAAAGCGCTTTGAGTACAGTACCCAGACACGTCGGACATGGAAGGTATAATGGCACGCAAGATGCAGGAAGGGGAGGATCCGTTGATTTATATTCAGAATTTCCAAGAGCAACGGAGCTTGGAAACGCATGAGCCATGGGGGAAATCTATACCTCTATTCTATCGTATATTATGTTAAGTGCTGCCAAACAAGGTGCAGAGACAGCTCAAGATAATTGTAGGTACGGAGGCAAAACCTTGGCCAGGAATACAGTTGAGGATAGCGCATCATTGCCGTTTGTAACAAGAGAAAAGCCAAAAGAAAGAAGAAGGTAGGAAGCTTGATGAGGCTAAGTTAGTACAGAAGAAGCTATCAAAGTATGCTATAGAAGGGGCAATGTTAACTAGCGGTGAAGGGCAGGGATTGCAGCAAGCAGTAGGTGTGCCGCAGGTGAATAACCAACAGTAGTTCGATCAAGGAGGGAATGGATTTAAACCACGAGGTAGAGGAAACTTCAGCGGAGGAGGAGGTTTTTAGAACAATAAAGGGAACTTCCAGAATAACCAAAGTGGGTTTCAGCCGATACAGAACGATAATCAAGGTATACTGGGAGGACAAATTAGAAAGTTCCCCCTATATGTTGGACATGTGGAATGACAGGGCATATAGCATGAACATGTGGGAGCCAAGGATATGCACAGAATGGGGGGTTCTCAAGAGGGGGGACTGCTTCTCCGCCTTTATATGGCACACAAAATAGGGAGGGGGTTTCCCAAGATCAAACAGTGTATCAAGCACAAGCGCCGAGAATACAACAGGCTTTGCAAACACAGAAACCACTATTGAGTCCACCACAATGGCAGTCACAGCATGCACCCATGCAAATACAGCAAAGCACAAACACAGGACAGTTACTGACTCCTAGGATAGGGGGTGTCACAGGGGGTGTCACAGTCGAGGGAGGGAATCCTTTCACAGGCACCGGAATAAGCATGTACCCACAATAGGACAGCTCACTGGGTGACTTGATGTGTTCAGTACTATCTCTAACGCCATATCCTCAAGAGGAACCAAGGGTTGAAGTCACATTAGGAGGCAGATCTTTTTCATTTTTTTAGTAGACACGGGTGCAACTCGCTCATGTGTACGAGAGAGAACATTTTTACTCTCAGGAAATGCCATGAATGCTCAAGGTTTCACAGGAGCTACATGTAAAGTTCCTTTTACTGAAGAATTACCAGTCTCTATAGGAGAATGTGATATGTCTGTACCATTGTGGTATTCAAAGTTAATATACTGGGATGAGATTTAATGACAAAGCTGAATATTAAGATTTACTGATGAAGGCATAGTGTGTTCAACACCAGGAATACATTATTTAAATGTGATCGAATTCATTAGGGCATTTACAGGGCAAATAGCCATACGAGGAGTACCGTTACAGCCAGAGGTGTTTCGATATGGGGTATGTATTCTGTTAACATGGCTGCCTGGGTTAATAGGTAAGACCATGAGAATACCTGACGAGTTTCTCTTCAGATGAGAGATCCCTATGGACGAAGAAGGGCAACAGATTTTTCTTTGAACTACAAGCAGCTGTGGTACGAGGGGTTTTGGCTATGCTCATAGGATTTGATGACAATGGCAGATCATGCAGCACAGTAATTGCTATCGGAGAAGGTTACAGATAAACTGACATCACTGACGAGGACATGTTTAAAGATGACCCATCTGATGATGAAGTGGTGTTCAAGATGAGCATTACATATTGGGTTAGATCAGAAAAATGCGAGATCCCACAGAGAATGATGATAGTGAGACAGCGTCCTGCATTTTTTGATGAAGACATGGCAAAAGTGCCAGTTTCTTTGTGGACTACGGGCCCCTATGACGTAGGCCTATTATAAGGGGTTGGAGAAGTTAAGATTAAACGGAAGCCAGGAGCAATTTTTCCTCGAGCACAACAGTATCCCATCTCCCGAGAGGCAGATGAGGGTATTTTTAAGACGATATCTGCCATGGTGGATCAAAATATTTTAGTGACGTCAGAATCACCATGTAATACGGCCATGTATCCTGTCAGAAAATCGAAGGGGGGGTCGTGGTGTTTAATTCAGGACATGCCCCTGATTAATCAGATTGTAGAGGTTGAGTTTCTACTAGTTCCTAATCCAGCAACGATTTTATGTAGTATCCCTGTTGAGGCGTGATATTTCACTGTGATTGACTTGAAAAATGCGTTTTTCTCAATCCCATTGCATAAAGATTCTCAAGATCTTACGTCATTTACATTCAGACAGACTAAGTTAAAAAGTACAAGATTACCTCAGGAGTACTGTGAGTCCTGTTCTGAAGATGGACTTAAGCAATATTGATTTGCCAAGCACTGTGCTGGAATACGTAGATGAGATTTTGGTCTGCAGCATGTCAGAAGAAGAGTGTAGGCGTGATTCAGTTCAGCTAATGGTTTTTTTTTAGCTGAGAAAGGATATAAAGTGAAAATTGCTGTATTGCCAAGAAGAGGTGTCATAGATAGGCCAGTTTATTTCACATGAAGGAAAGAAAGTTACACCTGAAAGGGCTGAGGCCATTTTGAAGACAGCAAAACCACACACGGTAAAGCATATGCAGTCATTTTTGGTACTATGCAATTATGTAAGGGTATTGGTATTTGATTATAGTTCATACATGAGGCCATTGTTGCAGGCCTTGAAAAAGGTTCAAGTAGGTCAGGAAACGATTGTATGGACCGAGGAAATGGAGGAAGGGTTTAACGAGTTGAAAAAGGCAATTTGCACAGCTCCAGTTTTGGGGATCCCGAATTATTCGGAGGAATTACTTGTATTCTCGCACACAAATGCAACAGTTATGATAGCAGTACTCAAGCAGATAACTATGTTGGGGTACAAGCCTCTAGCATATTATAGTGGGATTCTGGACCCAGTAATGAGGGGTCACTTCCCCTGCAAACAATCTTTGGCAGCCGCCGCGTTCGCTATTGAGAAGTCGGCTAGCATAGTAATGGGATGTTCCATGACGTTGTTTGTTGAGCATGCATTATTTGCTGTTTTGGAAAAACCTAAAGGGGCACTGATGTCTCAAAGAGATTCTGCTTATGAGGTGGTCATATCGAATCCAGTGATTAAAATAGTCTGATGTAAAAAGGTGAATCCTGCCACGTTTGTAGCTGAACGACTGGTAGAAGACAAGCATGCACATGATTGCTCGAATTATGAGGAATTCTATGACGAGATTGCGAGAATGAAAGAAAATGCTCTGACAGCCGGCGAGACCCTCTTTATTGACAGTTCTTCACAGATCGATCAAACTGATGGGCAAAGATATTCAGGTGCTGCTGTGGTAAGGCACATGGCTAACGGGTAATTCAAAGTAATGACATGAGCATGACTACATCTCACTTTTCAGCACAAGCTGCAGAATTAGTGGCGCTGATTGTCACGCTCGAGAACCACGCAGACAAAGAAGTAACTGTGCACAGTGACTCCGCCTATGCGACATCGACAGTAGATGCACGTTGTAAAAGGAGGGGCTACCGCCGAGCGGACAGCACTCCAGTGCAACATGCCTCCTTATTGGACAGACTTATTAAAGCACTACAGCTCCCAGTAGTCATTGCAGTAGTTAAATGCGCAGCGCACACTAAGAGAGCAGACTTTCATATTATTAGCTTTGATACGCCTGATGTGAGTGAATGAAAGAATGGTGGCGATGATGATTAAAATGAAAGTTTTAATAACTTGTCGAAATAATGGAAGTTTAACATGAGGCACCACAGGATGAGAAAGATCTGTGGACATGGAGAGGGTGTTCTTGATCCCCTTCGAGGCATTGTGGTGACAGGAAATCACTGTTAAACCGGTGATTCCTGCAGCCATATTAAGGGTGGCATTGGAATAGCTACACTATCCTGCGTATCTCACTAGGGAAAAGCCTCACAGTAACTATTGCAGAGGAATGGTTTGCACCAAATTTGTTTGAACACGTTGCATTTTATGTTGTAAATTGCATTGTATGTCAA
Source organism: Ambystoma mexicanum (assembly GCF_040938575.1). Classification (NCBI taxonomy): domain Eukaryota; kingdom Metazoa; phylum Chordata; class Amphibia; order Caudata; family Ambystomatidae; genus Ambystoma; species Ambystoma mexicanum. Next base: position 1,142,045,031 of record NC_090937.1, read on the forward strand.
ACGTTTACTGCTGGGCACACGCTGCAAACAGTCAGAGGAGTCATACCTCGACCAAATGGTCCTTTTCAGCATTTACATACTGATTATGTTGACATGCTGCAAGTCTGTAATGGCTATAGATATATGATAGTGGTGGTGTGCCTCTTCTCAAGGTGGGTCAAAGCTGGCCCATGCACACATCCAAACGCCACTTGAGCTGAGAAGTTCCTAGTTCAAGAAGTATTTCCTAGATGGGGAATATGTGAATTATTAAGATCAGATAAGAGCCCACATTTTGTAAATGAAGTATACAAGCAATTCAGCTTATAGCTCAGTATAAAGAATACATTTTCTTCAGTTTATGACCCACACGCCAACAGGTTCTGTGAGAGACTCAACAGCCTGCTTAAAGAGAGGATAGCCAAGCTTAAGTTAACGTTGAAAAAGGTTGGCTGCATTGCCTGCCTCTTGCATTATATACGTTGAGGAATCAACCAGGCTCTACCATCATCTTACGCCCCATGAACTAGTAACAGTAAGGTGAATGAGAACGCCTCTCACTCCTCCATCGAGGACTAGAAGTGATGCCCAGACAACAGCAAAGTTATTAGGAGATGAGCAACGTGCATACTTAACATGTATGACTACAAGTATCTCTGTAATTTCAGACCAAGTCAAACAGACGGGGTGTCAGTCCCACTAGTGGGTCAAACCACTAGACCTGTTAAAGACAGACTCACCGAACATAAATCTAATATTATATGTAAGAGCGTTAAATCTCCTCTTGCAAGACATTTCTGTGAACACAACCACACTGTGCCTCAATTTAAATTTCAAATCGTGGAGGTGGTTAAAAAACCCACCACACAGAGGTGGCAATTACCAAGCCATTCTGTCCAGGAGAGAACATTTTTGGATACATTACCTTGATACCCTAACTCCCAGGGGACTGAATGACGAATTTTCACTGAAATGCTTTGTATGAATTGAACCTCATTTGTTACTACTTATTCTTTACATCATCTTTATTTAGAGCTTGACCCTAAAATTCCCTTTTGGCATAATATCAATGATTTTTCAACCCAATCATTCCCAACACTTGACCTGCATTAGGTACCTAGTGAGTTTCAGATTCGTTGAAACTCTGTCTATGATAAGTCATTTTCCGTACTCTCCCCACAATGTAAGGGATACTTTTCCTGATTTTTCAAAATGTATATACAAACTATATACAAACTATGTTGCATATCCAAACAACACTGATAGAATATCTGCTTCTAACACTCTGTTTTGAGATTCATGTACAAACCACATAGGACCTGTGTGTCCCTATTCTGATGCGACCATATGTAAATTCCAGTCACTCCGAGCACGGTATGTGTACTCTCCTTAATATACCAGTCATTTATTTTTATTTTTCGATTTAGCATTTATAAATTTTGTCACTTTTCAGATACTTCTCGATGACAACCACCACAGGCATATTCACTTCTGCTTTATACGAATTTAGCACTGCATTTCTCAGTGTTTTTCTTAACTCACGATTCCTCTCCAAGATGGATACCGTTCACTGACTTCGACTGTATGAACTCCTTTAGTCTGTGAATGTAGTCCTTTTTTTATGTTCATGAAGCGCTAAGCCATTTTCTTACTCACTACGAGGGGTGCGCGCTGTATCTGCAGCGTCTCCCTGCAAGCAACCGTTACCCTAGGTTACCCATGAGGCAGACCCTGTATGAGCTCCACCAGACTAAGACGAACCTTCTGTGGCTCTCCGTACCGCAAGAACATCCCGTCTATCCCAATTCGCTCCTGGTATCATGAGATTGACAGTAAGTACCTTTCCACTCCCAAATCTTTTTCTCCTTCCGACATCTTTTTCTCTTCTCTTTCATTTACACTCACCTTGACAATTATTGCATTATTCACAGTTGGAAGGTGTCCCAGTGCATCGCTTTGATGAACGTCTCCATTCAAAGCATTGTTATTAATTTCCGCGCTGGTCTGGAACTTCACTACCACTGACTTGTCTTTGCATTTAAAGGTTAGTCATACCCTCCTTTATTAGTTACTGATTCACTCGTCAGCCCTTTTAAGTCTGAGATATTGCTATTTGAAAATCCAACCCCTCAATCCCCTTTTTCTTTGTAGGACTTTTACATTGCCCAAAGCAGAATCAGGGCTCTCTGCTTTAGTGATTGTGCTACCTTTGGAGGCACCTACTCTGAATCTTATTTTTTGCCGATCTACATTTGTAGATGTCGGTTATTCTGAAAAAGGTATGTCGAGTTGACTGCACCATTATCTATGTATGTCCTTCACATTCCCTGTAAATCTATAAAGCATAGCTAATATACTCACTTACATCGAAGTTTTTAGTTTACTTTTTATTTTTTTTGCATACCTTTTAGCTACCTGTCATTCATTTTTATGCAATTTTGCAATTACGTATTATCGGCCATTGAGGTGTGCACTCCATGCTTCTGATTGATTTTGAATAGGTCTATTATTACTCTGACTTATATAAATAGTCCAGCTGAAACTGTTTGATTATTTTTTATTTTTTTTAATTTATTTTTATTACTCGTATATAATTGTTTTAGCAATTTTTACAAGAATCTTGCAATGTTCCTTAGGAGATAAGAAATTACAGACATAAAAGAAGTAGGAACGAAGGTAAATCCAAAAGTCGAGTGGAGCGAAACCCTGGTGGCAAGGTTGCGCCCAAAAGTCAGGAGAGAAGAAGAAGAAGAAATGTTGCTAGATTTATTTAATTGCCTTCATCAAGGTCTTTGGCTACACCGGTGGATCTCTGTTCAGTTTGTTCATTTACTTTTTGGAAGGCAGCTTCCAGAATTTTAGCTGCGGCCAAGGTCCAGGAAGTCTTTTCACCTGACATTAGTCTATTCCACCAGGTGGCTTGTTCCTCTCCCTGTAAGCCTACCCAGCCGATACACAGGTTGTTGAGGAAGTCTGTCCGTATATTTCTTAGCTCCGGGCACTCCATTAACATATGTCTTATTGTTTCCGGTTTGTTGGTTTCTCCACATAGTCTGCAGTTTTTAGGGGCAGTTTTTAGTCAGATTGCCTGAATTTCTCATGTCGGCAGGAGATTTAGACGCGCTCTCATGTAAAATGCTCTTAATCTTTTATCCGGAAACTTTGTGCAGTATGGTAGCGGTTTGTTCAGGCTATTGAAGGTCGAGGGAGATGTTTTGCCAGCTAATTTCCGTGCGCTTTTTCCAGGGTGTTTATCCAGTCTTGGGCCTTCAATTTGTTTTTTACTCTTTCTGGGTTTGTTTGCAAGTCTGCTTCCGTGCATGCCACCTCCTCCAGTTTCTCTTTTAGCTTGTCCATCCAGCTGTTTAAGGCAGTCAGTTTACGACTTGATATTTCAGTTCTGATAATCTTGTATGTAGGTGGGGCCTCTGGTAGTAAAGTACTTCTTAAGATTTGCATTGCACTCAATGTTACTGATTGTTCTAGAGAGAGCAGGCCTAACTCTCGTCTAATAAGGTCCATTGAAACTGAATTTGGTAGACCTAGAAGGGATTTCCACAGATACCCTTCCAATTTCCGCCATATGGTGTTCGGTATATTCAACGTGGCACCCATCCCGTAGGTGATGGTCGGGACTACTTTCCCTTTATAGAATTGGATAACCGGAGTGATAGAAAATTTCCTGTATTTTCTATCCAGGGTTCTCATCTGTGCTGCCAGGTTTTTTGCTTTTTTCCAGAGAGTTGATTGTGTGGTATCCTCTTGGTTTGAGGCATCTATCAGGACTCCTAAATACTTATAGTCAGTAACCACCTCGATTTTTTCCTTATCCAGATACCATTTGTGATTTCTGTTTATTTTTGTAGCTCTCCTTCTTAATGTCAACATTTTTGTTTTTTTCTTGTTTATTTGTAGATTGTTTTGTTCCATGTATGTTGCCAAGTTGATTAATTGGCGCTGTAGGCCTATCTCCGTCTGGTCCAGTAGAATAAGGTTGTCTGCATACAGTAGCTGTGAAATGGTTGTGTTTCCTAGTTTAGGCGGAAAGGACCTTATTGAGAGTTCTGTTTCTTTAAAGTCACCCAGGTATGCGATAAAAAGTGCCGGGGCTAACGGGCAGCCCTGCTTTACTCCGCGGTTGGCTGTAATTTCACGCGTCAGCGTACCTTGGGTATTGAGGCAACTCTTATTCTGGTGTTCTCATGAAAGGCCCTCACTGGGTCCAGTAGCTCTCCTGGGCATTTCCAACTTTCCAGTTTGCTCCATAGTCTTTCCCTGTCCACTCTGTCGAATGCTTGTGACAGGTCTATGAAAGCCATATGTACTGGTGCCGCTCCTTGCTTTACCTTTGCTTTTATAATGTTCAACATAAAGATGTTCACTATGGTGCTTCCGTTCTTGAGGAAGCCCATTTGAAAGGGGTCGTTTGCCGGTGATGTCTTGGCCCAAGTTTGAAAATGCCTTAACAGTAGAGTTGCGAAGATTTTCCCTATTATGTCCAAGAGTGCTATCGGGCAATAATTGCCCAGTTCTTCTCTGTCGCTTTGCTTGAAAATCGGTACAATCACCGCTTCTGTCCATGATGTAGGGATTGCTTGTGCATCTCTGCAGTGTTCAAAGAGCATACTGATGAAATCTGTCCACGCGTCAGCATTTTGTTTGATATCTATATTACTCAGGCCATCCGGGCCTGGTGCCCTTGATTTCTTGAGTTTTTTTATTGCTGAACTTATCTCTTGTTTATCAGACACATCAAGCCATCGTGGACCTTTTGTTCTTTGTGTTCGCGTCGTAGTTGATGACGGAGTTTTGAACAGATCTTCAAAAAAAGTGGCCCATTTTTCTTCACTCACCGCGTTGGTAAGTCGGTTGACTGATTATTTATTGGGCTTTTTGATGAGTGTCCAAAAATCACTTCATTTCTTGGAGTTTAGGGCCCTAAGCATCGCCTCTGCATCCTTTTGATACTGCACGTGACGGTGCCCTAAAATCCAGGTTTTGTATGCCCTTTTTACCAGTTGCAAGTTTCTCCACCCTATCGTGGTATTGAGTCTCTTAGCTTGTTTTTTTGTTTTTCTTAATTCTCTTCTTCTTTCCACTACCTCTTTAACTTATGCATGTATGTTGTTCATTTTAGCGGGGTTTCCCCCTTTCCTTTTCTGTCTGTGCTGTAAGAGGAAGGGTAGGTAGTCTGGTCGTGCTGTTTTCTGGTCCGTGATAAGGGCTTCTCTTTGGTATTTCTCCGTAATGTTTGCAATGTCTCTGAAGCAGTTAGGCGCAGGCGAGTTAGCTGGCTATTCGCCTCTATCGAGTGTTGATTCGTTTGAGTAAGAGGGCTTATTGATGACCATGCTATGGTTACCAGATTGTGGTCACTCTCTATGGTTCTAACTACTGCATAGATTTCTATGTAGTGTAGCATACTTTCCGACGTAAAAACGTAATCCAGGGTAGCTTTCAATTCACCTCTCTCCCAGGTTGGTATCGTCTCCCCCCATGTTCTCGATGTTGCGACAATGTGTAGGTTCCTTGATTTCATGAAGGCATTCCATCTGGCTCCCCTTTCTTCTGCTTGCATCTGCACGTTCATCCTCTCACTATTTTCCGTGTTTTGGCTGCAATTGGAATTCAAATCTCCACATATGATTATGTGTGTTTGTGGATCTTCCACTGAGATGTTATCCAGCACGTCTTCTATTTTTTTGCAGAACTCTGAGCTTGATATTCTCTGCGGGTTCCAGTATATTGTCACAATTGCTATCTTCTCTGTTTCTAGGCGACTAGTTCCCTTTTGTTCTTTTATCCAGGTGGTCAAAACAGCCAGCGTACCATATGATTCCGTTATTATCTTGGTAATTTCAATTCCTGAACCCATTCGGACTGCTACAAGTAGTCCCACAGACGGGCGGCCAAAGATTCCTTTAGTTGCCGCGGAGAATGCTATTTCGAAACCGTCCAGTGCCGGTTTCTCCATTAACCATGTTTCCTGGAGACAGAGTATATCAAAAGCCCTGAGGTCTTGGTTGTCTGGGTTTGTTAGGTGATGGTGACCTCTCGTATTCCATGAGGCCATTGTCAAGGTGTTCTTTATCTTCGTTTGCTGAAGTTCGACTGGAGGAGGTCGTTTTCCCGACTCACCTCCTAGTGGTTGCTATTTATCCAATTTAGAATTTAGTGCCGCTTTCAACCATTTCCACGGGCCTTTTGGTTTTCTTGGGTCTTCCCTTTCTGGCTCACCCTCTCCTCTTTCTTTGGTCTCTTCATACCTTCTATTTTCTTTAATGCCCTCTTTTGCTGGTCTTTGATATTGTTCCATTCTTTCCGAAACATGACTGTCATTGTAAAGTCTCTCATTCTTCCATGCCGGTGCTTTCTGCCTTTGCCCCACGGGGTAGAGCTCTCTACTACCGCTTGGCTCCCGTCTGCCTCCTTGGTTGCTGTGCTTCCTATTTCTGAAGTTTCCCTCTTTCTTTTTCAATCTTCCTTCGTATCTTTTCTGCTTTCCCAGAGACTGAGGATTTGTCATCTGTTGGGATATACCCCCTTCGTTCTCCTTATTTCTTCCCCTTCTGCTCAATTGTTTTTCTTGTTGCGTGATTTCGGTCAATGTGAAGCCTATCTTTTTTAGTTCTTTATGAGGTTTGTGTGTCAAACTCTTTAAAGCCTTGCTTTTAATGTGGAGGTATGTTTTTGCTTTCTGATCACGGTGGTATGGTTCTATCAGTAGGAAGTCGTCTGTGTTCAGGTGTTTTAATGAGTTGATTTTATTCAACGTTTTTAGCACTGTTTTCCTATTTAGGATGATGTACTCACTTTTACACGACGATTGTTCCAATTTGAACACTCTGACTTCTTCCGTTTCTTTTTCTCGTCTAGTTAGTCTCTCTCTCCTTGGCGTCCTTCTTGTCCTTTCCTCCCAGGTTCGTTGTAATTTTTGTTTTTTCGGTGTTGGCGGCCGTCTGTTCTCATTTCTTGGATTCCATTCTCATTGTTCTTTTGTGTATTCCAGACGACTCTGCTCCATTTGGTTTTCACCTTGTTTTTCGCCAGGTGTTTGCCCCTTCTTTGTGTACGTCTTGTGCTCCGTAAAAATCACTGGCCCTCATTACGACCCAGGCGGTAAGGGGTTTACGCCGGCGTAAACTTCGCCGACCCTTACCGCCTGAGTACGAGTTCCCGTAGCGCCATGGTGATTTTAACGCCTGCTTTTTGCAGGCGTTAAAATCCATGGCGCTAAGGGACCTTGTTGTTAATTACGCCACCGTAATTTACGGTGCCGTAATTAACGCCTTCCCCACTCCCATTATGCCATATGGGGCAAAAATGGGAATGGGGAAGGGTAAATGGGGATTGGGGACTTACCGCCCCGCCAAGGTCGGAATGGGGCGGTAAGTCCGCCAACCACCATGGCGGAGTTGGCAACTTAGCGCCATGGACCATGGTGCTAATAGCACCATGGTTCTCCGCCAAGGTCGTAATGAGGGCCACTGTCTCAATTTGGTCTCGTTTAAAATGCTCTTCTTGTGGTATCTGTTCATGATCTTTTTCGTGGATGGTTTCTTTATCTGTCTCCACCTCAGAATAGACTGATACATCCATTAATGAGCTTGTCATTAGGAACTCCTCCGTCGTTCTTGGCGAGTTTTCTATGTGGATAACCTCTTTTTGCTTCTTTGTCATCTTTTCGGTATCTCGGCTGGGACTTTTAGTTAGATCCACATTGATTTTCTCTTTATTGTGTACTACTCGTGGGGTTGTCTTTTTCTGCGTTTCTATTTGCCTTGCCAACTGTAGGGCTATCTTTTCGTAAATTGTTTTTGGGATTTGCCAATTTTTGAGCAAGTCTCAAATTTGGCCTTTGTGCGAGGGTCTCTTCTGGCTGTATAGATTGTCTGTGGTTGTTGCAAGTCTGTTCCATATCATCTTTCTCCTTTGTTGGACATGTTTGAGTTGAACTTTCCACGGGCTTGCTTTGTGGCTTAGTTCTCTGTGTCCCTTCCCTGGAGTCTATCTCCATTTGTGCCCATTTCGCCTCCAACCTTGATATTTGTTTTCCATTTTTGGCTTCTACCGCCGTTAGGTAGCCTTCCATAAATTCAAATTTGGATAGTAATTTCCCTAGGATAGTTGTATTGTCTTTTGTTGCTTCATTCATTGTTTCATACAATTTGCCAAAAGGGCCAAGAGCCATCATTATTGCTGCCATAATTGTTGTCATGTCTTGTTTTCTATTTGGTGAGTTTTTTTGTGTGTCCATTGAAATTTCACTGTGTCTTCTGTTCTTCCTTGGTGTTTGTTCTTGGGTATGGGAATGGAGGTAGGCCTGTGGCATGTTTTCCGGCCGACTGGGAGTCCTGGGGGAAGATGGGGTTGGTGGATACATTCCGTGAATCCCGGTAGTGCCCATTGATAGCAATGTTTTTTCTGCAGTTTGGAATGGTCGAATTTCACTTCTATTTAAGTTGTGCAGATGAATTTTTGTCCAAGGCTGCTCACTCATTTTCCCCCGTGCCCCTTGTGTGTGGGGAAACCCCCTTCCCCCTCTTCCTGCAAATTTTTATGCCTCTGGGTATCTTGAGACGACTTTTTATCTGTGGGGTCTAATGGTTCCTGTTGTAGTGGACTCCCCTCTAGCTGCGGTTCTATCTCGGCGACGGGAGAGGCCTTTTCCCGTGGCCGGAACACCTCTTTTGAAATTTGAGGTATCGTTTCTTTCATCATCTTGCCAGAATGCTGACTCTCCTTTTCTTTCCTTGGTAGAACAGTTGAATTTTTTTCTTCTGGTTGAATTGTGGGTTCCGATGTTATTGATTCCTGAGTTGGCTTTAGAGGCCTGTCAGGTCCCGTTTCAGTTTCAATTTCAGGACTTCTGATGCCTTTCGAGTCCTCAGTTTTTCTTGTTTTATTTGCAGGTAAGATCCCTTCTACCACTTCTAGCATTTCTGCGTCGGACAATTCTAGTGCAGAGTCCAGTTTTCGTTTGAATGGTTGTTTCTTAAAGAAATTCAACAAAGCGTTTGAAATTAGTGGATTTGGTAGAGTGTCTGTTTGGTTTTCACCTCTCTTTTTACCCCCTTTTTTTTGTCTAATTTTTTATCTTTAACTTCACTCATTTTGTCCGTGCCTCTGCTACTGGTCAACATATTTTGAATAGGTTTTACTTTTCTTTTAGCTTTTGGCACCTTTTCCTTTTGTCTTTTGGTGGTAGTTATTTTCGTTGGCTTTGCCTGAGACATTTTTGAGGTAACTGTCGATAGGTTTCCCTCAAGCTCCTTCGCTTGTCTTTCTTCCATAATTGCTGGATCGAGTTCGACCAATTCTTCTCTAATCACTGGGCGCTTTGTTGGGTCGCGTTTGCTGACAAGTCTTTATCCTCCGTTATGTGGATTATTGAATCATCTGGATTTGGTGTCCTTATTTGCATATGGCGATGAATTTGCGATGTTATCTGTATTGTAACTTTCCCCTTCTTTCCTGGTTCACCAGATTTGTTTGTCTGGGCTCCTCCTTTTAGTGGGTCACCCTCAGGGTCTTCCCTGCTCGTTGTGTTCAAACTTTGCAGTTTTATCCGTTCCACCTCTTCCGCCCTCGCTGTGGATGTCGACTTTGCTGCCGACTTTAATGCGTTCTTATTTGCCTGGACTGCCGTTATTTCCTCCGACGGTTCGCGTGTATTTGCGGGCGGGCTGGGGCAGGGTAAAAGGGCCAGCCCAAATAGCCCTCCGTCCATCTCGACTGGAACACCTCTCGCCGAAGCGGGGCTCCTGCCTCTGTCTCTGTCCCCGTTATACACTGCCGCTTCCGCTTGACCTGTTAGCGAACTAACTTTGCCTCCAGGAGCTGCCCTTGGCATGTCCTGCCCCGTGCTGATTACATCTTTTAACATTTTCCGTGGTTTATTTTGACGATCCAGGGGGACCTCCGGCAAAAAGTCAAAAAGGGAGTTTGTGGCCTATGGGGGCGTGGGTGTAGCGGAGGTGTTCTTACCTCGTTTTACTAGAGGTGATTTCTCCTCCGGCAGGTGCTTCGCGTTACTTCTGAGGCATCTCGGCTCCAGCTCGTTCGCACCCACGGCCGCGTCTCGCACCCCCGTGGGTTCCGCTTCTGCCGTTATGTTGTTACCTTTTTCTGGGTCCTCAGGCTCCTCTGGGTCCGTGCCACTGACCCTCTGCACCGTCTGCATGACTGCAGACTGCTCGACTCTGCTGACTCCGCTGATGCTCCACTGTCCGCTCCATGGACAGGATACAGTTTTTAAAGTGGGTCCGCCCACAGTAAAGGAAACGAAAAGCAGACTCCTGCAGACTGCTCGACTCTGCTGACTCTGTTGATGCTCCGCTGTTTGATTATGACTTTACGTTGTTTATAGATTATGTACATACTCATTTGTGACAGCTTCTTTTCCTTTTTTTTCTCTCTGGTTATCTATTTACAGTTCAAAATGACTCTGGCTCATGAAGAAGAGAGAGCATTTCTCGAAACGCGTGAGCCATATTTAGTGAACCGAACTTTCTCTGATATATATGTTCTGTTTGAATTAAACCACTGTGTTTTACTTAACGCAATATATGAAACTTTGTTTTCTTTCACCTACTGTTCGATTTGAAGTTCCCCAATATCTAACTTAAATGGTGATATGACGGCATTGTAAGGTGTGCAGGAGACGGGAGGGTCCCGTTTTGGATCCTTTTTTTTCTGTGTACTTGTGTTACTGTGGCTCTGTGCCAGGGCTATTTTTCCTCCCCTGCACCTAAAATTATATTAACAGCTAAGCTTGTGATTCTTATGATAAATGTTGTAAAGTTACATTAGGTGTGCATCCTCATACTTTCTTTGCATGCCAGTCTCAGAAAACAGATGAAGACCATACAGCAACCAGATCAAATGAACCTCTACTGCCAAAGCTTTTTCCAGCAGATCAGGTTCTGATCCGGAACTTTGTCTGAAAATGGCATCAACCCAGGTTTAACGGTACCTTCTTTGTCGAGAACGTTACTCCATCAGCAGTCACGGTTTTAGGAAGATGTGCTTTGATATTCCTGGGAGATGTGAAGATCTACACAGTCGAGACCACCGCACCCCTACCCCATTCTGAAGCAAGCCACAGAGAAGTAGTTCAGCATGTGCAGACTAAATCGATGATCAGGAAGAAGGACGCAGTAGACAGATAAAGATTTCATTGGACTGTGGTTCGTTCGAGACACTCTTTGTAGCTGCTAAACAAGGAGTGAAAGGAAAAGCTGTTGTTACTGAGCCACAGGAGCTTGCTAACATTGAACTGAGACATATTGAAGTTTTGAAGGAAAAACAAATGCCAGACCTAGAGTTCATCTTTGACAATTGGAAAAGGGAGCAGTACCCCGATTCCTGCCTCACTGAGGTTCTCTTTGGAAGTACCCATTGTGGTGCCTAATGGCAACATTCACAGGATCATTCTTACTGTTTTCCTGTTCATTCTGTGCGTGCGTATCCTAATTTGGTTGGGAGAACTACTGACGTTTAGGTATTTTTGCAAGATCCTAAAAATTGTCCAGTCATGAGGTGATTGCTCACAGCCATAATAGAGCAAATCCTCCAACAGCATGAGTCCTGCATGGAAAACACAGATGCCTCTGTCTGGCAAAGACACTCATAAACTAGGTGGAATGGTCTTTTATTTCTTGATTGAGGAACACCTGCACCGTGTTGGACGTCAAGCCAACACTTGTGTATTCCTGAGAGATCCTAGAAATCAACCAGCAATTAATCAATTGCTACATGATATAAATGAGCAAGTTTCTCTATTGTCTAAGACAACACAGTGAGCATCCTGATGAGCTTATCGAGTGAGGATATCCATAATCTGTAGACCTTGTTCTGTTGCTATTTGCTAGAACTTCATCTGCATTTTTTTGGCGACAAGACGCCACCTTTGTCTTTATCCAAAATCCAGTTAATCGTCCTACAATCAGCCAGCAGCTTGTGGAGCTTGTGGAAAAGATTTGGCAGTTGCCAAGATATTGTATGAGATTGCCCGATTCAAGTTTGGTTTTTCCTTCCTTAAAAGTAAAAATAGAAAATGGGCAACATTGGAAGCAACAATAATGTGGTAAACAACAAGAGACCGCCACGAGGTGCAAGAGGCTATTGTTGTATACATTGGACTTATTGGTACATTATCTATACATGCATTATGTTCATTATCATTCTACTTTCTCTCACAGTACCTACTGTCTATTATGTAGATCCAAACAAGGCAGTAGTTCCTGTATATCTTCCTATGCAGCAGGAGGGGGGTGCAGAAGTGACTAGTGTAAGGCAACCAAGGCCTTAAGTGATTGTTCATACACCAGTAACACATGTAAAGACACCAATTGTACTGATGAATGTCCCTATGATTCCCCCAGTGGGAAGGAATTATGCAGAGGCGAGAAGGAGACCTAAGAGAAGGAAAAGGGAAGATGATCATGACTTGAATGATTATCTAGACAGCACAGCTCATTTGGGAAACGATATGTGGTATCAGCACATGAAAGAGGTAGGCAAGAGTACCTCAAAGGAGGAATGCTATGTATGTGCACCCCTGCCTGTATGGGGAAGTCTAAGATATTCATAGTTATTGAAATAGATGTTCAGACAGCACACTGACTATCTTACATTGCACTCTGCCGAGTAAGGGGTCAGTTCATGGGCCAAACAGCCTATTTAGCATGGGCAACTGAATGGACAGATTCAGATGAAGATTATTATGTGCAAGACACAAAGACAAGAGCAAGAGCCCACACAAAAAATCAGGTGATATGATATGAACAGCCAGGAGTTAAAGGGGATGGAATTAGGAGGGAAGTAAAAAGAAGACTTGAAAGTCTAGGAAAAACAGCAGAAGACATTTGAAGATGGAAGAACAGAGGCCAGATACAGATGTGGGGATCAGCACTTTCTCCAGATAGATGGAAGGAAGGAGTGGTCATCTGCAGAACGTGGGTAATAATTGGAAGCTACAAACCAACCATTGACATTGTGCAAAATGCATACAAATCTCTTTGGCGTAACTTGCTAAACTACTGACATGGGTCAAAGACAAAGGAGGGCCCTTACAGATAGTGCCTCTGGAAAGTGAAAAACTATGCTTGGAGAAAATCAGAATTGTGGTTGAATCTTTGCTGTGCCAAGAATGAACATTGGAACAGCAGTGATAATTGATCACTACTGGGCCTGTGGATTCATAGCTTACATAAAGCTTCCCAGGGATTGGGAAGGACTGTGTTCTATAATGAATGTTCATGTTACAGCATTGGTGATTCCTAAAAGTGACCTGAACATTGACGAGTTTCCAAAAGCAGACGCTCACCTGAGAAAGAAGAGATATGCTGAAATCTTGAGTCGAATGAAGCGAGAGAACTATTTCTCAGCCAAGTCGATAGAAGCCTTTGATTCTATTCCATATGAACACAGATTGTTTAGTAGGACTTCATCGATATTCACGATAATCTTCATGCCCAGGATCTAGAAAGATGCAAACACTAGGTGGTTACAGATAACCAGATTGGAATTGCTGCAGACGATCAACGCGACTATCAAGAGATTTAATGCAATCAAAGAGGAGCTGAGAGGCATTTGACTGATGACTGTTCAGAATAGATATGATCAGACATGATCTCAGCCATGGATGGAGGTGTTTGAGCCAAAGTTGGAGAATCATGTTGCACGTTCATACCTGCTCATGACAACGAGAATGGCACCTTGACAGAGGCCATAGAAATGCTGGCAAAGTTACACGTCCAAATGATAGACGAAGTGGAAAGCATTGCTGTTGACAGCTGGATGGATCACTCTTTTCGTGGGTTACACAATGCATGGCAGATATATTCAAGTTCCTTGGTGCCCTGATATTGATGGAATTGCATGGATTCTGTGTGATTACGAAAATAATGTCACAATGTAAGAAGACTGCAAAGAAAGCTGTGGGAATGAAGATCATGATTGATGTTGAATCAGGATGGAAGACGAAAGAGCTGACAGATGACGAGATCAGAGATCATGTAAAAGCCAGTGTCCATGCACCTGAAGGAATGAAGTTCCTATATCCAAAGAATCACAAGAAGTATGTGGGAAAATTGATTTATTGCAGTCCAAGTGCACAATGCACGCTCGTGTCTTGGAATAAGGATGAGCATGTTAAATCAGCAGGATGCCTGAAAGGAGTCACAAAGATATGGGTCCCAAAGAAGAATTTCTTCAGACAAGGATGTCTAGATGTGAAAACTGATGAGAGAGTGGTTGATGAATCGCCCAGAGGGGGGAGTGTAGAGGTGGAACCAAGTACCCCCATCCAAAGCTCCTCCCCCATGTTACCTATATGTTGGCAGCCAGAGTGTGAGACACGTGCATTACCAGTAAGAATACCCATACCAAAGAGAATCCTGATATGATGGTCATTTGAATGAAATCCCAGAGGAAGTGTGAAAACTGAGCAAAAGGGAAGACTGGTGATGTCATGAAAAGCAGAGCTGACACACCCAAAAGAGATGCAGAGACGAGAGAACCTAAATATTCTAATACCTCTAAAGAGGAGGTGTTAAAGATGAGCAACATTTCGGGCTTGAGATGAAGATGCTGTTGCTACAGAAATAATGAAGAAGATATCAAGTCATTTTATAATTGCACAGATGCAGTAACGCAAGTAGACAAAGTATTCTTAAAGGCTAGCTATGTAGAGAATTGATTGTGTTGATGTGCCAACATATATACATAGGAAATGTAAGGACTATGGATGATTCCATAATGCACTTTAGCAGAGCTGGATCCTGTGAGCATAAAGACTTTTTCAGTGTGTCGCAATTAGAAATTGGGAAAACTTAACTATGGAAGTAAATCAAAGAAAGGCTTGGTTGGATCAACACCAAGAAGTCAAGGCCACTGTCGGCCTAGATGAGCGTACAAACTATTACAGAACGTATGAATACAATAAACTTTCTGTCTTAAGTGAGGGGCGAGAACGTTGAAGACGTCTGAGGTTCATCAAATAATAGTATTTTAAATGCAGTAAGACTCGAAAAGATGGTCTGCAGTCACATGGTCAGATGAAAATAGACACTATGATGAGCTGTATCGAAACCAAGAAGACAGAGTACGCTATTCTCCCTCCTATTCTCCAGCACAGAGAACATTTCCAAGGCCAAGTTCAAAGCCTGAATTGACTAGTAGACTGCAAAAGTGATGATGAATGCCAGGGCCAAGCTGGTGGGAAGCTATGGTTAGGACCAGCCCACCGGCACTTGTGTGCCAGCCTGCTTGAGGCTTGAGTAGTTGGAATATTACAGTAGGGTTCAAGGGTGCCAACAAATTATAGAGGAACATGTAAAATAGAGCCCTATAGTTTGTATAACCAATGAGACGTTGTGTATTTGATGACGTTAGTAGAAACCTTCAATAGAGGAGGGCTTAGTTGCCCAACCTGATGTTAGACACCCAATCACCTTCCCTGACAAATTTGAAATGTATACCTAGATGTTCCCTGTAAGTCTATCACCATCCCAAGTAGGTTTTTGTAGTTTGCAATGTAGATTGACATCAATAATGACGAGTTTTCAGTATATAACCTGCTTTTTTAAGTGTTGCTTTGAGTGTGAAGATCGAGCAAACGCGTTGATGTTCATTGTAACTCCCTGTTTCAGATAATTGATATTAAAACAGTCACACTCTACCAACTTCCTGAGTCCGTTTTGATTATTGATGTTTGAGTAATATACTGCATCCCCATCTGTCTCTAAGTATTGCTGCCTCATCTTAAAGGGCTGGGTCAGACACCCCAGTTCAACTGGGTCTGCACTGTATGATTTCATTAGCATTCACCTGTGCAGAATCAGTGTGTGTTTGGCATCAGTGTGGTTATGGTGGAGGGAGGTGGGTTCACTGTGGGAGTGTTCCATTGTCACGTTCATAGCACATTAGTTTGTCATTGCTGTGTAAAACCCATGTCGTGCACACACGTTCCCCAGCATGTGCAGTCACACAATGCCTTATCTCATGTGTTGCTCAACCTTTACCACTGGAATTCAGTGGAGGGCCATGTTTGCTGTTCCAGAGTGGCAGCATAATTGTCCAATCTCTGTGAGTCATGCTCTCTCTGACTGCCCTACCATCACCCATGCATGGCTCTGTCATGTGATTTACTTTACTTTACTTTACATTTATACCACGCTCCGGGTACCCGAAGGCTTAATGGCACACACATAACCAACGCAAAACACAACAAGAACAATCACAGGTGAGTCTATTTTTTACACAGATTTAAAAAGATGTACCACAGCTACTCCAGGAGACTAATAGAATAAAAGTGATTTTAATTTCTTTTTGAAGATGTCAGTATACTTGGCCTCTTTTAAATCCAGTGGGAGAGTGTTCTACTCCATGGGGACAGCTATGCTAAATACTCCCTTGAGGGCTTTGCTGACTTTGACCGGTGTGTTCTCAGTAGATGGTTATTATTGGATCTCAGGGACCTCTGGGTCTGTTTCTCCACTAGCCTTCCATAAAGTAAGATGGCATGCGACCCATACAGCATTTATGGATGATGAGTAGCAATCTAAATTGAACTCTTCCCTTCACTGGAAGCCAATGCAGATTTTTCCCTGACAGTTATTTTTCCACTCATGCTCTGGCTGTGACACGCCTGGCCAATATTTGTGTATCGTGCAACAACTTTTGGTAGGTTTTCTTCTGTCGTGCGCACACATTCTTTCACTCGCTGTGCTTTGATGCCTTGGCAATGTGCCATGTGCAACAAGCACATGTTTTTGCATTCACTTGTCACATGTGTATGGTGGGGGGTGATTAAGGCCTGGAACGGTGTGTGAGCAGATGCTCCACTCATGGATGGACCTCCAGTGATTCCAGTTGGTCGTATTTGTGGACTACATGTTGGTGTTGCACTTCATGGTGCTGTCAGACCACGGAAGTTCAGGTGAGCTGCAGTCATACATTGCACTGGTATTGTGTGAGACTGTCAGGGGGCTGCCTGGGGGGGTGTCACAGGTGAGGAGTGCTGGAAGGTTGTGTCCAGACTGGAGGGGGCTACCTGTGGGTGGTGTCACAGGTGATTGGGCTGGGGGTGGTGTCCAGTCTGGTGGCATTGACTGTGGCGGATGGCACAGGTGAGGGGGCCTGGGGGTTGTATCCAGTCTGGTGGGGGCTGCCTAT
The DNA here is from genome assembly GCF_040938575.1 of Ambystoma mexicanum. NCBI lineage: Eukaryota > Metazoa > Chordata > Amphibia > Caudata > Ambystomatidae > Ambystoma > Ambystoma mexicanum. The sequence goes on from NC_090937.1 coordinate 1,142,062,191, forward strand.
GGATGGTTTCCAGTCTGGAGGGGGATGCCTGTGGGGGGTGTCACAGGGGTGGGGGGCTGATGGTGGTGTCCGGTCTTGAGGGGGCTGCCTGTGGGGAGTGTCACATGTGGTGTGCAGTCTGGAGATGGCCTGGGGGTGGTGTGCATTCTGGAGTGGGCTGCCTGTGGGAAGTGTCCAGTCTGGAGGAGGCTGCCTGTGGGGGGTGTCACAGGTGAGGGTGGCTGGGGGTGGTGTCCAGTCTGGAGAGGGCTGCCTGTGGTGGGTGTCACAGGTGAGGGGGGCTGGGTTGGTGTCCAGTCTTGAGTAGGCTGTCTGTGGGCGGTGTCACTGGTGTGGGGGGCTAGGTGTGGTGCCCAGTATGGAGGGGGCTGCCTGTGGGGGTGTCACAGGTGTGGGGTCTTTGGGGGTGGTGGCCAGTCTGGAGGGGGCTGCCTGTGGGGGGTGTCACAAGTGTGGGGGGGCTACAGGGTGGTGTCCAGTCTGAAGGGGGCTGCCTGTGGGTGGTGTCCAGTCTGGAGTGGGCTGCTGTGGGGGGTGTCACAGGTGAGGGGGTTTTGGGGTTGGTGTCTTTACTACAGTGGTTGATGTGCAGTAGGGGGTATGTCACAGGATGGGAGTCGAGGGTGTACGCGGGACTCACGGTTTTGTAATGGGTGTAGCCTACACTTCGAAGGGGCTCCACCTTATCACTGGGGTGCAGCCTGGCGTTGAGAGAGAGGGCACGCGATTTTGCAGGGGTGCAGTCTGGGCTTTTGAGGGAGGGCAATCGTTTTCTATGGGATGTAGCCTGGGCGTGCGAGTTGAGGTGCGATTTTGCTGTGGTGCGCCTGGGGTTGCATGGTGAGACGCGCAAATTCACTGGGGTGTGGCCTGGGCTTGTGAGGGAGGGCACACGTTTTTTCTGGGGTGCGGTCTGGGCTTGCGAGGGAAGGCACACGATTTCTCTGAGCTGCGGCCTGGGCTTGCAAGATGAGGTGCGCGATTTCGCTGGGGTGCAGCCTGGACATGCTAGCGAGGACATGTGTTTTTTCTGGGGTGCGGCCTGGGATTGCGAGGTGCGCGCAATTTTGCTGGGATGTGGCCTGGGCTTGTGAGGTGAGGCGTGCACTTTCACTGGGGTGCAGCATGGGCTTGTGAGATGAGGCACGCCTTCTCACAGTGGTACTGGATTCTGGGCCTGGGGTGGCATGGAGGCTTGCGCCATGTTAGGACTTTAGCTTGCTTTTTTGTGTGCGTGGGGGCTTGTTGTGGGCATTCCTCACGCAGCTTTTTGTTACTTGCGGGACGGCTAGTAATGCATCTTGAAATCCATGAATATGCATGGCATGCAATTTTTTTCTGCATCACAGATTGCGCTAGGTCCTCCTCGCCACGTGGACCTTGCACCATTTCTGCACCCCATTCCGTGAATTGGGCCCATAGTCTTTCTCATCACCTTGTGAAGGAGCACTGTGCGCTGAGAACAGAGCTCGGTCCCAGACCTGGGGGTGGATCTGCTCCTGCCAATCAGGGAACACACATGCAGGGGTGGATGGCAGAGGGCAAGGGCCAATGGTAATCCTGCAACAATGTAATAGATAGTTTCTGGGGAAGGGGCAGGCAAGCCACCTGACATGCTAGGGCCAATATAGTAAGCTTTATAGGTGCTGTGCATAGGCACTACCACCCCAACTATCCAATCATGTACCCTCACAGGTTTTTGGGGCAGAGCCCCATGTTGTGACACAGTACCTGAACAGAATTGCCCGGCACAGGCTCGGGAGCTGTGGTTTCGGGAGATTCTCAATGTCCTGTATGTTTCCTGTCTGTTTGCATAATAAATGACAGATCTAACTTGCCCTTGACTGAGTCCTCCGTCTGTTTACTGGTGAAGGGTTCATTGGGCCCCTGGTGAGCCAACAGTGAGCTCGTAGTGTGACCCCCAGTTACTCTGGTATACCTAAGCCAACAGTTCCATGCTCCTAAGACTCTCCAATGCTCACCTGCCACCAGAGTCTGCCTCGCTGGTGGGAAGGCTTCTTAGCTTCACACTTCCCGCTGCACTACCACTGCAACCATGTTCTTCATGGGGAAAGCTTTACACTTAACACTTCCTGCTGCATGATCTCTGCCTCTGAGGTCTGCTAAGGAAAAGACCCTCTCAGAACTGGCATCCGTACTGCAAGCCATAGTGGTGTCTGGCATCTCTATGCTCCTTCAGCTGCAACTCCTGTAATGTGGAGTCCCTGAACCACTCCACCTTCCACTGCTACTTTTCTAAATGGCCTGCACATTAGGCCAGCTTCCCTCAGGTGTTGGTCATTAACCCTATTAACCTGAAACTGGCAAGTTAGAGCCTCTGCATGCCTCTTCTTCATCTCAGTACTTTTAGCATTATGGGACTTGAAGTTCGCAATGGTCAAGTTGTTCATTTTAAGGGGATAATTATTTACACTTTTATCTGTATCCTTAATTATCCCTCTAAAAGGACTTTCACAATATTCTACGGAATATTTTGATTCTCTAGGGAAACTAGGACTCTCATAATCTAATAAATTGACATTTAAAGATTAAATGTTAACGTTCCCCTGCTGAACATGGGAGCTTTCAGTTCTCCATTTATACGTATCTTTGGGAAGAGGATTTGCACTCCCAATACAGAATTGGTGAGAACAGATTTTATCATCATCCACACAAATATCTTTGACAAAGAATAGCTCCCTCTGACAGCGGTCCATTACATATTCAGGCCTTACTGATTCTTCCTTTTCGGAAGAAGAAAGAAGCTGCGTAACTCCTAACGGAGCTCTCCCACCACCCTGACAACCCTCTTCTCCCAGGTAATCCTCTTGGCTAACACCACCCCATGGTCGGGATCAGGTAGTGGCTGCCTTCCCCTGGTCAGCGGGAAGGAGACTTTAGGTAGGGTTTTTGTGAGGACTCTGCAGGATTCATCACAAAAGGTAGAGAGTATATGTGAAGTATTTGTGTGAATGTAGGAAGGATGTTTGAGTGGGGAGGAGAGAGGAGTGATAGTAGTAGTGTGGTGGAGTGGACTGTAGTGGGTATGAGGGAACAGTGGTGATTAGTGGGTATCAGGTCTTTTGCTCAACCAAAAATCTGCTCACATTTATTTTGCTTATTTTTCTTGCTCTCGTTTTTCCACAGAAATGTTGATGGTGGGTTAGGGTCAGGCGATATTGATGAGCTGGGATTAGGTGGGGGTGTAGAGGGGTAATGGGAGAGGCAAGGGTCTCCCCCCACATTCTGTGGTAAAATCTTTGAGCAAAAAACATCTGAATAAACAAATTGAAGCATTTTTATTCGAGCAATAGACATACATTTGTCGGAGTGTGAAGGAGGGTTTAGTAGTGTGGTAGAGGGAGTACTCAAGGAGGAAGTAGTAACATCAAAGGGTGGAGGCAAGGCATAGAAAGAGTGATAGACTGCATAAAAACATAGGAGGAAGACACAGAGATAAGAAGGAGTGAAAGCGTGTTAAGCATAGGATACCTTGGATTATTAATAACACCTTTGAACCATCTAAGTGAGTTGGAACATTTCCTGAGATATATTATCTGGCCGTTGTTTCATCTGCCAATGCATGTTAGGAGGCATGACATCTATTTTCCTTTTCTTGTATTCCATGCTCACGGCCACTCCTTTGTGAGATTATAGAGAAGTGCTGATTGGGGGTGAAGCTGTCACAGTAATACAGTATCCCAAGGAAGCTTCAGACCTTAAACGAGTTGGTTTGGGTAGGTGCCAGACACTTTTTACATGTTAGCTGACAGTTCTGACTCCTGAAACCTATACACAAAGAGTACATTTTTTGGCTGAGAAAATGCTTTTCTGCCTATTTATTGTCAAACACGACAGTCTCCCTAAATTATCTATTTCGGAGGTTGCACATTTTAAGATGTCTTCATTGGATACGGGACACTTTGAAGTACACTCTTTATGGTGTGCAGAAATACCTCAGCCACTGATTAAGTGACATTTAGAGAACGCTTGGGCTCCTTGGATGTCTGCACATATGTCATTAATCGTCGGATGAGACGATGGTCTCTTTTTACTGCCTTGTCGTGGGCCACATGTCTATGCATGTCTAGTCTATACATGTCCATACATATTCTTACTAGTTGATTGTTTCATTTTTTCTACTGTGCGCAACAACGGTGTGGAGCTAGACACTTTTCTATTATGCCTTCCTGCGCAAACTCATTCAGTTCTTGATTGACCATTTCTGCAAATGCAATGGAACTCAGAGATAGCATCAGGCAAATGGCTGCATGGTGGAGCCAATGGGGAGGTGCATTTGTTGATACTTTAGGAAATCCATCCCATGGAAAATTGCCTCCTATTTCCAGAGCAGAGTTTCCAGTGTAGGCCATCAATGTCCCCTGCGAATGCCCACGTGGAAAATTGACTATCTTGAAAGCTTCTGCTGTGTCATAGGGCGTCATTCCGAGTTGGGCGGTAAGGGGTTAACAGTGCCTGTAAATGTGCCAGCGCCGTTAACCCCCTACTGCCCTATTACGAGTCTGCTCGCGGGACCCGCAAAGGGCGCCTGGTAAAACCAGGCGCCCTTAGCGGGCCCCGCTAGCAGACCAGGGAGTTAACAACGGGCCTGTTATTAACTTGGTCCTCCAAGGTTGGAATGGCCTGGTAATTCCTCATTCAAGGAACCCGGACCCAAGTTTGGAGGCAGCCATGCTCTTAGCAAGGGCATGGCTGCCTCCAAACTCGGAATGACCCCCATAGTCTTAACAGCAAGGGCCTCATTACATGTACGGCGGGAGGGGGTTAACGGCACCGGTAAGGATGCCGGTGCCGTTAACCCCTTACCGCCGCATTCCGACGTCCCTTAGCGGGTCCCGCTAAGGGACCAGGGAGCTAATAATGGGCCTGCTATTTGCGGGCCCGTTATTAGCTCCTTTCCCATTCCCATTGAGCCCTATGGAGGCTCTAAGGGGAATGGGGAATGGTTTTCAGAATGGGGACTTAGCGGGTCCTCCAAGGTTGGAATGACCCGGTAACTCCCCATTCCGACTACCCGGACCCGGACACATTTTTGAAGGCAGCCATGGCGCTATTAGCACCATGGCTACCTCCAAACTCGTAATGAGGCCCCAAGTATTTACCTGCAAGTATGACCTAGAACTTTGCTTGCATTTATTTTTGCTTGTGACATACAATTGCCACATACTCCCTTTCTGCTGGCAGTGGTGAGTAATTTTGAACCAACAAATGTAAATCTGCACCCCTACGCCTTTGTCAACTTGGATCAAGTCTGTTAGGAAGGACATTTTCAAGAATTACTGATTCTAACTCTACACCTCTGCTTCTTTTTTCAGAATTCACTCCAACACCTTGAAATGAAAATGTCTTCTTCTTTACCCTACTCTTGGTCATCTGTGACTTCTGCAGGGGCAGGTGCCACATGAGTCACCCTCGGCATTGGTTAGACAAGACTGGGGGTAGGTATCCATTGGGAGATTGACTCAACAACTGGCATAATGATTAAATGTATCACTTCACCTAAACATTGTGAAGCTTCCCAGCCAACATTCTGTGATGTGGAATGGGGCTGCCAGAGTAACTACAGAGGTTAGCCAAAGGAATTGGTGGTATCTATCTGCTAGTGTGTGAAACACTCTTTGAGCTTGTATTGGTGATCCACTTAGAACATTAACAATCCCATCACTGAGGGTGTGCACCCCTCTTCTTTGTGTTTGGCTGTGGCCACAACCAACTCATGAAAAAGAACTAGCTCTAAAAAGCATTGTATTGTGATCCCCTGTTGCCATAAGGGTCGCCTCTTTTGAGGCATGGAGAAATACCCTTGTATAAATTGTACTCTTAACTGGTCCTCCCCATTGCTTACAGTGCACATGCGTGCCAGGAGGCACAGTAGTGCATGGTATGCATCAAGAGATTAATGCGAGTCCAGGTGCATCGGCTGCAAATACAAATGTTCACAGCTGAAATGCTGAAATTAGCTAACAGGCCAACATTCATTGTAAGATTGTGTTCTCAGTTGTGCAGGACCCTTCAATGGACCACAGCGTTTTGACAGTCTTGTGCACTTCTGCTCACGCCATGTATAGCAGCAGCAATGTCTTTACTGTGTCATCTGCTTTCCTAACTACCATGAAGAACGTCACGAAACTCTCCAGCTCGTGGGCCCGCCATGAATTGAAGACTTCACTACCCACAACATCATACTGGCCCATGGGGGTAAGGTGAAGGATGGTGCATGGCCTGGCATCTGGTATATGTTGGTGGGGCAACGTGTACGAGTCTAGACCCTCGTCTGTACTGCCATCACACATGGTACCTTATAGAGTTCAATGGCACAGAAGAAAGGAAAAATGCTCAGGGAACCACCTAAGGCCACACAAGCACCCGCAAGCAGAGTCGCTGTTCTGGTCAAGTGAGACCTCTGTCACATGGGTCATCACTTCAGTGCAATATGAGGAGCAGCACGCACAATGTGGAAGCAGGTCTAATGAGAACTCTTAGAAAGAGCAGCATACTCGTTGCCCCTACTCCAGAGAGGGAGTTTGCCTGCTGAGCAACCAGCACAGCTATTGGATGATGCAAATGTTGGTCAACTTCCTCACCGCCCACACTGCATTGACTCAGGCAGACCGTGAGCATGTCATGTAAGTGAGAGGAAATGCAGCACCAACAATGCAATAGGCGATGACAATCAATTTGGTTACTGCTCATTGACAATTATTACATTTTGTGAGGAGGTTTACAACATTGGTTTAATGACACATCAACTTCAGTAAAGTAACTGAGGAAGCCCTTGCGGTGCACACTCTTCCGCGGATTCAATTTACGTGATGGCACTCAGTGAATAATCATGCTTGCATGGCTGTGTGAGTGTGGATGTTACCACATAAGACTAAGGAAATTACAGTGCAAACATTCCCATAATACATCAAAGGATCAACATGAAAGTCCCACTATTAACTGCTCGTCACAATTTTAAAAAGTGAGTGGGAGCTCCTCTGCTAAGAACATTGTGACGGTGCAGTGAGCTAAAACGTGGTGTAGACCTTGTTGAGTGGAATACATTCAAAAGAACATGGTATTCGAAGCATGTTCGTTCTCAGTAGAGGGGCTTCTACAATTTCATATATGCTTGTCACAATGTCAATGATTGTTAATGGGAGGATTTAACCTTTTGGTCAGTCCCTTCTCCTCTGGGACACGTCATGATTCCCTTCTAAAAATTGTTAATTTTGTTCGGATTAGGATTGTGTTCATATTTTTGCAGTAGAGACATGCCTTGCTGTATCTTAACAGTCACATATTCATCCATAGCTATTAAACATCCGAACTGCTTTTAGTGGGTTTGTTTTTCCAAACATTGCAATCAGTTTTCCATTCGTGTCTCACAGAAAGTTCTTATTTGCAGTTTCTGGCTTGCATATTTGTCTAAATTCAGTACACACTGTGACAAGGTCACATGCAGCAGGTTAGTGGGTGAGTAGTGGGGTATAAGGGGTCGCAGGGACCACCAGGCGCTCCATGATCCTGGTTCAAGTAGGTCAGCGAACCCACCCTTTCCCATGAAATCGGGTCCCCTGTCAGTCGCCAAATGCTCTCATTGTTGTTCGATGAGTATGGCATGGGTTTGGAAAATAGGACCTTGAAGAAAAAAGAACAAGCCACTTACAGAAATAGTATCTGGGGGCACTATGAGCAATGCATGAAAATGAATGAGCCCCATCTGTTAGAGAGAAACATGTTCACTAGTTCCACTCATAGAATTGACTACAAGCCTAGCTCGCAACAGTCCACAGTGGGCTGCGGTCATTTGCAAGAAAATAAACTACTTCATTTAGAAGGCTTGGAAACACGTTGAACTGAATAACCTCAGCCCTTTAAGATAAGTAGCAATTATCCTGGAGATGGATGGGGATGCAGATGTTATTCTTACATCAATAATCAAAATGACTTGGGGAGGTGGCAAAAAAGGATAACTGTTTTATTGTCAATTATCAAAACAGGAAGTACAACGAACATCAATTAATTCACTCGATCCTCTTACTCAACAAGTTTCATAAAAAACTGAGCTTATATATCAAAAACTCGTCATCATTGACGTTGACCTACGTTACTACCAACGTCATCCTATGTGGCAAACTACAAAAACCTAGCGGCAATTGTGATAGTCTCTTAGTGAACATCTAAGTATACGATCTATACTACCCTAAAAAAGCATGAATATGTGATTGGTTACTTATCATCAGGTGAGGCAACTAAGCCCCCCTCTAAACAGGTCACTATGAATGTCACTAAATAAACAGCGTCCCATTGGCTACACAAACTACAGGACCCTTAATTACGCGGTCCCCTACAATTGTTTGGCACTCTAACCTTCGTCAGTACTTTTCCACCCACGTCTAGCAGCACGCAGGCTGGCCTTTTAGGTGCTGGTGAGCTTGTCTTAACCATAGCTTCCCACCAATTAACATATCAATCCATCATCACCTCACTGGTCTGTTCAGTCAATTAGGCATTGAAGCTCGGCCTTGAGTTTGTTCTGTACTGTGGAGAATTCAGGGCAGTGAAGGCACTCTCTGCCCTCATGCGTAGGTGTGAGAATCTTGCTCGTCCAACTTCATCCCTCCACGTGACTGAAGACCATGGCCCTCATTACAAGTCAGGCGTTAAGGGTTTAACGGCGCCGTCGCCGCCGTTAACCCTTAACGCCGGATTCACACTTTAACGCCTGCTTTTTGCAGGCGTTAAAGTCCAAGGCGCTAAGCGACCTTGGTGCTAATTACGGCACCGTAATTTACGGTGCCGTAATTAGCGCCTTCCCCATCCCCATTATGCCCTATGGGGCAAAAATGGGAATGGGGAAGGGCAAATGGGGAATTACCGCCCCACTCACCTTGGAATGGGGCGGTAATTCCGCCATCCACCATGGCGGAATCCGGCATGGACCATGGTGCTAACAGCACCATGGTCCACCGCCTGACTTGTAATGAGGGCCCATGATTTCGAGCTTTCACTGTCTTTAAAATACTCTTTATTAATAAACCTCTGACGCCTTCCTTGTTTGTTCATGCTTCTGAACAGGAGTTTTGTTCTTTCCCACGATTTGTATCCAATGTCAGCTCACTTCAGCCTGATAAGAACTTGGCTTATTGATTTGGCTTCATGGCTCATCCAACCTCGACTTTTCGAAATTCACTTTGTTATTCCAATTTTTGTTAGCTGCGACACACTGAAAATGAGGCCTTCTTTTTAAAGTTCAGCACTGCTAAAATGCATAGTGTAAACATCCATCCTTTACTCTTTATGCATATATGTATAAATTGGCGCATGCCGCAATCTATTCACTATTAAGCTAGCCTCAACAATACTTAGTCTGCTTGCGTTTCTTTTGCATCTGTACATGTGTAAACTGACTTGATATCTTCATCCATTTTGTGGCATAAGCTTCTGCAACTTGATCGCAAGATGTCACTTATCCTTGATATTTTCTAAAGGCCTTATAGAATATCTGCATTCTCTAGTCTCTGCATCTTTTCCATGCACGTCAGCTCAGCTCTGTATGACGTCACCATTCATCTTGGCCATTCATTTGCTCTGCTTCTTCTGGGATTTCATTCAAATGGCCATCATATTTTCTTGTATGTAGGTACGGTTTTCTCAGTGGGAACCTTGCCTCCAGGATTCTCTTAGGAATTGGTATTCCCACTGGTACTGCACGTTTTTCACATTTGTACTCCCAACATATAGGCAATATGGGTGAGGTGGTTGAGGTAGGGGTACTTGGCTCCTGCTCTACAACGTGCTATCTGGTTCCAAGATGAGTGAAATCCAATTAGTAACATTGTTGTGCATTTCTGCAGTGGACCGCTGCACAAGTAACTTTTCTAGGAAAATTGCAGACTGCCCAAGCCTAAACCACGCGCCATACACCTGCAATGCATCTCAAACCCAAAAGTCCCATTCTACACCCCACCAACCTATAAAAAGTAGGTGAGTCAGTGCAAAGGTGTGGAAGTTAGGAGATGGTTGGAGAACGGGCAGAGTGCGAGATGGAGGAGAGAGGAAGGCGAGTTTGGAGTGAAGAAAACAAGAGAAGGAGTAAACAGAGGACATAGAAAGGGAGAAATGAAGGTGCACATGAGGAGGAATGCATAAAGAGAGGAGAAGGAACAGAGGAGGTGGAAATTAGCGAGAAAAAGAAGGAGAGGAAGTGGTTAAGTACATCAAGAGAGCTCAGAGAAATACAGTTGGAACATCTGAGGAAAGAGGAATAAAAGGAGTAGGAGAAGAATTGCCAGAAAGCAAAAATAGAGGAGGGCAAGGAACGAGAGGAGAGGACAAACAACTGCCAGGGAGCTACAGGTAAGAGAGACACAGAGTAGGCCTAAGGGGAAAGAGTCAAGACCAGCAAGATCTAGACTCGAAGAATAATCTAGCTGGGGGAGAGGGTCCAAACCAGAGGGCAAAATTAATCCAGAAACAACAGTCTCGGGTTGGTAACATCAAGAACACAATGGGCCTCATTATGAGGTTGCCAGTCTGGATACAATGGTACCGGGGAGCTTACCGGTACCGTTGTTACTGGACCGGCAAACCCAGAGTTGTACACACAGGTGCCTTTCATTCCACCACGTGTGCCTGGCGGAATGAAAGGCACCCGCAAGCACAGCAAGCCTGTAGCACCGGCATGGTAATGAACCGTGCCGGTGCTACAGGCATCCCCATTCCCATTGAGCCAAGCTCAATGGGAATGGGGATCTAACGTCACCGGCATCGCGAAAGGGAAATTACCAGGTCTGGCGTGGCTGGAATACCCCGGTGATTGCCCATTCGCGGGTGCCGGATTTTCTTGCCGGTTTGGAGGGAGCTTTGGCGGTTTTACCAGCAAGATTACCTCTAACCTCGTAATGAGGCCCAATATGATGGTAAGGATGTGCAGGGAGAGAAAGTGGGAGGTGAAGTGTGTAGCATCCTGAAGTCCAACTATCAATGCTGACCAATCCCTGACGCCTGACCCGTGAATACCGGAAAGCCTGACACCCCCTGCAGGATCCAAGAAACGTAAAGAGTCAATAAAGAGGTGTATGGTACACTGAAAACCCAGCAAATTTAAGTCATTGTTTAACCCACCTGGGAGGCTGCTTTGAACTAAAGGGAGAGAGGGAAGGACTGAGAACTAAGGTCCTAATGGAATTCAGCTTTCTGGTGCCAGACTGTATGCTGCACCATTTTCAGCTTCAATACTGTTGGTTCATTGAAGCCTGATGCTTTTTAAATATAAATATAATAAATATTACAATACCCATAGTTAACATTCAAATTCATATATTAAAATACATATCTATTTGAATATTGAAACACATTCCCCTTTGCATAAAGGGAATGCAAAGCATGCCTCTTTTTAACAGTGCAATGGACTTGTATATAAGAAATGTGGTGAGGCATGGTTCCTTTGCATAGTGGCTGCACACAATTTGCTGCAGCAAAGTGAACTGAGGAAGATGATTACTGATGCAGACCTTTCACATTGCCAGACATGGGCCATACTACTGTTGGAATTGTGTTATGCTATGTTAAGAGATATTTGTAAAATACAACTTGTAATATTTACCTGGAATCTTGGAGCTGACCTATGCTGAAGTGAATGACATTGCAATTTGAGCATGATCCACCAAGAGTGTGTTTCTCTCAGAAGCCATGCTCCCAAAAGGGTCCCACTGATGCATCCTTTCCCAAACCCTATTGTGTTTTGTCAGTGTGGGAGTATTACCCTAGATAGTTCAGGTGTTCCAGCCTTCCATGAGACATAGAATTTGCTGGTGTGTGTCAGCTCTGTCAGTTTAGTCAGGTTTAACACAGAGGTGTGATTTCTCAGTGTGGGATATATACTCTCTGGTTTGCAATCTTCCACGACCCTTGAGAGAGATTTGTCACTGTGGGGTCAAGTCCTCCAGAGCAGTGGGTTTACAGACGTCCATGTCACTTGCATTTGATAGGACAGTGGCAGCTAGTTCTCTCAGTACAGTTAGATGTTGCAACCATTCACAACATCGAATTTTAATTTGTCAGTGTGTGCGTTTGGCAGATTGGGTTACGGCCCTTCCATAAGACCTGAATGTTGTTTGCCACTTTGAAATGAGTTTCCTCAGGTTGGCATGCTTGTCCTCGTTAGGACACACACCTGCAAGTTGTCCATATTCGGTTAGCTACCTTCTATGACACTAGAGTCTAGAGTTCATCTGGATGACCCAATTTAGTAAACTGCTAAGGCACTTGAGAGTGATTTGTCAGAGAGTGTAGTGTTTCTCAGGGTGGTCTGACAAAGTGACCAGTGCGTGCCATTACCTTCCAATTTGTCAGGTTTGTGTAAACTTACAAGGGTCCTGAGCATGATGAGTCAGTTTAGATCAGGTCCACGTTACCCTCATGAGGGCTAGTGGAGAGAAAGTGCACTCAACTTGGATGGGATCAGTCATATAACTATGAGTGGACATGGAGAGTGGAGGGCAGGCATTGTGGAGTTACCCAGCACTTCGTGTGGACTGAGTTTATGCCTTGAATTGTTGTAGTTCCTTTTGTGATCCAACCCTTATGTAGTTGGGTCTAACTAACTACATTCTCTAGTTTTATGAACATGTGACCTTGGGGTATTTGGTAACTGTTGTTTGTGAGGCGTGAGAGAGTCTGGATATCTGTGTAAATGGTGGGTAGTTGGAGAGCTCATACAGTGGATGGTTGATGATTTGAGTCAGGTGTGCAAATATCTCATGCTATGTGCTGGTGTGGTCTGGGATATGCAGTATGTGGTAATTGTTTGTGCCTGGAAACAATGATGGAAGATTAGAGGATTGATATGGCAGGTGATTGGGTCATGTGTGTTTCTGCGTTTTTCTAATGGGTCTATTATTTGGATTTGAGATGTAAAGGTGCTGATGTGTGTGAGTGTGTGCAAGGCGTATATGCGATGTTTTCATTTGTGGGTGTTATTCATGCAGAGAAGATCTAGATGCCATGGGATAATCCGTCATCTAGAGGGGTCATGACAAGATCTGTATCACACCCAATGAGCAATGGGCAATAGTTCTCTGAGAGGGAAAGGTAGCCTACAGTGTGGAAGGGACCCAATTTAGTAAACTGCTAAGGCACTTGAGAGTGATTTGTCAGAGAGTGTAGTGTTTCTCAGGGTGGTCTGACAAAGTGACCAGTGCGTGCCATTACCTTCCAATTTGTCAGGTTTGTGTAAACTTACAAGGGTCCTGAGCATGATGAGTCAGTTTAGATCAGGTCCACGTTACCCTCATGAGGGCTAGTGGAGAGAAAGTGCACTCAACTTGGATGGGATCAGTCATATAACTATGAGTGGACATGGAGAGTGGAGGGCAGGCATTGTGGAGTTACCCAGCACTTCGTGTGGATTGAGTTTATGCCTTGAATTGTTGTAGTTCCTTTTGTGATCCAACCCTTATGTAGTTGGGTCTAACTAACTACATTCTCTAGTTTTATGAACATGTGACCTTGGGGTATTTGGTAACTGTTGTTTGTGAGGCGTGAGAGAGTCTGGATATCTGTGTAAATGGTGGGTAGTTGGAGAGCTCATACAGTGGATGGTTGATGATTTGAGTCAGGTGTGCAAATATCTCATGCTATGTGCTGGTGTGGTCTGGGATATGCAGTATGTGGTAATTGTTTGTGCCTGGAAACAATGATGGAAGATTAGAGGATTGATATGGCAGGTGATTGGGTCATGTGTGTTTCTGCGTTTTTCTAATGGGTCTATTATTTGGATTTGAGATGTAAAGGTGCTGATGTGTGTGAGTGTGTGCAAGGCGTATATGCGATGTTTTCATTTGTGGGTGTTATTCATGCAGAGAAGATCTAGATGCCATGGGATAATCCGTCATCTAGAGGGGTCATGACAAGATCTGTATCACACCCAATGAGCAATGGGCAATAGTTCTCTGAGAGGGAAAGGTAGCCTACAGTGTGGAAGGGAAAATAATGGATTGTTTGGGCAGTGACTGTTTATCTATTTCCGGTGTTGTCCAAGACGGCCAACCCCAGCTCCTAATAATCTCAAGGAAAGTTGTATTCAGGGGCTCAGAGGACAATTGCATTACTCCAACAATTCCAATTCCTGTGTGATGTGATCTGCATCAGGTCAATCTGGTAGTGGCAGAAAAGGATGTGGCAGGTTGTAGTGAAGGTTGTACTGTAAGGCTTCCATTTTTATTTATTAATAGAATTTAACACCCAAAACGTTTGTACAGAGGTAGCAGTGTATAACAAAAAGAATAGTACAGGATGACATTAATCATATTTGTTGAACAAGCAAGTTTTCACCAGTTTTATAAAGGTTGGATAGGAATGCTAATTTCTGATGTTGGGAGGTGGAGAGTTCCACAGTGAGGGTACTGTGAGACACAAGCTTGCGCATCCATCTCTAGTGCTTTTGTTTCACAGAATGAACAGAGAAATGCTGGTGGAGGATTCTAGAGCGTGCACATGATGTTCCTGGGCAATGCTGTTGTTGCGGTAAAGAGGAGTGTTATGGTCAAGGTTTTGAAGTCCTCAAGACCCACGTCCTCTATTAATCAAACACCTTGTATTCATCTGGCTGATCGTGCACCTCACATTCTTGCATTGATAGTCTTCTCTCTCTGACTTATCGCTATCTTCCTTTATGTTTTATGTTTTGTTTTTGTCATGTCTTTGCGCCCTCATGCCTCAGGGTTCATGGCTGCGCGTAATAAATTGAATAATAATGATGATAATAATAATACTAATAATAATAATAATAATAATAATAATAATAACGGATGCTTTGATGGGTAGCCAATGGACCTCTTGCCTGGGCGATGAGATTTGGTCTGAGCGACATAATCCCAAAGTTGCACGCAAGGCTTTATTCTGGAGGAGTGGGAGCTTGGCAAGGTTCATTGCAGAAGTACCCATGAAAAGTACATTGTAATAGTCCAGTTTGCTCAAGATAATGGCTCTTGCGAGTATGAGGTAGTTGCTTGGTGAGAGAAATTGTCTACTCAAAGAGATGAGCACAAAGGTGTATGCTGTGGAAGGACAGGGCATTGATATGTTTGGTCATGGACAGCTCAGCATCCAGATAGACCACCAGAGTTTAGACATGCGTCAGGACAGGTATAGAATGCCATCAATGGGAAAGGAGGAGAAGGCTGTGTCAAGGTTTTTAAGATGGTATGGGGAGCCCACAATGACTAGCTCTGTTTTGTTGTCATTGAGACAGAGATTGTGGGTGGCCATACAACTTTGGACAGTACAATACACCCTACTGATGATGGCAGTATCATTTGTGTGATTGCCTGTAATAGGAATGAGGATTTGGGTGTCATTTACACAATTGGTGTAGGTGATAGCCAGGGAGTAAAGAAAGGCAAATAGAGGGTTGGTATAAATATTGTAGAGGGTCCACGAAAGGCAAAAGCCTCAGGGACACCTAGGGGAACCGAGCTAGGATCTGCTGCTAAGTATCTAATGAAAACTCTTGAAATGCACTTGCATAGGAATGATTTGACTTAGGTGGTGGCTTCAGGGGAGAAATGAAAATGCAAGCTTAGGTGCTGGCATAGTGTGTCATGGCCACTAGGTTGAATGCCTCTGATAGGTTGAGCAGGAGGAAAATGGCCAAGTTACCTGAGTCATGGATGTTGTCTAGCTGAATTTTGAGGTTGAGCAGGGCTGTTTCAGTACTATGTTTAGGGCAGAAGCCAGACTGTCTTGCACCTAGGAGGTGGTGATGTTCTAGGAATCAGTGGCCTTGGGAGTAAGTGATATTGTCCAGTATTTTAAGCAGGGAAGTGACGGTAGTGATGGTGCGGTAATTGGTGGGGAGGGTCAGGTCCAGTGATGGTTTCTTAAGGTGCAGGGTTACCCAGGTTGATTTGATGCTAATAGGGACAATATTGGATGAAAAATAGGTGTTGAGCAATTCTAATAGTAGGAGTCAAGGTTGAGGCGCATAGTTTGATAATGTGTGCAGGGCAACTGTCTCCCTTGCAGTTGGAGGGTTTCAGCGACTGGATGATTTCCAGAACATTTGCTTAGGATATTTGGGAGAAGGTGAAGGGGGTGGCAAGAGGGGTATGGGAGGGGCTGTGAACACCATGGCGTCAGGTGGCAGGGGTTTGGTAGCAAGTTGTGTTTTGTTTAGAATTTATTTTATTACGTAGTGCATCAATTTTGTTGGCTAGAGCAGCTTGGATGGGGGAGCACCAAGCTTTGTCGGACCTGGTCGGGGTGTTAGTAGGGACTGGGTTTTCTAATTCTCTCAGTATGGAGAAGAGTTCTTTGGCGTCTGAGTTGGTATTGGTGATTCTGGCATCATAGGAGTTCGCTTTGTGAGAGATACAGCCCTCTTGTGGGACTTGGTCACGTGGGAGAGGTTTTTGCAATTGACATGGGTAGGGTGATTTCTGCAAAGATTTTCTAAGGCTCTCTTATTTCTGTGGCGGGTGACAAGCTCATCAGTGAACCAGATGTTGATAGGGTTATGCGGTTTAGGTATTTTAGATATTAGAGGGGCATGCTGATCCATAGAGTAGAGGAGGCTCTGATGGTATAGGTTGGCAAGGTCTTCAGGGTCCTTGTTTACTAGTAGTGAGGGGGCAAGATTGTTTGGAGAGTGGGCTTGAGGGTCTCATGTGTAATTCTATTGGTGATGCAGACCTGGATTGGAATAGGAGGATACATAGGAGTAAGTATGAGTTTGGAATGAGAGAGTTCGAACTCTATAAGGAAATGGTCCATCCAGGGTAAAGGACCGATGGAGGAGATGTTGATGGTGGTATTCATGGTGAGAATAAGCTCTAAAATGTGTCCTTTTGCGTGCGTAGGGGACAAGATCAACTGGGTGAATTTCATGTCTTGTAGTGAGTGTGCAAGTGCGGCCACTTTCATGTCGGCAGGATCGTTGAAACCCAAGCTGAAGTCCCCAAGTAAAATTAATTTGGTGGCTAGATTGAGTTGTGTGATCAAAAGTGGGATGTCTGCCTCCGGAAGGCTGAGGGAGTTGGGTTGCTCGTAAAGGAGTAGAAGGTTGTAAGTGGTCTGGGGATTAATCATCTGTTTTAAGAGCAGTTTTTCATAGCTATACATGGGAGAAGAGGGTATAGCTCTAATAAGAAGGGAGGATTTGACAATTATGGCAACTCCACCTCCTGGGGAGTTAGGGCTGTCTGCTTTGAAGAAAGAATAGTTAGGAGGAATGGCTAGTGAGAGCAGAGGGCCAGAGGCACTGAGGAGCCAGGATTCATTGGTGGCAAGAATGTCCAGTTGGTGGACTATAAAAAGGTTGTGAATTGCAATGGCATGGACTCCGAGGGAGTGTACATTTATCAGGGCACAGTTGAGCGTTATAGCCTGATGGACTGGAGGCAATGGAGCTGAGTTAGATGGATATATGATAAGCACATTGGGGGTGGAGGGGATAGAAGGGGTAAGTGCATGTGGAGAGCCTTGAGTGTCTGGACTCGCCCACCATGGGGAGAGTGAGGCCTAGAACAGATGGTGGTGCACTAGCAATTCTGGCACATAATTTCAGTAGTTGTTGATTTCCCAGGCATGAGTGGGAGAGGCCTGCAGTGAGTCTGTGCTGTGGGCAGAGTGAATTGTGATTAGTGGCAGCGTGTAGGGGGCAAGAAGGGAGTGCGAGGGTCTGAGCTTGGTAGTTGCATGGCATTAGTTGCTATTCCAGGAGTGCATGGTGTGAGTGTGCAGCTAAGTCTAGTAAGGGAGGGGGTGGGTTTCAGGAGGCCATGGGATTAAGTGAGGGTAGTAATACCCATAAAAGGAGGTTATGTCTGGTGTTCAGCAGCATGAGGTGTGAGATCCCACAGCGGGGAATAAGCTAGGGGCTGAACAGGTAGAGCTGGCAGGCAGCAAGAATGGGGTGGGTAGTGTGTGGTGGCAATGGGAATACTCGGTGGAGATGGAGGCACGGTTTCCAGGTATGAGGCTTATGCAGGTTGGATTGGAGCTGGTCCAGGCTCCGCTTTCACCATAGGGGGGTCAGCTAGGGGATGTATGGGTAGAGCTGGGGGCAGGAATGTGGTGGGTGGTGGGCGGTAGCAGTTGGAGGTCTCAGTGGAGATGGAGGCACAGGTCTGTGAATAAGGCTTATGCAGGTAGCTGTGGTGCTGACCGTGAGTTGCAGCGAGTCCCCGGGTTATGCTAGCGGGAAGGGCATTGGGGAGGGTACTCAGGTTAATCATTGGCATGAGTATAGCAAGCATGGTAGGAAAGATTCTCTAGAAAGGCTGCGTTTGCCTTACCTTGTGGGATGGAGGAGGGGTTGGTGTGGACTCCAGGGAATGCGGTTCTTGCTTCAATTAATGCAGATTGCTGCTCCTGTGTGGGTATGGAATCAAGAGAACAGGCAAATGGGCTAGGGCAGCATAAGTGGCCCGGCACGCTGGCCAGGCCCAAACAGGCCCATACATGGCAGACGTGCTTTGTAAGTGGGCCTTCAAAGGGGGCCTGCTTCACCTGATCGCTCTCTATGAGAAGCTCCAATAAATGTTCTGTCGGTCAATCCACTGAATGCAGACGCGGGTCAGGGGCAGAGAGGGTCCAATGCTGGAGTGTAGTGTTGTTGTGTAGTGGCCGAAGCCATTATAAAATGGAGTCGATGCTGCAGGCAATGTGCAGGGAACCCAGCGGTGCTCAACTTGCACAATTCTTCCTCAGCGATGTTGAAGATGCAGCGTGAGACCAGACACAATATATATTTTTCATTGGGGGAAAAAAGAAACTAGCAAAAATATGGGAAAGAAATACCAACCTAATATTATTGTGCATGCAATCGAAATATTTGCTATATGTTAGAAAAAGCTTTCCTCTTAATGCCCCATGTAGTTACATAGAGAAACGGTACAATGAAAAAGTTAGAAGATTCATTATGCAGTTAGGATTAGAGCTTCTTCCTACTATGTCTAAATTGGGAGCATGGAAAAAAATCCCATACCAGGAACTATGTCGGTTTTGCATCATGGAAGTGAAATCCCGTAGACATGTATTGACTGGTTGGAGGAATTTAGATGAATTATATATATAGGGTTTTTAAAATATGCATTTTAAACTTGTACATTTCAACCCAGGTCAATCCTGGGGACTTCTGTACTCTTGAAATAGCACGATTTTGAATTCTACACTGTTCCACATTTAGATGCACATTTTAAAATGCTTGGGAGGAGCAATAGCCTTCTGAAGATTTAAGAACACCGTTAATAACAAGAAGGTATAATTAAGATGGCAGTATGCTTTTATTGGTATTATTTTTGTTAAATGCTTTTAATTGTTTATGAAATCCATGAATGCATTGTAGGAGATGTTTTATACAATGATTATGAAGTTTGGAAGTAAACGTGTTTGATTTTCATCATATGTGTATAACAGTTGATTATTTTGTAAGACAGTGTTGAAAGGTTTATTTAACCATACAACACTTAAATAACAAATAAAAAAAATAAAACAAACATGTGCAGCAGCAGGATCCAAGATCTGGAGATCCCATAATTAGGGATAGGGGCAGATACTGCCACATTGCAACCATCTCCAGCTGAAGGCCACAAAAGACTCCTCTAGGAACACCAAAAGGTCCTCTAGGACTTGTTTCTTTACCTTTTAGCCTACGAGCCTTTGCTTTGCTGTCTCCTGCTACATTTCTGTAAGTATCCTTTATTGCTTCTTCTCAGTAGCACCCTCGCCATGCGCTTCTCATGCTACCTCTTCCTTTCCCTTCTACTTCTCTCTTCACTCTCCTCCCCCAAACCTTCTCAACTCTCTCCTCAACCCATCATGTCTTTTCCTCAAAGCCACCTCTCTTCTCGCTCCACTTCTCTTTCTATTCACAAAACCTACTCCAACCCTAACTTCCATTACACATACTCTTCTCACATCTACCCCCAGCGCCTCTATATTTCTCAGACAAAACTTCGGTATGCTTCTACATCTCACTCTCTATCTATTGCTCTATGGAATGCAGAGTCTCTCTGCAATAAACCATCCTTTACATCTGACTTCTTCCTTTCTCATTCTCCTTCTCTTGACCTCATTACCCTTACTGAAGCCTGGATCCTTCCCTCTGACTCTGCACCTTCACTTACTCTCCCAATCCCACTGGTAAGCATGGTGGTGTAGTACCTGAAAAACTTTTGTATCAGTGCGTTATAAATGCCATATCATATCATATCTTCCAAACTTCCTATCTCTCCGACTCCTCTATCTCCTGGTAATTCTCCCTCATTTGAATACCCTATCGTCACAATCACTGTCCCCTATGGCATACATGTTAAATCTCTCTATGGGCCACCTCGTCTGCTAGGTCAATTCTTAGACCACTTCTCCCAACTAATTGATTCTCTACCTCCCGGTTAACACCTCATTGTCATTGGTGACTTAAACCACCCCTCTCTCTCTGCTGCTCTATCCACTGACTTTCACTGTTTTCTACTTAACCACTCACTCTCTTCTGTCCACTCTCTGCCCACTCATTCAAATGGAAACAACTTTGACCTTTTTCTCATCTCCTCTCTGCTCTCTGCCTCTAATACCTCCACTGTGCTTTCCCCCTCCAATTCACTCCTGCTTCTTCCTCACTCTGGCCATCTACTACAACTATTACTAAACATATGTTTCCCTCCTCCAAACTCCCTGACTATCCCCTCCTCCTGTTCACTTTTCTCCACTACTCCTACCCTCCTCTCCCACTACATGTCTTAATATTCCCCCACTAACCTTGATGGGATGATTTCCATATTCTTCAAGGCTAACCCTTCTTGTGCCCCCAATCTAACCCACTGTTGCTGCACATTGTGAAACACATAGCTCACAGTCTTCCCTACATCTTACTACCCTAGTCAACTCCTCTCTTGCCAATTACACTGTTTACACATCCTATAAGAATGCTATTGTCATCCCTCTGCTTAAGAAACCTGGTCTGGATCCTAACTGTCCTGCCAACTTTTACCTTGTCTCCCTTGTACCACACATTCCAAAATCCTAGCGTGAGTAGTACTCAATCTACTCACTTCGTTAATACTCACAATGTCTGGGACCCTCTTCAATCTAGCTTGCAACCTCTGCATTATACCAAGACAGTTCTCCTCAATGTCAGCAACTTCATCTCTTCCTCTCAGCATGCAGACCTTTCATGCATTCTTATTCTTCTTGTCCTCTCTTCTGCCTTCAATACTGTCGATCATTCTGACCTTGTCTCTGCATTATTTCTCCTTGGCATCATAGATAACAACCACAATTTGGTTTGCTTCATACCTTGCTCCCAGACACTTTAATGTGTCCTTGAACAGCCTCATCTCCCCACTCACCCCTCTTACTGTTGGAGTTCCCCAGGGGTCTACCCTTGGTCCACTTCTCTTCCCTCTCTATACTTCAGCTCTTGGTGCCCGGATTTTCTCTTACGGATTTTCCTATCAACTCTTCACTGACGATATTCAGATCTTCTCTTTTCACTCCTTGTCCTACGAGCTGTTGTCAAAGATTTCAAACTGTCCCTCTGCCATCAAATATTGGATGGCATCTCACTCGTTCATGTTCAACTCCACTAAGATAGAAGTGCTCTACTTCCCAGTCAAACAGGTTATCTCTTCCTAGCCTCCTCTCTTCTCTCCTCTCCAGACTACCATCCTTACTTCTGCTCATTACCTTGGTGCAATCTTCAACCCATCACACAACATCTCACCCTTCCTCTTCAAATCTGCCACTGCAGCCAGACCCAACCTCCTCAATATCAG
Source organism: Ambystoma mexicanum (assembly GCF_040938575.1). Classification (NCBI taxonomy): domain Eukaryota; kingdom Metazoa; phylum Chordata; class Amphibia; order Caudata; family Ambystomatidae; genus Ambystoma; species Ambystoma mexicanum. The sequence continues at coordinate 1,142,083,976 of NC_090937.1, forward strand.
AAAAATCTGTTGTTTTCTTCCTTTCAATACTGCTAAACAGCTAATCTCCTTTCGAGATCTGAATACTGTGCCGTTCTCCTCTATGGCCTTCCCAACTATGCTTTTTCACCTCTGGACAAATCCTCAACTTTGCGGTCCACATACTTTTCAATATTTCTTGCTTTACCTATACTTACTCTGCCTGGCTATCTATGAAACAAAGGGCTACCTATAAACTTCTCATCATCTTCAAAACTATCCACAAACTCACCCCACACTGTCTATCTACTCATCCCACTCCCTACTCTCCTCCTCACTCATTAAGATCATCCTCAGCTCACCTCCCTGCCAGCACCTGCGCCCCTTGTGCTCCCTCTTGTTTCCTCTCTCTCTCGTCACTCCCCGACTCTGGAATGCTCTTCCTCTCCCTCTCTGTACTACTCCAACTCTTCCATGATATAAATTCAACCTCAAAGCTCTCCTTCTTTCTGAAGAACTTGTTTCCTAGCACTCTAATGCATCATCCTGTTTTCTACTCTCCCTACGCTTCATGGACAACCTTACAGCACTTTTCCGTCACCCCTCCATTCTTAATTCAGCACTTTCTCCACCATCTTGCTTCAATGTCATTCTTTCCTGTTCTTGTCTCTGGTTTATGTTTCCATCTTCCGCTACAACATCTGGTCGCGAAGTCACATTCTATCACCCCATCGTAAAGTACCCATGCCATCTGCTCTGTTATCAATGGTAAATTCTGTAAACATTTTTGTGCCAACAATGCATTGCTTTCCCTGTAATTTTTATTAATGAATAAATAGATACATTAATAAATAAAAAGAACATTTCCTTAGCTAACGGGGTTGCAGAGGTAATAATATATGTCCAGTGGGTGCATTGGCACGTGTGTATAATCTTTAAAGTGACACTCCAAAAGTGTTCTTGCACATTCATGTCATATGGCAGCAGCATTTTCCAGACACCATTGATCATGAAGGATTCCATAGACACAGTGCTTACCCTGCATTGGAAGGGACAGTTAGAACCTGCTTGTCGCAAAACTGCCTAGCATGGAGGCCATTAGAGAAAATGCCAGAGAGTGTGTCACAGGGAGTCAATGGAAGCTTCTCAGGTTGAACTGTTAAGAATGTATTGGTCACATTATGTTTAGCTGCATCACAACTTGTGAAAATGCAGTTGAAGTTCTATCATTGTCACCGAAGATGAGGCACTAAACCCTACTCTGTCTGGATGGGTGCATGGCCATGCACAAAGTGCATTGTGTCGTTCATTGATAGAACACCTAGTGTTATCAACATACTCTGAGATATGTCAGTAGAAAGAGTTTTGACAATGTGGAATTAGAATACCATCTTACATTGTGCCGACAATTTAGAATGAGTCCAAGACACTAATAGATTGTAGAAGATGTAAATTGCATACTATAATGCTATTCACAGGGGAGGTTTTAAGGGTTTCTTGCATTCTTCTCCAATTCTTAACCTCAATGCTAATCATGTGCATGCTGCTATGCAGTATTTGGATGGGCATATTCTTGCACATGACATCTATTTCCTGCCTTATATATCAATAATGCATTTGTAGAGTGTCCACTTGTAGAGTCTGGCAAACTTTCGCCAACCTACACCTCCAGCGAATGACTTTTTGCCGAATGATTTTGCACTTTATTTTACAGAAAAATGCACATGGTAATTTCGTGGTATGGTATACATAGGGGTGGGAGGAAGCAATAATAATGGGAGGCATGGGGGTCTCCCCCAAATTTTGCAGCAACAAAATGCATAAATCAGCAAAATCAAATTCGGAAAAGTGTAGGTCATGAAAATTGTGTGGCAAACGTTTATAGAACCACTTGCAACCTTATGTCCTCCTTCTGTTCCCTCCCTTTGGAATGTTTCAGTATGTTTCATGCATGTGAATACCATCAGATCTATAAACGTCTTGTAACGTCCCATGTACCAATGCCCCCACTCATTAGCTACACAGATCCCTTCTCTGTGTTATGTGTAAAGGAGGGAGAGATGTGTAATGGTGAGCTTGAATGAATGAGTCTGCATGAATGGGCTCATGGAAGGGTGCATGTATGGTTCGCTGGGTCAATGATCTATGGTAATGTTGCATGGATGTCCTTTGGAGATGGGAGAATGAGTGTTAGGGATCATTTTCATTTTAGTGCTTAATTCCTCCCACGTTTGAGACCCCCAGTTCTTTTGCTGGACTTTATGACTTTTTAACTTTAACCCTGGAGTGAGTGAGATCTTTTTCTCACTCTCTCATGTGTTTTGACCTGGTTTGGATTATGTGTTTCCCTGTTTTTGGAGTCTGACAAACTCCATAGGCATCTACGTTTTGTATGGTGGCACACAACACCTTCAGTGCAGTGTCAAGGAGAAATCATTTAGATTTCTCATAAAGTTTAAATAACTTTTCTTGTGTGAACTACTATTCCCAATAATAGTGTAGAAGAGCAGCTGAATGCCTCTGCAGGATGTCCCGCCCCCCTACTTCCGTTATGTTTGGAACCTGAGATTGTGCCATGCCTGACACAGCAGTTGTGACCAAACCACAGAGAATATTCGAAAGAAGATAGCCTCTGAGAAAGCCTTATTAAATGTATTCCTGAAGAGATGATAATCTAAGGGAAGAACTCCATGAAGGAATATGTGAAATAGCGAAAGAGGGGCTAGTGATGTCACAAGAGACGATTGTGGCACACTAAGAAGACTGGCTAAAGAGAATACATGGATCCTATAGAACTAATAACGATGTTAAGAATTGAGTAAACTTTCATATGCGAAAAGAAGATTGCATGTGTGTGATGCACTGCAGAAAATGCAAATCGTTCAATAACTGTACACATGCAGCAAGGCAAGTAGATTAAGTGATTTTAGAAGCTGGCTATACATAGTGAATATACTGCAGGTGAAGCCGCCATTGTATAGAAACTGGACCTCAGTGTCATGAATTAGTAAGCCCAGACCCATGAAGAGGAAAGGTGGAGAACTGTGTTGCAGCAAAGAATTAGCTGAGATCGTGGACTTGAATGGCGAAGCTGCTTGGCCTGGCGTCAAGGCTAAAGGCAGCCAAGACTGATTATCTATTCTTGAAGGCAGCAAGAATGATAAACTGAATCTTCCCTTGTTAAGGTGCAAAGAAAGAACACTAAGCGTGCCAAGTTTTATTCAATTAACAAATTTAAATGCTGAGAAATTGTCAGAATTGTGGTCTCCTGCTAAGTGAGCCAAGGATGGAAATGACGGGAATGAAATTTCGGAACTAGATAGTGCACGCCCACACTCCCTTATACTCCCAGAAACATGAAAACACTGGAAGGCCAAGTTCAAAGACAATCTTCACGGCAGAAGGCATAGGTGATGAGTGATGTTGGGCTAATTGGGTGGGGAGGTAAAGTCATTTCCACCTCCTGGGACCTGGGTATAAGCCTACATGCTGCTAAGTGAACAAAATATTCCAGACATGGCACATGCATGCCAACCAATTGTAGAGGGACATATAATGAAGGGCCTTATAATTTGAGAGCCAATGATATAACGTGTACTTAATAATGTTGAAGATGACTTGCACTAGAGGTGGGCACAAGCTGTCCACCTGACAGTAGACACCCAATTACAATCCCCCCACTATAGAAAGTATACTTAGATGTTCACCTTGAGCGTATCACAATCCCGCTTAGGTTTTTCTTATGACGTATGACTTGTTATTTATATATAACTGTGATTTTTTATGAAATGTACGAGAGACTTGAGCGTACGTCCGTTTATGTCTGTTGTAACTCCCTGTTTTAGACAATTGATATTAAAACAGAAACATTTTGACATCTTCCTGAGTTGGTTCGATTATGTGATATCGAAGTCATTCTGCATCCCATATATTGCATGTGTGCTATCTAAAGGGCTCTAAAATCCAATAGTAAAGTGAAATTGACTGTATTTACCTGTTCTCTTTGTAGGTCCAGCACACCCCATCTTATGGGGAATGCTGGGGGTTACCTAGTAGCCCCTTATCCTACATTCTGATGTAAAAATGTGTATGTTACCCTCACCACTTTAAATGGCTGGTGGCTGTGGTTTAATTTTCCTACCATTGTGCTTTTCTACCACAGGCTGAATTCTCAGCTGCAGTACAGCACCTATGGGTGACCATTTTGTCAAAATGGCCCCGGTCTTTGTTTTTCACCATTTTCTGTTTGTGAGGTGTTTATTTGGTTTTACTCTGTGTATCAAGGCTGAGTTGAGCCCTTTGTTCATTTTGCATTTGGGGGGCTTCAGCCCTGAAGCCCACTTCTGGCTCCAGTGTGTCTGGAAAGGCAGGATATGAGGGAGGTTCCCGAAACTCCCCTGTCCTTTGTCTCTAGGAGTACCTGAATGCAACCAGTCCTGATTGACTGGTTGTCTGTCGTTCCAGGACAGCCACCCTGCTGTGTGATTGACACTCTAGGCTGTGCATGAATGGGAGAAACCTGCTTAAACGGTCAGGGATTTGGGACTAGAGTCAGAGTCAACCACTGGGAGAAACACCTGATGAAGAAACCATGAATGTAGCTTGCTGCATCCTCCTGGACCTTTGATTTGCCTGGTGAAGCGCTGCTGCTGTGCTGAACCTTTTCTAATCGACAAGAGAAGCTCCGGAAGGCACGACTTCTTCCCTTGGATTAGTGGGATCAACTAACCCCGAGACGAACTCCACTGAATCATCTTCCCTGATTGGCTGTACTTCTTTGCTGCTGCAAGAACCGAGTGCCAGGGGTCGAGAAATCCGTAGTCGAGTGCAACATGTGCAATCTGACAAGAAACTCGAGGAGTCTCCAAAGGACCCTCAAGAAGCAAGACAACCAGAGCTCGAGTCCACCTAACCAGAGTACAGGACCCAAGGAGTGAAGGACGCCCAACTGGAGTCCAAGATCCGCTGTGGTGCTTTTTACTGAGCGCTGAAACCGCAAAGTGCCACTGAGCCGAAAAGAGCCTGCAGCTGACGACGACTTTCAAATTGCCGCAGAAGGAGCCCTCAAGACGTCCTCTCTCCTGTCCCCAAAACTTAGGCTCATGAACCCAGGTTCTGCACCGTTGCAGCAGGACAGAATCCAGCTGGACCACTCTTCTTCAAACCAGAGGTCCTGTTGAGGCTTGGGGTACTTACCTCATTGTCTCTTTAGCTGTGCTCTTCTCATTTGAGCCTTGCATTGGCTTACTTTGTAAAGTTGATTCCAACTCTGCTTTCCACAAGTCAAACATCTTGTGACCCTACAAGTGATTTCTACAAAACTTTCTAACTTTATGCCTCAGCTCCATAGACTGTGCTCCAATTGACTTCGGCTGTCCTGGCTCCCTGCAGACTCTTCTAGTCCATTGATTTTGATATTTCTGTCCCTCATAGGTGGTAACTTGTTTTAGACTGTTATTGCTGGGAACGGTTTGTCTAGACTTCATTGGAAGATTTAAGTATACCCACATTCCCTCAGAACCTTGTCAACCTCTGTTTCCTTCCTTTAACCTTTCCTTTCTGCAACATCAGAATCTTCATAGTATAACAAGTGATATATAAATGCCATTACTGTCCTTGTGAATGAAGTCACCTGCAGGTGTGAGAAGTGTGTAAAAAGCAGAGTATCCACTATATTGTGCTGATTCTGGAAAAGTATTTTAAAGTATATTTGATTGTTACATATCTTGCCAATTTTAAAGAACGCTTATTTAAAAATTGATGTTAAATAAATAAATATTTAAAACTGAAACCTTGAGTGTAAGTGTTACTTGGTTACTTGTATTTGCGAATTTCATTGCTACAGTTCTGCAGCTCACATTTACCCCTCTTGAGATAGGCCTGGCTGCTCAGTCACACTACCAACTTGTGTAGTACAGACCTATACCAAAAGGTGGGTTACCTTATACCAAGCAGATACGTGTTGTCTAGTCTCACACAGCGTTACCACATCAATACTTACCTAACAATGAGCTGCGAGGGTTTCTGAAGGATTGCTGAACCCTTTTAACCAGAGCATGGATGCAACAAAGACAAATAAACAGCACAGTACACTTTTGTAACCTAGCTCCAGTGTGCAAATGTCACCTTCATTGTGATCATAACAGCTGCATGGCGATGCTTTCCGATTTTCCAAGGGCATGTCATGTTTTAGTGCAAGGATGTGAAAGTGGAGCAAGCATTGCACAGCCATGTTGAAAAAACCGACATGCAACAGAAAGAAACAAAGAACAAATCTAACAGATGCCTTTATTTGATTTGTCAAAATTCATATTGATAATGCATTCTAAATCACTGGACTAAAAGTATAACCACTTGAAACCAGGAAACCGGTTTGCCCAATCTGAATTTCAGTCTTCATTTCACAGAAATAGCCCTGACAAGCACTAGTAGATGAATATTGGTGTAAAAGTATGATATTATAAGGCATATCGACGCCACCCAAACATACTGAACAACATACTCAGTCACATACAACGGAATCACAGATATGGAACACGCCAAAACTTAAACACTCCCTATAGCACCCCATGGCATTTTACATCCACAGTGGAGGGCCTAAGACTTGGATATTCTTTTAAGTAATATAGACTTCTGCCCTAATTCCTGTTTTCTTTGTAACATTGTGCTCATGCAAAATAGTAGTTTGGCGTATTGCATTCAGATGGATGCTTTTGGGGCATTTGGACAGCACAACCAGTTCTATTGCATTTGCAATCATGTCCACTAACAAGACAGCTCGGCTATATACTTGTGGATGTAGGATGGGGGTATTTTAAAACCTCTAGGTTCATTTTTGGGGAACACGGTGGCAATGACTCAGAGAACTACGTTTTGAAGACCACAGATTTCCATCATGCTTTAACCATCTTCCGCCCATATGCTCAAGGAGACATAAGTCGTATGACGTTTTTGACTATTGTTAGTTTTACTTTCTTAAATAGGGCCCCCATTATCCAGCATCCATTAGTCCCAGAAGGGCGATTTTGTGCATGTTTCATAATTCAGAAGATCTGTGGCTGCCATCCCGAGTAATCGTAATTCCTAGAGCAAACTGCCTGGAAAGGTTTTGCGAAGCAAACAGTCACTATAAGCCATATTTGGTCAACAGTTCAGACTGCCACGGGCGCTGGCGCTCTGGAAAACAATCGGGAATTTTGATGGTTTGAAAATCCTGAATACATTTTTTCATCTCCTCCTCAACACTCAGCTTCTCGCAAACCTTCTTTTTTGAAAGGTTTGTTTCCCTGGATTTGCTGATTAAAGTCTGAAATAGCTCGCTGTTCCTGCGTTTGTCGGGCTGGGGCATCCACTGCACTGGAGCCTTCTTCGAAGGACGGTCCAATGTGACGGTGTTTGGCTGGTGGGAGGTCGGCTGAACAATGGCAGAGGCGTTTTCTTGCGGGGTGCTAGCTTCTGAATGGCTGTCACAGCTGGATGTGGACAATTCATTACAGGATGTCCCACTTTCACTTCCTTTGTCGGCTGCCTTTTCCTGTTTCTTCTCTTCCTGTTCCGGTTTAGGAGACACAGTCTTCTGTGGTGGCCCTGGAAAATAATTAAAAAATGTAAATCGTTTAGCAGGAAGTAGGAAGATGTTTACATTGAAAAAAACAGTATTTCAGGTTTTTAAAGTCCAACCCCATGTAGTAATTTTGGAAAATGCGTTCCCTGCTCATTTATCTCTTAAAACAAATAATTTCGTTAACATGCGGGACATTTGCAATGCAAAAACTACGACCAGATACAATTTCCATATCGTGTCAGTTGTTTACAGTTTCAATGCCATGCATGCTTTATTATTCCAGGACAATCCTAATGCAATCACTATAGATTTATAAAGTGATACAAAGGTACAGTAGGAATATATATATCTACAGACTTGTATACCACACTGTGCTGTGTATTTATATCAAAATGAGGACTGGCTACTTAGGACCTAATTCACAGAAGCGTTTTATAATGGGAAATGACTTGCATAGTAGCCTGGCAGTTAAGGGGTTCAAATTATAGTCATTTCCACCACAAAGCGCAAAACACAAGTGTAAACACAAGCGTAAACCACGTAGGCCTTTGGTTTTGCATTTCGTTGTGCAAATGGACTAAGTTCTACCTGTCATTTACGCATAACAGAAGGCATTTACAATGGATTCCTGGTGAATCTGCCTGCCTTCTCAGGTGTATTAAGCAGGCGGGTTACACAGGAATCCACTGGTTTTACACTAGCATGAAAATACCATGTTTGTGGAAGTGGTTTTTGGAGGCAGCGGGTTTAAGAGAGACACAAACATAACTCTTGTTCCGTGTCCCCACAATACCTCCAAAAATCACCAAAATGCCACAGAACTTTAAAGTCCCTATGGGACTCCAGGGAATGGACACTTACCACTCTTTTGCCGGCACCCGTGATATCCTGGTAGTACTGGGATATTGGGTTCAGTAACGGTAAAACGGGTGTGCCAGTAACCCACTGGTATTACAGGCGCGTTACCGTCAAACCTGTAATGAGCCTCTATGTCTTCTTTTCCAACACCATTGTCTTGTTGCTCAGTGTATGTTGCCAAGGAACAGGGCAGTGCTTTGCAAATATGCAACTAACAGGGGCATCATACGAAGCTATGAAGTTATGAAGCATGACAAGACAATGCATTTGGAAACCATGAATTAAGAACTCGAGGCGAAAAGGGAGACACAACAGCAGGCGTCTATTGTTTCATCTCATGGAAAACTGAAATCATACTTTTATAGAGGAATGGAGATGGGGTTGACTGTGGAGATTAGTGGTGATTGGGGAATGGACTGCAATGCATTTCCTCAGGTATGTAACCATGGTAATTGCTCTTTGTATGGCAGATAAAGACAGTACTGGCCTTGACCGGTCAATGGCCATTTCACAAGATTTGGATTTAATGGGGACATTTATCAATCAATCATTGAACAGGAAATAGAGTCCATAAAAAAAACATGAATGCACATGAAAACATTTCAGACTCTAAACATAATTATATATTGAACACAATAAAAATCATAAAAACATCACATTCATAAAAATGTTAGACAAAAACCTATTTCCTAAGCTCATCATAAATAGTAAAGGGAGAAGTGCTGAGTGCATTCATGTCTCTTGTGAAAAAGATACTTCGTATATTCACAGGATGACTAAATAATAGACACACAACAGCACCATACACCCACAGCTCAGCTGGGTAGACTAGAGGGATCGAACAGGACAACATTAATGTGAACGGTTCCACGCCGTCCTGATATTATCAGATACACTGTTTGGCACCCACCTACAGTCAGGCAGTTTAGAAAATACCAGGTTTTTAGGTATTTAGATCTTATTACTGAAGGGTGCAAAAGAGGACGTAACTGGTATTCTCTTGCCATTCCAGGTGAAGTGTATGTTTATTGGAGACACATTCTTCCAACTGTACATCCTTCAACCTAGTGCAAAAATTCCAATACAGCTTTACATGCCACAACTTGACAGAAACAGTTTGATGAAATCAAGATAACTTTTTGCAGCTCTGGAAGATTTTCACTTCCATGCTTATGGACTCACAAAACATTTATTGACCTGGTCAAATGGAGCCCATTTCCTGAAGCCAGTCTAAGCTACTCTTTGCTTGGGGTTTTCCCATTGCTAGACTAGTACCACTGCAGGTCCATTCCTAACACCCTGCCTGTGTGCTTGACATGTGTGGGCCACAGCCGGGATGATGCTCCCGAGCACACTGCTATGTTGATTAGGACATCTTCATAACTAAACGATCAACTCATCCAACGAAGGAAGTGTCCTAGCCATATCTCATCTTCCATTCCTAACTTTCCGAATTCCATTGTCAAAGAGATGGTTGGCGCTCAGGGATGTCATTTGGGGATCGCAAGGGGTCGCTGCTGCGACCCCTGTGGTCTCCCTTGATACCCCTGTGGTCTTCCCTTGGTACCCCTAGAAAAAAAAGAATTTTAATGTAAGCTCCTGGGCTGTGGCCAGTATCACGTGGCTCTTTATTTTTTGAGTGGCTGACTTTCTTCTTCAGGCCTCTTAAAACAACAGGGTTCCACAGTGTATCACTTTGAGCAGTGACGCTAAATAAGAAAGAATAGGAAGAACACATCATGTGTCTTTCTGGAATTCTGTACAATACTTGCTAGACTCAAAAATGTTTATTTCCAGGCACACTTCAGGGTGTGAGTCACTGATTTAGGCTGTTCTTAAACACCTCTACCCAGCCTTTCACCCTTCTGAGGTCGATAAATGAGTACCAACACAGGTTGGGTGATATTGTATGTATATTTGTTCTATATAAAGTGCTTAAGCATAAGTGCTATATAAAAACCTATCATTTGGCCTTGGACGCCTGCTTGCATTCACAGTAATTTGGTAATATGGGCCTATACACACTGATATTAACATACATGTGGTGATCCATTCTTGTATGAAATGTATATAACATTATAGTGATATTGCAACAATATTCTTTGTAGTGTACTTAGGAACAATATGTGATGTCCCTTCTTGTTTTTTCAAGGGGTGAAAGGTTGTGTTCCATCGCTTCCCCTGATGTCACTTGAAGTGTGGGGGGGCAAATGACATCACTTCCTGTGATGTCGTCAGAGGTCAACAGTCATGTGATGTCACATCCGCTACCCCTGGCATTTTGGTGAAATGACGTCCCTGTTGGCGCTCCTCTTGGGTTAGCAAAAAGGGGTTTGAGTATGTGATGTTCAGTTACCGTCAATCATTTAGCACCTCTATATACTCACAGCGCTGCACCATATTAGTTAGTAGACTTGTGCTTGGTAAATTTCAACTGCAGGTGTACTGCCACGTCTACCAAGGCAGTACTTCTCAACACTTTATAAGCCGTGGCTCACTGTTCCAGGTCTGTGGGGGGCAAGAGATGTTACTAAATTAAACAGAAGGGTAGTCAAAAGACTTCGTGTTCCAATCTAATTTCCCTCTAAAAAGAATGTTAACTTTTGAATTTGTGCAAATTAAATGCTATCCATTTGGTTTGTTTGGCACTGATGAGTAACCCTTTCATGTCAAGATCCTTGGACCTATCCAATTGCCTCTGAAGCTCAGATTGAGATTTCATCTGCACGAAGCAAGATACCAATGTTCTCATCCTTGCATCTTGGGGATCAGAGCACAGGGCTTCAATTTCCAGAGCCAAAGGCTCAAAAGGCTAAACAGTAGTGCATTCAAAATGCATCCGTTGTGCACCTCCCTATGGACAGGAAACAGTCTTGTCATCTCTACTGCTGTACTCTACTCAGCACCGCAGCATAATAAGAGTCTGAGCAAATGGCCATAGTAGTACATACCCTAAAAGAACATGTTTTGAAACATATTTAAGATGCATAAGTACATTCTTACGAAGTACATACCACACATCACAATGTACTGTGATAAGCATGCGAGAAGCTTGCTCCTTTTCTTTCTGCATCCCCTTATCATCCCCAGGCTAATGGGTATGCTTTGATTACTGCATGATGGAGGCTAACAAATCTCTGGGTAAGTTCCTTCATGGATCAGCTCCTGGTTTCATTCTCACATGCATGCACATCTGTGCTCTGTAGCAGCAGCATTACAAGCAAAGAGTTTCTGCCATGGGCCACCCTCTAATCTACCTTTTTGACGGAGGTGGACAGGATGATGGTGGTAGATGGTAGAAGTAAACAGCATTAAGTGACAGCTGCAGAGGAGGTCTGAACCACTCCTGTACCATGCACATCATCCGCTGAGAGGTATGTTGGCCTATTCCACCTCTGCTGCATTTCCAAAACTGGAGAGAGGTGGGTGAAGTTCAAAGATTTGTGGAATCAACGTGCCTGTCAAGATAAAGGGGCATCAGTGAGACACAGCGCACAGACTGTTAGTTTGTTGGTGGACAGCCTGACTACTCATGTGTTGCCAAATCATCTTGTAAATGTGTTGGTACTATATTAACACTAATAGCACAGTCCAAAATTGCCAGTTTATTATGATGGTCTACTAAGTCTCAATGAAGAGCGCATTATTTAAATCTGATGACAACTGCCATGTACTTCATCCTTCCTTCTCTTTCCTTTTTCCTTGCTGCACGTTTTTAGGTCTGTTTGTGGATTATGGTGTGAACAGTTGAACCAATAATAAATAAATAAAAGCAAATAAAAAATCACAACATCAACAATTAGCAGTTAAAAGTCACCTGGAAAGTCATTGCCCCAAACAAAGGTCTTTGTAGCTTTTAGAATTTCTGACCCTGACCAGTAATCTTTATCAAATCCCTCACCCTTGCACACAAATGGTGTTCTGTATCCATTTGGTGAACCATACTTCACCTCTTTTCTCTCCCTCTAATCTCCCCTGTTGCTAACTTGTTGCCCAGTGCTTTGTGCCTTTTAGCCAGCTACACCATCCCAGGGCCCTTGATTAAAAGGGTTTTAAGGTAAGAGGTGAGGCATACAGAAACGTCAGAATAGGAAAAAGAGTGCGATGACAGGCTGTGGGATATTTTTACCCATGCCAATGCGCCCCACTACACCCCTTTGCCAATGGGGAAAGAAAACAGCCAAAAATGGATGCTCTAATGCCTGTACGTGCCAAATCTGCAAAACTGCGCATGGTTCATAAATCACAAAAGGCTGCACACCCCTGCCACACACAGTCAAAGTTGGTGTAAAAACAGGACTCACTGAATGTCACTGGGTGCTGTTACCTGTCACATGAAGCAAGGCCACAGAAGTAGCTAAAAACCGAAAAAAAAGGCCTTTAAAATGCAGCTTTCCTAATCAATTGCAACCTTCAAAGTGCTGTTTTGGTGCTAAATTCAGTCATTTTTCAAGTGAACTATTGAAATGAAAAGTGTGCTGTAACAACAGATCATCCAGTGTGGTCAGAAGAGAAAAACCGGGCCCCACTGACTGACAGCAGCTTAGAAAGGTATTTTATGAAACACCAGTCCAGCAACAATTTGTTTTCAGTTACACAGGAAAAATGCAGTTAAAAATGGCAACATAACAATTTCAGCTGTGCAGAGAAGGCTCCAAGCATAAGCTGAATACTTACTTACAGATTGCAGACAATTTCCAGCACTCAAAGACAGAATAATGCTGAGTTGAATGTGTGTGCTGCATAAGAAAATAAGATGTAAAAACCCAGTTTAAAGTATTCCTTTTTCCTGAAGAAATTGCAAAATTCACCTATTTAAAGCATGTTTGTGAAGGGCTAATTCTTTTACATATCCAAATCCCTTATAAACTGCGCTTATTTTGTATGTTTTAAAGGAAAGACCTTAAAGTAAATTTTAAAGTAACCCAGTTTGGAGTTCAGTAAATACTTAATTCTGACCTGAAAGTGCCCAGCCTGGGAAAAATGACACTTCAGTTGACACACCCTTGCTACAGGAAGCCTTAATGGATGCTTGAGGTTCCTGCATATTGACAACACAGAGCACAGCAGACTTTCGTCTCTGGCTGAGCCAAGAACAATGGCAGCTGATTACAGATCTCTACAGGGGAGCTTCCCTCTCAATGAAGAGGACACACCTCCCTGATCAAAGGAAAGTGATATCTGTTGCCTGTGAAAGGGAAGTTACAAAGGGATAAAAAACTGCCCGGAACCTTTGGTGTTTACATCTTTATTTGTGATTAAGTTTGAAACTCTTTAACTGTGCAACCTGAAGGAAGACACATCTAAAAATTGGTAGATGTTAATAACCTAATTTTAGGCTATTGCTTTGAAGACATTAATGAACCATGTACCACCTAAGGGACCAACGTTACAGGAAAACCATAATTGTAGCAAAACTATTAATGCTGCAAGTCTAAGATTGTATATTCATGCTCCAGTGATAATCGGGCAGATATGTACTGAATTAGAAATTATTAGTCCAAACGGTTATGATTAAAATTGATACAATTGTATAGAATGACAAAAACAGCTCTCACAGAGATGGGGATTGAATGTGAAAATAACCCATCAAATATGCAATGTATGTGCCCGATTTTATTAGGGGACATAATTTTAGAAATATACATTTGTGCAAAAGTTAAGTTTTGGGCAAAATCAATGTGGGAGTTCCTAAAGCCCATCATAAAGATGGCAGCTCTTTTCTGACTGCCAACCAGAACAAAGCAAGTGCCTTTGGCCACTCATAGCCGTGCGGGTGTGTTTTGAAATTCGGCCCACACCATAAGCTTTGTGATGTCATTTGGTACGACAAATATAGGAACTTTACCACACATAGGCACACTGCTTCCTGAACACATCCAGATTTCCGCACAGCGCTTGCAGCTGACTCCAGACTTAGCATTTGCCGAACTCTTGTTAGCTAGGCCCAAATTCAACCATCATAAACTTAAGAGAATTTAATTCTGATCCAGTCTGGCTTGCTTCCATTAAGGCTTGCCTGCTGAAACTCGCATCCTGCTAATCTGCAGTGTCGAGTGACCAGAAGGGCCAATCTATTCCAAATCCAGTTGAGGTGCCGTCCAAATTGACCATAATCGCCCAGCTGACTTATCCCTATAGAAGTGCCCTGCTGCCGCTAGACCCGATTCGATGACCATAACCCTGACGGTCCAATCTTAATTACAATGGACTGAAAGTAGCACCAGGAATAACAGTGACTCATAGTATGTTTGCATTGTCCTATCCCAATCTCAACCCATCCCTTCTTTAACTTCAGAACCCTAATATTGTCAGAACCATTCATGCGCTGATTTTTCTCTCATCTGTTTCAGTAAACCATAACCCATTAGTGATTTGCTTTAATAAAGTAATTCCCATACAAAACAGAAACTAGAGTATCACACGTGAAGAGTTACGAGCGGCTGTGAGTAAATGTAGAGATTCATGGGTGGCATTCTCTTTTTCATAGTTATTAATATCATGTAATAAAACCAATATGTTATTTTTAAAACCAAATTTTTCATTTTCGTGCCTATTTTTTAAAAACGTCTCTCACTAAAACTTCTATAACTTCTTCAATTTTATACATAGAAACTTAATTTATCAATGATACCTAAGACCCTTAGCTACACCCACAACCAAATTGCGGAACAGTGTATTTGACCCATTTTATCAAAAATCGCATAGTGAAATTTTGCTGCGAATTTACATTTCAAGTGTTACACATGTCTTTTCCCATCCAAAGTGTTTCTTCACTCCCATTCTGATCTAAAGTGTGTACTGTTGTTTATCCTGTAGCTCATGTGTGTTAGGACCTCTTTAGTGTTGCTTTCATAAGAATATTGTCAATTTAAGCATGTTTGCATCCTTTTGCATCATTTCACAAAGCCATTTTCACCTGTCAGTTTAAAAGAGTCAATTTCCAAAAACGGTTTTCTCTCTTGTTTGGGGAGGGAAGATTGCATTCAAACTCTAGACATTGGGGGTCATTATGAGTTTGGAGGTAGCCATGGTGCTATTAGCACCATGGCTGCCCCCAAACTCGTGTCCGGGTCCAGGTTCCTTGATTGGGGACTTACCAGGTCATTCCAACCTTAGAGGACCCGGTAAGTCCACATTCAAAATACATATCCCCATTCCCATTTGAACCCCCATAGGGCACAATGGGAATGGGGAGGGAGCTAATAATGAGCCTGTTAATATTGGGCCTCGTTATTAAGCTCCCTGGTGCTGTAGCAGCTCCCGCTAAGGGTGGCTGGTAAAACCAGCCGCCCTTAGCGGGACCCACTAAGGGAGCTTGTAATGCGGCGGTAAGGGTTTAACGGCACTGGCATCCTTAACGGTGCCGTTAACCCCTTACTGCCGCACTCATAATGTGGCCCATTGTCTTTCATACCTGAATACCTGCTGCTTATTTACATCTGTGTAAGATTGGTCATCCGTGCCTTCAGAACTTTGCAAGGGGAAATATGAACCTAAACGCTATCTGTTCACAAACCAAAACTGTTCTTTTTCCTGTGTTTTATATTCTGCATTATTATAAGTGAATTTAATTGCTTTACTTATTTTTGAATTGTATTGTCACTGCTTGGTGATTGCTGCTATATATATATATATATATATATATATATATATATATATATATATATTAAAACTTATGTGTGATTTGAATATTAACCAAATAAATACATATTTACCTTTACAAACTAGCCTGATTCCTGGTCCAGAGTGACCTGGGAGGTATGGAGGTATTTTGAGATGGGTGTGATATGTGTGGTATATCATTCAGAATATTGAATTTATAGACACAAAAAAATAAGTATTTCATTTGCACACTACATGCTAGGCGAGACCGGGGTGTGTCCCTGATTGAAATCCTTAACAATGCACAAGAGACCAAATGGGCTCGATCATAATACAACATCCTACGTAGTAGCCCAAAATCAAGTAAGCCAAAGATGCAGACAAAAAAGCTGATCTCATCTGAAGAGAGGGTCCTTGGAATGCCCCTCCACACCCCCAAGAACATAACGGCCTGAAGAGTCAAAAATGCACAAAGCCACTCACTATTCGGACAGCCCCCAGGAGGGCCTGTGACATCTACGTATGCTTAAAGGTACTCTCTTAGAGAGCCATTCAAACTTTATCCAGTCAAGGGTGGTCATTCCAACCTTGGAGGACCCGGTAAGTCCCCATTCAGAAAACCATTCCCCATTCCCATTGAGCCCCCATAGGGATCAATGGGAATGGGGAAGGAGCTAGTAATGGGGCCGCAAATTGCGAGCCCATTATTAGCTCCATGGTCCCTTAACGGGTCCCGCTAATAACGGCTGGTCAGACCAGCCTTTCCTGGTGGGACCCGCTAAGGGACCTCGGAATATGGCGGTAGGGGATTAACGGCACAGGCATCCTTACCGGTGCCGTTAACCCCCTACCGCCATACTCGGAATGAGGCCCAATGTCTTTATGGATACAGGTGCTTCAACACTGGTCATGGACCCAAATATCTCGATGGATAACGTTGACTAAATGCTGAGAAACCAATGTGCTGATGTCATTAATGACACCTCAACATAGCCACGTTAGTCACGAAGAACACTCGCAGCCATGCACGCAGTTACACAAACATACACATGAGCACACAAAGAACATGCTTACACAGTTCTGGAGGACAGGCACATATACAGACTGCTGAAGCTTTCATTATTTTCTCATTAGCCAAGTGCAGAAATGCTGAATGCAAGGCAACAAGGAGATGCAGAGCAAGCTTGCAGATGTTTATGGCAACTAACCCTATGGAACTACAGGATCACATAAAGAGCCTATAAAGACAAAAACACAACTAACCTATTGAAACCATAGCACGATATCGAGGCGTAGAAATCATAGTGTCAGTATAAGGAGAATCACCTGAGGCCATAAGACACAGGACGAGAGAAGAGGGAAAGCTGAACCAGGCTGCACAGAATAGCAGGCCAGGGCTCGCAGCCAATGTCAGAGACAAGCAACACATTCCAAACCTAAATCGACAAAAGGCCATCTGCAGAAAAACGTAATACACATAAATTGCAGACCAGGAGAGCTTGATTTTGTGGTCCTCAACCACGTGATGCAGCCAAGCTAGACAATGGTCATTCACCTGTAGTGGGAAGACGAGCAGTTCTCAGCAACACAGACATGAAGTAAAAGATGAACTTGCAATGTTAAAGGCACTCTCAAAGGCAAAAGTGCAATTGCTAACAGTTACATTGGGAACACATAGTTTTTCTCATCACTTTGAAGAGGTGCACAGAGCGCTGAGAACAGAGCTGGGTCACAGGCCTGGGGAGACCAGTTCCAGCCAATCAGGGGACAGAAATCCAGAGGCCAATGGTAATCCTGCGACCCTGCAACAATGTAATAGTTATTTTCTTGGGAAGGTGCAGGTCAGCCCCCTGGCATGCAAGGGTCAATCAACTAAGATCTATAGGAGTTATCTATAAAGGATACTATGCTGATCACACAACCAGAAAGACTGATTGGTTTTTAGGGGAATGGCCCATATTGTCAGGCAAGGGGACAACAAACCAGCCCGATATGGGCTTGAGAGCGTGATTCTGTGAATGTTCTTATGTCTTGTATGAATGCTTTCGGTTTGTCTAATGATTGACAGGTCTAACTTACCCTTGGCTGAGTCCTCTGTTTTTGCCTGGGGGATGGTTATTGTGCCCTGGGAGCAGAAGAGCAGAACGGGTACGCTTGTAGTAACCCCCAGATCCCTGGCATACTTAAGCCAACACATTCATGAGATGGCACAGAGTACTAAAGACAAGTAACAAAAGGTGCCACAACAAACAGCTACCCACCTATACACGCATTAGATGTGCTTGGTTGTAAAAAGTGCTACTTAACATGTCGGTCAATAGATCCAGGCATAGAGAATAGAGATGAACATTTTAATCAATGTATATAAAAACATTTGGAACATTTTCCATATAAGACAATAGACAAAAATGCATTTTGATAACGAACAAAGAAAGAGTATCACATAAAAAGCAAACTCATGTGACTGTCATGTTTTTCAATAATTGAACAAAACCACAAATTTCATAGAGTGGCAGCATTGTGATGTTAGTAATAATGTGTAGTGAACACATAATGATTTCATAATTTTTAAATGATAATTGCTAGTCGTTGACTCCGTCGACACAGAGGAATGTGTTTCTGGGAAACAGTGATGAAGCTTGGAGGAAATCTATAGCAGATTTTAACCGCTAATAGAAGTATACTGATCCCGTCTTCAGGACGAAAGATGGTGGCATCACATCAATAGTGTCAGAATTGAGGGTGAGAAACCGTCAGGTAACTTTTCTTGTTATAACAATCTAAAAACCAAAAGGCACAAAAAACATCGAATTGATAACGTAAAAATATAAAACCGAACTTAAAGGTGACATATCTCTATTTGAGTGCACTTACAACTTATTGCACTAATCTTTCAATTGCTTTGATAACGCGTACGGTCGCGAATAGGGAGAATGATTTAACCAAATTCCGCTTCTATCACTGTGTAGACTAACAGTGACCTGGGGCTGAAATAAACAAAAAATGCAAGTACCTTTAGGGGACTTTACACTTTGCAAGATATTTCTTATTATTTTTACCTGTAAGTGAATTAGTATTTTTTTCGCGAGTATCACGCAAGATTCTGCACATTAGTGTGTTATTTGTATTTGAAAGTGCTCGTACGCAAATCAGTGCATATTTACCACTGATATTGCAGTGGTGTCATGTCTGCACCTAACATGTGCAACCCTAGAGCCAGCATGTGAACGAGATGTTGTTAACCACATGCAGAAGCAAATGGCATTTAAATGACATATTGTGTATAAATACCTCGTACTGGTGATTCCGCAAACGAGGCAGTTGAAAGTCTGAACGCTTGACCAGCGTGTTGTTTAGCATTTCATGATGCCGGGCTGTATCAAAACGAAAAGTTAGATATTTTTACCGGACTTCGTGTTAAGTATGAGAAACTTAAAGCGAGTACGCGTGCTGCGGCTTCGCTTACCTTCTGTTAATGTTAGCGTTGTTAAATCAAAAACCCGCTTTTCAATTCGGTGTAACTAGACGCCGTGTTGAATCAAAATGAATCCACGGTTATCGTATCCGGAAGTGATTTGGAAGAAGGGCTGTGTGCAACTAGACCGCAACTTCTGAGTTGTTTTTCAAGACTGAGCAGCCATCCTTAAGTAAAAAATAGCCGACCATTAGCAGCAAAAGAGGTGAAACATATAGATATGTCGAGCTCGCGAGATGCCGCTATTTCATCAAAAACTGGCATGACAATATGTACAATTAAGACGGAGTATCACTATAATGGCATGTGAGCCAAGAAAAATGAGATTTAAAAAGTTTTTTGCAACGGAAGTATCCGAGGTGTAAGGGCAAAACAGCCCAAGATATTGTTGCATACATGCACACTGAGGACCAAACATATTGCAAAGATGCAGAATTATTTTTTTAGGGCAGACGCCTGAAGTGTGAGAATGAAAAAACACAAGATGTTTGTAGCATGGATGCATGTCCGGTAAAAATATCTAACTTTTCGTTTTGATACAGCCCGGCATCATGAAATGCTAAACAACACGCTGGTCAAGCGTTCAGACTTTCAACTGCCTCGTTTGCGGAATCACCAGTACGAGGTATTTATATACAATATGTCATTTAAATGCCATTTGCTTCTGCATGTGGTTAATAACATCTTGTTCACATGCTGGCTCTAGGATTGCACATGTTAGGTGCCGACATGACACCACTGCAATATCAGTGGTAAATATGCACTGATTTGCGTACGAGCACTTTCAAATACAAAAATACACACTAATGTGCAGAATCTTACGTGATACTCACGAAAATAATACTAATTCACTTACAGGTAAAAATAATAAGAAATATCTTGCAAAGTGTAAAGTCCCCTAAAGGTACTTGCATTTTTTGTTTATTTCAGCCCCAGTCACTGTTAGTCTACACAGTGATAGAAGCCAAATTTGGTTAAATCATTCTCCCTATTCGCGACCATACACGTTATCAAAGCAACTGAAAGGTTAGTGCAATAAGTTGTATGTGCACTCAAATAGAGATATGTCACCTTTAAGTTCGGTTTTATATTTTTACGTTATCAATTCGCCGTTTTTTGTGCCTTTTGGTTTTTAGATTGTTATAACAAGAAAAGTTACCTGACGGTTTCTCACCCTCAATTCTGACACTATTGATGTGATGCCACCATCTTTCGTCCTGAAGACGGGATCAGTATACTTCTATTAGCGGTTAAAATCGGCTATAGATTTCCTCCAAGCATCATCACTGTTTCCCAGAAACGCATTCCTCTGTGTCGACGGAGTCAAGGACTAGCAATTATTATTTAAAAATTATGAAAATCATTATGTGTTCACTACACATTATTACTAACATCACAATGTTGCCACTCTATGAAATTTGTGGTTTTGTTCAATTATTGAAAAACATGACCGTCACATGAGTTTGCCTTTTATGTGATACTCTTTCTTTGTTCTTTATCAAAATGCATTTTTGTCTATTGTCTTATATGGAAAATGTTCCAAATGTTTTTATATATATTGATTAAAATGTTCATCTCTATTCTCTATGCCTGGATCTATTGACCGACATGTTAAGTAGCACTTTTTACAACCAAGCACATCTAATGCGCGTATAGGTGGGTAGCTGTTTGTTGTGGCACCTTTTGTTACTTGCCTAAATCAGTCCTCAGCCACACAGCCCCCTAAAAAAGAGGACACCTTAGCTCTAACTACTTGTATCTCACAGAGTACTAAAGGCAAACTGGACATCAAATCACATGTTTAAGTAAAAGCCAATCGGGTATTCCTATCCTATCCAAGACACGCATTACAAGGGATCTTATGGAAGTGTTCCTTAAGTGGAGTACTAGTTGGAAAAGATGGTTAAAGAAGAGAGTAATAAGGATAACAAACCCAAGGGGATTTTAGGGATTAATCAAGTAGCCAGCCAAAACAACCTGAAGGATACATTCCTACTCATGATTGTAGTCCAAAATAAGAACATCTCTGAGATGATCCATGGTGAGTGGAACTTCTTGTTGTCCAATGTGTCAAAAATACATAATGGATAATCATTTTAGATCCTGAAATTAAATATCATTCTTGTTATGGGTCCAAGATGAGGCTGTCCCTTTTGTGGTTAGAGTATCTTGGAATGGTTAAGCGAGCCACCATTCGGGTTTGGAACATAATATGGCATAGTATTATTATTTGATGTGGATATAACGACCATCCAGCCTTTCTAGGCATAAGAACCAAACAAAAAGAGAGTAGGTCATTACTGAAGATTATTTTCCCTCGCCTAGAGTTTAGTGTTGCTTCATTGTTGATGTTATTGTGATTTACATTTTACTTGACCACATTCCTCCAGAATTTTGCAAACGTAATTCCATTGTTGTGCAGCTTGAAAAACCTAACCAGTTGGATAGTGTATATGAAATATACGTCCATGATATGATTACGGTTTATTTCATAATCCTTACTTTATAGTATATGATGAAAAACAAATGTTCTTAGCTATATCTCCGGAGCTACATCCCAGCATTGTTTTCGTTACTTTTCCCTGGGCAGTTAATATGTTTTTACTTTACCTTGACTATATCTTAAACCGTAGATCTTTTCAGATATAGATTGTCTTATATTTTCACACAGACCTATGCTCCAAGCCAGGGAGTTCCAATGCATTTCTTCAGTATGTTAGTAAGCTCGCTTGGCTTGCTATGAGGATCAGGCATAGGCTGTTGACAGTTTCTCTGATTTTCATGGAGTAAAACATGGCTGCATCCCAGTAGCAAACCTACCAGAACGATTTCAAGTCCAGTGATAAGTCATGCATCTGTACATTATTCAAATGAAGTTTGTGTGTGTGTATGTGTCACACATGGAAATTCCAAGCAGTCATTACGAACCATATATTTCTCCACCACGTATGTGGTGGCTGATAGAATGTGTAAATTGTTGCAGCCATGCAAATTTGTTATAGGGCCTTTATCGTCACTCTGATTTCCCCTAAATACGCATGCATGGTAAGTAGAGTTCCCAACTGAAATTAAACGCTGCCTGACATTCTCACATGTCGGTCTGAGGTGAATTGTAATTTTACATGCTGCTTGCCATGCGAGCATGGCAGGCAGCCTCTACAATGGATCCCTATGGGGTCCGCCGGCTCTCTACTGGTTCAAGTTGCAATCCACCTCCCCTCTCTACCATACAAATGAATACAAATAGGGAGCAACGTTAATGAAAGACGTAAAAGCCTTATGCTTTTACATCTTTCATCAAGGTTACTTCCAGCCAAATACGAGCCCCCAATGTGTTTAAAGTTTCTGAAGCTCCAGTTTGAAGCTCAAGTTAAAAACACAAGAACATATTCAGACAGTTTTCAACATAGTTGAGTCTCCAATGAGAGAAAACTGGCAAAGGCTGAACCAATAAAAACCTGGTTTTCTGCTGGTTTGTTCAGACGAGCTCAAGCACAAAATGGAAATAATGTGGAAGCTTGCCTAGCACAAGCCTCTTTCAAAATGACTGTTAAAGCTTAATCCGGTGGTGTCAGATATGATACCAGTATGACCAGGCTTTCTCGGGCTATCGCTGTGTTCAGCTCTTCATCTTTCTATCTGATGATGCTCAAAAAGATGCACCTATTTCTTTCCACAGAAAATCTCATCATCATTACTTAGGCCATCATCGGACCCAGGTGGATTACTACAATGCCTAATTCTTGGTGGCAAAAAAGAAGACCTTACAATGACTTCAATTTCTTTTACATCACAACCCCCGGTGCTTAAGAAACTGCACTGGCTTCCTGTCAAGCTAGGGGTCAGGCTATGACCCTTTAAATAACATGATATTTGGCAAAGCTTTTGCCTACATGGCAGACATGACTCAATTCCATAACCCATTGAGTAATCTTAAGACCAAAGGTACGTTTTTGGTCTATAAAATGTACTCAGGGGTCCTCTGATTCCCGCCATATAAAAATTGTAATAAAAAAAGGAGCATACACTGGGCAAGAAGCAATGCTGTTTAATACAGCTGGGCGAGCGCAAATCAAACATAACAGTGGACTGGAACTGATTGATGAGAGCTGACATCTGGGCATACAGCGAACATTACTTTTATACTATGAATACAATAGCCAAGAAACTAGACACAGTTCTAGCTCAAACTTTCACATTTCTCAGTGATTTCCAGAAAACTCATTGGTTGGGCTATGTGATATCCTTAGAGCTGACGTATTTTAGTAGAGCTTGATTGGAGCTAAGAGATCAACAGTCTCCCAACTCATCACCTCCACATGTGGCACCACATCGATTCTCACCCATCCCAGGAACAGGTTGCAATTAGTAAAATTACATTTGTGCTGACCGCCAGAACTTATTATACTGTCATCGGTCAGCACAATTGTGAAAGGAACACGAGACAAGCTGCTTCTGGTGGGGAGACATTTGCATGGTATCTGCCAGATAGTGGCCTTCACAATCCTTGGGTCACATCCCATGGACATGTAAACTTACTGTTTGATCGATCCTCCCAGGAACGCCACTGAGTTCAGCTTCCCATTCCATAACTACCTGCCGATGGGCACTCGTGGTCATGTGACTGGTTCTTTGGCTTAGGTCCACTTCCTCTCTAACTTCACATGCCCACAGGATTGGCTTGCCCCCATGATTACTACATCACCCAGTGTTGTCTTAGCTGTTTCGGTCTGCCCGTGCTATGCAGCTTGGGCTCCATCTCCCTCCTCCCTGACCGGTGGTGTGTTGATAATGTGTTTAAAGCAGGGTTCCCAGGAAAGGTCTGCCTGGGGGCAGTCCCTGCGAACTGTGATGATCTGGGATTCTTTCTGTATTTTGTTCTGACGTACATAGGTTCCCTGGGCCAATGGTGCACCCAGTGCATCCCTACCCCCAAATTTCCCAGCGAAGCCTTCTTTCATAATGTGACTGCAGTTTGCTTGTGTACCCGTATTCTTCCCCATTCCCCCTTGCTTACTCTCATAGGTGGTAAGTGATTCTCCTATCTGGTGCTGAATAAGCACCTTTAATACATTCCCCACTTCGATCTTTCTTTTAATCGACATTTCCTCCCGCTCATTTCCTCAGACTTTTCCTTGCGCACCCACACATGTGTGACCCCATTCATATCCCCTTCCTTTTCGTATCCATCTAGGTATTTTCCAAATACTATTATCTTTGTACCATCCAGTGAGCACTCGCATCAAAAAGGCCTCATAGTTTTCTAAGTCCTGTGGGAATGCGTGAAAATTACTCTACATCATCCTCACTCTCATTCGCTCTTGGAGGCTCCTCATCACATACTTTACCAAGCTCAATTTTATTTGCTGACATTATATAACACGTTTTTTCTCTGGTGGCAGCTGCACTTGCTGATGACCCACCGACAGATGCAAATGGCGAAGAGTATCATGACGAGCACAGGGACAGTGATTTTGAAC
The DNA here is from genome assembly GCF_040938575.1 of Ambystoma mexicanum. Taxonomy (NCBI): domain Eukaryota; kingdom Metazoa; phylum Chordata; class Amphibia; order Caudata; family Ambystomatidae; genus Ambystoma; species Ambystoma mexicanum. The sequence goes on from NC_090937.1 coordinate 1,142,108,916, forward strand.
ATTGCTGTCAGCCAATTTGGGACCCAAGCGAATCAATGCACGTGATGTGCTGCATCTCCTTTATCATTCTTTCATGTATTGTTCGTATCCCTTCGACAGCTTCCGTAAGTGTCCCGTTGGCTGCATCATTAGAGGGTATTGCTGTGCAACATGTGATTCTGATATTTTCGCACACATCGCCTTCCATAGCAGTCATAATGTCCAATATGTAATGGTTCTGTATGGCCATCAAACGCAAGGCTCGGAGATCCTCTCGCACTGCGTTCAGTCCTTTTTTGGTTGCATTAGCAAATTGGAGCAGATCATAATGCGTTATTTGTATCCATTTCTTGTGAGCTTCAGTTTGCACCACAGGAAGCAGCAGTGAACTGGAACACACAGACGCCTGAAGAGTCTTAAATGTGGTAGGATAGCACCCAAGCTCTTGGTGGATTCTGCTGATATATAATTGCTGGCCCTCTTCCACCTTGTTATCTTTGGTTGTTTCCCCTCATGTCTCCATGGGCCCTGTTGCTTTATTCTTCCATTTCTCAGTGGGAAGTTTGTTGAATGGTACCAAATCTGCACAGGGCACTACCAATACAGGGCTGTGGAGGGTCACCAGTGCACAGGGTCCTCCTCAATCTGGTGGCAGCTGGGCATATTCTCTTGTCCTGTATTACCACAAACTTGGGGGCACTGAGTTTTAAGAGGATACGGTAATGCCCTAATTTATCAGTGGTTTAACACAAAAAAACACATCTCTTTATAATTTCTCTAAAGCACAGGTTTTTTTTTCACAGTCTCGTAGTGGTTAAGGAGGACTGGGTTGCTGGAAAAGACAGAAGGATAGAACAATTTTCTTACTAAAACTGCCTAGTCCGTACCTGGTACTAGATTGCGCTGATGTGCCGCTTATCTATTAGGGACAGTATAAGAAAGTGAAAGAAACTTGAAATCATCATATGTCCAGTACTTTTTCAAAGAATGGTCAAAGGTCTAGGTAAGTATTTCAACCTTGTCCATCCTAGGCCACAATCTTCCATGTATGTTGGTACATGAAGAGAAAACGTGTTAAAAAAGGAACACCTATGGCATGTTATCAGCAGTTTATTATGAATAGCCTGTAGACTTACTGAGTTATCCTAGGGTTAGTTGGGTTAAAAGAAAGAAAAGGAAACCCAATAGAAAGTGGTGTGCCTTAGGAATGACAACACCTATTGGGAGAAAGAAGAAGACAGAAAACAACTCCTACTCTCTATTCTTTGGTACTTTATTTTAGCAGGGAGTGTGGAGAGTAAAAGGTTGCTCAGAGTGTAGGTAGGCAGGCTTTGGCCTCCTTAGTGTAGCAACCACCATCTACCGGTTTCAGTGGTAATCGTGTTGATATGGCCACTTTCTTCAAGAAGGCCTTTGTAAATAATCTAGTACAATGAACATTCGGTAGCTGCAAGGGGAGGAGAGTTTCGACCCCCGGCAGAGAACTTGGTGGCTGTGACCGACGAAAGCACAATGGCACGGTGAGGCAGTGGAGGCGATGTGCAGAACGCTGAGGATCTGGAGAATAAATACCTCCTGTGTGGTGGAACACAAGAGGATGCGCAGAGTCGAGCGGAAGTCCCATCTTGGCTCCCGAGGCTTAGTCAGTGACTGGAGTGCGTGCACACACCCCATGATGATACCTGTGAAGAAGCGTTAGGGAAGTGGAAAGTGTGCAAAGAGCTATGGAATTTTGGGGATTTTGCGCACATCCCCGGAGCACGAGGGACTCCAGTAACCCAGGTGCGAGCGTAACATCACAATTGAAGATGCTGGTCGGGTTGACACAGTGACCCATTTGAGCATCAAGAAAAAAGGACCTTAGAGCGTCAGGCAGCGTGACGCCATGCTTGAAAAGCTGGTTGGGTTGCCACAGTGACCCTTTGCATAAAAAGACGAAAGATCCTTTGGGCGTCAAGGAACGTGACAGCCATCTTGGAGCAAGTTGGCTTAGGGTTGCTATGGCGACCCGTCTATGTAATTTCAAGGTAAACTAACAATGCAGATCTACCAGGTTCATACAGCGACTCGTGTGCATCATTGCAGAGTGAGTGAACAATGCGGAGGAGACATGCAGCGAAATAGGAAGAGCATCCAGCTTGCAGCAAACATCAGAAGGACCATTGCAAGGCAAAAGGCAAACGGTGAGTAAAACTTATGAAAGGTGTTCTCAGTAGTGGGAGAACAGACAAACCCAGCAGTTTGGGAGTGACACTTAGCGGCTTCATTGTGCATTGTGCAGGGTGCAGAGGGACAATGTGCATAACAGGGAAGCATTGCAAAGATTAGCAGGCCAGTATGACATTGAGAAACATTTAGAAAATCACTCAACATGGCCAATATTCCAGCACAAGTATTTTTCTTAGCTACACCAGGTGAACCCAGGGTGAAGTGGTCCAACTGTAGAGAGGGATTTACCAAATATGCGCTAGCCATGTTTGGGTCGAACTACTCCAATTATAGGAATGAGGCTCTTTTCTTTCATTGTTTGGGGTCTGCAGGTCAAGATATTTTGAGGAAAATACCAGAGCCGGCTGGGTTGGAGGACTCAGGTGCATGTGAAAAGACATTGGCTAAGCTGGATAAACATTTCAAAGTGGAGGAAAATATAATTCTAGAGCCGTATTGCTTTGCAACCAGGAAACAGAAGACGGGTGAGAGTATTTAAGAGTTCATAATGGAACTGAGAGGGTTGGCAGCCAAATGTCAATTAACCCACTTCCAGGAAGAGCATTTGAGGGATCAACGGATGATAAAGTGCAATGATGACAGGGTTAGAAAGGAGATGTGGAGAGAAAGCAACCCCACCAAGGTGAGAGCTATCGAGATTGCTACACGGAAGGGAGAGGTGGTAAAGTGACTGTGGGGGAAGGTGCAGTTCACAACATTTCAAAGCTGTTGCAAAGACAAGTAACATGAGGTTCAGTGAGGAGAGGTAAGCCATTTAAAAGGAGGGCGAGAGATGTCTCCAGTGACAATCCCAGCAGTAGTAGGAGTGTGGGACGCCAGTGGGGTCCTCCCAGAGAATTTAAGGGGATGGCAGGGAATAGGTGTTACATGCATGGCAGTGGAACACATCTTGCATGTGACAAGGAGTATGTAGCGATACACATCATTTGTTGAGAGTTTGGGAGGAAAGGCCACATTGCTTAATGTTGCAAGAATTTTAATCCTGGAGGCCAAGCTCAAGAGGTCAGAGTGAGCAATGGAAGATGAAGAATATGTGAGTCTGGGTAGAGAAGTTGTCAACTCGGTGCATGCTGTGTCAGGAAAAGTGAGGAAGTGCAAACCCTATGCAGTTGTAATGATTTGTGGAGTTCCCATTTACATATGTTAATTGATAGCGGAGCTGACTACACTCTTCTAAGTGTGCAGGTGTGGAAGGACAAATTTAAATGCAGCACCTTATGGGAAGCGGGGATTAAAGCCAATGCATATGGTGATGTCCTGATAGATATTGTTGGCAAATTTCCTGGCGAGTTACAATTGAAGGGGAGGAAAGGGCAAGGGACAATCTATGTGACAAACAAGGGAGGAGAACTTTTATCATGGAGTGACCAAGCGAACCTAGAAATAAAGTTAGACGCAAGTCATCCAGAACAAATGTTGGCTGTGGAAAGATAATTTGTTGACGTTTGAGAAAGATGTCCAGAGACTTTTCAGTAACAATCTGGGGTGTCTCAAAGGATTTGTACATAAGATCCACCTCAGAAGAGGGGCTCAACCCAAGGCGGCAAAATTACACATGGTGCCATTGGCGTGGAAGATGAAATTGTTAAGATGGAGAAGGAAGGGATTATTGAAAAATGTCAAACGTCGGAATGGATTAGCCCCATTGTAATAGTGAGGAAGGTTAATGGTTCAATGGGGTTATGTATAGATTTAAGGCATCTGAATAGTATGGAGGTGGCAGAGAATAATTGATGATTTGCTGGCGGGGGTGGCAGGTGCACGGTTGATTTCCATCCTGGATCTTAAGTCAGCTTATCATCAAATAGAGTTACATGAGAGTTCAAAAGAGCTAACAGCCTTTATCACTCCAATTGGTCTTTTCAGGTGTAAGAGGATGCCATTCGGCCTGGTGTCGGTGGCCAGTGTCTTTCAAAATGTCATGCATCACCTGTTGGGGAGTGAAAAGGGAGTACTATTTTACCAGGATGATGTGTTGGTATGTGGAGGGAGTGAGGATGAGCATGATGGGTGCCTGAAAAGGGTGTTGGAGATATTAATGGAGGTAGGGCTTACCATTGCAAAGGAGAAGTGTACCTTTAAGGCAAAGAAAGAGGTGTACTTCGGTCATGAAATATCCTGTGAAGGGGTGAAGCCAAAAGAGAATGCAGTGGAAGCTATAAGAAAGATGGAATCACCCAGGAGCAAGGGTGATGTCTTGTCATTCTTAGGATTAGTGGAGTTCTACAGTAAATTTATTGAGAGGCTATCTGACAGAACAAGGAACATGAGGAGATTCACTCGGAAGGATGTTTCATTTGCATGGGATGAGAATTGCGCAAAGGAATTTCAGGATATTAAGTGCGCTGTTGTGGATGCCCCTGTGTTGGCCAATTTTGTGGAGAATAGGAGGACTTTGATCTTTGTTGATGCCAGCAGTTATGGTTGGGTGCGGTTTTGATGCAAGAAGCTGGATCTGAATTGCACATGATTGCTTTTGCCTCCAGAACATTGAAAGAGGTGGAGGTTAGGTACTCTGTAGTGGAGAAGGAGGCATTGGCATGTGTGTGAGGAGTGGAGAAATTCAAGATAATTTGTGGGGTCGGGTGTTTACCATTTGTACTGACCATACGCCCCTCATCAGTATTTTTTCCAAGGGCTGTCTGGATGGGGTGTCAAGATGCATTTTGAAATGGATGAGTAGTGTTCAAGGTCTGCAGTTTTCCATGGTTCAGCGGAGGGACAAGGTGGTGGTGGACTCTCTCTCAAGATCGGTGGAGCAGTATGGTGAGTGTAGTGGAAGTTTGGAGGTGGATGAGGAAGATATTGGTGAAATGTATTGGGTACATGAATGTTGGAAGAATTCTGAGTGGGACTCAGCTTGTGCGGAGCATGCAGTGTATCAAGAGGTGGTGACTTTGGTGATTAGTAAGGCCATCAATGTGAGAGATGTGAGATTGGACGGTTATGGCAAAGTGAGGAATGAACTTTGTGTGAAAGATGGTTATTTGTACAGGGGCCATAATTGGTGGTCCCTGAAAAGATGAGGAGTATTGTGGTTGATTTGGCGCATACTGGTCATTTAGGTTTGGCTAGGACCAAAGGTTTGGTGAGGTCTAATTTTTGGTGGCCGGGTGTTGATGGGGATGTTGAAGAGCAAGTCAGATTGTGTGTTGAGTGTGTAGAAGATGACAAAGGGCTCAAAGTGCATAAAACCCACATGACTGTAAGGGAGAGTCGAGGGAGGTCATTAAGGGGTCGCCAGGGGTCGCACCTGTGACCCCTGAGGTCTCCCTTGCTACCCCTGTGGTCTCCCTTGCTACCCCTAAAAAGTAAAACATTTTATTTTTATTTTTTTTAATTGAGGCACTTGGATTGTGGCGAGCAGCATGTGCTTCTGTGTTTTTTGAGTGGCTCGTTTTCTGATAGTTATAGCCGGTAAGATAGCTCAGTGGGTTGAACGCTCACTGCTGCAATGTGCGTGTGCTCTGCAGGTTGCAGGTTCGGCTCCCAGCAAGGTCAACTCGGCCTTTCATCCTGCTGAGGTTGATAAATGAGTAACAACACAGTCTCTCAGGACCTATGCGTTTCTTGAGTCCATAGATCCTGCACCAGTTTTATATAGTGTTCTGGGTCATTGTCGCTTTTTATCTTATGTTTCATTACTGTACCTAGGTCGTAATTATCTATATACATTCTTCTCAGAACCTCCCAAATGTGCGTTCAACAGTTATTAAAGAGAGCTCTGTCATGGGCATTTGTGCTTAATTTCACCCATTTGTATCCTGCCTGGTTCCATATTTTGTCTGCCTTTTCTCCTATGATTGCTGCAAATAAACTTTCCATGTCCCTGATCACTAATGTCACCCCTGCCATCTTTTTCTCAAGCGCCTGTATCCATTTAGTGGCCCCTGGCACGAGGGAGGGCAGGGTGCATATTAGATTGTCTCTGTCCATTGTTTGCCATGGCATATAATGCACGTCCCTGTTATGTTCATATGTATGAGTTATACAACAGGGATACTTAAGTAGGCCGCCTGCATTCTTCAGGTTACTCAGTTATCATGTCACATCAGGTACATCAAGGAGATGTGGGAAGTACTGAGGGGAGCCAACTGGCTCCCACCACCCAGGCTATATCTTCCAACTGCCCTGGGCAGAATCACATTCACACTCAAACATTCCAGTCGCTCTCCTAGCATTCCATTCATGACATCATACCTTGCATTCAAACCCCATGCATTCATGAAACAGAAACCAGGCAGGAACATCAGTCACAACATACCTCTTTCCATTAGACCACAGAAAAGCACACTTCACAACCAGACAGCACCACACACTCACCATACACCTGCACATCTGACACAAGCACATCCGCATAGCCAGGAAGGAGATGGCTGGCCAACCAGGCATAAATAACACACAGGTAGTGGCACCACAAGAACATTGTAACAAACCACAACCATCACAACAATCACACATACACTGTTAAACAGGATATCATATTGTACCCCCTTTATTGTATATATTGGCCTAAGCCCAGTCGCTCTGCAAAGAAATCCGCATTGCAAGGTTCCGACCTTAGATCGAACTAGCCGCCATTTTGGGTACATCCACCATTTTGATTTCAGTTTCAAAGTCACTCTGTGTTCTAAAATGGTCGACAGTGTTTTCCCGCTTGTAACCTAGCCGTCCTGACCTTCGCGCAGAGTTAATGTCCAAACTGCCCGTAGGCCAAATGCTAGGACCGTGTAATGAGACCTTGTCCTACGTTTGACCTGTAGATCGAGGATTACCTACACCAACAAGCCCGATCCGCGGACATACATCAAACACAATGTTGTTTAAATACTAAACGTGAACACTTGTTGAACTACATTGTATAGGATGTGTACTAAGGATTAATGTTAAATTCGAAAATACACTGTTGCCATTGTGATTTGTTGTTGTACAAACTGGACATAATCCACATGCATATAGTCGGATAAATTAGAGGTGAACTCGGCACGAACCCTAGACTGAAAATTATTAACCTGCAGAGGGGTTGGACATTACGATTGGAAACTGCATAAAAGATGCCAGAGGGCCAGATAGATATCTGATACTTTGTTTCTTTGTAAACTATACTGTTGTTTGAATAAAGATCTGAGAATCTTTATAAGCTTGTGTTTGGTGTATTTCCTTTTGGGGTACTCAGCCTCGATATTTTCTTTTGCTATCATAGATGGCGCCCGAATAGGGACCCTCAAGATTGATGCCAGCTCGTTGAAGGTTGACGTGGCTATCGGAATGGGATCAGAAGGTGTAAAAAGGGGCCCCTTTCTTGGATGAGAAGCGACACCTGAGCAGTGATGCACAACCAGATCCCCGGACGGTGAGCACACGGTCCGAGTCGGCATCTTGACGAGGGTCCATATATCGAGGCGGGCGATTTGCCGAAATCACCAACCACGTGGGACCTTGGTTAGAACTTTTTGCAATCCAATTAGACCTCCTTAGGATTTGATCAGATGAGTCGTGACCCGATTCTTAAGTATCCTGATAATTTGTTTTGGTGCATTGCACTCGCGAGTACAATTATTGACCAGGTAACACCAGTATTCTGATATGCCTGGGAAATTGTCTGCCTGCTTCAGGGCGTTATTCCACAGTGACAGACAATCTTTGGAATTTGGCAGACCGACGCCAATGGAGGGGTCACCGGCGTGTACTATGTACTGTAAGCACTGCATTGGTAGTATAATATTTAATGAAATTTGGCACAGACAAACTAGACAGTGGCCAATCAATGGTAGTTTTGAAATTCCTTGTATTGAATACTTAGAATCCATATTATTGAAGAAAAAGGCTAGACCTGCAGCATTCGATATATTACAGAATTGGAAGAAAGAAGCTATGCAGCAGTTTAAGAGTAGAGAAAAGCATGCCCGCCGTCATATGACGAACACCGAAAAAGCGTTGTTATATGACCAGAATAAACAGTCTGAGTCAGTTAGGAATGTGGATAGGGCTTTCTCGCTTGGTATCCAGAAAATGTATCCTTCCAAAGACTTTCATGTATCTGATGAACTTATTGACAAACTTCTAAATGAACGAAGGCCTGGTGCCACGGCGCCACCTCTGTATGCTCCTCTTCCCGCTGTTATTCCTCCTCCCGTGCCCCTCCTGCTCCTCCTATTGCTCCTCTTAATGTTCCTCTTCTTCCTCCGTTGTTCCTCCTCTTGTTGTCGCTCCTTCACCTTTGCCTGCTGTTACGGGTCCGGTGGGCTCGCCTGCCGCACAAGTGATAGTACCTTTGTTTCCAGATGTTCAAAAATTGCCTACTCTCCCTCTTCCAAGTGGTTCTACACCGCTTGTAGTAGATCGGGGAACGGGATCGAGGGTTGTAACTCGTAATACTGTGTCTTCAGATAAAAAGCGTGAATTAACTGCATGGGCTAAACAGTGCATGGAGAGGGACGAACAATATGATGCTCTTGTCACACTCATAATTTGGACAATTTAGCTGAGAAAAACTTTTTTATTGAAGGATTAGGAATTCATTTATGTGTAATGTGGAATAGGCTAAATGATATAGATCTCCCACAAGGGTTAAGAGATGTGAATACTTTAGCATTCTCTAGCGATACTGCAGAGAAAGTACAAGAGCATGTAAAGAGGGTTTTTGAGTATAGAAAGGAGTTTGAAAGGTTGAAGAATGAAGATGAAGATGGTGATAGTTTGGACGTTATGTTCGTGCAGAAACGGTTCTTTCCTTGTCGAAAATCGATAAATGAGGAAACACGAATTTGTATGAAAGATGCAATTAAGTGGATCTCAGATACGTCGATAACTCCCGTTGAAGTATATGACATGTATAGTCAGTATACGCCAGAAATGCAGAGGAAAGTGATACAGGTAATGGTAGAGTACCTGCAGGATGAGTGCATAAAAAGAAAGATTTGTTGTCCCGCAGAGTTATTGAGTATTTATAAGAGGGCTTTATCGTGTGACACTTCTTCGGCTGCTTTAGCGCTCGATTTAGCTTTGTTGCTTAGCAAGCGTTCAGAGTTGCCTATTTCTCAGTTGCCTATGAGAGAGGTTCCTCCGACATTTGTCCCAAAGGTTGAGATTCCAGCTGATGCTGCAACAGCTGCAGTTGCTCAAGAAATTCCTGCACATTATGTATCACAGTTCGTTCACGTCCCGTTCTCGAGACAGGAAGTGAACACCATTAAACAATCTATTCCCGATATTAGGAAGAATCCGACAGGGTTCAACAAAGAAATAGAGTCTGTCTTGCAGTCATCAGTATTCACCTTACTTGATATTGATTTGTTATTTCTCGTACTCCTGCCTGTTGACTTATGGAAGCAGATTAGGACTGTAGATGATGTACCAGGGTTAGGAGATACATGGGATACTATGGTTAGACTTGATAGAGAAAGGCCAGCTGGTGAGAGACCTCCACAGGTAATACTAACTTTGCTTGAAAGAATAGTTACAAAGTTGAAAACTATAATTCCTGAATGAAGGATTATTTGGGACAAGCTTACGGCCTGTGTCCAAGGAAAATCGTGGGTGCTACCGAGTTCTTTAACTGGTTCGAACAAGTATTTTCGGATTACAGTGGGCAAGACTTAAGCACAGAGTCTGGGAAACGACTATTCGAGGATACATTTGTGCGTGGATTGCTGCCTGACATCCAGTCACAAATGATGTCTTCCAAGAGCGCTTGGTAAGCAAAGTCTCAGTCAAAAGTACTGCACATGGCTCAATACTATGAGAATCGTGTCAATAATGAAAAAGAAAGAGTTGAAAAGAGAAAAGGTGACTTAAAGACAAAAGTATTATTGAAACAAATTGTTAGAGGCCCTAGATGGGGTACTTAGCAATTTAGAGGTCAGTACGTTCCACAGGGAAATGCGCCATTGGGTCCTGTAAACATAAACCAGTGTGCTTATTGCAGACAAGAGGGTCACTGGCGTGCACAATGCCCGATCCTCCAGCAGAGGTCGAATAACGCATTTGGGAATATGGGTAGACGACCCAGAGGTCGCCCATGGTCAAGGGGTCCTGGTATAAGTCAGTTTTCACAGGTTTCACAGCAAACGTTTTGGCAGGACAATCAGGCACCAAGTGTGGACAATAGAAACATTATTGATCATCCTTCTGCCGCTTACCTCTCTGAAGAACTTCCTTTCAATGACATTCTGTTTCGCTAGGATTGCCCAAGCAAGGCTTGGAACCAACGCCTATTCCCATTAATGAGAAAGGTCCCTATGTTGAAATGATAGTGGGAAATAGGAAACATCTATTTTTGATAGATACAGGGGCACAGAAGTGTTCCATTGATCATTCACGGGCTCCAAACATTTCACTGTCAGGGCAAACCAATGTTTCTGTAGGGTTTTCTGGCACACCAGTGATCTGTCCGGTTTCTTCGCCGGTACCTATTTCTTTGGGTCCATTCACAAACCACTGTCCATTCCTTTTGACCAAGAATTGTGGAGAGAATTTGTTGGGGTTGAATCTGTTGAAAGAATTAAATGTGATAATTTATTGTTCTTCTGATGGAGTGGGTTTGACGATTTCACCACAGCAACTTTCAGTCTTCCAATTCTTAACCAGACCTTTGCCGCCAGAATTTAGTAATGTTCTGGAGTGTTTGTGGGCAATAGATGACAATGATGTCAGTGTTTTGAAAATTGAGCCCGTTAAGATTATTCTGAAACATGGAGTAAAATTGCCACGTATTCCCCAGTATAAGATCTCGGTCGATGGTGAGCAACCTTTGAAATGCATCGTCTCCGATTTTGTGCATTGAGGGGTGATTGAGGAAATTGCAGGTAGTTTGTGCAATAGTCCGATTTTGCCTGTGTATAAAAAAGGCGATAATGCGATTCCCTTCCGTTTTATTATTGATTTACGTGCTATTAATAAGATTGTTGCTCCACAATTTCCCATTGTGCCTGATGTGACAACAATATTGGCCATGATTCTGGCTTCAGCTACTCACTTTAGTGTTGTGGATCTAAAGAATGCTTTCTTTAGTATCCCTGTACATAAGGACAGTAGATACTTGTTTGCGTTCACCTTAGGGGGATGCTCATTTACCTTTACACGTGCACCGCAAGGTTACACGGAAAGTCCTAGCATCTATAGTAGGGCTTTGAAAGAGCAGCTCGACACACTTGAGTTGCCCTCTACTTGTACACTGCTTCAGTATGTAGACGATCTTTTCTTAGCTGCTGACTCAGAGAGCGCTTGTAAGGAGGGCACTGTGTTGTTGCTTATTCACTTAGCACAACATGGTCATAAAGCTTTGCTTAAAAAATTTCAATATTGTCGACAGGAGGTCACCTATTTAGGCTATCTACTGTCAAAGGAGGGAAGAAGGTTGACACTTCAACGGATAAAAATTATTTCTAGCATGTCTGTCCCATATACACAGAAGGAAGTCAGAGCCTTTATAGGAATGTCTTCTTACTGTAGACAGTGGATCCCGACTTTCTCCTTAGTGATTAAACCAATGTTGGCTCTGACGAAGAAGGGCATTTCTTCGCCATTACCATGGACCTTGGAACACCAGCAATCATTTGATCTGCTCAAGACTGCATTGTGCTCGGCACCAGTTTTGGGCATACCAAACTATGAAAAGGCCTTCGTGTTGTATGTGCATGAATGTGATGGATGTGCTTTGGCTGTATTAATGCAGGAACATGGAGGGAGAATAGGCTGTGCGGTTACTTTTCTTCCGCCCTTGATCCTGTTGCATGCACTTTGCCAAGATGTGTGAGAGCTGTCGCTGCTGTCGCTGCATCCGTAAAACAGAGCGAGGGAATGGACCTAGGCCATGCTTTAACCTTGATGGTACCTCACTCTGTAGATGTTCTATTAAACACAACACAAACGCAACACCTTACCTCCACACGATTAATGAGATACAAATTAATCTTGGTTGCACCGCACATCCAAATCAAGAGCTGTTGTGTTCTTGATCCGGCTGAACTTTTACCTTTCTCGCAAGGTACTGCTTGCAGTGACGAAGAGTCACATGACTGCCTTTACACTACAGAACAAGAGACCAAAGGCAGAATCGATCTAAGATACATTCCTTTGAATAATCCACAAGAGGTGCTGTTTTGCGATGGCTCCTGTTTCAAACTCCCGTTGGTACATCCCCAGCTGCTTATGCAATCTCCACATTGAGCACGGTCATGGAGACCAAAAGAATCACGCATAACTCTGCACAGGCCACAGAGATTATAGCATTGACCCGAGCTTGTGAACTTTCCGAAGGGCTTATTGTAAACATATATGCTGACAGTCAGTATGCCTTTGGGGTGGTTCACAACTTTGGAAGACTTTGGGCAGAAAGAGGTTTCTTGACCTGACATGGCACAAAAATTCAACATAGCTCCTTGATAGTATGGTTACTTTCAGCGCTTGTACTCCCTACTCAGCTAGCGATTAAAAAATGCACAGCGCATCAAAGGATTGTAGATAATGTAGGAAAGGGGAACGCTTTCGCTGACCAGATAGCCAAACAGACTGCCACTGATCTCTCTTCAGAAATGTATACTTCAAGGGAAGCCACAAATGCCTGTACTTTGGTGGAGGGTATTGAATCCATAAAGAACATTCAAGACAATGCCACGTTAGAGGAATCTAAGAAGTGGGCTGAGGGTTTGGCGAAATTGGATGATGATGGGTGTTGGGTGGACAAAGTTGAAGGGAAATGGTTATTGCCCGACGCATATATTATGATGATGGTTGTTATGGCTCATGGTCGCACTCATATTTGTGCTCGTAAGGTAACCAAAATGTTGCAAAATGTGTGGGTAAATGACAAAAATCCCTAAAGTAGCTGAACACTTCATTCAGGGCTGTAGGATTTGTTTACAGCACAATGTGGGAAAGGGCACATCAACTCCTAGGGGTAGTTTTGGTCCACCTTCTGTCCCCTTTGAAGTAATCCATTTTGATTTCATAGAAATGGAGCTTTGTAACAATTTTAAATATGTATTGGTTGTCATTTGTGCTTTTAGGAAATGGGTTGAAGCTTTTCCCGTCAAAGATGCCACCGCTATGACAATGGCAAAGACCATGCTGAAGGAATAGTTTCCAAGATTTGGTCTGCCAAGAGTCATCTGGTCGGATAATGGTCCACATTTTATCGCTGCTGTAATTCTGCAGATATGCGCGGGATTACAGATCGATAAACGGTTACATTCAGCCAGACATGCACAGAGTGCTGGACTAGTAGAGAGACACAATGGCATTATTAAGAACAAGCTTGCTAAAACGTGTGCCGGCACCAAACTGAAATGGCGGGACGCTTTACCGATCGTATTATTGTCCATGAGGACGACCCCTCAAACTAAGACTGGCTCTCTCCCTTTGAGGTCGTCATGGGTAGGCCAGCTAACATTTGGAATATCCCAAATCCCCGTTCTTTAGGAGATGTCGAAAATGTACTTCTTTCTGACTACTGTGGCCAGTTAAGTAAAAATATGTATTTGATTTATCACCAGGTGCGAGAGGCTTTACCTGTTAGATACGAGGGCCCCAGTCACAGCATATGGCTGGGAGACTGGGTCCTCACAAAAGCATTTGAACAATCTTTTTGCCTCATACCTCATTGGAGGGGCCCCCACCAGGTCCTCCTGGTCACACAGACGGCGGTGCGGGTAGCAGGCAAGACGAACTGGATCCACGCGTCCCACACCAAGAGAATTCCGTGCCCCGTGCCACTCGCTACAGAAGATACCGAACCCCTTACCAGTACTGCAACCAACGATCATGAAGCAATAAACAGCATCGAAAGCGTGTTGGAGACTCTCCCAAGCCCGTGGGGCCTGGGGAAACAGCCATTTCACCTCCACACTCTCTAACAGTTCCATCTTTTGAATTTGTTCCGGATCTTGCATCAGATCCTGTTTTGGATTTGTCGCTTCCAACGGGAAGTGACGACACATTGTTCACAAATCACTCAGTACCCGAAGTCACAAGGTACGATCTGCGTCCGAGGAAATAGACCTACTGCACGGTTCAGCTGTACCACCGAGAAAATCAGCAAAGGGCTTGCCTTTTTGGCCCGATCATTTATATATAAGGGGAATCTGTTGGCTAGGGTTTGTGAAAGTACTAAGAAGACGCTCGGCCTGGAGGTCGCCAGCAAATTAACTTTGGTGCAAATCGATTGAACAATACAATGCCTGCAACTGCTCCCGCTCGTACGGAACCGATAACAGACAGTGTGACCAGCCACGGAAAGGAACGATCAAATATGTGGGCCCCGAAAACGTATTGTTGTTTAGTGATAATGTTAACTGCTTTTACAATAGTCATTGCTTTAGGATTTTGGTATCTGGAAGAAGTACATCCGCTTGAAAATGTGTTACCCACTGAAAATGTACCCACTGTTTCTACTCCATTCGTGCATCTGCTCACTCTATCTCCTAGAGACTCTCACCACAGACAGAGTTACCAGAGCAACACTCTGCTACTCATTATGAATGCTACACATGCCATTTTTAATAGGTCCAACTGTTGGGTTTGTTCGCATATACCGCAGCACGGGGATAAGGGGCTGGGTTGGTATATTCATCCTTTACCTTTGACCACTGCTTGTTATGCTTCTCTAAGAGCACTATTCTTTGGCCGATGGAATGATAGCATCTCAGGGAATTTTGATGGAACTAACTTAAATGATTTTGAGGAACGCATTCTAACCCCTCTGGGTTAGACGCTAATAGGAGCAAGCCAAATGTTGCTTCTATTAGGCCTTCTGACAGACTGTCCCGTCATTTACAATCCTTGATCTCTTTTAAGATGGCTCCTATAGGCAATAGGGATGCCACGCCTCCTTCTTATACTGTTAACCACAGCCCTGATTCAGTTTCTTTCTGCATACAGAGGAATAGTACTCAGTCAATGGGTGATTTTAAGGGTTGCACCAACGTAGCGAATTTGACTAGTGAGGACAGACCTTTGTATGTAGGCAAACCTGTCTACTTCGTTTGCGGTAATGTAGCATTTCGATGGTTACCCAGGGATTGGCAGGGAACCTGTTATTTAGGGATTCTGTTACCCGGGGTATTTATTGTTAGCACTATAGATGTTTCAAAGACTCGTCCAGGACGAGACGAGAATGGGGTTACTTCAGCACAAATTCTGGGCAGTGTAGCTAAATCCGTTGTGCCATTTTGGGGACAAATACTGAACTCAGAAGATATCAGGAGACTAGCGAGAGTACTGGAGAGGACCATCAACCGGACCACTGACATACTCTATAATATGACGTTAGAACAGAAAGCAATAAGGTTAGTGGCACTTCAGAACCGGATGGCATTAGATGTCATTCTGGTTGAACGTGGTGGGGTATGTAAATTAGTGGGGTCCGCTTGCTGCATTTTCGTGCCAGATTCCTCCCCAACGATTTTCAGAGCAATTCAAAATCTGCACGTCCTTAGTTCAGAAGTGCATGGTCCCGAGGGAAATTGGGATCTTAGCGCTTGCTTCTGGGACTTCTTGCGATCTTGGGTTTGGAAGCTGCTCTCGGTCGTGCTGATTATCTTAGGTATTTTGCTGTTTCTCTGCTGTTGTATACAATGTCTTCCTGGTATGTGTTCAATGGTAGGAGGATGATGTGCACAAGCAATGGGTGCATTAGGCCACAAGGTATCCACCCTTCCACCCACCACTGCCACCAGCGGGTCATCAGACTGCCACACTGGAGCACTACCTGCCCCACATTGGGCCAACAAACTTACAATGCAAACCATCATGAAGAAACACTATCACCTCCCATCCACCACTGCCACTGGCAAACCTCAGGGCTGCCACTCCAAAACACAAACTGCCCCTATGTAGGCTGGCACGTGGCCTGCTACACCACTACAGTAAACAGGACTAACCATCATAAGAGACGATTCCAAGCAGATGACTCATGAGCTGAATGCATACTTAACCAGAACACCCTGGACAACATTCTCATTTGATACAGGCTCATCACACACAAGTCCCGGCAACTGACCTGCACAGCGAAAATCAACTGGGTCAACAAAATCCCAATCAAACCAAAACGCCAGAGTGTTGGCCAGACACCCTGAGCCTCCAACATCAAACTCCAAATCAGGATGCTGCCCAAACCTGAACCAGTTGAACACCAGCACAACAAGATGATAAGGGTTGCCAAACCCACCAGAATCATCTGAGAATGTATCCAGAATGATTCAGGAAGACCAGAAGAAAAAACAATATGGATGAGGAATAAAACATATAATCCTAGATGGGGCTCTCACAAACCGACCATTAATGCCTATTGTCATATCTGCACAGAACAACACAAACCCCACCTAAGGATAGGATCAAACTACAGAGAAGGCCTCCATCCAATGACTAACTTCGCAACAGAATGCTGGTACCACAACTGGAGCCATTCTCTACCAGCAAACCACGGGTAGTGGCTGTTAGGCAGAATTATATGCAGTACCCTTTGGGAACACTACACAATTAGGACTAAAAGTGACAGTACAAATTCACCTTTGGTACAAGCCTGTACTACACAGTCAAGTAGTAACGATGGCTGGGCAGCCAGACCTATCTCAAGAGTAAAGTGAGCAGTATCAATAGTTACACAAAGGACAGCAATTACTATGATTCAAACAAACACTGACTCAAGGTTTCTGAGTAAAAGAATAAACATGTATTTACACATCAGTTATTAAATATTTCACTATTATTAAGCAGTTGAAAAATCATGATTCTAATACACTACACCACACCCAGTAGATTCTGGACAAGGTAGGCTCAAAATGAAGGGTGAGCAAAATGCACTCCAGCAATTTAAAAGGGAGGGAAATACAAAGTTAGACAGAAATTGAGCAGCACCAACAAGTAAGTAAGCAGGGCAATCTAGAAAAAGGAACTACAGTGAGGAAATCAAATTAAAGGGGCCTCGTCCAAAGCCAATGGACCAAAGTCTTTGCAGAGGATCACTCAGTTCAGAGTAGTTCACTGTTAAGTCTTTGCCAAGAGTTCAGAACGAAGTTGGTCAGACGAAAAGTTACTTTAAAGAATGGAGAAGGACAAGCCCCGGATTGGCGAAAGATTTCACACACTTTCACCACGGCTGGACGAAACGAACAACCGGGTTACCACAGTACCTTTAAAGGAGAAGAATTCTGTAGCTGAGGCAGACGTTCCTGGCAGGTCCTGCGGGCTCATGGTTCCCGAAGCGACTGTCAGACTGACAGGAAGGTGGAAGACTGGAGGGTCCTGCACTGCCCAGGGAAGAAACCAGCAACAGCGCAATTCGGACCCACAGCAGGGCTTCACCGGGAGGTTCAGTCATGGTAGAGGTCCTCTTCTGTTAGCTTCTCATCAGCTCTCTCGATCCAGTGACGGCACTGCCTTTTCAGAGCCAGAGACCTGCTTTTTATGCAGTTTTCCCCCATTCACACAGCCTGGCTGTCAATAACATGGCAGGGTGGCTGTCCTGCCGGGACAGTCACCTCAGCCAATCACATCAGAGTGCGACATGGGTCTCCAAGGAGACCCTGTGCAGGGAGTCCTAAACCCCTCCCTCACATCCTGTCCCCCTCAGACATCCAGGCGCCTAGGGAGGGCTTCTGTGCAGAAGCCCGCGAAAGGGCGGTGAACAAAGGAACCAAACCTGGTTTGGCGCGCAGAGTAAAACACGAGAAATACTTTTACAAAAAGAAATGGCGAATAAACCCAGCCGGAACCATATAAAAATGTATATGGTCCAGCGGGTTTAAGTTCGAGGCTACCAAGATAGCCTAAAACAATACCAGGGATATTTAAGATAACTGCGGTAGGAAAAATAGGGTAGTTACCACTGCCACCAGCCAAGTCTTAATGAAAAGGGAACAAAGCAATGTTTCAAGAGGCACAGACAAAAAGGGATAAGTATTCACCCTTTCCAGAACTATTTGTAAGATATTTTGTACAGGATCTCTGAGTTTTAAAAGAGACTAATCAAGTCAATGGCAACTTTACATGCTCTGGGAGACAGTAGTCAGTCCCAGAATATGGAGTCAGAGTTGAGAAGTCTAAAAGACAACCCTGTGTCACTGCACTGAAGGTGCTGTGTAACACACAGTAAAACGATGATTCCTATGGAGTAGGTGAGGCTCCACAGTCTATGAACACAAGAAAAATGTAAAACACACAAAGCAAAAACATGTAAAAGTGGGGAAAAAGGCTCACGCTCTTACCAGGTGAAAAAGATAAATCCTAGATATCCAGCAAAGCTGCTGAGGGACTCAGTAGATAAGGGAAATTAGCCATTCTGGAGAATTCTCCCTAACAGTGGCCTTTTCCCACTGATCACTAAAGCATGCATAAAAAAGCACACATTGGTCCATGCACCCTCTGCATCCACCACAACCTCACACCATCCAGCAAATGCTGCAGTCGCCTTTTCCACTTGATACTTCAACAACACACTCAGGTGTGAGACCATACATCTGCAACATTAAACAGAAAAACAGTGTGTGGAGAGGGCCCTCCCCACAACATATGTCAAAACATCAACATAAATGATCACCATCCACTTCCCATGGTGATTCCCATTTCACCATAATAAATAACTTTAATAAACTTGCTGTTCTACAAGCAAAATTGCTGCAAAGCCTCAAAAATATTATCTCTAGCATATACTAACTCAAATGCGCACGCATGCTGTTGTAAAAGCATATTCTAAAAGTACATGTTGCTGGAGGCGCAACCTAAACATGCTGTAAAGCCTCAAAAAAATGTAAACCTTCACATCAGCATGGACCCTGGCAATATTTAAACGCACACTGGGTCACTTCGGTAGTCCATGTTGCATGTTAGTGGGGTGCCACTTAAAACATAGGACACCTAAAATTGTTGGGAATCTACAATTGAATTGACACTGTACAAACTAAAATACTCACAGTTGATATCACAGTAGGCACAATAACATCACATGGAGCATGAATTCACGTAGGCAGGCATCACAATACATGTTTTAATTCCACATCATGCGGCAGCCCAGCCTGCCACTCTGACTGAAAACCCCATTGACACCGCTTCTATCACGATGCTCAAGATGCTGCTAGACACATCATTGGAGCAGCTTCCCACAACAGTGTGCATGTTGTGGGCACAACCGAGATACTTCCAAATGATAATGCTAAAACAAACAAATGTCCCACGAATTGTTACCAAAAATGTCAGCAGCTTCGGCAGCAAAATCCATGACTGTCAATGAAAGGCGTCACTGTCAGTGTATGTAGAGACATCAAACTGCCATATATGTAGATTGGTGTTCCTCTTTACAGTGCTCAGGGAACTCCCACCAAGCTGCCCCCGTTTAGCAAACCTGCATACTCTGTCCCTCGTAGACATCGCTTTCTAATTTCCGACACTCAGACGTCTCAGACGCAGGATCACGCTAAAAGAAAACAAGCTCCTGGTCACGCTGGGGCACGTCAAAGTGTGATTTTTTCTAAAGCTTGGCTGATCCTTCTCTGAGTTTAGAGCGTCCCAGCATGGATGACGCTGTCGGATTGTTAAGTAGGGCTATGCAGCCCGCCCACATCGTTGTGTGGGCAGACCGCCGTTGCGGTCTCAGTTCCCGGGCAGGGAAGTGACGTTGGGCTAGGGAGGGGGCGGGACAAGAAGGGAGGGGAGTTAAAGGGGGAATAAAGTGGTCGCACGAATCCCCGGCTCCCGCGTACATTATTCCGCGGTTCGGGGGACCCGCGCAAAACCCTACAACTGGCGACGAGGAGCACACGAACCCGCAGGAGAACGGGTGAGGCGCTTTGGCGCAACGCCACAAAAGCTCCGCGGAGGTCCGCAGTCGAGCGGCGTGGCGCGTCGGCGCACCTCCCAGTGCCAGCTGAGGCCGCAGTCACGGGCGGCCGCAGCGTCAGGAGCCGCGAGGGAGCGGGTGCGGAGGCGCCTGCAAAAGCACGCGCAGGCCCGGAGGCAAGTCGCCAGGGTCCCGCCCCCCTCCCCCAATCCCACACGCGATCAGCGGGAGGCCCTGAGGGGGGCCTCAAGAAAAAAAAAAAAAAAAAAAAAAAATTTTTTTTTTTCTTCCTTCTCCTGTCCTCGAGACCTGCAAGGCCAGCACACGCACCAGCCACGCCAGAGCCGGCAAAGAGGCTACCCATAGCCACGAGGCACCGCCGGCACGCACCAGCCTGGGCAGATCACAAGGGCAAGCTACAGCCAGCCAAGAGGCAACACACTGTCACACGGAGCGACAGGCACGGCGACCATGTCAGGCCCAGCAAGCCCTGTAGCCTCCTCGTCGGATGGGTCGGGAGCAGCGCGCGATGGAAATCAACAGGCACCGACTTCAGGTACGGCTGCCCATAACTTACCACTACCGGGCCCATTTGATGTGAGAGACACTTCCAACCTAGGACCCAGATGGGTCATATGGCTCAGGGATTTCAAGTTCTACACGGGGGCAATAGGTTTGACAGACAACGCAATGCTGAAAAATACCCTCTTCATGACAGTAGGCCCCGCTGTCAGGGATATTGCAGGCGAACTAATGAACGTAGACACCGTCACCTATGCGGAACTACATGGGAAATTATCGGAATACTTCACGCCCCATACAAACATTGACTACGAGCGCCACGTCTTTCACACCACGCGACAGGAGAAAGGGGAATCCCTCGACAATTTCGTGATGCGTTTACGCATCAAGCTAAAGTACTGTGAGTTCCATAAGTACTCTAATGATGAAGCCTTAAGATCTCAAGTGATAGCGGGATGCATCTCACAGCCATTCAGGAAACAGCTTCTCCAGAAACAGAGGTCCCTGGAGGAAATCCTTGCACTTGCCAGAATGGAAGCAGCAGTGGAGTCGCAACTCGACAGCCTAGGCAAGGTCACTATTCAACACCCGCCACCGACCGCTGAGTCCATCAATAAACTATACACGGCCCCCTCACAGAGTGGGAAAGGAACGGACGCCACGTGCTACAGATGCGGATTCGAATATCCGCACGCGGGAGACTGCCCTGCACTTGGACAAAAGTGCGCCGCATGTGGCGGAATGGACCACTACAGAGCCGTTTGCAAAAATCCACCGGGGCAGGGACCCAGCAAAACGAGACACCTAGAGAGAAGGAGAAGCTCGCGACACAGCCCACCAGCAGGCAGAGGTGAGGAAGACCAGCCGGGACCCAGGAGAGAAGAAAAACCACGAAGGAGCGCATACACCAGAGATGACAGAAGGCCCCCGGACGGATCGAGGCGATCGCAAAGAAGACGGTTCGTCCGGTACATCGAGATGAGATCCCCATCAGGCAGTGAGTCCCAATCTTCAGAGGAGGATCAACGGAAAAAAGGGTATGTGTGGGCTCTCAACAATGCCACAGCCACCCAGCACAGCCCAACGCTCCAGCTTCAAGTAAACAACACACCGTTACATTTCCTCATAGACACGGGGGCAACTGTTAATATCATAAGTGAACAGGCGTACAACTCGCTCCCCAACCCCCCAAAAATCCGAAAGGCAACAGTGGACATTTACCCCTACGGTGCCACGACCCCGCTGCCATGCAAAGGAACCATATCAGCATGGTGCGTGCACAAATCGCACGCCGCAAAAATCACGCTACACATCTTGAAGACGGAAGCCAATAGCGGGTGCATTCTCAGTTTCAAGACTGCCGTTGAGATGGGTTTAGTGCACATCCTTTATCAATTAATGGCCCATAAATACTTTGCCAGACCAGATGCCATCGAGCAAACATTCCCCAACCTATTCAAAGGCCTAGGAAAACTAAAGCATCGCAAGGTACAGT
Source organism: Ambystoma mexicanum (assembly GCF_040938575.1). Lineage (NCBI taxonomy): Eukaryota > Metazoa > Chordata > Amphibia > Caudata > Ambystomatidae > Ambystoma > Ambystoma mexicanum. The sequence goes on from NC_090937.1 coordinate 1,142,130,914, forward strand.
TGCACATAAACCCAAAGATACCGCCCGTAGCACAACACTACAGGGGCATTCCGATAAATATACAACGCCAAGTTGAGGAGGAGCTGGACAAACTGATTAAACTCAACGTTATTGAACCTGTCTCAGGACCCACTCCATGGGTATCCCCCATCGTCCCCGTCCCCAAGAAATCACCGGACGGATCGATACGCCTGTGTGTCGACATGAGGAGGGCCAACGTGGCCATCGAAAGGGAAAGACACCAGGCGCCCAGAATTACGGACATGATACACCTGCTCCATGGGGCCCAGGTCTTCTCGAAACTGGACCTCACCAAAGGCTATCATCAGATTGAGATCGAGCCTGAATCCAGGTACATCACGACATTTGTTACACACCTGGGTCTATTTCAATATAAGAGACTTAGCTTCGGGATATCCTCCGCCGCAGAAATATTTCAGGAGGAGATACACAGAGTCATTAGGCACGTACCCAACTGCCTAAACTACTCCGACGACGTCCTCGTTTTTGGAAAGACGCAGGAAGAGCACGACACTGCTCTCCACAGAGTGTGTGCTGCACTGCAGGAGGCAGGACAAACGCTCAACAAATCCAAATGCGAGTTCGGGAAGGGCTCCCTACGATTTTTCGGCCACATATTTTCTGACAAAGGGATGCGACCAGACCCGGAGAAGGTGGCGGCACTCAACTCAGCTACACCCCCAACGAACACGACGGAACTTCGATCTTTCTTAGGACTGGCCAGCTACTGCTCCAGATACCTAAAGGACTACGCAACCATCAGTAACCCGCTGCGCCTCCTAACGCGCAAGGATCAACCATACACCTGGTCCACGGACTGTCAAAAGGCATTCGAGGCGATCCGTGATGCCATCTCCAAAGCTGAAGACATGGCGTACTACGACGCCAAAAGACACACCGAAGTGATAGTGGACGCCAGCCCCGTGGGTTTGGGCGCCATACTAACGCAAGTTGACCCGCTGGAACCGACAAACATATTCGTGGTCGCATACGCCAGTAGGAGCTTGACCCCGACAGAACAAGCATACTCCCAAGCGGAAAAGGAGAGCCTAGCGGTGGTATGGGCATGCGAGTATTTTCATCTGTTCGTATATGGCAAGGAGTTCACCATCATCACCGATCACCAGGCACTGATCACGATATATGGAGACCCCAAATCACGCATGCCGCCCAGAATAGCCAGATGGGGCCTAAGACTGCAGGATTACAAATTCGTCATCAAGCACAGGCCGGGAAAAGAAGACAATCCCGCGGACTATCTATCACGTCATCCAATCGGCCCGGCCACACCACGCCCATCCATTGCTGACGAATATCTCAATTACGTAGTGCATCATCTACAACCACTACCAGTCAGCTGGGCAGACATCATCGCACACTCGGAACAAGATCCGGCTCTACGCATCGTGCGTCACTGCATACAAGCAGACAGAAGGGCGCACATGCGTCAACAGGCGCAGCACGAGTCGGAAGAGGTCCGAGCAGACGTCAAACTAATAGACCAGGTCCGGGACGAACTTTCCATCGTCGACGATCAAGTAATACTCAAAGGGTGCAAAGTACTCCTTCCGAAATCGCTACGCACCAGAACGATCCAAGTAGCACATGAAAGCCACCGGGGAGTGGTGGCCACCAAGAGACTACTGAGGGAAAAAGTGTGGTTCCCCAAACTGGACTCGATGGTTGAGGAAATCATAGGCCAATGCGCAACGTGTGCACAGGTAGCACCGCCCCCGCACCCAAACCCACTCCACATGTCGCCACTACCGGAAAAGGTATGGGAAGAACTGGCGGTGGATTTCTTTGGACCCCTAAGGAATGGCACATATGTGTTAGTGCTAATAGATGAACACTCACGATTCCCGGACGCACAGATCGTCGATAGCACAGCAGCAACCAGCGTCATCCCGGCACTAGATCGCATGCTGTCCACATATGGGATACCCAGGATCATCAAATCTGATAACGGAGCGCCATTCATGAGCACAGACTTCGAAAACTTCGCGAAGTACATGGGCTTCCACCATAGGAAGATAACCCCGCGATGGCCTCAGGCCAATGGAATGGTTGAGAGGTTCATGGCCAACGTCAAGAGAACTCTGCAAATAGCGACCATACTCCACAAACCTTTTGAACAAGCACTGTACCAGTTTCTCCGGGACTATCGCCACACCCCCCACAGTACAACGGGCGTCTGCCCCGCTGACCTGATGTTCCGCAGGCCAGTACAGACACGACTGCCAGAGGATGCCCGCGCAGCCGAAGCCACGCCCCTGGAAACAGAGGCTAGAAGCAAGGATGACACCGCTAAAGCCAAGATGAAGGACATGGCGGATCACAAAAGAAAAGCACAGGAGTCGAATGTGGAAGTGGGAGACCAAGTGTGGCTACGGCAACCGAAACAGCGCAAGGAGGACGCCACGTTTGCACCGGAACCGCTGACGGTCACGCAAAAGAAAGGCACAATGATCACGGCCCAGAGGACCGACCAGTCCTCCGTCACAAGAAACATATCGCATTTCAAACCCAAGAGGCGCTCCACGGATAATACCTTACATCAAGAAGCCGACAGCGAAGATGACATCGCCCTTGACAGGTATTATGTGGAGGAGAGTGAGTCCTCAGAAGGCGAGGACAGGTCAACACCCCCGGGTCAGGATGAGCATACACCGGGCAGCAGAGGTCGCCCTCAGAGAAGTCGCTTCAAGCCCCAGAGACTCATAGAAGAAATGGAGTAAGTTATACAGAGACATGTGGTTGTTTAAAAAGGGGGGAGATGTCGGATTGTTAAGTAGGGCTATGCAGCCCGCCCACATCGTTGTGTGGGCAGACCGCCGTTGCGGTCTCAGTTCCCGGGCAGGGAAGTGACGTTGGGCTAGGGAGGGGGCGGGACAAGAAGGGAGGGGAGTTAAAGGGGGAATAAAGTGGTCGCACGAATCCCCGGCTCCCGCGTACATTATTCCGCGGTTCGGGGGACCCGCGCAAAACCCTACAGACGCCACACCAGAATGTGATGTCAGTGCGGACTGGAGCCAGCATTCAGAAGATCGCCAGCACCTCCAGCCACGCCACCGATGTCATCAATGTCCCCTTGGCAGATGAGCATAGAAGAGCTCTGTGCCCCAACCATTGGCACACATTGCGGTGAGACCACAGCTCCATCGCTAAGTCTCTTGGTGGTCTGTGCTAAGATGAAAAATATAAACAGGGTTCTCCTTCCCTCAGGACACCACAGCACACTGCTTATTTTGCATTTGAGGGAGCAATTCTTACAAACTGGTCGGCTAAGGCTCATAGGAAACACTTCCCATGGGGCCTTTATAGCTTCTGAGCAAGGCCAAGCGCAGCACAAGATGCTTTCAGATGCTTTAAAATGCCCTCGATCTTCCTAAGCATACCCTGTCTCATCTCTTGCTCTGGGTGCCTCACTAGAAACAGTATCTGGCACCCTTACTTGCCCTGGGTGGTGGGGGACACGTCTTTGGGGGGCATCCTTTCCTTTTCCAGCTGTTACTTCCCATGCTGCACCCCCAGCAGCAGTCCCTTTCTCCATTCTGGCAAACACACACACACAGGTACCTGTCTTTTCTGGGTCCTCCTTAGTCCTCAGCAAACACCAACTAATTGCCAGTTGCTATGTTCATATGTATGTGTTATACAAAAGGGATACTCAGGTAGGCCACAGGAATTCATCAGACTCTTTAATCAGGATACACAGTTATCAGGTCAAATCAGGTACATCAAGGAGATGGGGAAGTACAAAGGGGAGCCCACCAGCTACCACCACCCAGGCTGCATCTTCAAACTGGTTGGCACCCTCTTCCTCCCTCCTGGCCTCTACCACTCAACTCCTCCTCCTTGGTGACCTCAATTTCCACTTTGACTCTCCTTGTTCCTCCTTTGTACTCTTCCGTGGCCTCTGTGATTCCCTCTCCCTTTCTATCCACCCCTCTGGCCCGACTCACTCTACAGGGCACACACTTCATGTCTTGATCTCCTCTGACCTCCCCCTCTCCATCCCTCTGACCACTCCTCTCTCCTGGAGTGATCACTCCCTCCTCTTCTCCCATCTCTCCCTCTCTACTCCTCCGGCCAAGCCAACCCCAACACTGCCACCTACCTTCTCGGACATCCGGCCAATGAAGCCTGTGTCAGTTGAGGATTTTTCCACCCCCTTCTCTCGTCCCCCTCCACCTCTGCGTGACTCACATCCTGACACAGCCCTTTCTAAGCTCTACTCTTCAGTTTCTAATACTCTTGATGCCCTTGCCCCTGTCATGAGGATCCGTTTGAAACCAAAAGCCAAGTGCAATTCTTGGTATGATTCTGACCAAGCTACACTTAAACGTAAGTGTAGGGTGGTTGAGAGGAAATGGAGGGCTTCTTGTTCATCCTCTGACAAACTGGCCTGTCACCTGCTCCAAAGGCAATACCGACTCCCTGCCCACACTAAGAAGAGAGCCCACATCCAAACCTGTGTCTCTGCGGCATCTAACAACTCGGACAAACTATTTAAAATCTGCAAGGAGCTGGCCAACCCTGCTGCAGTCTCTACCCTCCTGTTGCCTCCCAGGCCCTTTGCACGGACCTTGCCTCTCACTTCATCTAAAAAACCCAGAACATCCTGTCCACTCATTCGTCCCCTCTCCCTCTTCTTCCCCTTCCTTCTGTGAACTTTGGCCCTCCTGCAGCCACCCCACCCTCTTTATCGTCCTTTCCTCTTTTCTCCCCCAACAAGGTCTCTAGACAAGTCTGATCTATGAAAGTCTCATCAAAACAGGTCCCTCCCTGTTCTTCCAAAACCGTCAAGGACCACATTGACAAACTCGCTCCTGGGCTGGCTGATTTCTGCAACCACTCCTTCACATCAGGAGCCTTCCCCTCCCCTCTGAAGCACTCTCTTGTGCACCCTCTTCTCAATAAACCCTTCTTGCCTGGCTACCTATCGCCCAATCGCCATCCCTCCTTTTCTGGGCAAGCTCCTGGAAAAGCTGGCCATCTCGCAGCTTAACCTCATTCCGATTCTGTTGGCTGTCCCCATGACCATCAATCTGGCTTTAGAGTGACCAGAAGCACAGAAACTACTCTCCTGAATATCCGTGAAGATCTGCTCTCCAACCTTGACTTTGACATCCCCTCTGTCCTCATCCTACTCAATCTCTCTTATGCCTTTGCCACGGTCAACCACACCATCCTGTTCAACTGTCTCCGTGACAACCTGGGTATCACTGATCAGGCTCTGGCCTTGCTGACCTCTTTCCTCTCTGATCGACCCTCCCAGTTCCAACTTGGGTCCTTCCTTTCATCTATCTCACTTTCTATATGCGGTGTTCCCCAGGGGTCTAAAATCTCACCCGGGCTTTTTAACCAATACCTGGCAACTCTCGCCCAACACATTGCCATTTTCTGCTCCAAATCTTTAGTGCTATGCTGATGACACACAACTCATTTTCAGGCTTCCCTCTGCCACCTCTTCTCCTTCTCTCATCTCTGATTGCCTATCTGCCATTCAGGATGGGTGTACCGCCAATGATCTCTGCCTGAATGCCAGAAAGAAGTAGATCCTACTCATTGGCACAACTTCACCCTCCTTTCCTGTCACTCTTTGGCCGGACTCCCTTCGCCCTCCTCCTACCCCCACCTGCGAGACTAAGAACCTTGGGGTCATCTTTGACTCCCAAGCTTTCCTTCTCTGCCCACATCTTTGATGACTCTAAAATGTCAAACTTCTTACTGTACCTCCTCAGAGGAATTCTGCCTTTCCTCTCCTTCCCACAGAACTCACTGTCTCTTGATCCTGGTTCTCTCTAGGTTCGATTATTGCAACAGCCTCTTTCTAAATAATGCTGCTCCTAATCTCCACCCTTTGCAACTTATACAGAATAGGACTGCAAGACTTGTCCTTGGCCTCAAGACCTGGGATCATATCTCTCCAGCCCTGAAATCTCTTCACTGGCTCCCAGTGGATGCAAGGATTAAATTCAAAGCCCTTTGCATTGTCCACATGGCTTTCTGGTGACTTGGCCCAAAATACCTACAGCTCTCCCTCCGTAAATACCTTCCCTTCCAAGCTCTTTGCTCCTCCACCTCTAACTCCCTCAGGGTCAGTTGTTTTTCAAAGAAACACACTGTGGGTAGATCTCTGTCTTTGGCTGGGGCCTCCCTCTGGAACAGCCTTCCTGCCACTCTGAAACTTGAGGAGAACCATCTCCAGTCCCGGAAGCACCTTAAGACTATCCTCTTTGCTTCTGCCTTCTCTCCTCCTCTCCCCTGCTGATCTGTTCTGTCTCGCCATCGTGCACCTGGTCACCCTCTGACTTTTGGGCCCACGTACCATTTCACCCTGCCACCCACCCTCACTACCTCCTGGCAATCCTTTGCCTTTGGGTCTGCATCGGTAAGCCTACAGACCCCACCCTGTTTTCTGCACTTATCAGACACACCCTGTCTGCTGCCTTAAACCTAGCACTTGCCACTTGCTGGCTGCCCTACCACTGTTTGTTGCTTTTATCATTTATTTATTAATGTTTTATTTATTTGTATTTCTTTTCCTCAGCACTTTCCTTGCGCGTTATCAATTTCACTGGGCCTAGTTAGATCGCTGTTTGTTCTCCCTTGTCACCCTCCCTTGCCACGTCATGCTTTGAAACACCTGTGTACGAGCGCAATACAAATAAAATATCAATATCAATAACTGCCCGGGTGGAATCACATTCACACTCAACTATTCCAGTCCCTCTCCCAGCATTACATTCATGACATCATGCCTTGCATTCACACCCCATGCATTCATGAAACAGGAACCACACAGGAAAGTCAGTCCCCTATTCCTTTCTGTAGTAATGAAAATACTTGTGTTTTTGGACCTCTTCCTTCTCTCACTGTGGTCACTTGAGTTATTCCCATTTTCATCTTCCCTATCCGGCTGCGGAGGTAGGTGGACCAATCCCTTTCGCTCCTGTCACTGTCCTGTCACTTTCACTCTTTCCTCCTCCTCCTCATTTCATAAGGGTCCCCATTCATCACTATCCCCATCACTCCAGTCGTCTTCTGGCAGTCCTTCATCTGAGGCCACATCATTGGTGCCCACTCCTACCTCTTCTTTCTTCTTCCGTCTTCGTCCTGTTCGTCTAATTTGAATTGTATTCACCCTGATAACCATTCCTCTATATCTCCCTTACTTTTCCTCCATTCTTCCTCTTCAATCACTCTCTCTGTGTCACTAAAGAACGCATCCACCTGTTGTTGTGTATTCTTTTCTATGTCCGCTAGGTATTTCCTCTCTCCCCTTGTGTGTAGCTCCTCCCTTTGTGTGTCTCTGTCCTTCCCCCCATCTTTTTGCACCATCCCCTCCCAAGGTTTCTCGGTGGGGGTTGGTGTACCGCGCTTCGGGTGGTAATGAGGGGTAAACACCATAGGGCGGTGAGCTCAGTCCACTCCCTCCTGTGGCTTGCTCTTCCTCCTTTTTCACATTTTCCCCTTTTGTTTCTTCATATAACTTCCAGAGCCCCAATATGTTCTGTCTACTTTTCAGCTTGGAGCCCTTGTATTTTGTTAACAAAAACGCGAATGTATTTTCAAATACTTTGCTATCAAAAGTTCCTTCTCCTGGCCATGCATACAAACACCGACCTGCAGTCTCCTGGGCCCATTCAAAGTTGTACTTTAATAGCTTATCGCGATACTGGTTTTTTTTTTTTATCCCAGCTACCCTTTATTTCCTTCCCCCTTTTCTCCCATCACACACGCACTCACTCCCACTCTCACCTAGCTCAGTGTTCACTCTGGCCCTCTCGACAGGCCTGAACAAGCACTCCACTCGACACATTGGCCCTCTCCGCAGGCCAGATCATTCATTCAGTGTTGCTATCCAATGGCTCTCTCCACGGGCTCACCGTGCCCTATGTTAGAACAAATAGGCGTTGTACCTTTTCCGCAGCGTCTGCACACAACCGTTGCTACAATGCCAAGCACACTATTTTACACGAGGCACCTCCTAGTGTTGACTTTTCCACCACGAGTCCACACCATAAAACAACACTAACTATGACACACGTGTCCCTTTCTATGGCCCCAAATCAGCGAAAAAACTCAATGACACAACTCTTACCCCAGTGATGCAACTATACAATGGCTGGTACTACACGCAACTCCCATCTGACGGGGTTCACCACACACTATGCACCTCTCCTGCTCTAATGCAGGTGTGGCCACACTTACATCCACTCCCTATTGGGTGGCACACACTCATTTCTAATACTACTGCGGCCAATCGTCCTCCCTACTTGAGGACGCATCCTAGACACCATAAAAATCTATCCCTCTCCTGCCGTGTGCATACAACCACTATGCAGAGCATTCTTGCACGGTAATGCTCACGTCCTAGAGACCCTCGAGTCCCTCAGCACTGAGCCTCCAGCACAAGCACACCCCTCCCACCGAGCGCGGGCGATGCTCGGGACCAGGCAGACTTTTGTGAACTCTGTGTCTGCAGGGCCTCCTCAGTGATTGGTCAGGTCTGTGGTCGGTGGGACCGCGCCCACGGGGAGGTTGGCTTGGATACCCTCAGCTGACCGGGAGGACCGAGGATCTCGCTGGGGCCTCCAAAAATGTACTCAGGGGTCCACCCATCCCACCATATAAAAAATCATAATAAAAAAAGGAGCACACACCAGGCAAGAAGCAACACTGTTTATTACAGCTGGGTGAGCACAAATCAAACAGAACAGTGGACTGGAACTGATGGATGAGAGCTGATATCTGGGCATACAGCAAACATTAGTTTGATACTACGAATACAATAGTCAAGCAACTACACACAGTTGTAGCTCAAACTTTCACATTTCTCAATGATTCCCAGAAAACACATTGGTTGGGCTACGATTGGGAGCGCGATTGGAGATAAGAGATCAACAGTATCCCAACTCAGCACCTCCCCATGTGGTACCACATCGATTCTCATCTCTCCCAGGAAAAGTTAACAATTAAGAAAATAACATTTGTGCTGACAGCCAGAACATTATTATACTGCCATTGGTCAGCACCATTATGAAAGGAACACAAGGCACCCTGCTTCTGGTGGGAAGGGAGACATTTTCACGGTACCTGCTGGATATTGGCCTTCACAAATCTTGTGTTGGGTACTCTGAAGGCTGGCAACCTCCCAGGCACATGTAAACTTAGCATTTGATTGGTCCTCCCACTCCGTTGAGCTTCCCATTCTAATAACCACATGCTGATGGGCACTCATGGCCATTTGAACGGTTCTCTGGGTTAGGTCCACTTTCCCTCTACCCACAACTGTCCACAGGATTGGCTTGCCCACCCCTATTACTACATCACCCAGTGTTGTCTTAGCTGCTTTGGTCTGCCTGTGATGCACAGCTTTGGCTCTGTCTCCCTCCTTCCTGACCCATGGTCTGTTGATCATGTGTTAAGAGCAGGGATCCCTGGCAAGGCCCGACCTGAAGGCATTCCTGATAAACGTGTTTATCTGGGATTTTTTCTATATTTTGATCTGATGTACATAGGCTCCCTTGGTCAATGGTACACCCAGTGCATCCCTTCCCCCACATTCCCCTGCAAAGCCTTCTCTCATGATGTGACTGCAGTTTGTTTGTGTTCCCGTGTTCTTCCCCCCTGGGAGGGCTCCCATTCCCCCTTGCTTACTCTCGTAGGTGGTAGGAGCACCCCCCTTATCTGGCACTGAATTAGCACCTTTAATATGGAACAAGTTACTTACCTGTAACTGTTGTTCTCCAGCATGGGTCTGGCATGGATTCACATGCTCATGAATATTCCCCGTCATCAGGCTGGGAATCCTCGGTAAAGAAAAAACCAGTATCAGTTTCGTTTCTGATCTGTCTTTCGTAGTAGTAACCAATCACTGATCTCTGCGTCATACTGACCACAGCCAATGACTGCCCTCTACCTAAGCCCTGCCTCTGGCAGCCATCTTCAGATTTGGTAGCACGTGAAGTGGCAGTATGACCAAGTGAAGAGCCGCAGAGGGGTAGGCGGGAGGGTTCGCATGTGAATCCATGCCAGACCCATGCTGGAGAACAACAGTTACAGGTAAGTAACTTGTTCCTTCTCCAACATGGGATCTGGCATGGATTCACATGCTCATGAATAAAGAATACATAGCAGTACACACATGCACAACCACGGGAGGTGGCAAAGGCTCAACATTAAGCATCACATCAAACTCAACATTAAGCAAATCTTACCTCCTCACCAGGCTCACCTTAGGCGAACAGGTTGCGCAGCACTGCTTGGCCGACCCTGGACTCCTCCCTGGAATCCCGATCGACTCAGTAGAATTTCGTGAAGGTGTGCGTCGACCTCCACGTAGCAGCCCTGCAGATGTCTAGCAAGGGCACACCAGATAGGAACGCCGTGGTAGCTGCGATCGCTCTGGTGGAATGGGCTCTCGGACGGCCAGGCAGCGGTCGGTTTGCCAACCGATGACAGTACATGATACAGCTGGAGAGCCATCTGGAAATGGAAGCCTTCGAGAGAGCCTTCCCCTGATTGACAGGTCCAAAGTTCACAAAGAGTTGTGACGTCTTCCGAAAACACTTTGTGCGGTCCACGTAGAACTTCAGCGCTCTAGCCACATCCAGCGGGTGCAAAGTCCTTTCAGCCGGCGACGAAGGCGACGGGAAGAAAACAGGCAACACCAAGGGTTCGTTGAGGTGGAAGTCCGACAGCACCTTGGGCATGAAGGAGGGGTGCGTTCTGAGCACTACCCTTGTGTCGTGAAAAGTCAAGTACGGGGCCTTGCAGGAAAGGGCCTGGATCTCTCCCACCCGTCATGCGGAGGTGATGGCCACAAGAAACGCTGTTTTCCACGACAAGAACTTCAACGGAGCCGAGTGCAGAGGCTCGAACGGAGGTCCCATGAGCTTGGTCAGCACCACGTTGAGCTCCCACGCCGGGGCCGGAGCCTTCACCGGCGGGAACGATCTGAACAGTCCCTTCATGAACTCTTTCACCAGACGATGAGACCACAAAGACGTCCGCCCCGTGGTTCTGGTGTATCGGGAGATCGCAGCAAGATGAATCTTGATGGACGCGTGCGCCAGTCCAGCCTTGGCCAGCGTCAATAGGTACGGCAGTACTTGGGGAGCCGTAATCCGTAGAGGGTTAATCTTCTGTGCGTGGCACCAGACAGAGAACCTCTTCCATTTGTGTCCGTAGCATTTAAGAGTTGAGGACGCCCTGGCCTTTGCAAGAACCTCTCTGCAGTCGGCCGGTATGTCGTATCCTCCAAACTCTAACGCTGCAGGAGCCAGGCCTGCAAGTTCAGCAACTTCGGGTCGTGATGGAGGATGGCACCTCCTTCCCTGGAGAGAAGATCCGCGTCCACTGGCAGCTTGATTGACGGGGACGCTGACAAGTCCAGAAGGTCCGGGAACCATATCTGCCTCGGCCACGCAGGTGCGACGAGGATCATCCTGCACCGTGACCTCTTGAGCTGGTTGATGAGCCGGATCAGCAATGGCAATGGAGGGAACGCGTATAGAAACAGGCCCTCCCAGGGGAACGAGAAAGCATCGCCCATACTCCTCGGCTGGGGAAACCTGCTGGCGAACCTCCGGCACTTGGAGTTCGTTGCCGTCGCGAACAGATCAATCTGGGGTGTGCCCCACCGTCGGAAGAGGCGATCCACTAGATCCAGTCGTAGTTCCCACTCGTGGCACAAGCGCAGCTCCCTGCTGAGTGAGTCGGCGATGGTGTTTTTTATCCCTGCCAGATGAAATGGCACCAGAAACATCCCTTGGGCGACGGCCCAATGCCACAGATCCTGCGCCTCCCTGGACAGGGCTGGGGACCTGGTTCCGCCCTGTTTCCTGATGTAGAACATGGTGGTGGTGTTGTCGGTGAAGATCCTCACCACCTTGCCCTTGAGGGACGGAAGGAAGGACCTGAGGGCCCAAAACACTGCACGGAGCTCCAGGACGTTGATATGGAGGGACTTCTCCATCTGGAGCCAAAGGCCTCTCGCGTGCAGATTTTCGGTGTGCGCTCCCCACCCTTCCAGGGAGGCATCCGTGGTCACTGTCTCCTGGTGGCCGGGCGTCTGGAAGTCCATGCCCACCATCAGATGCGCGCGGGAGCCCCACCACCGGATCGCTCGTCGGAAACTCTCGTCGAGTGTGATCCTCTCCTCGAAGCTGCCCGTCGTCTGGATCCAGCGCAGTCCAGGAACTCCTGCAACGGGCGCATCCGGAGCCTGCACAGGGGGATGAGGTAAATGCAAGAAGACATCATTCCGAGGAGGGACTTGATGGACCTCACTCTGGCCGCGTCCGCAACCAGCATCCGCTGCACCTTGCCCAAAATGGCCCTTGTCCTTTCCTCCGACGGATAGGCCAGAAGCGACACTGTGTCGAGCTTCGCTCCCAGAAACAGTGCGTCTTGCGTGGGCACCAGGTGGGACTTGGCGTAGTTTATGGAGAATCCCAGGTCCGTGAGAAGTTGGACGATCCTTGCCGTGTGCTCCACGGCGAGCTCCTTCGTCTTCACTCGGATGAGCCAGTCGTCCAGGTAGGGGTAGACGTGGATCCCCTCTCGGCGCAGCTGCGCCGCCACCGGTGCGAGGCACTTGGTGAACACCCTGGGTGCCGACCTCAGTCCGAAGGGAAGGGCTCTGAACTGATAGTGACGCCCTTGGACCACGAACCTGAGAAACTTTTGGTGTCCCTTTAGGATGGGAATATGGAAGTAGGCATCCTCCAAATCCAACGATGACAGGAAATCGCCCTCCTCCAGCTGACCAAGGACGTGTTGAAGGGTGACCATCTGGAACTTCTGCGCCTTGATGAATTTGTTCAGTCGTCGTAGGTCCAGGATGGGACGCCATCCTCCCATCTTCTTCTTCACGAGGAAGTATCTTGAGTAAACTCCGGAGCCCCGAAGCCTCTTTGGGACGAGCTCGATGGCGCCCTTCCTGAGCATCGCCTTTACCTCCAAGAGAAGTTGAGGAACGTGATGTTCTTTCCTGGCCACAGGGGGGGCGCGCGGGCACCTCTTTAGAAACTCGAGCGCGTGACCCTGGGCTAGGGCGTCCAGCACCCAACGGTCGGTGGAGATGGACTCCCACACGCTGACGAAGCTCGCCAGCCGGCCTCCCAACGGGGTGCTTCGGTGGGGGCCCGACCCCACGGCCGGTTCAGTCCTGCTTCGACGAGGCTTTGCCGCCTTGACCTCCTTGGCGACGACGGCGGGGTCCGCCTGACTTGCCTCGTCCCCTGTACGCTTCCTGCGACGACGAACGGGCCGCTTGACGGTAGGTGGAAAATCCGCCGCCGGAACCTTTGGAGGCACCCTGTTTGCCTCCGCCGCACCGAAAGGGCGGCCGCCGTTGCTGGAGAACCCCAAGAGCCCGGGCCATCTCCGTGTCTGCCTTGATGGCTTGAAGGGAATCGTCCACTGTTTTCCCAAACAGGTTGTTTCCGTCGAACGGCATGTCCAAGACTCTGGTCTGCACGTCCTGACGGAAGTCAGTAGCCTTGAGCCATCCACGCCGCCTAAGGCACACGCCGTTGCCCAACTGGCGAAATCCAGTGTCAGCGATGTCCGTCGCAATCGTAATGGCATGGTCCGACGCCACCTCTCCTTCCTGCAAGATCTCTAGGGCATCCGCCCTCTTGTCGTCCGGTAGGAAGTCCAGCAGGGGGGCCAGTTTGTACAACAAATCCCTGTCGTAGCGGGCTACGATAGCCAAGGCGTTGGCCGCCTTAATCATCGTCGCCGCAGACGAGATGACCCTGCGTCCCATCGTATCCAATTTCTTTCCCTCGCCGTCCGGCGGGGAGGTCGACGTAGAGGCCGCGCCCACCCCGCTTTCTTCCTGCCGCCGCGGAGACGACCGAGTCCGGGGTCGGCTGTGCCCGAAGGCACAAGGGGGCCGCGTCCGGGACCCGGTACTTCTTCTCGTACCGATCCCTTCTAGCCGGCGTCGTGGATGGGTCCTTGAGGAGGGCGAGGCCCTCATCCCAAATATCATCCAGTAGAGGTACGGAGAGGACCGTCTTCCTCTTGGCCTCGCGCCGTTGATAAAGGAAACCTTCCTTCTTCTTCTCTTCCGGGCAGAGCTGGAAAAGCTCGGATGCCCTGGCGATCATGGAGTGAAACGATCCAATCTCGTCGGGCGGGGAAGCCCGGTGGGAGGTGACGACGGCAGATCCTCGTCGTAAACCTCGTCGTCCGTACCCGTCGCGGCCGTGTCAGTCCCCGTATCATCCCCACGAGTCGTGGACGGGGAGGAGGGCTGAACAGGGCGCGATGGCTGAAAAGGAGGTGGAGGATGAATCCTTCTTCTCTTAGGGGCAGGGCTCCCAGAAGGGCATGGCTCCGGGTCCCCCGTCGGGAGCGGTTCCTCCGCTCGTGGTAACGGCAGTCTCGTCCTTATCTCCGAGCATAAGGACTGTATAGCCAACAAAATGGCCGCCGAGTTGTCTTGCAGCACTGGTTGAGGGGATTCCGACGGGCGGTCAGGGGCCCCGTCGGCACCCTCGACGTTATCGTCGTCTCCCACGTCGGGGTCCCTCCCGACGGGCTGGTCTTCTTCCACGCCAACGCCGTGGCTTAAGACTTCGATCAGCTCCTCCTCAGAGGTTGAGGCCGAATCCACGACGACCTCCTGCCCCCCTTTTTCTTCTCTGTCGGAGGTTTCACGGGGGTCCTGTCGATGGGCATAAAAGAGGACTCCCTCCGTGGTGGCAGGGAGACTCTGAGCCCCGAGGTCGCCACCACTGGTGTAGCCTCCCCAGGCTGAGCCAGGGCCGCCGCGACTGTCTCGATAGAGGCCTTGGCCGGATGGATTAAAGCTTTCACCACCTTAGGTGCGCTCACCGCCTTCTCCTTGGGGGGAGGGTCACTGCCTCGCTCTCCCACCGATGGGGCCTTCGAGCTCGACCGGGGCCTCTCCAGGAACTTCGCCGGGTGCTTGGCCTTCCTCTTACCCGAACCAGAGCGCTGGCTCATGGTTGATGGTGCCGGGGGGGATGTGCCCTGCCTGGCGCCCGTAGAGCCCGACCGTTCGGTGCTCCCGGTGCCAGCGGACTCTCGGTGCTTGGCCTTGTGTTGGACCCCCGTCGCCGGGGCGTCCTCAAAGGTCTTAGAAGACCGCTCGGATTTCTTCTTCTTCTTCTCGCCTGACGGGCTCTTCCCTTCCAGCCAGTTGGCGAGACGTTGATGGCGGTCCTTCATGGTCCGCTCCAACATATTGCCGCAAAATGCACAGTCCTTCTCCACGTGCATCTTGTCCTCATGTAGGCAGTACAGACAAAAGGAGTGTTCGTCTTCCTTAAAGACATTCTGAAGCTGGCATCCAGGGCAGACCCTGAACAGCTTTCCGGGCGTCGAGCTTCCCTTCTCCTGGGCCATGTCCGAGATGGGCCTGAGAAACTTCTGGAGTCCTCCAAAAGCGTGGCTCGACAAAATCTTCACCCTTGAGGGGCGTAGACGAATCTGACACGGGTCCCCGTTGATCGGATGAAGAGACGGTGGAGCTTGAAACTCTTTTGACCGAAAAATCGAAGTTTTTGAGAAAAAAACGTGAAAAATAGCACTAACGCTCGAGAGCAATAGCACGAGGATCCCAACACTTGAATGTGCGGTAAAAATCTGAAGATGGCTGCCAGAGGCGGGGCTTAGGTAGAGGGCAGTCATTGGCTGTGGTCAGTATGACGCAGAGATCAGTGATTGGTTACTACTACGAAAGACAGATCAGAAACGAAACTGATACTGGTTTTTTCTTTACCGAGGATTCCCAGCCTGACGACGGGGAATATTCATGAGCATGTGAATCCATGCCAGACCCCATGCTGGAGAAAGTCCCATTCCTCAATCACTTTTAGAGCTGTGGGCCACTTGTTTCAGGTTCTGGCAGCTTCCTTGTGGAACTCCTTCCCCCTTGAATTGCAAGGTATGAAGTAATTGCTGGTGTTCAAGAAATTACTGAGGATGCATCTTTCTTAGTCATAATACTACCTCTCTTTTCCATGGAAACTGTTCCCTCGCCAAGCATCTTAAGCTCTTAGTTACCCTGTGGTTTCTTAGTAAAGATACAAATTCATTAAAATCAAACCAAATCAAACGTACTGGTAATAGTAATAAAGATGTTTTATGATCTGAAAATGGTGTGAGGAACCCTGTTCCAGAAATGGCGAAACCCTCAAAGATGCCCTGATTTACAAAGCTCTGCCCATTCCCACTATCCTAGAAAACCAAACTTTAATCACCAAATCTCAGACCAGGAATAGTGCTTCCTTCCTCCGTCTTGCTGGACCAGCTGGAATGAAGCCTTGATTGCTGAACCCTTAGTTCCAGACAGCACTGATCAGACAATGGAGTTCAGTCCCATAAGACCGGAGACAAACTACAGTTGAAAAAGCCACAGACATGCACTACAAAAGCCACACGGCTGAGTTAATGTTCAAGTCTCCACCTCTCCTTTCTGCCGCACACTCTTTCTGAAAGTCTTCCTTCATTCCAGCCTAGTAGATCAGTGCTCCTTGGCCAGTCTGGTGCCCGAGCATTGAAGGTCACTGTCTGCAGTCACGCATAAGTACCTCCAGAGACACAAAAAACATGTCTGCAGTGTACCCTGACCATAAGAGAGCCTTGTGTTTGAATGAGTGCATGTCGAGTAGTGATAGAGATTCATGACTGTGGAGGACCAACCTGAACCTTTTAAAGCTAAGACCCAGTCACCGATGAAACACATGACCACAAGGAACTGTCCACATTGATGTGCTGACCTCACCCCAAAGTTACCTTGGCTGGATTTATTCTGACATTGAGACACAGCTGTCACTGGGAAGAAATCGGATCATTGTATAGCTCAGAATTCCAACTATGTAACTCAATACCTACAGGAACGTTACCCCAGCTCAGCACCAGGACTATCTTACACTCAGCCAATGGCATAGGCTTCTCTTAGAACGCAAAATGATTGCTAGCCCAACTTCTTCGTTAGGCCCAGAAAGGTCCGATGTACCCACGTGATAGCCCTATTATCACATTTGAACATTGCTGAGCGAGAGTGAATCCCTAGACCCGCAGCCCCTCTGTGATTGACCATAACCCCAGTGAAGACATTCCGAAAACCTTCATTATGTAGGGACTCCTTTTTAATCAAAGAACAATGCTTTTGCTGACAAATCTGCATGAATTTAAAGGATAAAACATAGTTAAATCCAATTTCTCTCTTTAGAAGCGTTTCATTCAATGCTTTGAAGTGTCACCCTTTATCTAGTGGACCGCATTTCGCTCCTAAGAGCTTGGGCTAGACAGCGTGACTATAACTATCAATATGTAAGTAAGGGACAGCTGACAACATTCTGTTTTAATTTATCGGGAAGAGTATCCAGCCTCTACCCTACACAGTGAAAAATCCTAACACATGAAAATGAACAAACATGGATTCGTGCTGCAATTTTAGGACACTCTTGGGCAATTGTCCCATCAACATTTCATCAAATTCTGAAATATGAGCTCTGAAATGTTCCTCGCTGCAATTGGTTGTGGTTTATTTTGATGGGAGCCTTTTCTAATAAACATTGCTTCATGAGCATCTCTCTCAATGAGATCATCTTAAACGCAAGTGCCATTAGCACTGTCGGTGTTTTGACTTGATATTTCAGACAGCCAATCCAATCGCGCTATTTATCTCACTGGATTAGGCCATTTTATGTTAATTAAAAAACGGAACACGAGCTCCTACTATACAACTGGATTGCAATGGGAACACTCTCTATAAGGCTACTCATATTTGTGATATCTACAAGAAATGGAATTAGAACTGGGTCACAGCTGAGTCTCTAAGTACTCGCCATGCAGGCGAGGCTCAATAATGCTCGGCAGTAAATGTACTACGGGTGCAGACGGAGTGATGGCATCATTACCAAAGTAATGATGTGTGCAAGCCCACGAGGAGCCATTAAATAAGTGACTAGGCAACGTCATGCGGCTGCCTGCACCGCACACTCAAAGCATCGCCAGACACAAGTCTCATTGCAATCATTAACAGGAACCAGGCTGAAAAGTCCCGTATTTTGAGCATCGTACGCGCTCCCTGCAGGCGCCGGAAATGCAGAGCGCCGACATGATTTTGAAACTCGCTCTTTGATAGGGTAAATATACATGCTCGAAGTGATGGGGACGGCCATGTTGTGATACCCCGTCTCTCACTTTATACTTCTTTATGAATCAACAGTCGTCTGTTAAGGGGTGTGAATACATCAAGCAGTATTCAAGAACCAGAAGTAGCACAGCAGTGTTGGCTTCATTAAAGGAAAGGGAGAAAGCAGTCGTATAGGCTCACTTAGTCCCAGTAGATAGCCCAAAACAGAACACTATGCCTGTATACTGAAAAACATATACTTCATTGCATAGTTAGACAAGTTACTAATTCAAGGAAGTATGGTAAGTTTAGAATACAACATAGAGTAAACACAGTGGCGTTCACGTTGCTCCAAAGCATGATGTAACTGCGGCAAATTACACAGAGGCGTTGCTAGGGGGTTGGCTGAGGGCGGTATAGCCCCAGGTCTTTGGGTTGTAGCCCCAGATTGAAGCTCAGGTGCTACAACCAAAATGCTAGCTAGCCCCGAGTCCCGCCAGTCCCAACATTAGCTTAGCCCCTGATCTTTTCCAGGCCTAGCAACAATCCTGGCGTGTACGTTGCCTTTTGCCCTACACATTTGCACACTACCATACAAGCGAGTAAACGCTTCCTGGAATACCCGCATGCCAGGCAGCGTTTACTTTTAATTGTGCAAGCATGGCAGGCAGCGTGTGCAATGGATCCCCATGGGGTCTGCCTGCTTTATGCTGGTGGATAAAGCTGGCGGATCCCATAGGGATCTTCAGCATTTGTGCTGGCATTAAAATCCATGCCGGTGCAAATGCTGGAACATTTGTAGGGCTATGAGGAAGGAAGGTGGCAGAAATGTAAGTTGCGTTGCGCCCCTCCTCCCTCTGGCATACCAATGATTATAAGTGGGGCGTGACGATAATGGACGGTGTTAAAGCTGTACTGAAGGCATTTACTTCTTTCATGTGCAAGGAGATTAACAGAAGAGGCCCTTTGATCAAATGCAGCCAAAGTTCCACTTCTTCGACAAACAGCATAGAAGAACTGTGTGACGAGTTGGATGAATCAGTATTTGCAGTGGAAGGGATATCTACAGATGCAAGTAATTCAGAGTATTAAACAAAAAAAAGCAATAGATCATTTTCATAGAGATGAGGATGCATACACAGAAAAGGCAAGGCGTCCATTGGTGTGACCGACAGGTTTACAAACATGATAATAGACTCAGGGGTCAAGTAAACACCTCTACCAAAGTAAATGTCTGACACAATGGCCCTCATTACGATACCGACGCTAAACCATGGCACTATTAGCACCATGGTTGGTGCCGGTATCGTAACGTGTCCGCCATGGTGAAATGGGGAAATACCGCCCCATTCCAAAGTTGGCGGGGCAGTATTTCCCCATTTCCCCATGGCCCTTCCCCATTCCCATTTTTGCCCCATGGGGCATAATGGAATGGCGAAGGCGCTAAGTACGTTACCGCAAATTGCGGTACCATACTTACCGTGAAGGTCCCTTTGCGGGTCCCTACTTTAACGGCTGGTCTAGACCAGCCGTTAAGGTCTGGTCCCACAAAGGGACCTCGTAATTAGGCGCTAATGGGTTAACGGCGCCGCAGCCTTTTACGGCACCGTTAACCCATTAGCGCCAGGGTCGTAATGAGAACCAATGTTCAGAGGCAGTTCAATGAGAGAGATATCAATCCAGTAGCCTAGAGGGGCAAGCTTACAGGAGCAGTTGGCTGGATCTGGGTAAAACATAAATTCAAAGACCACACAGCAAAAAGGAAAGATCAATGTGTCCCAAAAAAGGAATGCCCCATTACTAAGTTGGTCACACCACCAAAGACTGCGAATAACATTAGACCCTAATGCAGAGGAATCAGTGTTTGCCTGTGTGTACGAAAAGAGTCAAGCGCAAGCATCAAATTGTCAGAATCAGGCAGGAGGAGAACATGATGTTTTCAGTTAAGGTACAGGGCATCAAATAACATCAAATACACCTCAACAGGGTTTCAAACTTGTAGTGCATAAGTCAGGAATATGCCAACATCCCTACGTACGGAAGCCAGATCTAAATGTCGATCCATGGAGAAATAAGGGGTGATTGAACTAGAGTCCTCTTTGATGAATTGGCCTCTGCCTTGCAGGAGTACAGCCCTCACACTTCAATGAGCCAAGAGTAATCCCAAGCATAACGGTGAAACAGGCACAGTTGAGAGATAAACCTCCTTCGCCTTTGGTGGTAACGTGGGCCAAGGAAAGGCTATACTATCTAGCGGTTTGTGAATGTGATTCAGTAGCAACCCAAACAGAGAACTAAAACACTCCAAAAAAAAGGAATCTCCAATCGAGGTTCTATACAAATATACACTTTAATTAAACAAACCATATGCAATAATAAAAAATAGAAAGACACTACACAAAACAAAGCCCATCCTTGAGGAAAGAACACAAAATAAGTAAAGGTATCAAGATGCCGCACTCTGGGTAATGAATAGGGGGTGAAATGAAGTAAATATCACAATGTTCTTTAAAAGGATATGTTCCGGTGCAAAAGGGATCAACATCATCTAACCAGCCTCTAGCGACTAAATATACACCAATGGGGCAGTTTGAAGTCAATAATGCATTGATGCTGTTCTTGACAGTCAACAGCATTGAGCCAGGCTTCGAGCCGTTGTGTGGATGGTTCGAGCCAAGGTAGGGTGCAGCGAGTTGTGTTGCAACAAGCGGCGAGCCATTGTCAAGTCAGGTCGAATGCGATAGCTCAGAGTGATTTAAAGGCAGCGTTTGAGTGATGCAAGTCAGAGCACTCACCAGGATTGGTTTGGGGTTGAGATGCGTGATAGGGTGGGTCGGCGAGTGATGCTCCTGTGGTTCGAGTCAAAGGTCCACAATGATTTGAGGCAGTGATCCTGATGGTCCACTATGCGGTAAGACAAAGCAGCAGTTTGAGGTTGAGTCAGGTCTAGTTGTTGAGAAACCGCTGGTGAGAGTCAACGAGTGACACAGCACCATTTTCAGTCGGAGTCCAGCGATGAGCAGTTGATTTGAGCCAAGCAGGTGCGAGGCTCTGCGAGCTACAATGCGGCTTCTAGCTGGTTTGAGATGCAAGCACGCTGGTTCAAAGAGTTTGGTTAAGTGCCAAAAGTAGTACTGGCAGTCCTTTTGCTTCTAAATGGAGTGAACCCACTTTGAAAGCAATTTGACCTGTTCAAGACAATGGAAACAGAGTTCCTGGATGTCTTGGTTCTCAGGATGCTATTAACCCCAATCCAGGGATTCAAGGAGCAGATGAATCCTTGTTCTTCGGCTCCCAGTCACAGGTAAGGCAAGCACACAGCTGCAGCGGTCATTCAGCACAGTGAGGTCCTGGGAACCGTTATGGGAACCTGCTGGCAGAGAAGCAGGTCTTTTCCCAGCAGCAGTTAACACCTACTGGTTACTGGAGATGATTAGGTGACAGAGCTTAACCACTTAAAATGTGTTCATATATGTATATGTAAAACAGGAGACGGGGCAAAAGATATGAAACAGACATTAATGCACGCAATGCACTTGTCATAATTGGAAATGCAATATGGTACAAGTAAATGTTCAGTAGGGGGGTTGGTTAATAAACTTCTATAAGAATTATTATTATTATTATTATTATTATTATTATTATTATTATTATTATTATACAAAAACGACTATGTTTAGTTACCAGTGACCTCATGTTTTTGAAATTACATATCAATGCGTGGTCTCTATGCATTCTTTTTAAGTGTTGTATGTTTTTTGTGTACTTTTATGATGTTTGTCGCAATAAAGATGTGAATTGTGGTGTCCTGATTTGAGACGGCAAGCGACTCTCCAGTGCGGTTCAAGTCGGATCCCTGTGACTAGCCCATTAACAGCTGATGGGCTCATTGAGGACATGATGCAGTGTCAAGCTGTTTCGAGATGCAGGCATTGTAGTTTGAATGGTTGTGCAACTGGCGGGATCCCTTTGGTTCAATGGGAGAAAATGCGGTTTGATGGAAGTTCGACTGGTTCAGTACAGCAGAATAGGGAACCTTAGCTGATCATGTCTTCCAAGTGCTGTGAGACCCATTTCAGGGGAACTAGGACAGGATGAGTCATGTCAGGGTCGGCTCTCCGAGCCATGGGAGATTATGGTGCATAGTGGCAGGTTCTAGTCGACAGCAAGAGTCACCCCCAATGTGTCATAGGAGTGGATAAGGGGCAAAGCCTTCCTCTGCATTGGACTGATTCTTCTTTACCTCAGTGGTTGGAAAGAACAACTCTCCCAAAAGATGCCCAAATAAATCCTTCTGGGGTGTTTGTTTCAGAGTGAATCATAGAAGTGGTGGTAATCCCCTTCTTTTAAAGGCAAACACTCACATATGATTGGACTAAAGATAGCCTGCTTTTACGGGTCCAATCACTGCTCCTGTAATCAATGGACTTTACCTTTTGACATGATACCCAAAGGGATTTGTGTGACAGGAAGTGGAGGGGACAGGAAGGGAAGATGGATGCACAGATAAATAAGATGTTGGAACCTTCCTCCAACAGTAAAGAGCTCCATCTGTCTACACTAACCTTTCCCCATTCCTTCACAACAGTATTAAAGGCCTTTCACTATGCAGCACCCTGCTGTGAGGCCAAGACATTTGTGAATGGGTGTTGCTGTTGATTCCTGATCCCAGGCTAGCTTCCAGTGGAGTGGCTGTCTCTCTGGGGAGGGTGTTACCTGACCTCACAAAAGGAATACATTGACGCAATCCCCAAGGCTGCAGTCCTGCCAGAATATGCAAAAACAGCCTATTATGGGAACAATCCACATAATCCCTTCACAGCTGAGCCGGGCTCACTGGGTTGACACACATGTTATGTCAAATTGCTCTGGCTGTTATAATTATGAGAAGTACCATTCACCATACCATAACAGAGTTATGGCTTATATTTAGAGAATTATTCTGCCACCAGAACAGTAGACTCATAATTATGGATTTTGGAACAGGGTTGTGTGTCTTAAATGCAGCCCATATGTTGCAAATACTTGGCTGTCATTGCAGATGTCACCTGGACACTTGTGTCATTTGAAGCTGCTATATGCCACTGAAGGAGCAGGCACTGTGGATTTGGATATTGATGCAGCAGGGCACAGGTTCTTCTGATTGAAGAGAGGGTACCTGGAATGCCGCTCTTAATCCCTATAAGCATTACAACCTAAAGAGTCAGAAATGCAAGATGCCAGTCACTGTTTGACCAGCCGCCAGCAGGGCCAGGGATTTCTGCATATGCGAACAGATATTCTCTCAGACATCCTTTCAAACCTTATCCAGCTGACATTTTCCTGGATACAGGCGCCTCAACACTGGTCTTGGTTGACTAATGATAAATACCAAGCTGTGCTGATGTCATTAGAGACACCACAACATAGTAACGGTAGCCAAGAAGCAAACTCGCATCCCTGTACGAAGTCATACGGACACACACGTGCGCACACGAAGAACATGCTTACACATTTCTTTTGATAGAGGACAGATGCATATACATGCTGTCAGAAGCCTTTCCTTTTCAGTAGCAAAACGCTGAAACGCAAGAAAGCAAGAGATGGAGAGTAAGCCTGCAGCCACTTATTGCAACTAACCATATGGAACTACAGGGAACCTGGAAGAACCAAGTACGACTAACCCATAAGGAAAATAGTACAATATAGACATAGAAATCCTTGCATATTTATAGTTGAATTACATGAAGTCACAGGCCTCGTTGTAAGGGATGAAAGAAAACAGATATTGCAGCACACTCTCCAGGGCTGGTGCTCGCAGCCAAGATCAGAGATAAGCAGAACATTCCTGGCTACAGGGACAGGCAGCCACCTGCAAAAAAGCAGAATAAATCCTCACTAATTGCAGACAGAAAAGCTCAATTTTGCGGTCTTCACTCATGTGATCCGGCCGAGCCAAACAATAACCATTTACCCACGGTGGGAAGAGGAGCAGGTCCCAGCAAAGCAGACAAGAACTGATACATGTGCTGTTTTACAACGTTGCAACCTGCAGGCACTCTCTAAGGCGAGGTTGTTATACCAGTGGCACCAATGGGGACATATAGTCTTTCTCATCACCTTAAGAAGGTACACAGAGCGATGAGTACAGAGCTAGGTCCCAGACCTGAGAATACCTGCTTCAGCCAATCAGGTAACACAAATTCAGGGGTGGATGGCAAAGGGCAAGGGCCAATGGTAATAGTGCGACCTTTCAACAATGTAATAGATAGTTTTTGGGGAAGGCTCAGGCAGAACCATCTGACATGCAAGGGCCAGTCAGATAACCTCTATAGGTGCCATCTATAGGCACTACCACCCCAGCCAACCAATGTAAGCTCTTAGGTTTTTGGGGAAGAGCCCCAATGTGTGATGACATGTACCAACAAAAGCTCCAGACACGGGCTCAGGAGCTGTGGTTGCTGGTGATTTCTTGTTTCTTGTATGATCCCTGTCTTTTGTGGAAAATGAAGGACAGTTCTAACTTGCCCTTGGCTGAGTCCTCCGTCATTTACCAGGGGAGGGTTTGTTGGGCCCTGGGTACTCTGCTGAATGAAGATTGTGTAGCACAAACCCCGGTCCTCTGTAATACCTAAACACTATGCTTTTGGCAGGGAGATTGTAAAAGCAACATCTAGTTGACAGATTAACCTTTCACAGATGGAATTACCTACATTAGTTTTTTAGTTAAGACACATTGAAAAGAGCCAGAGTTTCTAAACCCTTGCTAGATGGAAAATCATCACAGCAGCAATGTGACTGGCAGGGCCTGTCACCTGCACAAATTAACTGCTTATTGCTGGACCTCTATCCAAAACACGGGAGCGTCACTCACCAACCCTACTCAGAGATTTCAAATGACGTGGTGTGGCTCCTCATTGAACTGTTGCTTCGTCTATGAACACACTAAAGCATCAAAATCACTTTAAACCATTGCCAACCCTTGACTGGAACTACGGGGGCATCGCTCACCGACCCCACCAAGAGGTTACAACACGACTCGAACCAGCTCAATACTAAAACGGTCCTGGTGAATGCTCCAACCTGCATCGCTCAAACTTTGCCTTCAAAACCACGTTAAGTACCAGATGCACCATAGCTCGAGGCCAGCCCACCATTTGGATCAACAAAACTCGCTGCACCCAAATTGGGCTTAAACTACTTGCACAAGAGCACGAAACCTGGCTTGGTGCTTCCGAACTGACAAGAACCGCAATAATAAGTTATTAATGTATATGGTGTGGTTGATTAAATTGTATATATTTTTATAGAAAATTGATTGGATATTTCTTTACTTTGGACTGTTATACTTTGCTGTTTGGGTCACTCTTGAATCACATTCACACCCCTCTTGAGAGTATGGTCTTCCCTCACCCAATGTTACCACAAAAGATAAAGGAGGTATATCTCTTAACTGTGCCTGTTTTACCTTTACGTTTGTGTTGGCAAGGGGGAGGAAGAGGGACTAGGTTGAGGATGAAGGACTGGTAGAAGGAAGTTAATGGCGCATATGGGGTAGGGAAGGAGATAAGGGACCAGGATAAGGAAGAGTCCAGGGTGATGAAAAAGGTCCCTGCTGAGATGGATGGATTCGGAAGAGGGATAAGAAAGAGGGACTAGGAAGAAACAACTGGAATAGGAAGAACATGAAGGATTAGGATGAGAGACAACTGGAATAGGAAGAACATGAAGGATTAGGATGAGAGACAATGGAAAAAGAGAAGGGTGAAAAACTAGGGCAAGAGACTAGGGTGAGAAAGAGGGACAAGGAGATAGGAAAAGGAGGAGGGACTCTAAGATAAATAGGTAAATAGATTAGGGCGAGGAAGGTGAATAGTGATGAGGAAAAGGGACAAGAACTGTGAAGGGGCATGAGGAAAAGTAGGAAGGATACATAATATGCTGTAATTTCCCACCACATCTATATTAACTTTCCAGAAGACATAAGACTTGACCCCTAGCCGAGATCTTTAGGACAACCGTCAAACCTATTTTTTTTTAATTCGACAACCTAGGGACTCCCCTTGAATCTGCCAAAAGTGCCAAGGAAGTAAGTGCTCTATAGCTAAAAAAATAAACATACGAGAATACTCACTACATTGCAGCAGAACAATATTTAAATTATTTGGAAAAAATAAAGATAACTTAGTATAATGCTGTGTATTAATTTCAGAAGTCTTCTTTCTCATTGCTAGCCTGTGTTGCTGTAGGGAGTGCTTTCACTGCAACACTTTCTTCCTACACCAACGCCAGCTAGGAGTGGAGCGCAGTGCGTCGAGTGCACCGGAGGACAAGTGCAGTTGCCAGCATTTGCAGACAGGTAGGGCAGAGTTGTAATGAGGCAAGATTGTATCATAGTACAAACTTGCTCACACTGTACAATCTTCGGCGCAAAGTTCCTCTAAAGATGAAAAACGTATCACCCCCCGAACAGATATCTGAGAATGCGATTTAATAATCCCCAAGCACGCAATACCTCCTTTACAAGTGTTCTGCCCCATACAACTATAATGGAAACTCTCGAAATATCAGATGTTACTGTTAAAAGTACACATTCAATTTGTGATCTGGATAGGGTCATTGATCTGGACCCTAGGATTCCGGGTCCCTCTAGTGGCGAGGAGTGGGAGCTTATAAGCACAGCCCTTTCAAATGTCTCCCCTCCTCCCCACAAACTCCCACAATATTAAAAGATCAACTAGGAGACTTGCTTTTTGACAATTACTATATTGCTTCGCAATCTGAATCTAGACTTATGCCGAAGATGTAATTCGTGGAGATATAACACATTTGGGCCCCACTTCCATCTGTGTCCTCAATCTGTTTCTCACATCCATGATAAACCTCAATGAGAATATTAAAACCGAGGTGAAGCAGCATACCAGAAATCTTACCACCATTGAGGCTAGCCTTGATTTTCTTCTATTCGGTCAAGAATTGTGGATTTTCGCTAATGTGTATTACTCTAATCAAACAGTAGTATGTAAAAAATCACTTCCCTCGGCACCAAGCCTTTCTCAGGATATTAGCTCTGAATCAGTGGTCATAGTAGAAGACTCAGAAGCAACTAATGAGAACCGTTGTGAACTGATACCTGCACCTTCCCTCATTCAGCAGGTTCCTGTTTGTAAGGGTAAAGAAGTGCAAAACGAAGAAAAAAAAAAAGAAAACCTCAACAAAAAATCATCTCAAATGTTTTGAAGATCACTAACAATTGAAGAAGCATCGGATGATATGTCTACACACAAAGCCAAATTACAAAAAAGCCAAAATCGTATAAGAAGAAAAGTAAAAATGAAAAACAGTCTCCATAGAGTTGTCTATGGAAATGACTCTTCCTCTGTGGTGGATATAGGCTCTTGAGTGGACCACATGTGTGCTGAGGTGAGTCAGTCAACCACCTCTGATACTCAGAGTAAGGACAGTGTGGTGGTACTCTTAAATGAGAGCATGTCTATACCTAATCTGAGGGATATTGATTTAAAAGGAGTTATAATTCCAGATTCCTCCTCAAACATGCGCTCAGACCAAGGAAACAAACTCGCTATGTTATCACAAGAGGAGAAATGACACATTTTGGGGGGTCTACCTAGAGATGGCATAGTCTCGTTCGATGAGCCATGTTCCAACTGGTCAAACAATAACAAGAGTCCAATTGGGGCTGAAATCGAGGCAAAACAGTAACCTGTTAGATCATCTGTTAGCTCTCACCAGTCTAGCAGAAGAAACAGGACTTCTGCACCGAAAGTCATCATTGAATACCTACTACAGGACAGTAATTGACCAGTACTTAACCAATCTAACATCCTTGCATTACTGTATGACATTTTCATGATTGAGACTAATTACTTCACAGGATATATCCTTGGTTGAGTTTCTGGAGGATGATCATCTGGACTTGGTGTCACTTGAAATACTGTTAAGAGTTATAATCGACATACCCCAACTTTCAGTGCTATGCGGACAATACCAAGCTCATTTTCAGGCTACCCTCGGTCTCCTCCTTTCCTTCCCTCATCTCTGACTGTGTCTGCTATCCAGGAATGGTGTGCCGCCAATGACCTCTGCCTTAATGCCAGTAAGACTGAGATTCTACTCATCGGCACACCCACTCCCTCCTTCCCTGCAGCTCTCTGGCCGGCCTCTCTTGGCCCTCTTCCTGCTCCTACCTGCAAGGCAAAAAACTTTGGGGTCATCTTCGACTCCACACGCTCCTTCTCTCCTCACATATCTGACTTCTCTAAGAAGTCACACTACCAGCTGCATCTCCTCAGAGGTATTCTTCCTTTCCTCTCCTTCCCCCAGAAGCTCACTGTCTCCCGAGCCCTGGTTCTCTCGAAGCTAGACTACTGTAACAGCTTCTATCTAAATCTGCCTGCCTCTACTCTCCACCCTCTGCAACTCATCCAGAACAGGACTGCGAGGCTTGTCCTTGGTCTCAAGCCCAGGGACTGTATCTCTCCAGGACTGAAATCACTACACTGGCTCCCAGTGGCTGCGAGGATTAAGTTCAAAACCCTCTGCATTGTCCACAAGGCCTTCTGGGGCCTGGAGCCTAAATACCTTCAACTCTCTCTTCCTAAATATCTTCCTTCTCGAGCTCTTCGCTCATCTGTCTCCAACTCCCTCAGGGCCAGCCGCTTCTCCAAGCAACGAGCTGGGGGTAGATCTCTCTCTGCAGCAGGGGCTTCCCTCTGGAACAGCCTTCCTGCCTCCCTGAAACTTGAGGAGAACCATCTCCGGTTCTGGAAGCACCTCAAAACTTTCCTCTTTGCTTCTGCTTTCTCTCCCCTTCTCCCATGCTAAATTCTTGACTGAAACTGCACTGAATCTGCAACTGGGCCACTCTCACCGATCTCGGTCCTTGGCCCAGCCACTCTCCACTTGCACTGCCTCCCTGGCAATCCCTGCACTGCGGGACTGACTCTGTATCCCTACAGCCCCCCTTCAGAGCACTTGTCTGCACTTAGCTTGCACTTGTCACCAGCTGGCCCTATTATTTATTTTTTATTCTACTTACCCTGTACTGCACTTTCCCCCCTCCCTTTCCCCTTGCACTGTTCCCTTCCCTCTACCCTTGCACTTACGCGATCTGAATGACACCTGGCCTAGTAGGATCGTTGTCTGTCTTCCCCTTGTTCCCCCTCCCTGTCTCGTCGCGCCTTGAAACACTTGTGTATAGGCGCATTACAAATGCCATAAATATGATATCATATCATGTTTCTCTCCGAAATCGACATGTTCAGCTCCATGGAATATGATATTGTGCCCTATTTAGGGAAAACGCCATCTACAGCTGGAGAGTAAGACTGCATGTCTCTTAGGAAGATTTTAGAATCATTTGCCCTCCTGCTTTGGGTCCAAATAGCAATGGTCGTTCTGTCAATAATTCTAATAGTGATCTGGGGAATGGTTCCGGCTCCCCACAGCCCTAATTGATTCCGCTAAGCAGAATTATGTAGACCTGATGAGTGTTCAATATAGAGAATTGTAAGAAAGTGTTGCCATGGAACTCTAGAGGGCATAAGCACCTCTGCTCGATTTTGGACCTTTGCAAATTACTTGGGAAGCATCATATTATACTAGTTCAAGAAACTTGGCTCTTGACTCAAACTCGTATAGATGGGTTGCAAGTTTGCAAACAAAAAGCCGTTAAGGGAACACTGGGTCGACCTTCTGGAGGTCTCTTGATTGCAATTAGAAATTCCATAGGAATCAGAGTTGGTAGAATATGGGACCACTACCAGGATTTATTGGCCATAAAATCAACCTGTTGATAGGCACTAATAATGTCTGGATTCTTGTTCTAAATGTATATTGGAATCCGAATACCATTGGCTCTTTCTTAGCAAATATTACCCTAATTCTAGAGGAATGGTTCTTGGGACCTAATCAATGTTGGTCCTTTTTAGCGGGTGACCTTAACAATGTTTTCTGTGAAGTAGCTTTGGAGAGGAGTGGTAACATTGACGTCATATCTGAATTAAATCACATGGCTTGACATGTCTACTTTTTTCCAGAAGTGGCATCTTATCAAACTGAATTAAAATGCTGCTGGAGATTTGGATGGGGCTGCCACCTGGCGTCTTGATGTCCTCTCATCCTGCATTGATTACATGTATGTGAGTCCAGACTTGTGTCAATAGAGTCATTGTTTTAAAAACATGTAATGCGCATATGAACGACCTTCTTCACCCCAATCTATGAATACATTTTTAAAAGAGAATGTATGTTCAATACAAAGGAAAAAAAGGCTGAGCAACTCTGCACATGTACACATCTTTGGTGAGAAAGTATTGATTAGGAAAAGAGAGCTGTGGGAGGCGCTCAGAGGTTACAACAGAACAGATATACAGGTGGGGCTGGGGCTGTAGGATACAGAGGAGGGGTACAGCTGTCCCGGGTGGTGAGGATGAGAGGGGCGTCGTCGTCTAGCGAGTCAGGTGGTGCAAGGGGTGATGTGATGGCCTAGGTGTTGAGCAGAAGAGACTCCTTGAAGTCATGCCAGATTAAAGAGAGTAACTGAAAATATGTGCATGAAGTATGTCAAACGGAATGCCAAAAAAATGTGCTCCATCATGAAGAAGGGAGGGAGGGGAAGAGAAGAGGCTGTTTTAAATGTGGGGTTTCATCTATAGTGGATGGTGGAATTGTGCCCTTCCGTACACCATAGTGGAGCCACTAGAATCAGAGCATGCTGCAGTCTGTACTAGGATTTATGCCCTGACGCTGATAGTTCTGCTTTGCTTGGCCCAGCTCATAGTGAGGCAGGCCTAGGGGCGGCGACATGGCCTTTCTACCTTTTCAGTTGAAAGGAGCTTCCAGCCCCAGGGCGCCCCCAGCAACTTCCCCCATGTTATCTGTCACAAGTCTTATAACATGGGAATTGATTATGTTGTATATTAATTTCGTTCTGTGACTTTATATGTGTGTTTTGCATTGCACCGCTCGTGTTACAACCATCATTTGCTGGAACCCTTTAGGCCAACACTTACCAAGGGGCATGCAGTCTAGAAGTCCTCTCATCACCTTGCTGCCTTTTAGCAACGGTTCCTCCACATCAGCCCCTTGCTGACACTTTAACGTTACTTTTCATGTACAGTGGCCCCCCATTTTGGGACTGCACTGCGCACTATTTGTATGTCCCTTGTCTGTACCAATATTTGCATTTCCATGTGTAACTACTTCTGTAACCTCAAGAATAAGCGGCCAGATACCCTTGGGTGTGGCGCGGTATATAAGCAAATCAACTAAACTAAGGATGTATAGATTTTCACTGGGCATTTAGTGTTTCACCTCCCTGCAGGCTGGCCATCCTGCAGCTATTAACCCTGAGTGCATTTCTTTGTCTCAATCATAATGTATGCACCCCCACGGGTGCCCCACTTTGTTCTCTGCTCTAAGCACGGGGCCCAACCATCATATTGAAATGGGACCCATCCATTTTCAGCTGGGCGTGTGCAGGCCCTCACAACTTGATCAGCTCTTCTTTTGCTATGAATCGACAGATAATGTAGGACCGAATGTGTCCATCATCCATGTATGTTGGGGGTGTAACAAACAAGCATGCAAAAGAAAGGTCTCCAGAGAAGGCAATAAGGGTGTGCAGATGTTACTGCTGGTCAATGTGCAGCACCTGGACATGCACCGGCAGTGAAAGTGAGCAAGGCCTTCACTGGTGGCTGCCTAGGAAGCAGCATTTCTGTAGAGGAGTGAAAGTCCCCAGCCTGACCTTGTCAGTAAATGGTGGGGCTGCCAGGGGGCCCAGGGCCAGAACGAAGAAGATCCCCTAGCCTTCCACACCAAACTCAAGATGAGGGCAGGGTCTCTTGACACATTGCCAACACATGCCCTTTAAAGGGAATTGAGGAATGCTGGACCTGCAGAAGCAATACAGTGCATGCTTTGCTCCCCTCGTTCTGGTGCATGATTCCATTGTAAATCTACAAACAAAAAGAGGCCTGTGTCACGGGTGGAAAACTTGAGAGGCAGTGAACTGATTGCCACATAATGCTTCCACACTCATGCAGGTAAGTACAAATAGGCAGAATGAGTACATACTGGGGCGGGATCAGGGTATGGCAACCAGACAATAGACCAGCAAGGAGGAGGGAACTTGCAGCTGCTTTCAAGGGGTGGGGCCCACCAGCCAATGCCCACTACTGTTGGCTGAGGTAACACACCTGGGCCCCCTTTCACTAATACGAGGCTGGAAGGCAGAGCCAGTGTGTGGCATGGAGAAAGGGGACTCTGACAAAAGGAAGGAGCTAGCCAATCCCAAATCCCACATCAGGGCTATGAACTATAACCAAAGGGGAAGTCCAAGCGTCAATCTAGCATTTATTTTGTTGTTTCCAACATTCATCTCATCTTTAAATATTGTTTGCTGGTAATACAATGAAGTGATGAGTAGACCTTTGTTGGGAATAACATTAACCTATCCCACTCCCCCTAGGCGCTTTAGGGTAAGGTAAGTCACACAAAGACACCTGTGATGTGGCAGGGGCAAGGGGTGTGGTAAGAGACCCTGCACAGACATAATATTTTGCAAATTAGATGTTTAGACTTAGTGCATGCATAGAAACAGGTGCCATTTTGTAGCTATGGCAGAAACATTAGGCCTGCATGGCAGCGCGTTAGACACAGGCCACAAACCTGATGAAGAAACCTGAATAAGCCCAAGAGCTGATGAGAGAGAGACCCACACTGTTAATCTCCACAAAAACCCTCCTTTGTTTTTCAACTGTTGCCAATACGCTTCATGCCGAGAAGGAATGTGTTCTTCAAGGCCATGAGACGGTGGTAGTCACCTCACTGTACGTGTTATCCCAAACAGGCCAGATCAATCCTCTGAACCCCACCCAGCCAACTACAAGTTATAGCCCCTACAACTGTCCGAGCCCCAAGACCCCTGAATTCCTAGATACCAGCTGACCCGAGGCCCAACAACCATAAACTAGACAACCATAAAAGATCTAAAAGAACGTTCATCCTATCTGTACTTTACAAACGCATGATTTGTAATGCAAGGGTGGAAGCCTTGGATGCCAGAAGACGCAACTAGGAAGAGTGAAATGTGTGTGGGTCACAGTGGCCTCAAGGCTCCCCCTGTACCAGTCCATGATCATGCCAGGTAGCCTGTGTAACAAAGAGGAGCACTGTTATAATAACACATTTAATTGTATTTTCGACATTGGTTCCCTGGAGACGATGAGCCCAGCTTACCCCACGTAATGGAAGACGGACAGGGCTGGTGCCAATGGCCTGGCATCCCCTATGAAGTAGGCTGACCATGCATATGGTCGCACCAACTAGCCACATATACTGATGACGCTGTGCCCCTTCCCCTTTTAAACTCTTGCTTGCATCTTTGTTGCTCAGAACGTTCCTGAGCAGCAGAGTTCTTTGCTGGCACACATTTTTTTTGTATAATTAAAACGTGTTATCCTTGCAAGAATCTCTTGGCCTTTTTTCCCTAGCGTTGTATTTTTTATGGTGTGAGCGTTTAATGAAGTTATTAATAGTCAATGTGCAAGAGCAATTATTATCATCCTAGCAGCCACTGTCACTTTCTTGGTCCTCACAAAATAATGCAGTACTGTGTGTATGATATTTAAATAGAGTTAAGTAGAAATCAACAGAGCTTTTTTTTTTTTACAAAAGAAAGGTAAAGAATATAGATGGGGCAGTAAGAGTAGAGGGAGCGGAGGGGTAGCAGGGATGCATTGCAACTTTTGGCCAGGTGAACAAGTAAAATATAGTGTCCCTGGCCCAAGGTGCAGCCCCCCAGCCCACCATTCAAATTGCAACCCAAAACTAACTGCTGATCCAAAGACCTCAGGTAATGTCAGGCCTCTGCAACCAACAGACAACCCAACGAGAGACAAAGATCCCTGGGAACCACAGACCCCAAACTACTGACACAAGGAACAAGGGCCGGTGCAAGGAATTTTGCTACCCAGGGAAAAGTGGCAGAGGCGCCCCCCACTTAGGCACTTGAGCACATA
Source organism: Ambystoma mexicanum (assembly GCF_040938575.1). Taxonomy (NCBI): domain Eukaryota; kingdom Metazoa; phylum Chordata; class Amphibia; order Caudata; family Ambystomatidae; genus Ambystoma; species Ambystoma mexicanum. Next base: position 1,142,165,096 of record NC_090937.1, read on the forward strand.
CCTTTCATGCTGCACTTGGTACAAATACTGAAATTGTGTACTTCAAGGCCCACATTAATACTGCATTAAAGATCAGAGCTCTGTTTCCCAGGGCCATGTGCGAAAGCCATCCAGTCTGGTTTTTGCTTGGAATTCTGAGACTAGGTTTCCTAAATTCCAATTGGGGAAAAATATATGCCAGTATAAAAAACGAGTTCATGCTGGCCTCGCCCGTACATGTAAATTCACTCTATATGCAGGCAGATGCCAGTGTTACCATACAAGACCCTACTCCTGTTGGATTTGACAGTAACAAATTCCATTTCACTGTAAGGAAGCATGTCCAGGCTGGCTGTACCAAGCCAGTCTAGCAACTTGCCGTAGTGATGCTGTGACTACCTGAAGCATCCTGCGCAGACATGGGAATACCAGCACCACCCTGACACAGACTCAATGAGTACCTGCAACATACCACCCAGGCATCGTGATCTCTATGCCCACTAGTCTACTGGTGGAAGGTATTGAGAAACAACTGGCAGTTGCTGGACTAAGATGCCCCAGAAAGTGAAATCTCAGTGCTGACCACATGGATCACAAAAGTGAGGAGCCACTCAAACTCCCCCATATTGCTTCTTCAACAAGCCAATTCTGGCACAAAGCCACTCTACTGAGATTGGCAATAAGGGTGCAAGCATGACCTTTGTGTCCTGGTCATACAGCCCACATCCTTCAAACAGGCACATTAAACCATCAGAGGGTAAATACCTTTCGCCAGGCTCCCATGCAACAGGTTAGGCTGGCAGTTGAACTGACTCAGCATGGTAATATGCAATGTAAATGGGCAAGTTGGGAAACAAATTATAGCAACCTAAAGAATATATGGGTATCAAAGGTAAGTAATATTATTATTTCTGTCATAGTAATATTCCTACTTGCTGGGCTGTCTATTAAGTTAGAAAGTACTATCAAATGTGTGTGATAGGCGAACATATCTGTTTTTCTAAGAAAATCATGTTTTCTAATGAATTTTCTAAAATCATGTTTTCAAGCTGTCTCAAGGCTTTATATGACAGATCAGTAAGCCTACGTAATATGGCACAATAATTATAGATAACAGTGACATAAAGTGTGCTTTGCAGTCATCGAATATTGGGTGACTTAGCTAGATATGTCTATGCTGAAAAAAAGCACACACATATAACATCTTTGGCTTGTGTTCTAACATAATTAACATGGCCTTTACAAGAGAGGATACACAAAAGGCACATAGAAGTTTTGCTTTGAGCCATAGTGCCCATTGAAATGTGTACCTGATCAATAAGTAAACCTAAAAATAAAGTCACTCCCACACTTATCACAGCAATGATAAGAACATTCACCCAATATAATGCCACATAGCAAAAGGCTTGACACCTGGTTACTGTGCCCCTCAATGATATGATATGATATGGTATTTATAACGCGCGTATACACAAGTGTTTTAAGGCGCGACGAGGCAGGGAAGGGAAAAAACAGTGGAAAGACAGACAAACAATCCTACTAGGCCGAGTGTCATTCAGATCGCGCAAGTGCAAAGGTAGGGAGGAGGGAAAAGTGCCTGGGGAAGGGAGAGGGGAAGTGCAGTTCATGGGATGGAGGAATAAATACGATAGGTAAACGGCCTGATGGTGGCAAGTGCAAGGTAGAGCAGAAGTGCTGGTGGGGGGGATTGAAGGGATACAGAAAACAGTCCCTAAGTGCAGGGGGTTTCCAGGGATGCAGGGCAGGAGTGCAAGGGGTGGAACCTGGCCCCAGGGTCAGAAGGGTGGCCAGGTAACCAGAGCAGGTTAGGCCAGGGGTTTCAGCAGGGGAGAGAGGCAGAGAAAGCAGAAGCAAAGAGGAAGGTTTTGAGGTATTTTCGGAACCTGATATGGTTCTCCTCAAGTTTCAGGGAGGCAGGAAGGCTGTTCCAGAGGGAGGCTCCTGCCGAAGAGAGAGATCTACCACCAACTCGTTGCTTGGAGAAGCGGCTGACCCTGAGGGAGTTGGAGAAAGATGACACACCATTCTGCAGATCAGTGAGGATGACTGTGCACACTGCTCAGGCAAAGCCACTTGCCTTGTTGGCTCAGAAAAATATACACTGAGGGGACATATCACAGATTCATAGAATGCTGGTTAAGTGGGTGACTGTCGCCTGTCTTGTCAAGTTCCTTGCAACATGCCGTCCGTGCCTGGCCCCAGTTATACAGTTGTTGTGAACAGACACACAGAAAAAGGGAGTATTTCGGTTTAGTTATAAACACTGACAAACAGAAGGACGGACCGCACATACAGCAACCTTGAACAGCGACAAACTTATTAGATGGGAGAAGTTACTTTCACTCATTTGATATCATTCCTTCCACAACGATTGAAAAAGGGTTTTATATTATGCAATTAAATGCATGGCTTCAAGCACTTGCGTAGCACTGCTGCATAGAAAGGGTTTGCTTTTGCAGACATGACAACTTGGAGGTTTAAGGCAGGATGCTCCTTTGCACCTCTGCCTAATACACCCTGGCAAGACCGGGCTCAGAGTTTCATTTAAACAATATTCCCACCCAAGGTCACTCTCTGAGTCTTTAAATCTTAGTATTGGTCAGAGCAACTAACCATATAACAACTCCTTGTGGAAATGTTTACTTACATGTCAGTGTTATTTAATGTATTAGGTCTGCATGATGAAAGACAGAAGGCCCTACCAGAGGACAGCTGAAACAAGATCACAAAACTAAGGACTAAGGAAGATGGGGCTGGGGCAAAGAAAACACAGAAAGCCCAACTTCCCACTCCCCAGGTACAGTAAACAATTAAACAACATCTGTGTACAGTACAGCCCTGCTTTTGATGTGTGGTTCACTGGCCATTTCAACTGCAGTGCTTCCTCAAACAGTAAACTGCAATACATTGAGGACTAAAGAAAAGAAAAGCAAACCAGAGCGGCAGCTTTATGGGCTGCACATAACAGGCCCAGTTAACTTGAGCTCTGTGTCTGTCTTCCATGATTAGCAGTGGAAGGCACAGTGCAGCAGGCCGGCTGTCAGGACCTGTACTGTGGTCAAAGGCAAAGCTACTGGTAGACGGCATAGCCGTTACCTGAAAGAAAGATGGACAAACACACCTCAGTGCCAAAAGCGCAGGCACAACTGTACTTATGTTTTTTTATGTTATGTTAAGATTTCTTGTATAGCACACTATAACCAGGGGATATACTGGTGCGGAGAGAGAAAAATAAAACAAAGGAAGAGAAATTAATAAGCAGAATAGATCAGTGAGGGAAGATGAATGTTGTAAGCAATTCCCTAAAAAGATTGAACTCATCAGTTAATCTGAGGGAGTAAGGGAGAGAGTTCCACAGTTGGAGAGCAGCCACCGCGAACGCGCCAACACCCACTTTGGCCTTCCTTAACCGGGGGACCACCAGGAGACCCACGTTTGCGTAATGAAGAACCCTAGTAGGAACGTAGGTCGAAATGTTTTCCTGAAGAAAATATGCTCCCTGCCCATGCAGTGCACATAGAATCAGGCAAAGGGTCTTAAACTTAATACAACACTTGACAGGCACCCAGTGAAGCTGAATCAAGCTAGGCGAGGTGTGGGAGAAACAAGGAAAGCCCATCAGCAACAGGGCAGACAAATTATTCAAGATCTGGAGCCTGCAAATGTGGTATTTGGACTGGGCAAGGAGGACTGTGTTGCAGTAAATAAGGACTCCCGAGACTGCCGTAGCAATCACAAGGCCCCGATATTGCTGTGATTGGAAGGGAATCACCTTCCTGAGCATTTTAAGTTTAAAAAAAACTCAATTTACAAATGGTGCTGACCTGGAGTTCAGGAGATAAAGAAGAGCTCATTTTAATGCCAAGATATTTTACGGAGTCGACAGGCACTGGCATATTCCCTAAACTGGCGGGCCAGAATTCTGAGGTCCACGCCTGACTACACAACAGGGGGCTGGTGATCATAACCTCAGATCTCTTGCCGTTGAGCTTGAGCCAGTTATCGCTCATGCAGCTGCTGATAGATGCAGGCCACAATCTCAGGCACCTGGCAGAATCAGATGGATTCTGATCCTCCCTCAAAATAAGTTGGGTGTTGTCTGAATAAGTAGAAATGACACTCATGAGAGCGGATCAGCTCTGCCAAGGGTCTTAAATAAATGTTAAACAGCAGGGGTGAGGCTGCGGAGCCCTGGGGAACCATGCAGGTCACAGAAGTCAAGGAGGACCTGTAGAGGGGGCCGTGAAGGCGCCTGGGAATGGTGGGAGAGAAAAGAAATGAACCACTGGAGGGCGGTCCCTGTGATGCCAACACCCTTGAGGCAATGACATAGAATAGAATGGTCAACCTATGGAGAGCCGTAAAACCTTGGTCCCTGATAAGTGTGATATCATTAAGCACTGAGACCAGGGCTGCTTCAATCCCCATCAGCTGGTGAAAACCAGACTGGTGACTATCCAAGACAGAATCTACTTCTAAAAAGTCTCTCAATTGAGTAGTAACAATGGTCTCAAGGATCTCCTTGAGAAATCTTAAGAGGGAGATAGGCCGAAAATTGGCTTAGATGGAGGGACCCAGATTAGGTTTTTTTAGTAAAGGAGAAACCAGAGGCATTTTGAGTGCAGTTGGGATAACCCCACCATGCAGGGAGAAGTTGACCGCTGATGTAATGATAGTGGTGAGTTGAGAAATCATCTATTTTAGCATGTGCAGATGATTGGGATCTCGAGGGGAAAATGATCTTAGACCGGAAATAACTTCCAAGACAAGCAGTTCCAAAATCTTCCCAAAGGATGAAAAGGTCTTAAGGGGTGGTGGAGGAGAATCACTGAGTTTTTGATCAGCCATTGTGGAGGTCAGAATGTGAGCTCTGATTAGAGTGATTTTCTAAACAATGAAATTTGAAAGGGAGTTGCAGAGAACTTGAGAAGCGGGAACCTGGGGCGAGATAAAAATTGAGCAAGAAAGCTGTTAGAGTGCGGAATAAAGTGCTTTGGGCTTATTAGCTGCCACAGAAAAAAGATTGGTATAATACCTACTTTTTGCAGACTTAATAGCCTGGTGATAGTCAAGGTGGGCAGTTTTAAGCAACAGTCATTCTGCCAGCAAATAGGGGGATCGCCAGGCATGCTCTGCCTGTTTATACAGGAGTTTCTGCGCCTGCAGGTCAGAGGTATATCAGGGGGCACCTGCCAGGTTTGGCCTGTTTAAAGGTGCAACTATAGCAGCTGCCATGATAAAGGCAGCTTAGAGGGCTGTTAAAGGATTGACAGGTGTGTCTGTAGACCATAATATGGATAGACTGTCGCGTATCTGTGAGTAGAGCCTTAGTGGGATACTGTTTGTCTCCAGTTGAGATAGGCACGTGTCGTAGGAAGGGGGTCACTAAAGGGAAGAGCACAAAAGACAGTGAAAGTAATCAAAAAGTGATTCGTCCAAGCAAGGAAATATTGAGGCTGAGTACCACAAAAGGAAATACACCAAACACAGGCTATAAAGATTCACAGATCTTTATTCTACTGTAGAGTTACAAAGAAACAGAAATACAGATAGCTATCTGGCCCCCAATACATCACAAGGAGTACCAGCCCATCAGAGTGAGGAGAGAGTGTAACGCTCACCTGGTATCCACAGGGACGCCACTCAGCCTGTTCCGACCTCTAACGACCTCAAACCCTTCCCTGGAGGCTATTCGACTGGAGACTGGGCCTGGTACACAGAATTGGTAGAATTTAACTCCCTATTGTCTCTGTGTGCTTGAACCTCTTCTTCCCTGGGGTCCAACCCTTCCCTTTGATCCACAGTCCACCTTGTTTTCTTGGATAGTGTGCTCTCCGTCCTGCTTTCAGCGCAGGGGCGCGTTGATTGATGCAGGCTCGTGGCTGCCTAGTTACTTCACTGTCAAGAGTCCGACAGGTAAGTATAATGAGTCTTTTGAACAGTTCTCTAACTTCGATCCTTTCCTTCCTTAGATGATGGCCGGTGTCCGGGGATGGCAGCGTGCTGCTGAGATGAGTAGCGCTGAAGGTGAGTGAGAGTGCGATTCACCCCTTTCGTATTTGTATTGAACTGAGTTCTTTTTCTGTGCCTTTTAGGCGCCGTGACGTTTTCAGCATGGATGCCGGTTATGAAGAACAAATGCAGTGAGTAAGCACGGTATGCGGCGCCTCTAGATGTTTCCACGCTAACCTGGAGTGTCTTTTCCCTCTTGCAGATAGATGAGAAGTTCCGGAGACAGAGTTCCCCCAGAGCGGCTGGGATTCAGGTAAGCGTTTGAAGCTCGTACAGTATTTAAAAATAAGCGAAGATTTGCAGAATGCTTACTAATGCCTTTTTTCTGTTCTTTTCCCTTTTCCTTAGGAAGCGGCGTGCCGGGATGGGAATGACACCGACAAAGATGCCCGCAGAACAGAAGGAGCGATGAATGATGGGCAGAAGCGCCACAAGGTAAGGCTGTTCCTAACGATGTTCTTGTTCTTGCAGGGGCTGAGCGCAGAAGTAAGATGCAGGCCTACTGGAGACCGATCCGAACACAGTGAGTGTCACGCTGCAGGTGCAGAAAACGCAAAGCATGTTTCTCAGCCTGGGCGTGGCTTAAATAGTCTCTGGGTATCCCAGGTGTCTCTGGGCTGAAGCACACCCAAAAGACTAGACTGCACATGCAGTTCTAGGAACCGAAATATGTGGGGGCATCCATCTTGTCCCCATCAATGCACTACAAGTCCAATCCCCAATGTTATCCTATGGGAGTGAGTGAGTCTGGTGCTACAAGCGCCAAGTCTGACTCCAAGTGGGTCTTTGGAGGGATGGAGAGGCCCTTGAGGGCCATGTAGGTGATTGTGGCCTGGCTCCAGCCTGGCATCTTGGAGATCTGGGGACATGAGGGGCAGGAATCATGACAGAGAGAGGTACTAGACATCTAAAACATTCAGGTGTATATACATTCGCAACAATTTTGTCCAACCCCTCTACAGGTTAATAATATTTGGTCTAGAGTTTGTGCCGAGTTCACATATAGCTTATACAACAATATGCACATGGATTACATTGGTTTACATTTCCAGCAAGTTACAATGGCAGAGTGTATTCCTGGATTTAGCAGTAAGCCTTAGCACATATCCCTTCACAATGTGTTTCTACCAGTGTCCACGCTCGACATTTGCATTAAATTGTCCTCAATGTGTGTTCGTGGATGAGGCTTGTTAGTGCAGACAATCCTTAGACCACAAGTCATACCTGGGACAAGGTCTCATTATCCAGTCTAAACATTCGGCCCTCGGACAGTCTAACCATTAACTAGGCACAAAGGTCGAGAAGGCTCGGTTACAAGTTGGAAACACAGTCCACCATTTTAGAACAGAGAATTACATATGAACAGAAATCAAAATGGCGGATGATCCTAAAATGGTGGCGAAGTCGATCCAAAGTCAGAACTTTGCAATGCGGTTTTCTTCGCAGAGCGACTGGGCTTAGGCCAATATATATAAAAAGGAGGCACGATATGATTTCCATTTAACAAACCCTCCTTTTGGCCTAAGCCAAGCGCTAAACTACTTTTAGTCACTTTATGAATAACTCCACGTCTCAATGTCCATACAACCTGAATCACAATCATCGGAGATATCAATAGCCATAAGGTCTGTGACAGAAATTTCCTTCAACACAAATTCATTGGTCATTCTCTCTGGCGCGCATACCTTTTGTCCTAATGTTCCCATAGTCTGTGCACAACATCCTCCTAACACTGAACATATGACAGGAAGACATTGTATACAGCAACAGCAAAACAACAGAATACCCAGAATAATCAATAAGACCGAAAGTAGCTTCCATCCCCAAGATCGTAAGAAGTCCCAGAACCAAGTGCTAAGATCCCAATTCCCCTCAGGAACGTGCACTTCTGAACTAAGGACATGCAGATTTTGTATAGCCTTAAAGATGGTTGGGGAGGAATATGGTACAAAAACGCAACAAGCGGACCCCACTAATTTACATACCCCACCACGCTCAGCCAGGATGACCTCTAATGCCATCCGGTTCTGTAGTGCTACTAACCTTATCACTTTCTGTTCTAGGGTCATGTTATAGAGTATGTCAGTGATCCGGTTGATAGTTCTCTCCAGTACTCTCGCTTGTCTTCTGATATCCTCAGAGTTCAGTATTTGTCCCCAAAAAGGTAAAAAGGATTTTGCTACGTCACCCAGAACTTGTGATGAAGTATCGCCATTCTCATCCCGCTTTGGACGAGCCTTAGCGATTTCTGCAGTAGTTGCTATGAATACCCCTGGTAACAGAATTCCTAAATAACAGGTTCCCTTTCAATCCCTAGGTAGCCATGGAAAAGCTTCATTATCGCAAACGAAGTAGACAGGTTCGCCTACATACAAAAGCCTGTCCTGACTGGTCAAGTTCGCAACATTGGTGCAACCCTTGAAATCACCCATTGATTGAGTACCATTCCTTTGTATGCAGAAAGAAAGTCGGGACTATGGAAAGAGAGTCGGGACTATGGTTAACAGTATAGGAAGGTGGCGTGGCATCCCTATTGCCTATAGGAGCCATCTTGAAAGAGATCAAAGATTGAAAAGGTCGAGACAGTCTATCAGAAGGCCTAATAGAAGCAACATGAAGCTTGCTCCTATTTGCAAAAAGTGAGCATCCCAGGGGCGTTAGAACTCGTTTTTCAAATTTGTTCAAATTTGTTCCATCAAAATTCCCCGAGATGCTATCATTCCATTGGCCAAAGAATAGTGCCCTTAGAGAAGCATAACATGCAGTAGTTAAAGGCAAAGGATGAATATACCAGCCCAACCCTTTGTCTCCATGTTGCGGTAAATGAGAGCAGACCCAACGATTAGACCTGTTCAAAATGGCATGAGTTGCGTTCATTATAAGTAGTGATGTGTTATTATGGTAAACCTGTCTGTGCTGAGAGCCTCTAGGAGATAGAGTGTGCAGATGCATGAAAGGTGTAGATACAGTAGGTACATTTTCAGTGGGCTAAAGAGTTTCAAGAGGACGTACTTCTTCCATGTACCAAAACCCCAAAGCAATTACTATTGTGAAACCGGTTAACATGATTACAAGACAACAATACGTTTTAAGAGACCATGCATTCGATCGTCCATTGTCCATACTGGCCACACTATCACGTGTTTGTTCCCTACGGGTGGAGGCGGTAGCAGGCATTGATTCTTCAAATGAAAAAGTCCAGAGTTTGTTTGCTGGCGATCTCCTGATCGCGCGTTTTCTTAGTCCTTGCCTATCCCTAGCCAACAATTATTCTTTGTATGCAAAAGACAGGGCCATAAGACAAGCCCTACGATGATTTTCATGGTGGCACAGCCGAACCGTGCAGTAAGTCTAGCTCCGTTGATGCAGATCGTACCTTGTGACTCCTGGTACGGTGTGAACTGCGAACAACATGTCGTTGCTTCCTGATGGAAGTGGTGAATTCGCAACAGAACCTAACAGTGGTGAAAAAGGATATGTAGGAGAGTGTGGAGATGAAGCGGCTGTTTCCCCAGGCCCCACAGGCTCAGGGAGTGTCTCCGGAGCACTCTCAGTACTGCTCAATGCTGAGTGATCGTTGAGAGCAGAGCAGGTAGGATTTTCTGTATCTTCTGTATCGTGTGTCAAAGGAAAGGGAATCCTCTTGACATGCGACACATGAATCCAGTGCCTTTTTCCCTCCACCCTAATCGCAGTCTGTGTGGCCAGAAGGACTTGGTGTGGGCCTCTCGAGCGGGTGCGAGACAGGATGCTCATTCGTTTGGTAAATCAAATACAGATTTTTTGTTAACCGGTCACAGTAGTCAGAAAGAAGTATATGTTCAATATCCCTCAGGAACCAGGGCTTAGGCACATTCCAAATGTTAGCTGGCCTACCCATAACCACCTCATATGGGGAGAGCCCAGTCTTAGTCTGTGGGACGGTGCGCATAAACAACAACACTATCGGTAAGGCATCCAGCCATTTCAATTTGGTGCCGGCACACGTCTTAGCGAGCTTATTTTTCAAAATTTCGTTATGTCTCTCTACAAATCCAGCACTCTGAGCATGTCTAGCTGAATGGAACCTTTTATCGATCTGTAACCCCGCGCATATCTACAGAATTACAGCAGCAATAAAATGTAGACCATTGTCCGACCAGATGACCCTTGGCAAACCAAACCTAGGAAAATATACCTTAAGCATGGTCTTCGCCGTTGTCATTGCTGTAGCGTCTTTCACGGGGAAGGCTTAATCCCATTTGCTAAAGGTACAAATAACAACCAAGACGTACTTTAAATTAGTACAATGGTCCATTTCAATGAAATAAAAGTGGATGACTTCAAAGGGGACAGAAGGTGGACCAAAACTACCCCTTGGTGTCGATGTGCCCTTTCCCATATTATGCTGTAGACAGATCATACAACTTTGGACAAAACGTTCAGCTGTTTTCGAGATTGTATCGTTCACCCAGACATTTTCTAACATTTTGCAAACCTTCCTTGCACAGATGTGGGTGGGCCCATGAGCCATTGCGACCCTCATTGTAATGTACGCATCTGGCAGCATCCATTTTCCCTCTAATTATCCACCCAACACCCGTCATCATCCAACCTCACCAAACCCTCAGCCCATTGTTTAGTTTCTTCTAACGTGGCATCGGCTTGGATGTTCTTTACAGATTCAATACCCTCATCTATGGTACAAACATTTGTGACTTCCCTTGCAGTGTACATTTCTGAATAGAGATCAGTGGCAGTTTGTTTGGCTATCTGGTCAGCGAAAGCGTTCCCTTTTCCTACATCATTTATAATTTTCTGATGCGCTGCGCATTTCATGATCGCTAACTGAGTAGGGAGTGCAAGCGCTGAAAGTAAGCGCACTTTCAAGGAGCCATGTTGAATCTTTGTTCCATGTGAGGTCAAGAAACCTTGTTCTTCCCAAAGTCTACCGAAGTTGTGAACCACCCCAAAAGCATACTGGATATCAGTATATATGTTTACTCTAAGCCCTTTGGAAAGTTCACAAGCTTGAGTCAATGCTATAATCTCTGCGGCCTGCACAGAGTTATGCATTATTCTCTTGGTTTCCACAATCGTTCTCAATGTGGTGATGGCATAAGCAGCCGTGGATGTACCATACGGAAGTTTGAAACAGGAGCCATCGCAAAACAGCTCCCCTTGTGGGTCGTTCAAAGGAGTATCTTTCAAGTCGATCCTGCCTTTAGTCTCTTGTTCTGTGGTGTAAAGGCAGTCATGTGACATTTCATCACTGCAAGCCGTACTTTGCGGGACAGGTAGAAGTTCAGCTGGATTCAATACACAACACCTCTGAATTTTAATGTGCGGTGCGAACAAGATCAATTTGTATCTCATTAATCGTGCGGAGGTGAGGTGTTGCGTTTGTGTTCTGTTTAATAGAACATCTACAGAGTGAGGTACCAACAAGGTTAAAGCATGGCCTAGGACCATACCCTCACTCTGTTTTACAGATGCAGTAGCAGCAGCGACAGCTCTCAAACATATTGGCAAAGCGCATGCAACAGGATCAAGGGCGGAAGAAAAGGAGCCGCACGGCCTATTCTTTCCTCCATGTTCCTGCGTTAATGTAGCCAAAGCACATCCATCATGTTCATGCACATACAACTCGAAGACCTTTTCATAATTTGGTGTGACAAAAACTGGTGCTGAACACAGTGCAGTATTGAGCAGATCAATCACTTTCTGGTGTTTCAAGTTCCACGGCAATGGCAAAGAAATGCCCTTCTTTGTCAGAGCCAACATTGATTTAATCACTAAGGAAAAGTTCGGGATCCACTGCCTACAGTAAGAAGCCATTCCTATCAAGGCTCTGACTTCCTTCTGTGTATTTGGGACAGACATGCTAGAAATGATTTTAATCCGTTCAGGCGTCAACCTTCTTCCCTCCTTTGACAGGAGATAGCTTAAATAGGTGACCTCCTGTGGACGATATTGAAACTTTTTGAGTGAAGCTTTATGTCCATGTTTTCCTAGGTGTATAAGCAACAACACGGTGCCCTCCTTACAGGCACTTTCTGAGTCAGCAGCTAAAAGAAGAGCATCTACATACTGAAGCAGTGTACAAGTGGTAGGCAACTTGAGTGTATCGAGCTGTTTTTTCAAAGCCCTACTATAGATGCTCGGACTTTTCGTGTACCCTTGTGGCGCACGGGTGAATGTAAATGAGCGTCCTCCTAGGGTGAACGCGAACAAGTATCTGCTATCCTTGTGTATAGGAATGCTAAAGAAAGCGTTATTAAGGTCTACAACACTAAAGTGAGTAGCAGAAGCTGGGATCATAGTTAGTATTGCCGTTACATCAGGCACAATAGGAAATTGTGAAGCAACAATCTTATTGATGGCGCGTAAATCAATGATGAAATGAAAAAGAATTGCATTATCACCTTTCTTATACACAGGCAAAATCAGACTATTGCACAAACTACCTGCAATTTCCTCAATTACTGCACGGTGCACAAAATCAGAGACTATACACTTCAAAGATTGCTCACCATCAACCGAAATCTTATACTGAGGAATACGTGGCAACTTTACTCCGTGTTTCAAAATAATTTAAACCAGGCTCAATTTGTAGAACACCTACATCATTGTCGTCAATCGCCCATAAACACTCCGGAACATCACTAAATTCAGGCAGCAAAGGTCTAGTCAGGAACTGAGAGACAGAAAGTTGCTGTGGTGAAATCGTCAAACGCACTCCATCCGAAGAACAATGAATTACTGCATTTAATTCTTTCAACCCCAACAAATTCTCTCCACAGTTCGTCGTCAAAAGAAATGGACAGTAAATGGACCCAGTGTAATCGGTACTGGCGAAGATACCAGACAAACTACTGGCGTACCAGGAAACCCTTCAGAAACATTGGTTTGCCCTGACAGTGGAATGTTCGGAACCCGTGAATGGCCAATGGAACACCTCTGTTCTCCTGTATCTATCAAGAATAGATGTTTCCTATTTCCCACTACCATTTCAACGTAGGGACCTTTCTGATTAATGGGAATAGGCGTTGGTTCCAAACCCTGCTTTGGGCAATCCTAGCGAAACAAAATGTCATCAAAAGGAAGGTCTTCAGAGAGATATGCAGTAGAAGGATGATCAAAAATGTTTCTTTTATCCACTCTCAGTGACTGATTGTCTTGTGAAAAAGAATGCGAATTCTGAGAAAACTGGCTTCTACCAGGACCCCCTGCCCCAGGGCGGCCTCTGGATAGTCTACCCATGTTACCAAATGTGTTATTCGACCGCTGCTGGAGGATTGGGCATTGTGCTCGCCAATGACCCTCTTGTCTGCAATAAGCACATTGGTTTGCGTGTACAGGACCCAACGGCACATTACCCTGCGGAGCATATTGTCCCCTAAACTGTGTACTACCCCCTCTAGGACCTCTAACAATCTGTTCTAATAGAACTTTAGTTTTCAGGTCTCCCTTTCTCTTTTCGATTCTCTCTTTTTTCATTATTGACTCAGTTCTCATAGTACTGAGCCATATGCAATACTTCAGATTGAGACTTAGCCTGCCAAGCGCTCTCAGAGGATATCATTTGCGACTGGATGTCAGGCAACAATCCACGCACACATTTGTCTACAAATAGTCGTTTTCCAGACTCTGTGCTCAAATCTTGTCCAATGAAACCCGAGAACACTTGTTCAAACCGATTAAAGAATTTGGTAGCACCCTCAGACCTTCCTTGGACACAAGCAGTAAGTTTGTCCCAGACAATCCTTCTCTCAGGAATTAAGGCTTTTCGTTTGTCACTATTCTATCAGGCAAAGTCAGTATTACCTGTGGTGGTCTCTCGCCAGCTGGTCTATCTCTATCTTGTCTAACCATATTATCCCATGTGTCCCCTAACCTTGGTACATCATCTACTATCCTAATCAGTTTCCACAAATCAATGGGTAGGAGAACAGGAAATAACAAATCTATATCACTCAGAGTAAATACTGCCGACAGCAAGACAGATTCTATCTCTTTATAGAACCCTGTCAGATTCTTCCTAATATCTGGAATGGATTGTCTGATGGTGTTCACTTCCTGTCTTGAGAACGGGACGTGAACAAACTGTGGTACATAATGAGCAGGAATGTCATAAGCAGCAGTACCTGCCTCGGCATTAGCTGGAACCGCAACTTTTGGGACAAATGTCGGAGAAACCACTCTCATAAGCAACTGAGAGATAGGAATCTCTGAAGGCTTACTGAGCAACAGTGCTAAGTCGAGTGCTAAAGCAGCTGAAGAAGTGTCAGACGAAAAAGCTCTCTTATAGATATTCAATAATTCTGCGGGACAACAAATCTTTCTCTTCATGCATTCATCCTGCAGGTATTCCACCATAACCTGTATCACTTTCCTCTGCATTTCTAGCGTATACTGACCATACGTGTCATATACTTCTACGGGAGATATGGACATGTCTGAAATTCATCTAATCGCATCTTTTGTGCAAATTGCGTTTCCTCACCCATCGACTTACAACGAGGATGGAACTGTTTCTGTACAAAAATAGCATTCAAACTATCACCATCAATTTCTTCATTCCGTAACCTTTCCAACTCCCTTCTATACTCAAAAACCATCTTGACGTGCTCATATACTTCCTCTGCAGTATCTCTTGAATATGCTTAAACATTCAGATCCCTCAACCCTTGTGGGTGACCTATATCATCCAGTCTGTTCCACATTACACATAATTAAATTCCCAGCCCTTCGATAAAGACATTTTTCTCAGGAAAACTTTCTAAATTAGAGAGTGTGGCAAAACCATCAGATTGTTCACCCTTCTCCATGCACTGTCTAGCCCATGCAGTCAAATTGCGCTTTCTCTCTTTAGACACAGTATTACAAGTTACAATCTTTGATTCCGCTCCCTTATCAACTATAAATGGGACAGAATCACTCGGAAGAGGGAGAGTGGACAAATCTTGCACAATCGGTAACAAAGGTGCTATTATTGGTGCAGAAGACAAATCTACCAGACCCATAGCAGTAGGCAAAGGCGGAGGGGCAGGTGGAGGAGCAACGATAGGAGGAGGAACAACAACTGGAGGAAGAGGAGCAATAAGAGGAACGATAGGAGGAGCAGGAATTACTACGGGAGGAGGAATGACAGCAGGAAGAGGCAAAACAACAGGAATAGGTACATATGGAGGTGGTGCAGTGGCACCAGGCCTTCGTTCATTTAGAAGTTTGTCAATTAACTCATCAGATACATGAAAATCTTTAGACGGATATATTTTCTGGATACCAAATTGAAAAGTCTTATCCATATTCCCAACTGACTCTAATTGTTTGTTTTGATCATACAACAACGCTTTTTCTGCGTTGGACATATGTCGGTGCGCATGTTTCTCTCTACTTTTAAGTTGCTGCATAGCTTCTTTCTTCCAATTTTGTAATACATCAAATGCTGCAGGTCTAGCTTTTTTCTTCAACAATATAGACTCTAAATATTCTATACGAGGAATCTCAAAGCTACCATTGGTTGGCCACTGAAGTTCGGAAGCATGTCTAGTTTGTCTGTGCCAAATATCATTAAACACTATGCTACCAATGCCATGCTTACAGTACATAGTACAAGCTGGCGACCACTTCTGTGGCGCCGGATGGCTAAATTCCAAAGCTTGTCTGTCCTTGCGGAATAATGCCCTGAAGCAGGCAGACAATTTCTCAGGCATATCAGATTACTGGTGTTACCTGGTCTATAATTGTGCTCGCGAGTACAATGGGCCAAAACATATTATTAGGATACTTAAGAATCGGGTCACGACTCACCTGATCAAAGAACTAAGGAGGTCCGATCGGATAACTAAGGACAACAAATGACCCACGTGGTTGGTGATTTCGGCAAAACTGCCTGATATATGGACCCTCGTCAAGATGCCGTTTCGGACCACGGGTTCACCGTCCAGGGATCAGGTCGTGCAGCACTGTTGTGGTATCGCGTCTCATCCAAGAAAGGGGCCCCCTTTTTCACCATACGATCTGGTTCCGATAGCCGCGTCAACCTTCAACGAGATGGCATCAATCTTATGGGTCCATATTCGGGTGCCATCTTTAAAAGCAAGGAAATATCGAGGCTGAGTATCACAAAAGGAAATACTCCAACGGGGAGCAAGGGCACGGGTGTTTGCTTGGGTCTGGGGACCCTGGAAGTCTTTCCTCCCTCTTTGCCGCTGGACCCTAAGGCCAAGCCCCCAATGGACTAAATGCTGCAGGCTTCACCCGCAAGGGTGTAAGCCCGCAGGGAGTAAGGGCGCAGGTGTTTGCTTGGGTCTGGGGACCCTGGAAGTCTTTCCTCCCTCTTTGCTGCCGGACCCTGAGGCCACACCCCCAACGGACTAAATGCTGTGGGCTTCACCCATGAGGGTGTAAGCCCACGGGGTGCAAGGGTGCGGGTGTTTGCTCCCGCCTGGGTGTTCGCGCCTCGCCGCCTGTGGAGACCCAATGGAAAAGCTGTAGTATCTTATAGACTACCCAGCGGATCAGCAGACCTGAACCTGGACCTTGCAAGGTGAGAAAAGCTGCTGATCTCCCCCACACTAGAGACTCGATTTGCCTGGGGATTATTATAAGGAATGGCTGGCACTGTAGGGGTGGAGGATCTTTCCCCCTTGCCCCCGCTCTTCCTCTCCAACTCGGCCCTTATGTCAAACCTACTAGCCCACCCCATATCTAAAGTGGACTGCAAGATCAGAGTGGGTCGAAGAATAGGGCGTGGGGGGCACACCTGCAGAGCAACAGGAGATGGTCTGGGAACTGGAGTCCAACCTGTGGCCGCAAGTGCAGACACTGTACTTGTCCCCGCGACTGCTACTATTGACTTTACACAAGCTTGGGGGGTAGTGTCGGTGGGGACAGGCTCTGAGCATTCAAGCACCCCTAGCAAAAGCCCCAAGGTGAGCTTTTCCCACGACTCAGGCCGAATCAAGACCATGCTAAGATTTACTCACTTGCCAACACTACAGCTGATCAAGTGTCCAACGCCAACCTGCTAACCCCCGGAGGAGGTTTTGACTGCATTGCCACTACTGTCTTCCTCAATGCCCTGGGCAATGGATGAGAGAGGATAGCCAAGCTCATTGGGGCCTGCGTGCCACCGGCTCTCCCGATGGCACCTGCGTTGGCCCTAATTTCTTCTGAGCCTCCCCCAAGGCCTGCCCCTGGTACCACCCACTCCATCCCCGAACCATGGTCGGCCCTGGCCGCTGAGGCTGCTAACCCTCCGTCATCCCCTACCCACCCGGCAGTGGAACCAATGGACCCTGGCCACAAAGGACTCTGTGAGGGGAAGCGCTCTCCGAGCCCCCCATGCAGCACTTGGAGTGAGCTCACGTCAGCTGCACCCTCAGGAGCCAGCTCCTTTCTATGCCTAACTCCACTCAGGGCCCCTAAGCTACCTAAACAGGGGTATCGACCCCTGCCAGCCTCATCACCCAAAGATTCAACTATTGTTCTGGGCTGCTGTTGTGAACGCGTTCTTGTTGAACTGGCTGACATTAAAAAATTACTGGCGGCTCTTCTTGGGAGTATGACAGAAGCCAGGGGGAAGGAGGGGCTTGTGGGGTTGGAGGTGATTTACCTGGGGATGAGCCTGGGGCCTTGGGCCCAACGTATGGTGCAGGATCATTTCCCCAGCGTTCCCGTCTCCCCCTTTCCGCTGGTGCCCGGAACGCTTATGGCTCAAAGAGTCAATCAGAGGCTGCTCAAACTCCTGCCCCAAAAGTACTGAGAGAGTCCCCAATGGCCCACACCCCGGGGCCTGAGCACTCACCCAAGGAGCATCTTGCCCCAAAGAACTTGGGCAATAAGCATTTTGTGGGGAGGGCACCCAATACACATAGCCTCGTCCCTGGGAGGCCATCACCAAGACATAATGCCCATAAAGGACCTAGAAGAACTACTCTGTTTCTCCATGGTGTACCTACATTGCCCGCTCATAGAAGAGAACCAAAGGATGCCCTTCGGAACAAATGCCTACATTGGCTACATTATGTAGGGGACTGTGCTTTTGTGACAAAGGATGCCCTGGTGGAGTGTATTAGAATTCTGAATGATACGTCTTTAGACTCTTCTGTCAAACTAGTTTATGGGGATGTACTCATGGCAAGTAATGTTCTGAGAATATGTAATGGGCATGGGTGGTCTCGTAGAAGTGGAATTTCAGTGAGCATATTCAATAGCTCCTCCAACACTTCTGGTCCTGTAGCCCCCTCTGGCATGTATAGTAGTAAGGGCCCTCTCTCTGGGGCAAATCTTACTGCTCTCGGCCACCGTCGCTATGGGAGAAAAATGAAGGGCTCGGGCCTGGGAGCTTTGAATTGCGGTTAGAGATTTGCACTGTGGTATTTAAGGAGGGTGTTGCCTTTTTCCTTACCGCTTTTCTCTCTTTGAAAATGTTTTGGAATGTTTGCCTTTTAGAAATGTATAGTTAGGATGTACTTTGATGGCCATTGGCCGAATAAAGTTATTGATGATGATGGAAATACACCAAACACGGGCTATAAAGATTCACAGATCTTTATTCTACTGTACAGTTACAAAGAAACAGAAATACAGATAGCTATCTGGCCCTCAATACATCACAATGAGTACCAGCCCATCAGAGTGAGGAGAGAGGGGTACTGGACATCTAAAACATTCAGGTTTATATACATTCGCAACAATATTGTCCAGCCCCTCTACAGGTTAATAATCTGTGGTCTAGAGTTTGTGCAGAGTTCACATATAGCTTATACAATAATATGCACATGGATTACATTGGTTTACATTTCTGGCAAGTTAAAATGGCAGAGTGTATTCCTGGATTTAGCAGTAAGCCTTAGCACATATCCCTTCACAATGTGTTTCTACCAGTGTCCACGCTCCACATTTGCATTACATTGTCCTCCATGTGTGTTCGTGGATGAGGCTCGTTAGTGCAGACAATCCTTATTATCCAGTCTAAACATTCGGCCCTCGGACAGTCTAACCATTAACTAGGCACAAAGGTCGGGAAGGCTCAGTTACAAGTTGGAAACACAGTCCACCATTTTAGAACAGAGAATTACATATGAACAGAAATCAAAATGGTGGATGATCCTAAAATGGCGGCGAAGTCGATCCAAAGTCGGAACTCTGCAACGCGGTT
Source organism: Ambystoma mexicanum (assembly GCF_040938575.1). Classification (NCBI taxonomy): domain Eukaryota; kingdom Metazoa; phylum Chordata; class Amphibia; order Caudata; family Ambystomatidae; genus Ambystoma; species Ambystoma mexicanum. The sequence continues at coordinate 1,142,184,258 of NC_090937.1, forward strand.
TTCTTCGGCCAATATATATAAAAAGGAGGCACAATATGATTTCCCGTTTAACAACCACACCAGAGGTAGCGAGGCATGCACCTGAATCACACCACTTGGTGCAAAGATGAGGTCCAAAGTATGACCCAACAAGTGTGTTTGTTTAGCGCTCAGAGTCACAGACAAGAGGTTTCAACGCATTGCAAAAATGAAAGTCGAGACTAAGGGTGCAATGTGCATATGTCGACATGAAAAGGGATGGCATTGTTACAGTCACAGAGTCTGTGTTACTCAGTTTCTGCTTTACTAGTTATTGAATAGGAAAGCAGTTTTGGCAGCTATATGCAATGCTGGCAGTTCTCTCATCGGCCCCCGGCCCCCGCCTCCTGCCTTTGGGTCCTGCCCCTCTCCCTGCAGACTTGTGACCTGGGAAATGGTCCAGCAGACCGCAGTTAATTTATGGCCCGTGGCCACAAGAGTAACAATGACACACACATACATGTATACGCTCATTCTCCCTTACACTTCTATACATCTACCCTCTATCCAAATCAGTTTGGCAATTTCCAACCCAGCGACCGAGAGGCAGAACAATTACAACAGGGCACACTGACCTGTCTCTGGTGTGCGTGTGTCTGAGTCTCTCTCAGCAGGCAGTGCTGCAACCTACGGCCCACTTTGCCAGGCTGCAGTTAGTGTGCAAGGCGTGCCTCGGGTCTCACTCACAAGGATATGGGTAGTGCTAATGTGCAGGTGGGGCCCGAGGCTCTGCACATGGCACAGCGCACCACGCCCACACCCGAGTCGTGACCTGAACCTCATGGTACCTGCTGCGCTGCTTGCTGCTGCAGACAGTGCTGTGAGTGCTGCCCATCTCATGACTCATGAGATAATAATATATGTATACAAAAAATGTATAAGTGGTTATTGCCTTTTTCAGCATTTGCTGCTTTAACATGTCCACATTAGAGGCACGCACTCAACCTTGCCAAGTGATAGCAGTGGTCCTGCAAGGAATCCAAGGACCTCAGTCCCTGCACATCATATACAACATTTCTAATGCAAAGCTGCAAGGCACAAACCCCTTGCATTCTAAAGAAGCCAACTGCTGATTCAAGGAGTCAAGAGACAGCGGTGTTGACAGGCACAACTACGGGTATACAACACAGGGACCACAGTTCACTGCCACTCCCCAACACAAAAGGAAGGTTGGGGGATCCATGGAGCCTAATCTTATCAGAAACAACTGTGCTTGGAATTCAAGATCCATGTGCCCCACAAACAAAACGATATTGCTGCCAGAGATCCCAGACTCCATAACACCAAATACAACTGCTAATACAGGAAAAACACAAAACCAAAAGTATACAGTCCTTGTGAAAACACCTACTTGACAAACACTTCATGACTATATATGATACATTAAAATTAATTTGCCAAGTGACATTCCTTACATAACCAATGAATATGGCACCATAAAGAAATCATAACTGCATTGGTGGAATGATAAACGTTTATCTATCAAATAGTCTCATGTCACGGATAAGCCAATGAATATGGCACCATAAAGAAATCATAACTGCATTGGTGGAATGATAAACGTTTATCTATCAAATAGTCTCATGTCACGGATAAGCCAACCAGCTGGCTTTATATCAACATTATCTTCTGGGACTTGTAGGCTGGTCTTTACTATTATAGATATGGATCAGCTAGTTCCAGAAGCCACACTACTATTAGCTTAAAGTCCAGGGCTAGCTGAAGGTGTCATACAACATGGGCCCACTTGATAGCTATCAATAAAGCAGAGGCAGTCAGTCACATGTAACACTCTAGATACCGGCTTATCTTGACATTTTGAGATTAGCCCTTAGGCCAGTCGTCCAGTCTGTTGATTTTTGAGAAAATGGCTCCTTTGCAGATGATGACTTCTACTAAGGACAAACACACTAGGGTTGAATCCCAAAGTAAGTAATCCGTGGCGACATTTAGAGTGAGGTTTCACCATCACCATATCTTTCATGGCCTCGTCTGCGGGCATGCATTCTTGGCTAGTAGGAATTGTGAGAAAAGGGGTCCGAAAGAGCAACAAGACAAGGATTCCAGAACAAGTACTTTCTTAAGCCCCAATTGAAACCATTATCAGCTATTTCACAGCTCCTGCTGCCAATACACCAGTGGTCAGCTGAAGCTCACTTCTTGATGAGGTGTTAATTAGGCAGTCAATGATCACTTTTAGACAGCTGGAAGCTAGGGCACGCCCCAAATCAGCAGAACTGTCCCGACTACCAAAAAGCATTTCCCACTGGGTTAATTTACTAATCTAACACAAGTCCGACTCCTAGAATATTTTGGGAAAGTGTTGGATGGTGGGTCAGGAGGTTGCATTTTTCTACCTGCAAACTAACATGTTTCTGTGAGCAAGTAACCAGTGTTCTAAGCAAAACAACTTCTGAATGTATCAGTCGATTTTCTGTTCAAAATTACACGGAACAATGTGCCTGATTCATGGAATTATTTGCGCTGAAAACACAGTTTTGCATGCCTTTCTGCCCGAAAGTCCCCATACTTCAAACAGGGATTTTCGGGCAGAAAGGCGCGCAAATCTGCGTTTTTCACGCAAATAATTCCATGAATCAGGCTGAATGTCTGTCAGGTGGTAGGATTGTTATCTCGCACTAAACAATGTTTTCTGCACTCTCACATAAAATTATTGCTTTCATGGGATCATGCACGTGCAATCACTCTAAACAAGGGTCCGAGATGGTACTGACTTGTTCCCAACTCTTTAATAAATCGAAATTAGCAGTGAGGAAACTCTGCGCTTCAAATGTACTGTGCCCGTGCATTGCACCCCACACACGTTGATATAGATGATCTGCGGAATAACTTGCTAACACTCATTACGACCCAGGCGGAGGACCATGGTGCTATTAGAACCATGGTCCATGCCGGTGTCCGCCATGGCGGAATGGGGAATTACCACCCCATTCCGAGGTTGGCGGGGCGGTAATTCCCCATGCCGCCATGGCCCTACCCCATTCCCATTTTTGCCCCATAGGGCTCAATGGGAATGGTGAAGGCGCTAAGTGCGGTGCCGCAAATTGCGGCACCGTACTTAGCACCAAGGTCCCTTTGCGGGTCCCTACTTTAACGGCTGGTAAAACCAGCCGTTAAGGTCGGGTCCCGCAAAGGGACCTCGTAATTAGGCGCTAATAGGTTAACGGCGCCGCAGCCTTTTACGGCGCCGTTAATCCATTAGCGCCTGGTCGTAATGAGGCCCACCCAGAAGCAAGCACCTCATGGTCTGGTCCATGCTCAGAAGGAGACGAGCACAGTTACGCACTATGAACTGTGCACTATTCTAAATCCTTTGCGAAGATTGAATTAGGAACAAGTGTTCTAATATATGTTTTATCACTCTCCCAGGAATTTCAAAAACAAACCCTTAAAAAAAAAAGTAAAGCAGTCCATCTGTCAAGTGCTGGTATTGTCCTATTGAAATAAATCTGTTGAGACATGAATAGCCGACGTACTTGCTAAGGAATGCATTTGCATTGCCATTAATTATAATTAATTATAATAATGTATTTTCTTTATCGCACTACAATCCCATAGGTTTCAAAGAGCTGAAATAACAGAAGACATTATTATGCCACAGAGTGGTACTCAATTTATCGACCTCGGAAGGAGGAAAGGCTGAGTTGGCCCTGCCAGGATTCTAACCTGCCACAGCAAGCTGCACACAGATATAATGGGCGAGCACTTAGCGCACTGTGCTATCTGACCGACTGTAAGCCCTATTGATATGCGGCAGAGTCCCACAAAGTATAGTAGCTAGACCTGCTGAGAAGTGCTGTTACTCCATCATTACAGGTATAGCAGGATAGTTGAGGAGTGTTAGCAATACCCTCAATGTGCACCTATGTGCATCATATCTGCTCAACTGCAAGAAGGTAAGAAGCACAGTAAGATAGCTCAGTCAGTTAACCTACATTGGACATCTGTGCACAGCCCACAACCACAGATCTTTTTCCACCAGGGCTGCTTCATTCTACCATCATTGATAAAGTGATGTGATGATTCACTTACTCTCGTCACTTCTCCCTAGAAGGGAGACACTTTCCATGAGGCCAGGCAGGTGAGGCCGCTACCCGCTAGCCCCCTGCGGGTGGTCCAATGTGGGAGGATCTCATGTGGAGGGACTCACCCTCTGAGGAGAGGGACGAACACCTAGGTAGAATTAGGCATAACTTCCCTAACCTACCCTTCCCAAATCCTTCAATATTTTTTAGCCAACCTCCACTTGCTAGCACTTACATTTCTATAGTGGCATTATACCATTTACTGACTCCAGTACTGAGAAGAATACCTGAGAGTCAGGTACTGGCTCGAAGAGGATGCATGGATGCAGGAAGAACACTTCTGTGAACTCAGGAGCGTTCTAGCCTTCCAGGATGAAACATATCTATACAGATTTTTAAAACTGAAGAGAGATTTGAAATGAGGTGAAACCATCCCCAGAGCAACAGCATTCAGGGAAGGTGTTCAGCATGGGAGATTCAAAGGGACCGGGACGCCATCAGGGGAGCAGACTCTAGCACATCTGACACAAGATTCTGCAAGAAGGTGGCGAGGCAGTAGCATGGCCTCCAGGAGGAGGTGGACCATGTAGTCCATAACAGGTGCAGATACTGCAAGGAGCTAAATGCTGCAGAGCTTCCGCGGCGATCCAGAAGCCATCTAAAGTCACCAATGACCAAACAAGGCCAGTGCAGACCCCAGGAGAGACTGAAGCCTTGTGGGAAGATCGTAGATGGTATGGGAGAGAGCAGGCAGACCGATGGGGGCATGAGAGGGCCCCAGCAAACGAATAACGGCACAGGGTGAAACAGGGGTGGGCACCAGTCCCCTAATTTGAAAGTAAGTATGAGTGAACTCTGCATGAGAGGAAATAAATCTTTCTCGTATCAGTTACAGTATTAAAACCATTGACCACCAAGAAGACTTTTGCATCCGCGGATGTCTTCCTTATGTTGGTAGTAGCCCCAAGGCCACTAACCATCAGAAAAGTGTTGAGGAACCCTACAAGTAATTTTCTTCATGGCAGTACTTGGCAGGGTATTGAACCAAGTGGGCCAGTTCAAAGAAGAGGTGAAAGAGAAACCAGGGCCTGGGACCAATACCGGAAAGAGATACAAGTCATCTTCCTCATGGCAGTACTTGGTAGGGAAGTGAACCAAGTGGCCAAGTCAAAGAAGAGGTGAACCCAGAATTGGGTGCTGTAGGTGTGAAGCCTGATAAACAGAAGATCAGGAGAAGGGAGTCATTCCCCTTGGTTGTGATGAACTGAGAGCAAGACACCAGCAGAAGGAAGTGATTTTCCTGGTAGCCAGAAATGGCTATAAAGCCCAAGAAGGCCTGGGGAAACAAGTCATTCTACCAGGCTGTTTGAAAGAACATATAACTCAGACTGGCAGTTAAGTCAAAAAGGTACCTGAGGAAGGGAGTCTCTTCTATGCTATTTGAAAATGTATGTCAGGAAAAGGGAGACATTTTCCTGACCCACCAATAGGGAGTACCAGAGTGTTTGGGACTCTACTATCAGGGGAAGGGAGACATTCCCCCTAATAACATGTGAGCAATATTGTTTGTAAAATTGCTAGCAGGGGATGGGAGCTATTCCCCCTGACCATGTGTGAGACATGAGACTTCTTTGAACTGAATAGAACTGTTACAACAAACCAGGAACTTGGACCCAGGAGAAGGGAGTCAGTCACCTTAGATCTTTTAGTTGAGGTAGGGAAATCCCCCTCTGAGGGATAGGGATAGGTAGGTTTTATTTTCTTGTTTTCACTGAAAAAAAACTATGCCCACAAATATGCCACCTTTGTGTTAGACTCCTCCATCTGCACCTTTACAGTGACCAACCTCAACTTGGTTAATATTAAAATCTATTTGTACATAAAAGATATATTATAATTAAGGGAAGATAAAACTGCATAATCAATCTTTGTCTCATTCCAAGAAAAACTACTACATGCTCCTGTAAAAAAAAAAAAGAAAAAAAAACACTCTTTTAAAATGGCAGAAACAACTCCATCTATTCAAAATTGCTTTCACTGCAAAAGTCCATACACAACTGCTTCATGAAAGACAGTAGTGACATACCCATCCATCCAAAACAGCAAAACCGTTTATTTGCGGTCTGTAACAAGAAAAATGCTAAGCAGGCAAAGGCCATACGAACTGACTCCTAAACTGAATTCCTGTAATAACTCTTCAATACCTCAGCATTATGGAACCTATGTAAAAACAAATACTGCTCCATTTGTCAATGAGAACAAAGGAGGAAACGGAAGGAAAATGCAGTAATAACATAAGACAATTTTGTAAAGTGCAACTGAAGTCTTCTGAGACATCAGGCAAGACTTCATAAGGACATGATCTTCCTGAGCCATATTAACAAAACACAGAGCCATATCCTAGCAAATTGCTGCTCAATTAAAAAGTCCAGAAGCCAGGCTTCTATCGCTCAGCAGTATTGTGTTGATCAAGGAAACTAAGTTATGCCTGCCTTCAAATACTTCATAAGTTATCTGGGAGAGCTGGGGGCTTTACTTCAGGCCCAAGCAGCATCTCCAGTTCCAATGCAACCATTGCTACCATGTAAACCTGAGACATCTGGAAACAATTCAAGTCTCTCTCTGCAAGAGGTGCAATGACAATCTCATAATTGACAACATGGCCCATTCCAATCTGGAGGTGATTATCCAGTCTTGGTTTGTTCTTTGCAGTCCAAGTTTTATAATGGCAAAAGTGGAACCACAAGTCCCAGAATGCAATGAAAAAACACAGGACTGGATAAACACATACAGCTTGGAATGGGTCATGTTGACAACTATGCAGCATCTTCGGGCACATTCTTCAGATCACCTTTTTTTATTTTCGGCTATTTGGTGGCACAAAAACTGTAAGTCAAATGTATGTATTGCAGTATAGTTAGGAGAGAGATGACATGTGACAAGTGACACACAGCTTGTGAGTGTTGTTTGGTTATTTACCAACCTTTTCACTGGCCATGAACAAGCTAATCCCTATGCCTATTCTCACCTACTGCCTGGCCCTCCTGTCCAAAACACATTCTCCCAGGATCTCTTTGTGCTAGCTCTATCAAGCAGTGACATTCAACTTTGGCCTGACAGTGTATTTTCTAATCCATTTGCTTAAGTTACTGGTTTAACTGTCACTATAAATATGCTAACAGTGTAATACAAATGTCTTAACAAGTGTGCCTTCGGCCACTTGAATAAAGAAATTAGAAACACATTTGATAGTCATAATTATCATATTCCCAGGCAAGTGCACTATTTTCAAGCCTTCACCATATTCTAGTCTGATCGGACCATTATGTAAGTGCCTGTTAAATGCCTATACAAAAGCCAGAACTGTTGCTTTGCTTTTCTGTTTCACTTTTAGCAGCAAGCTGAAAATGCATAAAAGTTGCAAACTCATGCGGCTATTGGTGTTCTAGAAAAAGAGGACAGAGAGGGCATGCACAGACAGGGGCTATGCCTGAGAAGGCTGGAATGAGCATGGCACTGTCTGTGCCAGCCTTTAAGAATCACCCCCTCTGTACAATATTCAGAGCTGTACACCCCCTCCAGATTTATCCACTTTGCAGCACAATCCTGTCCTGTAAGCCTGCCACAACCCACTACCACTGGTCCTGCCCTTCTCATCCGTCTCTTGCAATGGCCACAAGTGCATGTTCCTCTTTCCCCCTCTTTCTTCTTTCCTCCTCCCTACAATTGCTTGTAAAGCCAAACCTGTGAATGGAACTTTGATACTTCTTTATGGGCTTCCAAAGGCGTGTTTTACATTACAACTTCCATTAGACCTATCCAGCATAGGTAATGCTGAGGGATCATGGGCGTCGTGGTCGTAAACATGCAGTTGAATGCTGGCTTCATACCCCGGCACTAAAACAATTTTAACGTTCGTCCATCCACTACATTAGTTACTCGCTTCCTGATAACCCTGTGTCCTCACAACAGGAAAGTGTTTTTTTAACATTGTTGACCCTTGCAGGCCACCTGCCCTAACCTTTACCATTTCACATGACCTATCTTTTGGCTTGTTATACTGACAGTAAGAAGTCTGATATGTAAAGATACAATGATTTCGGAAACTGTTCCTTCATATGTATGTTGTATTCTTTGGTGGTCTGGGGAAAGGTTATGATTGTACAACCATTTGTCTTCTAAGAATTGGAGAATGTTTTTAGTACAGATCAATGATAAAGGTACTAGAGTACCTCATCATGGTACACGATCATTCAGTAGCTCTGGTGTGTAAGAATACCATGATTGGAAATGGAAAATATTTTCACATTCAAACTCCAATCAAGTATTGCACTTGAAAATACCCATTCATGCAACAAAAAATAGTTTTTAGATGTTGGATCTCTTGCATGTGCGATCTGCTGAACCAGTGATATCATTTTTGATATCTTAAGTGATGTCATATGTGATGCCATCCATGAGGTCAGTTTGTGATGTCATCAGTTTGTTTAGTGGCTGAGCAATGGGGGCCTCACAGTTAATGTGGCGTACCTTCCAACACCTGCCGCATTTGAGGGGTTATGTAGCATTAAATCTGCATGTTAAAGTCACTTCAACTGAAGATTGTTTCACTGAATTTCAAGGCTTTCGTTCCATCAGATTGTTTCAAATTACCAGTACTTCAACTAACATTTTTTCACTGAATGTAAAGGGTTTTGTTATGCTATACCTCCCACCACCTGTAATTCTGCCATTTTTCTGATGTGATAACTGATGTCCTGTCATTTGTTAACAATATGTGTCTTTAGCTAAGCAAGGTTGGGTTTATCAAGAATTTCATCTTTTCTTGTGTCCACTAGATAAGAAGGGATTGCTACTGATGTACTGTGATGAAGAAGAGTGAGGGAGGGTTAATGGGGGACCTTGAAAGGAAGACTGCAGTGGAGTAGTTTGAGAATGTGATGAGGAAGTGTGTGGTGGGGGACTGTGATAAAGAACATTGAGTTGATAGTAGTGGTATACTGTGACAGGAAGAGTGAGTTGAGGTTGTGGCGTAATTTGAGGAGGTAGAGTGCTGTGGTGGTAGTAGGGGACTGTGACTACGAATAGTGAGTTGGTGGTCGTGGGATTCTGTGATGAGGCAGAGGGACCTGGAGGTAGTATGATGAGGAAGAGTGAGATGGGTAGTGGTGGACTGTGACAGGGAAGAGTGATGCAGGGTAAGAGTAAGATTACTATTGGGTACCGGGATGAGGAAAAAGTATGCGGGAATAGATAGGTATGATTACTTACTGTTCAGTACTGGGATGAGGAAGATAGAGTAGGGGTTCAGGTAGGATTACTAATTAGGTACTGTGATGAAGAAGCAGGATGTGAGATAATTAAGGTATCTTCCATGGTGACTTCAGGAGTGAATAGAGATATACACAGTTACCTCACATGAAAAGCTTGTCCAGTCACAACAAGGACATAGTAAATAAGCATTGCCCTACCTCAGGACTTTCATTGCACACTTTTCCCCAATGAAATTAATGAAATAAAAGCTTTTAAGTACATGCATGACCCCCAAACTCTAATAGCCCCCTAATCACCCCTGCCCACACATAGTTAATTTGGAAAGTAATCACTGTAATTTTATTCTATATATTAAAAACAAGGTATTGCTTCCTAAATTAACTTAACAGGCTCCACTTCGCCCAACAAGCAAAGTGATTGCTGCATCACAATATATTTTAGTACTGTTTTCTTTCCCACTCAAAAATGAATCTAGATCTTAGGGAAAAAAAAGGACACTATCCCCAAGCTCCTAACCTTCACAAATCATCCTTTCTTAGCCTGCACACATGTTCCCTAGCCTCAACACTACCCTACTTACAGCCCTTATATCATTTTTGGGTATTTTCTAAAAACAAATTTAGATTAAAATCAAGATTTCCATAATGGTGGATTTTCAGAATTGAGAAACCTTGGCACCCAGCTATGCATGGTAGGAGATATAACTATATTTTTGAGTACAGGGGCACCCCTCTCTATACCAAATTAACAAAAAAACGACTTGCCCCGCTTGTTTCTTATTTGGCACAAATGCATCCACGCTTTGGACTGTGTGTTTGAGCCAAATGGGACTATGGAATGAAACCCATAGCCGAGACTCTACGGTTTTCTTGGATGTTGAAGTTAAACAACGAGAAGGGGGGATTATTACTGAACTGTATAGAAAACCTACCAGTGCAAATATATCCCTACATGCCACAAGCAACCATCCAAAGAGTCAAAAGCTGAGCATTCCTTACAGGGAATTCATCAGACTATCCCGGAATTGCTCCACTTTGGAATCTTTTGATCGTGAAAGCAAGATTACCACTATGGGTTTTAGACAAGAACAATGCCCAAATAAAGTCAATGAAAGGGCGCATTTAAAAGCCTGCTCTCAAAATACGGATTTTCTTCTGACATCGTCCACCACTGAACATATATCAAATGATGAAATCCGATTGATTTTAACTTTTGGCACATATTCTAAATCACCAAGATCAAACAGTGGCAGGAGAGCCACACTGCTGGATTTCCCCTATACCTCCAATTGGGGATTTACACTGTGTAATTGGAGGGTGAGTTGATTCCTGTCCTGTTCCTGCCTCCCTGAAGATTGCAAGAGGCATGAAAGCGCTTGGAGGAGAAGATCAACTGGACTGTGGAAAGTACACCAAGCTCGAAACCAGAGTGCACCCCTCACCCCCTTTCTTTCAAAAAATGTTTTTGGGAGTCCCGGGCTTCAGAGGTTGTGGACACCGGGGTGACACATGTCCCTACTTAGGAGAGCCACACTGCTGGGTTTCCCCCCGCCCTCAATTGGGGATTTACACTGTGTAATTGGAGGGTTAGTTGATTCCTGGCTACTTGCATTGACTACAGCAAGCAGAATTCCCTGAGGCCACAATTGGTACTAACCAGTAACACCTGAACAGACTGCCGCCCTGAAGATTGCAAGAGGCATGAAAGCGCTTGGAGGAGAAGATCAACTGGACTGTGGAAGGTACACTAAGCTGGGAACCAGAGTGCGCCCCTCACCCCCTTTCTTTAAAAAAAAATATATATGTATATATATATATTTATTTCTTTTCTATGTGGCAAACGTGCTACATGACTATACATTAATATGTGCAGCACCTGCTTCAATTCTAGACCCAATAACACTGATGATTAGTCCCCCTTACACCCTCTCCTCCACAGTTCCTCTCCTCCTAGAGTACATAATGCACACTTGGGCTGATGACTTCCACTTTGTCTCATGCTCCCACCACCAGCAACCATCTTCCCTGCTGCAGCGCTATCACTTTTGTTACTCCTTATGTGGAATTGCAATGAGATGCATGAGCTGATTGTACTTGTCACGCACACCCTTAATGCACCTGTGATTGCTTAATGTTTCTTCTGATGGGTATTTATTGCCTTATACCATTTAATGCACACCTCTTACTCGCCCTACAGAACCTGGGCCTTGCTTTGAAAAAATGCAAAAAGACATCAAATTAATAAATAAATACATCCAAGATGCATATTTCCATCTTCCACTCTGTGCCCGGTCTAACCTCGCTGAAAGCTTTATGCATTATGCATCTGGGTCTCACACATGACAGCTGGTGATGTTCTGACAGTCGCCAAGCTAGCTCCTGTGCAGCTGTGGCAGAAAAGTCTGATGCAAAGTCAACATTAATTTAAAATGAATATAATCTTCAAAGAGCAAATTAAGGTTGGAATTCATTCATTTTTAACATTACATGGAGGCGCGGGGAGAGACAAGAAACATATTACATAACACTTATTTCAGTTCTGGATGAGGAAGAAAGCAATTTCAATAAGATTAAATGTAAAATGGCATCTAGCAAGTCTATTTTCTTAAAACTAGATTTTTAAATGTGCCATGGATTCAGCTGAGACCTCATTCGTTTCATTGCTTTACACTGCAAATTGCAGTATCTTTTACTTATCTCGAAAAAAAAGCTCACATCATGCTGCCACCCGAGGTTCTGGCTCCTGTCACTGCTGGACAGGGCTCTTCCATGGGATGTGGTGATGTGATAATACTTGTGGATGTTTCCTCCTTTGCACTTGTGACATGAGCTCCTAGAATTTTAGGAGTCAGAGATCATCGTTTGGGGGTTTAAGTTAAATCTTTAAATCCTGACAATGGGCATCATTACGAGGTTGGAGGTAGCCAGGTCGTTTATACCGGCATGGCTACCACCAAACTCGGGTCGGGCTCTGGGTCCTGTGAAAGGGGAATTACCGGGCCATTCCGACCTTGGGGGGCCCGGTAATTCCCCTTTTGCGGGACCCGGAGCCGGTACGTCCCCATTCCCATTTGAGCCCTTATAGGGCTTAATGGGCATGGGGAGGATGGTAGCAGCGGTACCGTTCATAACGGTACAGTTGCTACCATCCAGTTCTGCTCGCGGGTGCTGATCTCCACGCCTGGTCTAACCAGGCGTGCAGAGCGGCCCCCGCGAGCAGAACTCGTAATGTGACGGCATGGTAACAACAGCGCTGCTAGCACTACCGGCGCCATTGTTGCCTTACCACCCCTATCGTAATGAGGCCTAATGTGTCATTTACGGAAACCACTTATTTTTACATACTGGGACCCCGTGCAGTGCCTCTGGGCTCTATGCAGTCTTTCATGCCCATGATGTAACCGTTTCTGGCGGGTATGAGGGACGACACATGGGCTATCATGGGAGAGTGAATGAGCTATGATTTTCAATTAACAGCTAATTAACCTAGATAGAGCATGCAGAGGTGCCACCAAGGGGCGGCCAAGGGGGGCCACGACCACCATTATAAAAACGTTGCCCCCCACCATCCCGCCTCCCTCTATGTTTTTGTTTTGGTGTGCCCCCCCAAGATTTCTAGTGGGTCGCTCCTATGAAAAAGTTCTGGGGGCACTACTGAGAGCATGCACCCGGGTTTTGCCTTCCTGCAACTTGCACCACTACTTGCAATTTACCCGTATACATCTGACGATACCTAAATAATCATGCAACCCTCTTCTACCTATTTGCCCCCTTATCCTTACCAGAATTGTTGTCATTACGACAAATATCGACGAGCTTAGAATGCACCTAAGAAAAAGCTTTGCAAAAAGACCGTTTGGCATTTGATGCCCCTCTCAATGAAGTGTATTGGCTTAATCAGGAACCAGATTTAGCCCAAATCATGGGCAGCATTATCTCGATCTGTTATGGCAGGTTATGCTAAATTATGTTATGTTATGCTATGCTATTGTCACGCAATTACTGAGGCAAACACTGCTGCCTTGACGATTGTGTACTTTCTTCCAGACCTCACCAATGCAAACAGAAATAACCCCACTGGTGAGGGGAGCGGTCTCGCAAAAAGGCAAAGGAGTAATAGCACCACTCTCCAGGGAGCAAGTAATATGGTTACTCACAAGAGGGTCTTATCGCAGTTATCTTCCCAGTCATCTCCCCATACCCCTTGCCCCACCTTAGAGAGGCTCTGAAATGGCAGAGAATGTAGTTGAACCACACACTGCACCAGGTGTTGCCTGAATCCACAGACCAGATGACCCGCTTGACGTTCAGTCCGTGCACCAGGTGCACCAGGTGTAGAAAGCGGTTCTTCAGGCCCAAAGAATAAAAAAGGAAGCACAGGGAAGGTACAGGAAACAAACACAAAACAGTAAACATATGCACAAATCCCGAAGGACAAGGATAATCCAATCGGGTGGCCCAGTGAGCACAATCTAGATCATTTTAGGTAAGTGCCCCAACAGAATTATGGAAGCTAGCAAGGGTGATCCAATATCGTTATCCATTCATCACAAACCAGGTCAGTTTCAGGTAAGCATTGCAACAGAGCGCCGCGATCCAACAAGGGTAATCCACAATCAGCCCAGAAAAACAAAACCAGAGGGTCTAGGTGCCAGTAAAGCAGACACAGAAAGACACCAAATGCTATACACAAGCCTGTTGAAGAGAGCAGGGTCAAAGCAATGCGAGGAGTTTATTTCTGCAATGCCGGCTCACACAAGCCTCCAGGTGCCTGATTTGCTGCGTGTCTTTGGGCATGATGGGACCATGGCAATCTCCAGCAATGTTGCTGCCGGCACCCGATAAGCAGAGAACGATGCCGGGTTGTGACAGTTCTGCATTCATGTCATTTTACTGGGATTTATACCATGCACCACTTGCATGGTGTCCAAGTGCTCTGGCGGATCTAAAACTGAGGGGAAATGGGTTAGGTCAGAGGGGGAGAGCGGAAAATGCAACATAGCTTTGCTGCTGAGCTGATTTTTGCAGACTGGAAATACTCTGAGCTCTTCATGCAGGCCTGCTTCTAGAATTCATTTGTTGGGAGTACAGAGGCATTTTGTCTCCAGGGGGAGCCACGTTTGTCCATGCTGCTGGGGTGCCGTGGCCCTTGATTGTGGTATGTAAGTGGGATGCAGAGTCGAATTGTATGGTTGATTGAAGTCTGATTGGAAGGATCATTTAATGCCATATGCAGGGGGCATAGCTGATCTGCACGTGGGTGTTTGAGCGCAGAAGTTGAGATGTTAGTGAAGGACTTAAAAGAAGGTTCAATTAGGTGCTTCAGACTATTCATCTGATGATTCTGTGAATAAATCTGAGGTTTAGCTTGTGGGGAGTCTTGGTGTGGACCCGAACCCGGGCAATAGGTGGTGTGAAGCAGCAGGTTCAGAATGAAAGTGGAACGACAGGAAAGGAGTAGGAACAGAGGCAAAACAAGGGAGCATGCGGCAGTTGGGGGCAAGTAGAATGTGACTGAAATTGGCTCCACTAACTCTGGGATTCTGGGTTGGCTGGGATTCATGATTGTACCTCTACATGTTGTAATTCCAATATGTAGGTGTCAATCATGTGTATTTAAATAGGGGATCAGGCAGCCACCCTAGAGCTGTGACTGCATTGGGTATCAGGCTAAACTGTAAAATAGACATGCCCAGTTTACCGGGCCGTACATTTGCACAATACAATTATTGTTGGGCACCAGGCAGCATATACTGTGAGGAATATAAATGAGCATCTTGCATGAATTACAGTAGGTATGGTGGGCAGTACAGCAAGCTGAGGCAGAACCCCGGCTAGCCAGGTGTTTTGAAACCCTAGGTCAGTTCACTGAATTTAAGGTAATCCTGGATTGTGGTTCCAACGTTTGGCTGCAATGCTAGGGAAAGCTAGAGAAAGCTGATCCTCTGTGTGTCTTGCTTGAGTAGTTGAGGCTTCTTAGAGTACATCATTGAGGATTGCAGGGTTCGCCTTGGTTGCTAAATTGATCTTTACTTGGATACATTTGGATCTTGGAGTTCAGGTAATGTTTTACTCCTGTCAAGTCTCAGAAGTACTTGTGCTGCTGTGTTCTGGAGTGCACTGAAGTCTCTTAGTAAGTACTCCAGCATGCTGAGTATGTACTGTTGGCATGTTCAATTCTTGATAAACCTATAATATTAGCTTGAGTGGTGCTGCAGGAAGTTGAGGAAGGGCATTATTCACCTAATTCAGTGTAGGTCGTAGAAACATTTCTTTACCATGGTGTGGATGTTTGGTTCCATGTTATGTTGATTTTCCATCAAAATCCCTAAGAACTGCAACACTTTTTTTTAGTTTCGAAGCAGGTACGAATGTGTGCAGGCCCAGGTTTGCAGTTTGTTGTAATGCATTGGGTGAAGAGATAATTATTTCTGTCTTGTCCAGGTCGAGTTTCATAAGTGGGGAATGTATATATTATAGAGCAAAGGTAATTGGCTTAGCCCTTGCAGTACTCCTCAGGCTAAGTTGTGTGAGTTTGAACTGTAAGGGGGTAACCAAGGTCAGTTGGCTCAGTCTATTGGAAATGACCCCAACCATTGTAGGAAGATGTTGTACCATCCTTCTTCTTCCAGTCTCTTATTTAGTGATACATGGAGTAATGAATTGATGCCTGTGCCACAGGAGTACACGGATGAGTAGAGTCTTAAGCACCTACTCAGCTCTCACACTTCTACAAACCAAGAGTGAACCAAATCATAAAGGTGAATAGGCACAGTTAAGAGAAATACCACCTTTGCCTTTTGTAGTAACGTGGGCCGAGGGAAGGCAATATTCTTAAGAAGTGTGTGAATGTGAAACAGTAGCAGATGGGCTGATGTCAGGATGCACAAGGCGAGTTGGTTCTATAATGTGCTCAAAGGTCCAGGCTCAGGAAGAACACCAGGGTTGGTTTGATCACCGACTCCATCAGCGATGAAGAGACTGGAGGTTTGAACACCGGTTTGAGGGTCTGTGTTTTTGCCGAGCCAATGACACACTTCAGCTTGTTTGAAAGTGCAGTACTGTGGTTTCAATGTCAGGGAGTGCCAAAGGTAACTCCAGAGGTTCCTGATGGTTCAGACATGGTCAAATGTGCTCAAATCAAGGGTTGCAGCAGTTTCATAGGTAAAGTGCAGGAATCCCATCTGTCTTGGCTCTTAGGAGCTGCAAGTACGACTCCAGGTTCTTAGAGGCAAGAGCAGTCCTTGTTTGCGAGCTCTCAAACACAGGGGGGGCTGACACATGTATGATATCAGATTGATAATGATTGGATAATAATGAGAGATAATAAACACATTGGGCCTCATTACAACCCTGGCGTTAAGGGGTTAACAGTGCCGTAAAAGGCTGCGGCGCCGTTAAACCCTTAACGTCCGATTCACACTTTAACGCCTACTTTTTGCAGGTGTTCAAGTCCAACCCGCTAAGGGACCTTGGTGCTAATTACGGCACCGTAATTTACGTTGCCGTGATTAGCGCCTTCCCCATTCCCATTGAGCCCTATGGGCCAAAAATGGGAATGGGGAAGGGGCCATGGTGAATGGGGATTTACCGCCCCGCCAACCTTGGAATGGGGTGGTAAATCCGCCATCCACCATGGCGGAATCCGGCATGGACCATGGTGTTAATAGCACCATGGTCCAACGCCAGGGTTGTAATGAGGCCACATAACTTAAACTTGGATTTGACTTATATTTAAAGTTTACAGATGCCATCAAGATAGTGACCTCCGTACTTATGTGGTTTTGGGAACAGGGAGCATATCTTTAATTCAGCCCCTAAATGACAGCGACATGGCTGTCACTGAAGCTGTCAAGTGGGCACTTGTGACCCTTGAACCTGCTTTGTGCCACTGGTGAGCAGGCACTGCAGATCAGGGTACTGATTCAGCAGGGCACAGGTGTACACAATTCATGGAGCTTATGAAAGGGAGCTTCTACAACCTTGCAGATGGCAATTCCTTGCATATGGTGAACAGTATCAAAAGGCTACTGAGATATTTAGCAGTATGAGGGCTTTAGTGAGTGTCTGTGTTTATTTTATTTATTATGTATTAATTGTTTGCTTTTTAGGTGCATATACATGAAGTGAATACTGTTTCAAAGCGCCCACAGGCCAACAGGGAGGGGACAAGGGGGATGTGAAACAATTAAAATACATAAAGAAATATTAAATAAAGTGGGCGGGGGGAGGATGAAATTACTATGTCTTATGAGTGGTCAGAACATGCAAGTGCAGAAGGGAGGGGGAATGGTATAGGTTCTGGGGTGCTCGTGGGTGAACAACAGGTGAAGAGCAATGTAAGGTAAGTGCGAGCCTCTAGTGTAGAGAGTGAGCCAAGGCAAGTGCTGAGGATAGATAAAGCTTGGGGCGACTTGATGTGGGCAGTCAGGTCCCCGAGGATGCATAAGGGCACTGTGAACACCCACCAAGCAACTGTGAGATTAGCAGAGGAGAAAGGGGGAAGGAGGAGGTAAAGAGGAAAGTCTTGAGGAGCTTCCGGTAATTTAAGAAAGTCCTACTCAAGACAGAGAGGGAGAGGGAGGCTGTTCCAAAGAAGAGATCCAGTTGAGCAAAGCGATCGACCTCCTTCCCTCTTTTTAGTGACACGCTTTACACACAGAGAGGTGGTGGCAGAGGAGTGCAGACGTTTAGAGAGGGAGTATTTAATAAGAGAGAGTTGCAGACAGAGTGGCCCCACGCCACAGTCAGGCTTGTGGATGATACAGAGGGATTTGAATTTAATCTGTGAAGCAATCGGGAGCCAGTGTAGACTTTTTAGGGCAGGAAAGATGTGGTCCCTGGGCTTGAGGCCAAGGATACGCCTTGCTGCCCTATTCTGTATTAGCTGGAGTGGTCACAGAGTGGAAGAAGGTAAATTTAGCAGGAGGCTACTGCAATAGTCAAGCCTAGAGAGAACCAAGGCTCGGGAACATTGAGCTTCTGGGGGAATGTGAGAAAAGATAGAGTTCCTTTGAGAAGGAAAAGCTGAAAGTGGGACTTCTTTGCAATGACCTGAGTGTGAGGGAGGAAGGAGAGAGATGAGTCAAAGATGACTCCAAGTTTTCTGGCTTCAGAAGAAAGAGCCAGGTGAGAGCCGATGGAGGAAGGCCAGAGTGAAAGGAAGAAGTTGGGAGCGGGGGTCCCAATGGGAAGGATCTCCATTTTGCTGGCATTGAGGGAGAGATCTTTAGAAGTGCACCAGGCCTGGAAAGCAGAAAGGCAGTCAGGGATGATGGAAGGTGCAAAAGGGTCAGCAGGAAGTTCGAAGAAGAGTTGTGTGTTGTCAGAATAAGACTGGAAAGTGGGGGAGAATGTGGGGGAGAAGGAGGAGATGAGGAGTGCCAGTTGAGTAAGGTAGTTGAATAAGGTAGAGAGCCAAGGCGAGAGGATAGAACCCTGGGGGACACCACACGTGGAGAAGGAAGTAGGAGAGAAGGTGGCCAGTATGACTTGAGAGAAGCGGTCAGTAAGGGAGGAGGTCAGCCGGTCCAGTGCCCGCTCCGAGATACCAAGGGGGTTGTGGAGCCTTTGTATGAGGATGGAGTGGTTGACTGTGTCAAATGCATCAGAGAGATCAAGAAGGATGAGGACAGCTACAGTATTGGAATCCAGGGATGCGAGGGACAATAGGAATTGTTGCATATACCACATGCCTTGGGAATTTCTCATTCCCGACCATTCATCAAAATATTGAAATACATTAGTAGATGTGTTATTTAACATTCTCCAATAATATCTAAATGTCATAAAGTGATGGATTCATAGAATGAGAAAACAGGAAACTGTGACTCACTGTGCTAGATCGGCAGTTACATACACCAAAACAGAGCTTGGTTTGGTAAATGTGTCGGCTATTTAATTTTTGCGATTGCATCTGAGATCCCTGCATGAACATACCTTAATGTATTTGCACACTTTACTGTATGCGTGTGCTGTTCATGCAGAAAAATGCTTTATGTTTAGCTCAGACCTGTGTGTGCCGCATAAAACAGAGTATTATTGTTATTGTAAATTAACTCCCTCCAGCCTTTGGGTAGATAATCAAGCTTAATGCCTTTCCTTTTTAGTCCAATTTTCTAGGCTTACCTCTCAAGACTCTGCTATATTGAAAAGAATATGAAGGAGGTATTCATTTGGAACTTTGAACATATTACATCGTTTATTATGTACATGTCGTGGGTTCTTATTGAGTTCACATTTATATGTCACCAGTGTCACTGGCATGTTGCTTAGAACCCCATTGGGCACAGGATGGGACTCTACAGGTATTTTTCTTTCTTCCTCTTTTGGCAGCCACAGTTTGGATGTTATGGATCTCATTGCAATTATTAGAAATGTCACATATTCCTAACTTTGGTTGTAAAGGTCTGATTGGGTGATTTGAGAAATGTTTTTTTCTTTACTTTTGAAGCATTTACTAAAGGGATATTAGAAAATGTAGTCATACGAATGGGTATAGCAGTGGGGCTTTGAAGTCTGTGTAAACCTTTAAGTAGGCCGAAGCTAAGAAAATGAACAAAGAGTCTTAACATAATATAGTTTTGCCACCATGAGGACATTGCTACTATTGCACACCAAAATTATTAAGGCCCCATTTCATGGAAATATTTGCGTGGAAAATCGAGGATTTGCATGGCAATCTTTGTGCAAATCCCTGTGCGTCAATTTATGGAACCGAATGCGCACGACTTTTCCGGGACTTGCGTGGATTCCGTACAGGCCCAGCACATCTCTGCGAGTGGACGAGCACCTTGCGGGAGACTCCAATCAGAGTGTGGGCCGGGCCTATGCAGCAACCCAAATATGGGAGGGAACATGCAAAATGAGGAAGAACACGCTAAAATGTGAACGTGTTGAAGGACGGTCCACGGCCAAGCAATCACACACCCATACCAACGCAAATACAACTGTATTCATGGATTTCAACTCAGAACGTCACAATGGGAAACATTACACGCAAACCTCAGGACCCATATGCCACATGGTAGCAGGTGTAAAGTCCAAATACCCATAGGAAACAACGAACGAGCAGAACGCTAATCATACAGGCGATGGTACATACAATGGCTGGGGTGCACGCAAGTTTCCAGCACTCAACTTGCATGCCCTCTGTAAGTGACGATCAGCACCACTCAACTTACGATCAGCATCACTTAACTTAGGATCAGTACCACTCAACTTGCGTGCCCTCTTTAAGTTTCGATCTGCACCTCATAAATTGGGTTCACGCCAGTTGAGTGATGCTGAACATAAGTTGAGTGGTGCTGATCGTAACTTGGGTGCATGCGAATTAATGGATGATCGCACACAGTTTTCAGGATTGCTGGATGGTCGGGCAAAGGTTGTTGTGTGGTTTGCGTGGGGGCGTGTTGTGGGCATTCAGGCTGCAACTTGCGTATACGGTTACTTTCCGTGAATAATTTTATGAAAGCGCAGAGCGGGATCAAAGTGCCCTTTTCCATGAATCGCTCCCATAATATAAAGATTTATGAGCAAACTCTTGAATCATAAATGCAATTATAGTTGCCATGATAAACAGATGTATCTTCTACGGCCAAGAGTAGAACATTTGGTTGAGAGCAGTGACAATGTTTGTAAAATTCTGTCTGCAAAGAAGTAAATTTGTTTTTGCTTATAGCGTAATTCATACGCTTCTGGTTTGAAGAGTGCGTCATGTTATAACGTTTCAACAAATAGTAAATAAAGCAAAAGAGGACAAGCACAGGATGTTGGTCATGGCTGCTTCCAAACACTTTGGAACTTTGAGAAGAAGCCACGATTTAATGGATTGGTCTACGATGTTAACCTCTTTTCATTGTTGTGAATTCTTTCTTATCCAATGACATCAGGTTTCTTAAACAAGTCAGTTTAAATAGGCCCCACAACAACCCTTCATTTTATCATATGCAGAAACAAATTGCACCCCTCAGATGAAGCTGCAACCAGAAGAGATAAATGGGTAAGACTTTCTGCATTGAAATCTTAGAGCACTCAATCATCAGGCTCCTTAAGCAATTAAAAACCCAGATAGGAAGGTAAGGGAGGCCCTTTAGAAATGAGCTGACTCTCACCCACCAGTCACCTTAATCCAATAAACTCCAAATGTTAGGGGTGGTGGATTCAATACAACATCTGAGGATGTTCAGAATAATGAAAGAACATAACTTTTAAGATTCCTAAACATACCAGGTACCAGAAAAGGAGGGCAAAATATGCATCATTCATACATAACATTAGCAAAATAGCTAGAACATGCAATGTACAGAACACATTTGTTTGCTTCATGATGTCTGATGTTAATAAAAAAGGATAACTACAAAAGGACGGAGATCTACAAAATGTCCAACTGCGCCCTTCTTATTCTGACATGAAGATTTTGACATGATGTCTCATGTCTCTGTTAGGGGCTGGAATACGTAAATGGCATCCACCATTTCCCAAAAATATTTGACATGAAAAGGAGGTCTACAAATGAAGAAATTGATATGTACGTGAGAAGCTCCCAGGTTCTACTTGCAGTAAAGATGTTCAGACCAGTTCCTACCCCCTAAGGATGAATTTGAAAATCATACAAAAAAAAGAATGGAGAGAAACAATACTTTTCCAAAGGATGCATATCCTACAGTGAAAAGGGAGTAATGCTTCAGGGAAATTTGCTTTGTGATAGTTACAATCCGCGGAATCCACTGGTGGATAGAAAGGTGAGAGTGCGTAAAAGAGTAACACTTTCCATCCAGGCTCCGCCAGCTCACTGGTTCCAAAGGCATTCAGTACAGTCATGAACCACATTTCTTTCACTCACAAACCCTCCTTTTGGAAGTTTGGCAAAGTCCAAGACCCAGAGACACAAAGCAAAGCAGTCAAGCGATACAACTGTTAGGACATAGACATAGGGTTATAGACACACACAATAAGTATATTCGCCAAGTCTGAGCAATAGGCCGTGAGGAGAAATAAGAACAAAGTGGATGAAAAACATTAAAACATTTTATATTAACATAACATGCTTTTGTTGTAGTGAGTTTTGATGGCCTTTGTAAGTCTATGGGGCAGAGGTAAAAGTGGGCGGGAACTAAAGGGCACGACGTTCTCTTACTTTGCAGGGCAATCCTTCATCATTCCCTTATTTTATGCGACCGAGAATACCGTTCCAGGACGGCAACTTAAAAAAAACAACAACAAAAACATCTACTGTTTTAAAATTCACCTCTCAAGGGGACTCGAACCTGAGGGCTGCGGATATAAAGACAGTGTAGCATCACACTGAGCTAAGTCACAGGTGCTGGATTTTGGGTTATCTATTTCATTACATTTCTTGGGATATAAAACCCATTTCCATTCAGCCGAAAAACACTGTGTTCCAGCAATCTGAGTATGGATGGCTGTAGGCTCAGCCTTGTTTGCAGGCAATGGGAGAGGTGTGTGAACCTGGGCATGTTCTTTAAGAGATGTGAATGGTGAGAGGTGAAGGGGAGGCTGCATAAAAGTGCATGCTGAGGGGGAGAGTGACAGACTAATTTAAATGCATTTTCTTTTGTGTTTTCTTCAGCCAGTTTTAATAGAACTATTGTAACACACCATGTTGCTGAGCGGAGGAAAGGAAGGACCCAGGTATGGAGTTTGAATGGGGGTGGTCGGGTGATGGTGAGTATGGGGAGAGTGGTGCCGGGGGAAAACACCTTCACACGTCGACCACTGCTATGCGGTAGGAGCATTCCTTCTAAGAATGTACTTTGGCGGTTCTTTATGACAGGACTGTGACTAGGGCAATATCTATCCATAAGAAAAACAGGACAGCCTGGGTGGGACATGCACTAGCTACGCACTAGATGCAATAGATCGATGATGTGCATACGGAAAGTCATCAAGAGAATGCCCAAGAACGCCAAAACTGCAGAAAGGCAAATATTTTCCAACTATCAACATAGCAGAGGAAAATTAAACACTCCTCCAGAACTATTCACGTGCGGTGGAGTCTGCTTGGCTGGAATAATAGTTTTGCTAGTAGTCCATGTTCAATAAAACAACTATTCTCTACGCCAATGTGTTACAAGAGAATTTTACCACCCCAAATAATGACCTAGTTAGAAAACTCCAATCGAAATGAAGACAGTTTGCACTAGGTTGCTAAATGTCATAGGGCCTCATTACGACCCTGGCGGTAAGGGGTTAACGCCAGCGTTAGCTGCGCCGACCCCTTACCGCCAACTACGAGGTCCCTTAGCGCCACGGCGCTTTTAACACCTGCTTTTAGCAGGTGTTAAAATCCATGGCGCTAAGGGACCATGGAGTTAATTACGCCACCGTAATTTACGGTGGCGTAATTAACGCCTTCCCCACTCCCATTATGCCCTATGGGGCAAAAATGGGAATGGGGAAGGGTAAATGGGGATTGGGGACTTACCGCCCCGCCGACCTCGGAATGGGGCGGTAAGTCCGCCAACCACCATGGCGTAAACGTAGTTTACGCCATGGTGGTAAAGTCACGGCCCAGGCGGTAACTTACCGCCTGGGTCGTAATGAGGCCCATAGTTAGTGACAATTTGCATTGATCATGCTTAGTTCACAATTGCTTATATGTGCATACTCTTCCAGTCCTTACCCAATTCACAAATGCACGGTCACATGCAATAACAAAACTGTCCTTACTAATTAGCATATTGGAAATGTGTCAGAAAAGCTTCGCGTTATTAAAATGGAGGGTACATAAATCAGGGCGTTTTGTGGTATCAACAGCAGTCATATGAAGCTTCAGTAGCCATCCTCTGATGATGAAAAGGCTGTTGTGTCAATAATAGAACCAGATTCTAGCTTCAGCCTCCACAGGGTTTCCTTCAACCAACGATTTCGGAATGGAGGGCACCGTCTAGATGATCCAAATGCAAGGCTTCGTTTTTCATTCCAACTTTCTCCTGCTAAGGTGGCCTGAGCTCTAATAAGGAGATGTGAAGGTAGTATGAAGGACATTTCCAGTGGACCTATCCTCAACAGGAGGCAGATAAAATTCCCTCTCGACCTGGCCTCACAATTGATATAATCACAAAGAAATGTTCTAAGATTTATCTACCATGATACACTTTAATGTTCCATTTCAACAAACTTTTATTTTGGGGCACTATCATGATTCATTTTGGACATTAAGCTGTTGTTAGCTGTATTTCTCGTATTTTTACCTACGCTATTGTATCTGTGGCTAGCTAATATAAAATACTCTTTTTAAAACCCCTTTCTGGACATACAATTCTTTAACTCATCGGTCTTCTTTTAATTTCTTACCTTACCTGGAAATGCTTTAGGATCAAGCCCTGTACTCATCCACGCTACCAAGGGTGTGGGGGGGGGGGGGGCAGAGTAACAGATTTGGCTTGACTTTGTTTAAGGAGGACTGGATTTGGAT
The DNA here is from genome assembly GCF_040938575.1 of Ambystoma mexicanum. Classification (NCBI taxonomy): domain Eukaryota; kingdom Metazoa; phylum Chordata; class Amphibia; order Caudata; family Ambystomatidae; genus Ambystoma; species Ambystoma mexicanum. Next base: position 1,142,209,034 of record NC_090937.1, read on the forward strand.
GTTGGGAAAGTGGGTTTCTCCAGCATTAAGTCTATACCGTCCCTTCATTCTCTGCCACCCAAGGGACTGTCCCGCACCTAGACAGGCAATTAAAAATGACTTTGGAACCCATCACTGGACACTGTGCCTTCTGCCGATTGAAGAGAGTTGTGGGTTTCACAATATCTGATTCATCTGTAGCTATATAGACATAGACAAATACAAAGACAAATTAATTATTTCCTCAACTCACCTTGCATTTTTGTGGACTGATCTTATATTTGTAATTTAAAATCTACAAAACTGTTTCTTACAGCAACAGAGATGATCTCCTAGTCATCCCAAACTGGGCATGCTTTTGTGCCGATTAATCTAACATAACACCTTCTCCATGGCCCACTCTTGTGAAGGGCCCTGGCTTTGATCTTAACAACAGAGCCGCATTCCAGATTTATCTGCTAAAGTATAGTGGAGGTCACTGAAATATCTAATATCTCTGATTCCTTCAAGCAACCGCTCAGAAGCAATATCATCAGATACACTGTCAAGATGTGTGAAACACAGAAGCTGATGGATCACACCACAATCTGGGGGTAACCTTCACTAGAGAACAGCACCCAAAACAAAGTGTGACTTACTTTATTGAATGTTTTTTTTCATTTGTTATTGTGTATACAGTCAAATTTGGAAATTTTACACAAATTCATCTTAATTTCTGAATAGTCAGGCATAAAAACAAAGTCGAAATAAAACAAAACAGAACAAAACAAACCAGTAAAAAAGAGAAAACAGTCATACTTATTATATTAATGTTATAATATAAATCAACCTCATTAAACATGGTGTAGTAAACTTCATCATAGAAACAAAGCGCTTTAGAGAGCTGTCAGTTTATCACTCCCAAATCGCTTCATAGTGCAATTTTTTTAAGAGCTTTAATTCATCCAACAATTTCAGTAACTCAATTGATAGGAAAATGTCCTTGCCCGCAGAATGCCTGTACCAGAAGTCTTGAGAGTTAATCCACTCTATGGGATGTACAAATCTGTCAAAGTATTTCTCTCTAGATGACAGTGTGCCTTTGCAGGTTATTAGAAGGTGTCTGATGTCTTGTACATAACCTTTGCTGCATAGATCAGAAACTCCTGCAATGAGCAACAAATTGTCACATATTTTTGTGGTCTCATTTGTCTTTACTAGATTTAGTCGATATCTTAATAATTCGGCAACGTATTTGGAAATCTTCTCAAATATGGTAGAATATACTTGCATGATTTTTCCCAAACATTAAGTTTTTTGAACTCTTACGTTTGCATAATTGCGCTCTAGTTGTGATCCAGTCTGTTCTTAGCAGAGCAATTATCAGGGTTTTCAATTAGCATTTTACTGGTCAGCTCACAAGACAACAATATTTGCTCTGCATAACTTCTGAAATTTCACAAGCAGCCACTCTACATTTTAGTCATGTGTTTGCCCAAGTTTTCATGTAGGGAATGTTTACAAGGACCTAAGATCAATCGATATACAAGTAATAATTTCCATTGAAAGTATGATTGGCGTGATGACAAGCCCAGTTCGTATCATTGGCGTGCAATAGAAAGAGACATAGGAAGATTAAGTGTGTTCTCCATACCCACCCTTCAAGTTTGTCCCAATTCATTTTGACTGCACTCTGATAAAAAACATGTAGGGGCAGAAGTGAGAATCTGAAGAGACTTTTTTTAGAATCTTTTTTGTTGGCTGATGAATTGGATAGTTTGTAATTTCAATTCCTCGTTTAGATGGTTCAACGAGTTGGTAGTTCTTAATTTAAAGCCTAAAAACAGAGTTTTATTCACAGATGGCAAACTTTGGTCATTCAGGCTCCATTTGTGTGTTTGTCTACTTGTTGGCTGATTGCTAAAGATTATTATATGTGATTTTGTTGGATAAATCACTAAATTATTTGCCTTCACATACTCTTCCATGGATTTCAATAGATGTTTGAGATCAACTGGAGAATGATCTATTAAGGCAATGTCATTCGCATAAGCCAGGAAGTGCACGGGATAATTACCGATCCTAAAACAGACAAGCGAGTGAACCATTAAAATTCTGCTAAATCTGCTAAATACAGATTAAATAAGTATGCTGCTAATATGCATCCTTGTCTTTCCATTTCCAGTAGATATTTCTGATGACAGGTCTCCTCTGAGGTTCATTCTCACTCTAAACGTTAGAAGAATTAGTGCTAATACAGCCATTTTGCAGCTGGTGGTGAATCCTGCTAAGTAGGTTTATGAATTTAGAAGGTTTTTTGATTTTGTCCAAAAGGCTGCAATATCAGACCCTATGGCATTGAGGCTGTCCAGTGCTTAGAAAACATATAGAAAAAAGGAAACTGGATCTGAATTTGATGCACCAATTGTCTTTTATTTAAATTCTACTTTCTTGTATCCAATCCCTTTGATTTGATTTTGTGGTTGGATTTTTACAATCCATTTGCGTATCTTCATGAGTTATTTATTCACTCATCTTATTATTTCAATTTCATTTACTTGTCTGCTAAATACAGATTAAATAAGTATGCTGCTAATATGCATTCTTTTCTTACTGCATTTCTGGTAGATATTTTGATGACAGGCTTCCTCTGAAGTTCAGTCTCACTCTAAACATTGGTTGATTGTAGAGAGCTATAATGATACCCCAGTTTCATAATTTAATCCATAATTTAGCTCTGTTCACCAGGTCGAATGCTTTGGTGAGATCTATCAGAGATATATATGTAGATTTTCATTTAGAATGGGTACTTTGATCTTTGAGTACCGAAATGAATAGGCCAATTAATATAGTAGATAGGCCTTTTCGGAAACCTGTTTGATGTTTGGTAATAATCATTTTGCTCTCAGCCCAATTTCCTAGATCGTGGGTTAATAGGCCTGCAAAAATGTTACTGTCACAGTCGAGCAATGCAATAGGGCGGTAGTGGTATGACTGAGTTCCGTCTCCTTTTTTATAGATAAGAATGACAATTGCACGCTTCCATGACTCTGGCACTGACACTTTATGATGTTTATAAATACATCATGAAGAATAGTTGACCAAAGTAAAGTGTCCAATTTAAGAATCATATCTGTTAGCCCATTAGGGCCTGCTGCTCTCGATCCTGAAAATTGTGAAATAGGGACTCAATTTCCTTTCGCGATTCATTGAGAAGTCACTCAATTCTGGCCTTGTTGTATTTTTTACTGGATAGGAACATTTCCGGAGATTTCAAGAAGTATTCTGTCCAAATGTGGTTTGGGATTGGGCAAGCTTGTTGCATCCCTTGCGACTGGGTTTCGCCATTAATGATCAGCCAAAAATGTCTGGACTGCAATCGGAGCAAAGCTTGTAACATTGTATGTCCATTCCGAATGTTACGTGTGAGTCGTTGCATGCACGACCAATGACGGAAGGTGTTTCTTAACTTTTTTTGTGTTCTGGTCAGACATTCCTTATTACGACCCGCTGACGTACACACTGAAGCAAGATTGCATGGTCAATCCTGTATAGGGCCTGGAAAGGAACTGGATCAAAAACTATTATCTGAGCCTGAATTATGTGTAGAGAATATCCTGTTAAATCAGACGTCTCATGATCTTGCTCAATCCAAATTTAAACATATTTAAAAATGTTATGAATTCTTCTGAAAGCAACTATCTATTTTAAAACGTACACAGAAATGTTGATCTCTAGGCAGGTGGCAGCACACGGTGGCTGGGGTCAGTTAGAATGTGCACGTCTTGGGAGCACAGAGTGCGTGCGATATGCAAATTCAACGAGGTTAGCGGGTGGGAGAGCTAGACAATGCAAATATTTAAACACAAAAGGAAGCATGTTAACGGAGAGTGATTATGCCTGGATAGCCAGCGCGCATAAAGGCTGTGCACTGATGTGGGTGAGGGTTGTGTTATGTTGTAGAAGGTACAGGTAGCACGGACGTCTTTCTTACTGAGAGAAGCAGAGGAGTCACAGGGATGTCTCATGAGGAGGCTGGCACAGTAATCCAGCTCACTGAGGACCAGGGAGTCGATGAGGGTTTTGGTAGACTAAAAAGTGAAATGGGTACAGATTTCAAGGTTTTCCGGCAGTTAAGCACGGCAGCCTAGCATATATACTTATCACAGCCCTTTGCACAGAATTTATTTTTTACAGTTTGGCTGAGATATAATTCAAGTATCTAATTAAAAAAATGTCTATTAAATAAATTGCATGCAACTTGCTTGATTATGGGCAGTAGGACTACAGCTCGTGCACTGCCTAGCAAAAGATGCACTTGGCCACCTGAAAAATGAAATTCCAGGTCAACCTTAAGACGTGCATTTAATGCAACAGATACAGTTAATTTTAATTTTCTATAATGTTTTTCAGGCACTTCATGTGCATTATAGTGACTAAAATGCAAAATACCCAAGCAATCTCTTTGGACCTAATCTTGCCATATGTCTTTAATGTCATCAAGTAACACCTTCATCCATTTCTGGCTTTTTAGCCAATTTCATTTTCCATGCCAGGTCTTAATGGGCCATGCCTGACACAGCAAAACAGAAACTACACGCATGCTTTGAAGTGGACCTGGTCTGCTGCTGGAACCATGGCACTGTGGTACTAAAGAAGGCTGGAATGCTCCCCTGTCCGCATAAGAATAATACAGGGCATCAACTTCCTCAATTCTCTACACATATATAATGTATTCAAATAATGTCTTGTGTGTTCATTATCCGGTTTACGTTTGTTTTATAATTTGCCTGAAGGGAAGGCTTAGTCCTCTTTTTTTTCATCGCATTTTCCCATTGGTCTGGACCCTGAGTTGCACCGTACACTAGTAATACAAGAGAGCCATATATTTCAACATGTTGCTTTTCTTTTTTGTTCTCTGACTCAGATTCTGTCAGTTTTTGAAGAAAGTAAAAAAAAAAAAAAGGCAAACTCAAGAACCGTCTCGTGAGATCATGTTCAGCCATCAATCTGTCTCACAGGTTAGTGCAAAGAATGGTTTATTGATAACAGACTTCTAAAAGAAGCACGGGCGCAAAAGCATTACAATGGCAAAGGTTGCAGTGTATTCAAGTGTTTCTGTAATAGCACAACCTGCACATGTTGCCATCTATTATCTACAGAGCAGAAAGCCTCGCGAGGCTGAAAACTCTTCACAACCAAAGACCAAATCATTCACCATATTACGGGGGAAGCCATTAAGGTTTAGAGAAAGCCAGCAGCAAAGCTTGCCACTTATCGCTACTAAACCCTGGCAATGAATTTCACTGGCCTAGTGGGTAGAACGCGTGCTCTCTTGAACAATGACGGTATGCATTTGTATCACAATACCATGCTGTGTACAACAAACCAGTGCTTCAAGTGGGCCGGGGCCTGCCGGGGCCAGGCCCCGGCAGTCTCCAAAAAGTGGGACTGAGCCGGGGCCCTGCCGGGGCCCCCCGTCCTACCACAACATTGGCGGGATGCATTATCCCGTCACGGCCGCAGCCGCAATGGGATGATGCGCCTGCAATGAAGTCAGGCGAGCTGACAGAAGTGGCAGCCAGCCACAGTGACGCTGTGACTGGCTGCCACTTCCGTCAGTCATAGTAACTGCATCTGGTGACCTCTCGCGCGACAGGTCACCAGAGGCAGTTACTGACTGTCCCTTTGTTTCCCCAGGTCGCTGAGGCATCTTTAACCCTCGGAAAACCTGGGGATTCCTCGACATATTTCGAGGTTTATAAAATATGGCTTTGAAAGTACACATTTCAAGCCATCTTTTATAAAGCTTTGCCGACAGACAATTTTGTCCTTAGTCAAAGCTTTGTAAAAGATGGCTTGAATTGTGTACTTTCAAAGCCATCTTTTATAAACCTGAAAGGTTTAAAAAAGATGGCCTGAAAACTAGACAAACCAGAGGGTATGCACACAAATATATATAAATGTTATATATTTGTGTGCGTACCTTACTATGGTTTGTGTACTTTGCAAGCCATCTTTTATAAACGTAGAAATATGTTACATATTTCTATGTTTAGAAAAGATGGCTTGCATAGTACACAAACCATAGTAAGGTACGCACACAAATATATAACATTTATATATATATTTGTGTGAATACCCTACGATTTGCGTACTTTCTAGGCCACGCCCCTCCCACAAGCCACGCCCCCAAATGAGGGCCCCCCTCGATTTCTTACCCCACTTAAAGCCCTGCAACAAACACACACATATAGGGTGTCTGGTACATTCCTGTGCGTTGATTTCATGTAAAGCCATTAGTAACTATTTCCCTTTCTGAATGCTGTACCTTCCTACCGTGACGTCATTGCAGAGGCATTTGCAACTCCTAATCAGCTGTTTATGAATTTTTGTTCCTGTTTTTTGTATCTTGTACGGTGTTGTATGGGTGATATACATTTGTTTTTGATTGTTTTTTTAATGCAATATATGAAATAAAATTGTATGTGTATTTTTATATCGTGACTACTGGGTCAATTTTTTTCCAAGACTTACAGTAGGGGAGCAGCAGTTAGTCACCATTGAACTTTTTCAATGTTTTTTCCTGCTCTCATGACATCACAGCAGGGAGATATGGCTTGTTCTCTGCCAGGTATATTTGTTCACGTTTGGGCTGCAGTGGGGTGAGAGGGAACCATGTATTTATGTATGTTTTATATAGTTAATTCATGCCTCCCTGCCCACCCACTGCAATGCTATTCATTGTGAACAATGCAGGAGGTTTACATGACTGCTTGCATTCCACATCAGGATTCTGAGTGGCATACAGATAACTTAAGGTGTACTCTTATTGCTTATCAGATGTCACTCTGAGACCCTCAGTGGAATACATTCCCATAGTTGAACGTTTCCCATCTACAAGTCTATAAAAATACCCAAAGTGGTGCCATACCTACATCAAAACCTGTAACAGCAAAAACTATCCATTTTTTATTTAGTGAGACAAGCAGGCTGGTATACTTTAACCCAGGCTGGCAACTGCCTGCCCTAGTTAAAAGGCACTAGCGAGGTGTTAGAAGTGTATAGCCTGCCGGCATTAGTATTGTTGCTACTATCACCCTGTTAATAGCAATTGGGACTGAACTGTCTGGTTTTCACTGAATTGGGAGGAGTTATTCATCTAGGAAGAATCAGACCTTAACACAATCTATCATTGGTACGAAGGCTGAATCTGCTGACAGATATTTTTTCCTGCCAGCAATAGCCTGGAACCAACACCACTGGGTTAATGGCACTTTCTAGGGTGCACCCTGACCTAAACACTGCACACTTCTGGCAGCATCCTTTTGCCTAATTTGTATCAAGTATTATATTCTTCAAGGTGTGAATTATGCAATAAACCCTGATATGAAATGATGTGCCATTTATAACGGGCCTGTACACAAGTGTTTCTAGGCGTGACATGACCAGGATGGGAAACAGAGGGAGGACAAAACAACAATCTTACTAGGCCTTATGTCATTCAGATTGCACAAGTGCAGGGAAGAGGATGAGAAGAAATGCCAAAGGGGGCGAGGGGTGGAGAAGTGCAGGTAATCAAAAGTGCAGCCAGCTAGTGGCTCAGTGCAGGTAAAGGAAAGTGCAGCCAATGGGTTGCTCTTAAGCACAGAGAGGGGTGATCGTAGGGTAACAGATACAGTCCACAAGCGCTGGGGGAGCCAAGAGGCAGTGCGAGGTACAACTGGACATGCAGAGACCTGGGTCCAAGTTCAGTGGGTGGCCGGATGATCAGTATGTGGACCAGACAGGTCATCAGTATGGGAGAGGAAGAGAGAAAGTGGAAGCGAAGAGGTAGGTCTTGAGTTGCTTCCAGAGCCAGAGGTGGTTCTGCTCAAGTTTGAGAGAGGCAGGGACTCTGTTCCGAGGGATGCCCCACCGAAGAAAGAGATCTGCCCCCAACTAGCAGTTTGCTATTGTTTTTGTAGAGTAACTCATGAAATAATTCAATAGATGCAAGTCAAAATCAGCGCAGAGCAGCATTTTCCATTGCATTTTCTTGATGTCTTTTCCCACAATATATGCCAGTATGAAAACATTTTCACGCTGGCTGTACCATAGCTTTCCATGCTGTCTGCATGAATATAAGCAATATTCTCATATAAGAACATAATCATGCTTGCTTTATGTGTAATGCCAGTAATTATAAAATACAAAAACGTGTCCATGCTGGCTCTCGCAATATATTGCTTACATAAGAACAAACTCCAGGTAAGTTTTCTGGTCAAACTGCCATGTCACAAAAAGAAACCATGTGCAGACAAGGTGCATCAATGTAGGCCAGTATAGCCACATATAAACACTCATAATGTTGGCTTTACCATTGATGCCCAGAGGAAAATGCCTTCCCACAGTAAGAGAACATTATAGACTAGCTCCCCCATGTAGGCAAAGCCTAGCCATGCAAGAACATTCACCATGCTGGCTTTACCTTTAATGCCATTAAAACATGCAATGCCACAGCACAAACATATATTCTGGTTGCCTGCACCAATGTTGGCCAATCTAGCCACATAATAACACTTATCATGTTTGCGTTAACCTTGATGCCCAGCTAATAAATGGCATGCCACAGTAAGAACATATAGCCAGACTGACTACACCAAAGTAGGCCAGTCCAGCCACATATTAACACGTATGATGTTTTATTTATCACTGATGCCAGGCAAAAAGAAACACCACAGTAAGACAATTTAGCCAGAGTGTTGGCCCCAAAGTAGGCCAGTCAAGCCATATAATAACTTATCATGTTTGTTTTACCATTAATACCCTAGTAAAACAAGATAGCTAGACTTGCTGAACTAAGGTAGGCTACTCCAGCCATGCAATAACTGATCATGTTTGTTTGTTGATTGATTCCCAGTACAAATAGCAAGCTACATTAAGAAAATATAGGCCAGTCCAACAAGTAATAACATTAATCAGGTTTGCTTTACAATTGATGTAAACATAAATAATTCCATGCCACAGTGAGAACATGTAGCCAGACTGACTGAAACAAAGTAGGACAGTCCAATCATGTAATGACACTTGTCATGCTTACGTTTACCAATGATATCCAGTAAGAAATGACATACTACATTAAGAAAATATAGCCAAATTGGCTGCACCAAAGTAAGTCAGTCCAACAAGTAATAACATTTATCATGTTTGCTTTGCATTATTGCAACATAAATAATTATTTAAAACTATAAGAAAATATAGCCAGAGTGACTGCGACAAAGTAGGCCAGCCCAATCATGTAATTACACTTATCTTGTTTGCTTTGGACCGTTAGGATAGCTCAGTGGCAACATGCTCGTCTCGGAAGCAAGACAACACAGAGAAATACACGTTTGATCCCCGGGTCCGCGCTTAGAAACCTCTGGGTATTAAGCACGTTATAAATAACATATTATTATTCCATTGATATCCAGTTAGAATTGCCATTCTACACTAAAAAAAGATAGTCAGACTGGCTGCTCAATCATGTAATACACCAATTATGTTTTCATTACCATTGATTACCAATACAAAATGTCAGAAATGCCATTACACATTAAGACATTCTCCATGCCAAATGAACTGCCCGTGTGATACATTGTGTCATGCCTACACTGAGTACTTGGGTCTCTTTTATGGTCCGTAGTGATGTATTCCTGCCTGAACACTGGCCTGCAAGAACGTGGTAACCTGTTGTTGCCGCCCCAACTCCCCACAATATGTAGGAGCTTCCCCTGAACTAAGATGGAGTAAGGAGACCAAAGGGGAATTGGCAGAAGGGCTTCACAGAGAAGTGTAAATATGGAAAAACCTAGCAGAAGGTCAAGGATGTTCAGATATAAACTGAGGAAGCAGGAACCAGGCAGGGAAGAAAAAAAGTGGCAATAAAGGGCAGTCAGTAGCAGGGTAACTGACAGAGTGTATTAAATCGTGCTCTGTCCTAGTGAAGGTGGGAGTAACGCACACATATTTGGAACACAGGAGGCGGCCTCCATGCATGCACAAAGGAACACAGTGGCACCCAGAGGATACCAGCATCCCACACTCCAATCCCTGCTCTTAACTGCCCGCTCTGTGGTTAAGCACCACAGGGGCTACAGGAGCCAAGACGGTTGCCTCAGTTAAAAAGGCATGTGTGAATGGATGTGTGCCTGTTGGTGTCCTTGTGTGCGTACATTAGTAATGTGTCGACTGGGCAAGTGACAACTTGAGCCTGACACAATCACAAGAACAAAAATATGTATGCAGCATGTATTAACTCATTAACACCAACACACATACAGCATTTTGTTTTAGAAGAGCTTGGCTATGTTGGTAAGGTCTGACATGGCGACATCTTTTTTCAGTAATGAGTAAAAATGCTCTTTTCTCTACAACACGTTCCCTGTGGTCGCGTCCTCTTGGAAGTGGTTTAGCCAAGTGAAAACCACATATAAATGGTTAAGTAAAGAGAAAAGATCCCAAGTTGAGACTGCGCCCAGTTTTTTCAACAAGCGTTTTATTATATTGATGCCCTTAGTGATGACACGTGTTTCGGTCCCTCTTGGACCTTTCTCAGATCAGGGCTGATGTTATGTATCAATCAAAAGAAATTATCACAAAATTATAAAGATATCTTCAAAATCATATGAAAGCAAAATTAAAAGATGTTCTTTCACATATTTTACCAATTATGACAGTAATTGATGGATTAAAGCAAACCATAAAAAATAACAGTTATTAAATCAAAGTAAACCAAAATGCCAGACAAAAAATGGAGTGGGGAATAGGGAGGAACAGTGGGGGTCAAGAGATTGGCAAAACCACATTTTCGTTAGTCAATGTTACATGTTGGGTCACAGGAAATCAAGGAAATTTGGATTCAAGTTATCTTTTTTACCTTATTTTCATCTACTACCACTTATGGGTTAAAGCAAATAGTAGTCTCTCTTCGAGTCTCGGTTAGATCCCTTAAAAAAAATACAAATCACACGAAGTTGTCACCTCCAATTATGTGTGCAAGATCTCCATAGGTATCACCGAATATTGCGAAATAGTAATTCTACAAATCAAATAGGTGTGTTTCTTTTCATTATTAAGCATTGAATTGTCGTAAGGATGTTCATACGTCTACATTACTTTGAGTGCCTAATTAATAGTAGTGTGCGTTATCCATAAATTTCATACCTACATTTATGAGAAAGTAATGCCCTTATTCCTTTTATATATAAATACTCATTAGGGTTTTTCAAGTCATTCTTAACTGACTGTGTATTCTGGCTTTTATACATGTTCTAATAAGGAAACCCGTGTGCGCGTAAACGCAGCGCACGGCAAGACAATAATAATGTTGCAGAGCATTTATGTCTTAGTCCCGAAGTCGCGGCAGACATTTCTAACAAACGCAGCATGTGCTACACTTGCAGGATGGTCTCTTACCTGACAACTTTGTACTCACGTCTAATCGTATGCCGCAGATTCTCCTGAGGGGCCAGCGATCGGCACCAAGTCCCTAATTATTGTGTTCGTGTTGTCATGGAAACGGATCCTAGCCCTGGTCCATTTTCTAATTGTGTGACAGCATTTCACTTATGCTCTCGTGGTGGCCATTTTAAGCTAGTGTTTTTAAAGTTACTCTGTTGTATTTCAGGCATGTTTTCTATTCAATTTCATTCACCATAACTTTTGATGTATTTTCAGAAATGACTAAAACTTACTATGCCATGTACTACATCATTCCGAGATTAAATTGACAGTGTTATATACTTAAGAAACATTTTAAGACACCCGTATTGTTTACAATTACGTACTGGTTGCATGCATGTTAATCCTGAAATTGAATAGAAACCATGCCTGAAATGCACCAGAGTAACTTTAAAAACACTAACTTAAAATGGCCGCCACGAGAGCATAGGTGAACTGCTATCACACAATTAGAAAACAGACCAGGGCTGGCTAGGATCCGTTTCCATGACAACACAAACACAATAATGAGGGACTTGGTGCCGATTGCTGGCCCCTCAGGAGAAACCGCGGCACGCGATTTGACGCGAGTACAAAGTTGTCAGGTAAGAGACCGTCCTGCAAGTGTAGCACACGCTGCGTTTGTTAGAAATGTCTGCCGCGACTTTGGGACTAAGATATAAACGCTCGGCAGCATTATTATTGTCTTGCCGTGCGCGGCGTTTACGCGCAAATGGGTTTCCTTATTAGAACATTTATAAAAGTCAGAATACACAGTCAGTTAAGAATGACTTGAAAAACCCTAATGAGTATTTATATATAAAAGGTATAAGGGCATTACTTTTTCATAAATGTAGGTATGAAATTTATGGATAACGCACAGTACTGTTAATTAGGCACTCAAAGTAATGGAGACATATGAACATCCTTATGACAATTCAACGCTTAAGAATTAAAAGAAACACACCTATTTGATTTGTAGAATTACTATTTCGCAATATTCGGTGATACCTATGGAGATCTTGCACACATAATTGGAGGTGACAACTTTGTGTGATTTGTATTTTTTTTAAGGGATCTAACCGAGACTCGAAGAGAGACTACTATTTGCTTTAACCCATAAGGGGCAGTAGATGAAAATAAGGTAAAAAAGATAACTTGAATCCAAATTTCCTTGATTTCCTATGTGACACAACATGTAACATTGACTAACGAAAATGTGGTTTTGCCTATCTCTTGACCCCCACTATTCCTTCCTATTCCGCACTCCATTTTTTGTCTGGCATTTTGGTTTACTTTGATTTAATAACTGTTATTTTTTATGGTTTGCTTTAATCCATCAATTACTGTCATAATTGGTAAAACATGTGAATGAACATTTCTGTCATCTTTTAATTTTGCTTTCATATGATTTTGAAGATATCTTTATAATTTTGTGATCATTTCTTTTGATTGATGCATAACATCAGCCCTGATCTGAGAAAGGTCCAAGAGGGACCGAAACACGTGTCATCACTAAGGGCGTCAATATAATAAAACGCTTGTTGAAAACCTGGGCGCAGTCTCAACTTGGGATCTTTTCTCTTTACTTAACCACATACACACACACACACACACACACACACACACACACACACACACACACACGAACCATACACTCTTTCACACACGCACTTATAGACACAAACCCAAGAATACACACATATACACACACACATTTATACTCTTATTTTCTTACCTCAGACCTGGTCCAGACTCTGCTTATCAGTACTCTCATGCTGCCTGCTGTGCAGGATCTCAGGCTCCCATTCCGCACTAACCATGAGCCAGGAAACAAGGAGAGCTCCTGGTTCCTAAACATGCATAGAGGGACCAGAGTGCTCAGAGCTTCATCCCCCAAGCCATATGAATGTGTGGGGAGGAGCAAAGGCACCACCTGCGCCCATTCAGACCTGACAATTCCCAGCCTGCAGCCTGCACCCTCAATGGACCTTGCAAGGCAGGAGAAGCAATCACTCCCCGCCCTGCATGGTTCATTGGGCATGCGCTGAGAACATTTAAAAAGACCAGTAGTGTTCCCTCTGTAGTTTTCTGCAGCTGAGGAGTGTGGAGTGTTTTTACTGGGCTGGCTTGACTCAACCTGAATGAGTGCTGGGGAGGCACCCTGTCTCTCACTATGGACAAGCCACCTCTGTTTTTTTCTCAAATAAGTGAATGGTGGTTTCAGTATGGATTGCCTTCTCATAAAGAATGGACTTCTTTGATGGTCCATCCAGAAAAATATGTGGGTTAGCTGTGGTAGCTTAACAAAATAAAATGGAGGGACAGATTTGTCACACATACACACAAACACATTTGTAGAGAGGAATTCAGCTCTCTACACAATAATAATTCTATATCTAAACTATTGTTGACAATATTATTTGCCAATGGACAAGGTATGCATTCTTGAGGGGTTACTTTTGGAAAAAGTGACGGGGACCAAACACATGTAGAGTGCCAAAACCAAAGTGATTTCACGTCAACCGTGTTTTTCACTGAGCAATTGATACATTTTTTAAATGTAAGTCTGAGGGCCCATAAACCAGGGGTCACCGATACCTAGGGCATTTTAGCGTTGCCAATTCGTAACACTAGCTACACCTAATCCTAATTGACATCTATGCTTGGATCGAGTAATCCCACACATCATACAGGGGTCACTCCCACCTGAATTCTAACCCATTTCCTAAATATGTGATGCATTTAATAAGTTCTGCTAGCACATTTTCAGGTTTAGTGCTTGGAGGGCATATATGTTAGAGTTCTGGCAGAACACTAATGTGCTGCCCCAATAGCTGCCCCAAAGCGCAAGCTCTCATAATGTATCAATCTGTGCAGCCTAAAGGTCACTGTGCTGATTTGCGCTGCTTCTTAGTAAGCCACTGGGTTTTTACCTGCCTCTTCGATGACTTCATTTTCATCGTTTTCTGTTTTAGTTATATAAATAAGGTTTATTTGTCACTCTAAACAGCCAACATATAGGTTGTGCTTCATCTCTTCACAAGGGCCACTGATATGAGCATTGTGAGGATTCCAGCCAGTTTAGTCATTTGGAACTTTAGGGTAATGCAGTTAAGTGTTGAACCTATCAATGACATGCAACACCGACATAAACGTGCACTAATTCCAGTGAAATTAAATATTTATTGAGGCCAAACTGCACGAAATTAAAGAGAAACAGTGACATGTTGAACAAAGCTAGCCATAAAATCAAAGACTGCCTAATGAGGCAATATTTGTCATTAGTACCCGGGACGCGCGGCTGAACAGGAATACTGTGTGGTGATTGGCTCATTTGTGAGCCATACCACACGGTATTCCCGTCCACGCCGTGTGTGCCGGCTACTCTGTTCCCGGCGAGGGGCGACACAGCCCCTCAGCCAATGAGGAGGCTCGAAATGGGGCAATCCCCGCTCCGAGCCTCCCCATGGCTGGAGGCTTCCCTCGTCCCCCGCCGGGGACTCAGGTAAGACATTTTTTTTTCTCTTTTCCTCCTCCCTCCTCCCACCCCACCCCATTTACCTTCTATCTCGCAGTCTCCGGCGGGGGATGATGGAAACCTCCAGCCATGTGGAGACTCGGAGCGGGGCCATCCCCACTCCAAGCCTCCACACGGCTGGAGACTTCCATCGTCCCCCAGCGGAGACTGCGGTATGTTTTTTTTTTTTCTTCCCCACCCCACTTACCTTCTTTTTTCTTCTTATCTCAGGAGCGGACACGCTGGGAACAGAGTGTTCCCAGCACGCCCGCTCCCGATGGCCGCCATGGAAAGGGAAAATGGACTACGTTTGGCAATTTTTTTGCCTTTTTTTTTTTTAAACATGTTTCGGAACAGAAAAAAAAGCAATTAGTACCCTGGTCTAATGAGCCGGGGTACTAATGGCAATAAGTCCCTCGACTGCGGGCCAATACCGCCCCAGGTAATGCCCCCGGGGCTTCGTCAAGTCCCTCGCTACGCTCGGGTCTGTAACTATGGCCCCGGGGGCATTACCTGGGCCGGTATTGGCCCGCAGTTCCGTGGCTCATTGCCACAATGTGAAGTTGGAGAATGGACCACCATTTCTTCCTTTCACACAATTCCTGTATGTTATGTCTCTTTCTGTACTCAGAAGTCAGGTCTTTGACATGACATCTTCATGTTGTGCTGTGCCATAGTTGCCCCTCTGACCTTTCCGTTCTTCCTTTAAGTTGTTTGAATATTCTTTTCTGGTATCCTCTCCCATCAGCAGTTCCTGCTCTACTTATGTTCCTCCACCATTCTCTTTTTTATAAGATCATCATTATTTATCTCTCTTGTATTAATGAGTGTATCTTTCTCGAGTTCAACGCTTCCAACTTCTTTCTACTAAATGATTCCTGTTCTTGCACACTACACTTTGGTCCGCATTGTTCTGGCACGCTGTGCATGTTGTACTGTATTTTGTCCCAGCTTTCATTTTTTGGGCATTCATACATTTTTCATTTCATCCTTTACTGTTTTCTCTCCTTTTATCCTCTAGACCCATATATCAGGCTGATAGTTCCTATTCTCTCTTAATTCCTCCAGTACTCTGTGTCTTGGCAGATGTTTTTGACTGCAACTCCCACGATCCCACACAATTGATTATGCTGGAGAGGACTGATGGGAGTTGCAGTACAACACATCTCGAGAGACAAAGGGCCTAATTTACAAAAATGTTTTACACTGGTGCAATCCCATTGAAAAACGTGGATTGTAGGTAAATACAATATATAATGTATACCCGTCCTGGAATATTTGGGTAAAGAATGTTAGTGCTCAGGAAAATAAAGACTTTTTCACAGTGACATCACACAGAACAAAACAGTATGTGTGAATGCGGCGACTCCTTACAAACGTATTAACATAAAATGTATTTCCTAATGAAAATGAAGCAATACCTACAATTCTGGGCCATTTCTTGAAGGGAACAAAACACCATCAAAGTTATGGTGGTTTTAAAAAATGTATGAAAGGAACATTCTGCATGGAAATTGAGAGTAGGATAGTCCATTTTAGCAAACAAGCATAGATGCCACAATACCACCATGTAGAAATCCTTGAAATATCACCTCCAGTTCTCAACTGCTGAGCAATGCATTGCGTGTATGCAAATTAGCTGGGAAGGCATACATGTTTCCTTTTTGTGAGAAAAGTGCCTTTGTCTTTACATGACAGCACAATTCTATACATACCTTTATCACCACAAGACAGATGGCTCTCAAGGAAGCAGAGACCGTTTTAAATTCCATACGCTCCAATTCTCTGAGCCATTGCAATGCAATGACTGCATGGATGATGTGATCTTGTAGTTTAAGGCTGAGGGCCAGCTTGGTAGCCTTGGTTTGGATCAGCTGAAGTTGGTGAATGGTGTGTTTAGGGATACTCACATGCAGGCTGTTGCAGTAGTCTAGGGGAGGTGTGATCACTGCCATGCATGGGGAGGGTGTAATTTTGCTCTCACTGAGAGGTCGTTCTATGACCGCACAAAATAGAGGGTCTCATCCCAGAGCACAGCATAATCATTTCAGTTTGATTGAATTACTAAAAGCATAATTTTAATTATGGCGGTCAAGCTGTTTGACGGAGTGGGACGGATACACCTTCGCGATCTAATCCTTCTGAGGGATTTCTGTCATCCACTGCCAGATCTGGTGTAAAACTTGGAGACCTAAGTGATGTACTGATTTTCTGTGCCTTAGATAGCATCATGCAGTGAATACACTTGGATCACCACCATGAAAGAGATGCACACACTGCAGTCATGTGTAATGGCAGCAGCTATGCAAGAGCATGGTGACCACCGTTACCATGGATCCCTGCGAACTCTGCCTTCCCTTCGAACATGCACAAGGGCAGCCAGAAACCATATGGATTCATGACTCTCTGGTCCCATTCAAATGTGATGATCCCCTGCATAGCGGGTGAATGTACCGAGTGAATGCATCACCCTGTGCCAGTACTCTACATCAACATGGGCACTATGCTCAAACAGTTTGTCGCTGCACATTTTACTCGTCCGCCTCATTTCTAGGCTCCCAAAAATGAGCCCACCAGTTCAACCCTGCTGGTGTACGCATTCCTTGACAAGAACAATTCACTTTAAAATCAGTCTCAAATAATGTTTGGCGGATTGTCAATATTTGTCTCGGAGCAGTTTTTATTGAAAATTAAGAAAATATTTCCTGTGCTTTATTGTGCACAAGATGCAAGTTGGCACAACCACCAAGATGTAATTAATAACAACTCTTTTTAAAAACACACACTTGGGTCCCACGGCTGTTACAAAGAAGACTTGCGTGTTCAATGTGTATGGGCACAGTACCTATTTCCAAATGCAGTGACACGTGTTGAGAGCATTGCCTTATAAACAGAGCATATTAGGATCCTTGCTGAAATGTATAGTCCAGGATCTTGCAGAGGGTCAAAAACGGGCCTTCAAACAGAACATATAGAAAATGAAATATTTTGCGGAGCAGTAGCTGTCAAATTTCAACTGTTCAAATCTTTTTTACTGCAATTTTGTACCGATTTGTTACCACTAAAACAGGGGGAAACCCTCAAATTTTCCTTGCTCCCCTACCCCACCGTTTTCTATAGTGTGCAACCCCAATCCAACATCTCTTTCAATGCAGTAAAAAACAGTAAGGAAATGCAATAAAACATTTGAACAAACAGGATTCGACTAAAACACATATACCTCAGAATGTAGCTGACTTCCTGTAGTGCACGCACACGCGCGCGATAGAAATACGATCTGCACTGCAAACAATCCATCATGGATGCTTAAAGTGCAAACAAGTGCCACATTCACGCTTGAAATTTCATATCAGGAACACATGGATGTGTATATTTTAAGGAAATCAATGCACCGTGCCTGGTAACTGGCTGGTTAAAACCTCAAGACAATGGGCCTCATTACGAGATTGGTGGCAGTCATGGCGCTATTTGCGCCATGACTGCCACCAATAACGTGTTCGGCACCGGTCTCGT
Organism: Ambystoma mexicanum; assembly: GCF_040938575.1. Taxonomy (NCBI): domain Eukaryota; kingdom Metazoa; phylum Chordata; class Amphibia; order Caudata; family Ambystomatidae; genus Ambystoma; species Ambystoma mexicanum. The sequence goes on from NC_090937.1 coordinate 1,142,227,488, forward strand.
TCAATGGAGACTTTCCAGTGTAGTCCGACCTTGGCGAGACCGGTACGTCCCCATTGAAAAAGCCATTCCCTGTTCCCATTTGAGCCCCCAAAGGGCTCAATGGGAATGGGGAAGGCGCTAATAACGGTACCGTAAATTGCGGTACCGTTATTAGCTCTGAAGTCCCTTAACGGGTCCCGTCCATAACGCCTGGTCAGACCAGGCGTTAAAAGAGGGACCCGCTAAGGGAACTCGTAGTAGGGCAGTAAGGGATTACCGGCACCGGTCTCCTTAACGGTGCCCGGTATCCCGTACCGCCCTACTCGTAATGAGGCCCAATGTGTTATGCATTGTGCAAGTAAGCCATTTTGAAACATCAGAGTTAAATCACAGCACCGTTTCCAACAGTTAAATGCAAAACCGAGCTACAAGGACTAATATGAGAAATTAGACACCTCACCATGAGTTATTCCCAGCACAGCTGGGCAAGGAAAATTGGACAATAGAACACAATTTGCTTGCTCTAGCTGGGGTGCCATTTCTGATGAAGCATTGCAGACACGTGAATCACAAATGAGAGAATTTAAAACATGCAGCGAGAGCAGATGTGGAACCATTAGGAATATGAACATCTTGAGGGGAATTGGAAAAAGCACCACATCATTTGCTATGCAATGGGCAACATTTCACATATTTATTGTGATAGCACTAACCATGAATAACATTGCATATTTTAGCTTTTGACTTTAAAATATGCTGCATGCCATTTGAGCCATGTTGCTTGGATGAGGTAAAGGGGAGTATAGGGGGAGAATTCAGGAGTAAAGAAGATGTGTACTACTGGCCAGCATTTTCAACGTAAACAGAAGATCATAATAGAAAGGGGTAAGGGGGCAAGTGCTGAGTGTGTGGTCCCATATTCTTTCAGTGCGTCCATGAGAAAATTGGTGGAGAATGGTTTCCGACAAATGTGCTCCTGGATTTATATACGTCTTTCTTGAGGAACCAGGCACGCAGGGGGTCAGTGGCTACCTTTCTTGCTGAACTAGGGCATAACTAATTAAATCCATAGGATAGGTACATCAGAAACCAGATGAAAATGATTCAATTGTGCTAAAGTTGTAAACTGGCTCATCTTAAACTTTCACAATGTTCTTTTCTAAGGATCACTTACAGTATAAACTGTTTACATAAAAAGGAAGTTACATGCGCCCTACTGTGCAAAGCACATGATCAAAACCTAGAATATCCATTGAAATTATTTTCTGATTGTACACAGTCCATGCCAAGAATGCCAATCTGGTACAGCCTTATTGTACTCTTCAAAATACCCATATGAGAAAGTAGAATGGACAACCAGAATCAATGAAGGTTCCTAGCTACTTTGCATATAATAAGGTCATTTTTTGTGAACATAAGAATGGTCACAGGTATTTATATTTGACGAATATGCCTGTGAAAAACAGGTTGTTTGCTTGAATTATTAAGTACGTAATAAACACTGGTCTTGGTGCTCATTTCATTTTTCATAACATGCGCTCTAACATCAAAGTGTTTCTAGTCATGGCCACATACACCTGTGTGAGCCGCCTGGAGGTTATGGATGTGAATATACAATGACTGTCACATCTCTCACTCTATTGGGGTCCAAGTGTCATCTTGCTTCTCGTTTCAGGGGTAATGTTCCCCTCATCGTTTGAGAAGAACCATGATGATTTGGTTAGGCCTTCAGAATTTTAGTAGAGGAGGACCCAGGATATGGACTACCAAGACACCAACATACTCCAAGAAATATTGAGGTTGTGTTTTCCTTTGCAGGTTATGTATGTTGATGGCTATTGTGCACATTGTGCAAGTTTCAGGAGTGTGTACATGTGTCCCATATAAAGCTAATATTGTGCATGTTTAATTTAATGTTATTGTTATTGTCAATATGCATAAGGTGCCACCTGTACCATGAATGAAATGGAGATGTGTGTTGGTTAACAGGAATGCAATGCCATGTAATATAGTGGATTGCTAGGGAAGTTCTGTGCTCGAGGTTATACAGATGGCAGTTGGCACCCTAACTCGGCCAGTCAGTGGTTCTGAGTGGGGTTTCTCTAAGAACAAAGGCCTACCTAAATATTCCTATCATGTCGTACTTCACCACAATGGCAATCTGACCTTTGTATGGTGTCATTTAACTTTGATATCTAAAACGATTATGAAGCGTACGTATATATCAAAGGGCTGACAATATAAAGGCAAATCGATATTTCACACTAGCCAGTTCCCAGCAACCACACCAGGCAGATTGCCTTTTTTCATTTCTTTTTTTAAAGGGATGTTATAGCTTTATAGATCACGCCCGTGGACCGTACTCGCTGTGCTCAGACCTTTAACTTGGTCTTTAGGGCCCATAACTCTGGTACGTCCCTCGGGTTAGGCCTATAAAGCTTACATACAGCAGTGTTGCTCTGAGTTTTCTATGCAAGCAGTTTCCGATAGAAAATAAACTATTGGAGAAAATTATTCAAAGGGTAGGAAAATATATAAGAACACACGGCGCACATTGGCCTATAACAAACACATGGACATAATCACAAACTGAAGGAAAAAGACACACATGGTTCAGAATAAGCCGGCTATGTTTTGTGAAAGCCAGTCAAACAATTTACTGAACTGGAGTCTTGCACACTGTCCTCTGAGAGAGCAGCACTTTGATATTGCCTATCTCTACTCTCAATTGCTGGTGACCATTTCCTGCTTGTGTTAAGGGAAACCTGTTTCAGAAAGCCATGTCGACCATCCTAGAGCACATCCATGTCAACACATCTCTAAAAATCTCTTTTCCTATGTCTTTGCTGACCATTCTTAAGGAATCCAAGGTTGCGTAGGAAAGTACATCTGTAGCTGAATTGCTCTAGATAGGTATCACGCAATGGCACATGCAGCTGGTTCCACTTCCTTACAATTGTTACCAATGTAAGAGAGAACACTGCTCATCATTTCTAAAGATCTGCAATGCTGGTACTAAATGCATATTGATTAATATTATGTGTGTTATGTCGGATGTAAGTATGCAAGCCTGGTACTGTGGATTAGTGGCAGTACCACAATTTTTCAGATCCTCCCTATTATTGTTTAAGAACATTTCAAAACAGTAACTTGGGAGTGGGTTGGCCAGATACAGCTAGTGAGTTGAGTGCTTGTCTCTGCGATCAGTGATTACTGCTGCGATCAGGTTTGGTCTGCAGGCCGCAGGTTTGCATTCTAGTTGTGTTGATTCGGCCCTTTATCTGTCTTGGGTCTGGGTATTGAGTATGCAGGGTAAAGCTGCATTTCTTTGGAATATTGCGTAGACTTGCTAGGTTATGTTCAGATGCGCTGAGGGCCTCAGAGACTCATTTGCTGATCCCAGCAGATTGCCCTCAGGGAGCCAAGGTGTTCCCTACTATATAAAGGCGTGCCCTAGAGAGTCTTTCCACACCCAATAGAATCAGTGTGCATCCTAGCGAGAATCCCCACATCTCTACTGAGTCTCTAGATCGCAGTACAATTTGGAGAGTCAGCAGGTTGCTGGGGAGCCTCACAGATCATCATGTTCATGTCAGCAGAGAATCCATTTATAAGAGCTTGACCGGCACTTCTGTGTTGAGCTTCAACCCTCAAAGAGCTTCCTCATTGCGAGCACCAGATGGAACAGTGCTAGGCAGAGACACCCAGGTGCATCCTGGGTTATTTGCCTAGTACTGTATCAGGCAGTGCATCCATGTAGATCTCAGCAGTGCCCACCTCAGCAGAGATTCATAATGGCAGCAGCCATGAGAAAAAGAAGGCAGCCATAATTAATCTCATCCCTAAGCTTTTGGCCTGCTTTCAGCAATCAGCAACACGCACCATGATTTCCACTCGGTATGCAAATGCCAATGGAAATGGCATGGGTGCATGAAAACGTTTAGACAGTATGATTTCACATATTTTCATACACCCTTTTATTTTCTGCAATAAACAACATGAAGCTCTAAGCATTCAAACAGTCTCTATTTCTCCATCGGGACATTGCGTCTCGAGAAGCCATCTCATTCTTCTGAGAGTTCCATGTCACCAGAGAGCATATAAGTCTTCATAAAGTCCCCAAACCATTGCCACGATAAAGAGCTTCTAGGTCTGCAGAGAGTCTCTAGGTCTCCAAACATTAATTTGGTCTCCAGAGAATTCCCAAATACCACAGATAACTTTGTGTCACCTAGACAGGTATCTCAGAGAGTCTGTGGATTGCCCAGATGGTTATTTTAATATAAGCATGAAGATTGCAGATCTCCCACACAGGCCTGCATTTGTTCACTCACTTCTAGCTGTCCAGGCCACAAGTGGACCCCTAGTCCACTAGTGGATCCCCAAGAGAGTATGCAAACAACCTCTCAGAAACATGTCCTGGCTCAACTTTGAGTTCATGGCCCGTTGCATTTCTGTGGTAATGGCAGGTGGTGTTTTAATTAAGCCCTACACCACAGCCTTTCCTCCCACAGCTGCAACACAATGTACTGTGGATTCCGACACCACTTCCGATGACTCTTTCCTTTCCGCACTATCGGCTTTATCTTTTGGCTGCTGTGCGGTCGTATGAGTCCCCTGACCTTCGTAAGAGAAGAAATGCATTCCTGTTATGGACACTTCTTGATGAGATGGAGGGTCCATTATCACAAGTGACATAGAAAACTTCTGTTTTCATGCCATGGAATAATTCTGAGCCAGTGGCATATGGCTATACTCAGCAAGTGTCACCAGGGACATGTAGTCAAGCTCCATTGGGCTTGTCTGAGATATCAGTACTAGACACTTTTGAACTACTAGCATACAGCACAAGTTAATAGAATGGGGTACGTCAGAACTAGTTGTATGTGGTACCCGTGAACTGATTTCATATTTCTATTGTGGCCTAATGCAGAAGAACCTTCTGAGCAGATGGGGTGGATCACGTATGAGCTGAAAGAAAGAGGCACTTATAAATGAATGACAATAGGCACTTCAAAGATGATGACAAAAGACCACTATGAGTTAACGGAAGGGAATACTCCTGAGATACTTGCGTAGAGTTCTAACGAGCTTGTACCTCATGGCAATTCTAAAATGGTCTCTTGCAAATCTTCTGTAGATTTGATTTATTTATTTTATTTATTGCATTTATTACACGCCCACACCCTGAGGTATCACAGCGTAGTTACAGAAATCTTAAACAATACATTGAACGTGGTTGTTTACAGATTAGCAGATACAAGAAGTTAAACAATATTTCATAAAACATAGACTGTTACTGTACAGAGGATGAACCAAACAACACACACTACAATGTAATGGAACCGCTCGGTCCGCCAACAGAGGGGGGATGTAATAGCCCTAATGAGGCTAGTAGAACCTGTGCTAAAGATTGGTGTTGGCTAGGATTGGTTGAATAACCAAGTTTTTTAAGGATTTTTTGAAACTTAGGAAGAATTCCTCATTTTTGATGTTGAGAGGAAGGGAGTTCCAATGTTTCGGGGCAAGAACTTGGAAACTACCTTTTGCTCTGGAACATTTGTAATGCAGGGTCTCAGGGAAAGAGTTGTTATTGGATCTGAGGGTCCTACTGGGTGTTTTTTTCTTAATGGCATTGTTCAAGTAAATGGGGGCTTTATTAGAGCAGCTTTAATGGGAAGCCAGTGATTCTCCCTCCTAATGTTGGATATGTGGTCAGATTTTTTTATTCCTAGTGCTGCCCGTAATGCTTTATTCTGCATAAGTTGTAGTTTTCTGAGATTCATGTTGGAAGTTCCTAGTAGTAAGGCGTTACAATAATCAAGTTTTGATAAGATCAATGCTCTGGCCACTATAATACAGTTTGTCGGCGTGAGGAATTGGGGGCTTAATGCGATTCATTTAGATGTGTAAGATCGGGAGGAAGCAAGTGCAGAGATGTGTTTGACCATGGTGAGGTTGTCATCTAGGTATACTCCTAATGTTTTGACTTGTTTAAGGACTGGAATCAGCGTGCCGTCAATGTTTATTGATGAGTAGTCTGGGTGAAGGGCGCCTATTTTGGATTTGGATCCAACAATGAGAATCTCTGTCTTCTCATCGTTAAGACATAGACTATTAAGGGCCATCCAGTTTTGGATAATGGCATAGACCTTGTTGATGGTTAATGTATCTTGGTCGTAGTTCCCAAATATAGGAATGAGAATCTGGGTGTCATCTGTAAAATTAGTGTAGATGACACCCATATCGTCTAATGCCGAATAGAGAAGCTTTGTGTAGGCATAATAAAGGGTTGGACAGAGGCAAGAGCCTTGGGGTACACCAATGGGGACTGCTATAGGGTCGGCAGCATCTTTGCCAATGGAGACACTGGATGTACGTTCGGCTAAGAACGATTTTACCCAGAGTGTAGCATTTTTTTAGAAGCTGAAGTCTTTGGCTAGAATGGAGCATTGTTTATCATGATCTACAAGGTTGAAGGCTGCGGATAAGTGCAGCAGCAGTAGAATACACAGCTTCCCTGAGTCTCTAATAGTGTCCACCTGGATTATTAAATCAATGAGTGCTGATTCCATGCTATGGTTTGGCCTAAATCCAGATTGTCTCGCTCCTAGGAGATGGTTAAGCTCGAGATGGGTTTGAATTTGTGAGTATGCTATTTTGTCTATGATTTTGAGTAAGAATGGGACCATAGTTATAGGTCGGTAATTGGTGGGCACAGCAGGGCCAAGGGTTTTTTTTTTTTAGAAGCGAAGTGACCCAGGCTTCTTTGATGCTGGCTGGGACCAAATTGGTGTTGAAGGACGCATTGACGAAATTGGTAATGATCGGGGTGAGGGAGGAGGCACATGATTTAACTAGATGGGCTGGAAAATTGTTGCCTTTGCAATTAGAAGCTTTCAATTTGGCGATGGTATTATACACTAGTTCTTGGGACACTGGAGTGAAGTTGAAAAGGGGGGTATTGTGGTCATTGGAGTTAGTTAGGGAGTTACAAAAGGTATTTCTTTCAGCTAGCATTTTTTTAAAATTATTTTATTTTGTAGCAACTCCATTTTGGAGGCTAGTGCATCTTGGATGGTGGTGCACCATTCCTTGCTAGAGCTGGCTGGGATGGATGGTGGGATGTGATTTTCCCGCTCTCTAGGGATAGAGAACAGTTCTTTTGAGTCCGAGGAGGCATTGCTGATATGGGTGTTATAAGTGTCGGATTTGTGACTAATAATAGCCGCTTTGTAGGTTTTGTTTGCAGCATTAAAGGCATTAGCAGTAGCTGTAGTGGGCATAGATGGCAAAGTGCTCGCCCCATGTTATAACAGAGAACACTTTTGAATTATCAATAGGGAGATTCTAAACTATTAACTTCTCAGCTATCTGCATTGCTGAGCAGGTGATGTGGAGCAGCTTAGAACTACTGATGTGAGAAACTTCAGACTAGGTTGCGTAGGCCAGTGTCAACCTACAGGCAATATGTACTTCAAAGCTGGTGGATACCTCTAGGCTGATGGCACCTAGATGCATAGATTTGCTAGATGAGCAAATAGCAAGGAAAAGCTCACAGCTGATGGCACCACAGATGCCCTATTTATACTTTTTTTAACCAAGACACAGCAAATATCCTGCCTGAGCCACCAACAAAGTTTTGCAAAAGCCTGTTATGTGTGATACATCAAACATTTGGGTGAATTTGTTTGTATGTGATTATGTTGAAATAGGGTTATTAGTGATATTAAAGCACATTGGTGCCATACAAATGGGGAAGGAGCGCTATACAATAAATAACCAAATACAATACAATACAATACGAGTACTCTGTTGCAAATTACACCATTTGGGAAATGTCCAGAACAAGAGCGACACATTGAGCAGATAGCTCCATGACCTAGCCTGATGAATAGAAACTCGATTCACACAGCGCTTAGTATTGGGGGAGTGGACATAATGACTGCAAGAATCGCCTATTTGCCTCTACATATACATTAGTTCTGCACCAACAGATCCACTAATAAGACAGGAAGTTGAGAAGCACACAGACGCAAACTAGAAAACCAAATGCAAAGCAGGAGAGAAAGACAGGTGCAGGGAATCAGCACAGGAAATGTTCATAACAACCAATGGACACATAGTAAGAGGCCAGATAGGGCTAAACAAATTCAATACCACAGTTAAACATATATAGAGATGAACATTTAATGCAGAAACGAATAGTTTTGGCTGCTATATTGGCATTGTTATCATTCCTCCAGGTACCCAAAGCATTTGCCTGTTATCGCCATCATATGACTGGTAAGTTCCATCAGTTGTCATTTAATGTCACAGTATGCTCTGGTTCTCATATGTCAGGTACTGCTGTGATGTACCAGGTAATGCCATCAAAGGCTCAGGTGGTTGCCCTACTTCAAGGGTTTGGTATACGATCTCAAGCACTCGTACTATTGCAAGTATTGCAATACCATACCTTGCATGCCACCATTGCCATCCCATTGTACAGAAGATGCTACAGAAGCACTGATATGCAACACACCAGATCCCCTTTCTAGCTCCAGGTTTCACAATTATTCCAGTGCCTCCTTCACGAAAAACCCCTTAATGCTGTTTTCTTCAAGTGCAGAACTCACAACATGTCGATATTTGCTTGAGGTGCAAATTGTTATTTTGGAATAATCCGCTCAACCGTTATTAAAGTCATAACAACGCTGGCTCTGTTTGAACTTTGGTCAGTTTGGTGTTATTTTCTCCATTTTCCCACTATTTAAAATGTGGAAATGTTTGCGTAGTGGTGCAATTAGCGTTAGCATTTAGATCCCCCCCCAAAAAAAAGAATGCATGCACATTTTGAGCAGCTCTTATTCCTTTTCTTCTTCAGAACCCCTCAAGTGTTTTCATGTATCTGCTCTCCACAAAATCTAATTATCTCTTATTGTTTCTGCATCCCCGTGACAGAACTAGGTCAGCCATTATCGCTGTGATGCTAATAGTTTGACCAAAAGGCGCAGGCATTAATTATATCGCCTATCATTTTAGGAAGTCAGTGCTAATGTGTGTGTTTTTATTGTGCCTTTATTTGGATTGGCACTGTGTAAGGGATACGCGGCAGGTGCACTAATTATGCAGCAGCATTCGACGATAGGCAACAGCGTATCTCAATTTACTGGTTGCAAACGACGCATTCGCCTGTCATCGACTATTTAGTCGATGAAGAGGTCGCGCTTTCACGGAGCACTTTGGAAGTTAGTTTTAAAAATACATAATTGGATGCTATGCCATAAAAAAACGGCATGTTTATGTTAATCGTAAGTAGGATAGAGGCAACGATGCAGCACCAGGCATCTAAGAGCAGGAAAGACAAACAAGCAGGGATGCCATTTAGGGGTTGACAGGGGTCGTGCCTGTGACCCCCGAGGTCTCCCTTGCTACCCCTGAGGTCTCCCTTGCTATCCCTAAAGAAAAAAAAAGATTTGTTTTGGCAACACATAGCATTTTTTTGTTTTTGTTTTGTGGCTCCTGGGCTGTGGCTTGCCGCATGTGGCTCTTTGTTTCTGGAGTGGCAGGTTTTCTGATAGCTATAGTCGGTAAGATACATCAGCGGGTTGAGTGCTCGCTGATGCAATGTGTGCGTTATCTGCAGGTTGCAGGTTCAACTCCCGGGAAGGTCAACTCAACCTTTCATCCTGCTTAGTTTCATAATTGAGTACCAACACAAGTTGGTGATATTGTATGTATATTTGTTCTATATGAAGCACTTATGCGTAAGTGCTATATAATAACACATCACTATCGTTTGGCCTTGGACGTCTGCTTGCATTCACAGTGATTTGGTAATATGGGCCTATACGCACAGATATATGGTAATCCATTCTTGTATGAAATGTATATCACTTTACAGTGATATCGCAACCATATTTTTCTTAGTGTACTTAGAAACAATGCTATGTGATGCCACTTCCTGGTTCGTCAAGGGGTGAAAGATTGTGTTCCATTGCTTCCCGTGATGTCAGTTGTGGGTGGGGTCATATGAGGTCACCGCCTGTGATGTCATTAGAGGTCATGGGTCATGTGATGTTACTTCTGCTACCCCAGGCATTCTCGTCAAGTGACGTCCCTGCAAACAAGGCACTACATATATTTACAAAAGGTTAGAGTCTATCCTTTTCTGAAACCAGATTGAAATCTCCCACTGGTATTAATGGCTTGCATGGATTTTATTCCTATTTTTGAAATCTTGGAGCAGTGTTATGATTACATACGTGCCACATTGAAAGTGCCCTGTAATTAAAAAGAAATTCCATTAACCACCTGATTTGTGGGTGCAACACTTTGTGAGCAATAATAAAATTAATCTTATCCATGGTGCCTCATTCTCAACAAAGTAAATAATGTGCATTTGCTTTTAGCATACAAAATTATTTTACTGCTAAATTACATCATTGAGAAACATGGCATCTAAAGTGAAGGCATGCTGCACCATCCTTTACATACTTAGGGCCTGATTCACGGAAATGTGCGCAGAAATCTCTTCGTGCTACAAACAGCGTTTGCTGTTGAGTACATCCTGCATTAACGTCCTGCACGTCCTACCTTGTCCTCAGTGCTTATCCTCGTACCCTCTGTCCCCCACCCGCTGTGTTTTATTGCCCTGCACCCTCCCACCCCCCTCCAGGTGACTCAGTACACCAGCCTAGTAAGTGTCCTCCTCACCATTGCAGCTATCGTCTATCTATCTCTCCTATCTTCTCTACCTGCTTCTCTATTTCCTATCCCTCTCCTCTCACTAAATCTGGCTGGAAAAAACGTAAGAAGGACATACTGGGCTCCAACCCAGGCCTTCCTATTGCACACACTTATGTTACGGCTTCCGCCAGAGAGACTCTCACAAACATCCTCTTTGTCGTTACCTCACCCGACCTATGGACCTGGTACATGGTCGCGTTTTCTCTCTCCTATTGCCTCTTCTCCCATTAATGGTGGCACATGCTCGGAGGTCCTTCTCGACCTCTTTGCCATTTCCAGGGTCATCATTAATGCCTATCAGAATGGAACCATGATGGTTCAGGGTCATCAACCCAACCTTCTTCTCTTGGACAAGCTCCTACCTCGTCTCTCAAACCTTACCTCTCCCCTTGGAAAGGCTCCCTTGCCTGCTGTGCTTTCCTCCTCCTCTGCACATGCTCCCTTGCCAGAACCGCAAAACTTATCTTCCTTGGCCTCAAGCCCAGGGACCGCATCAATGCACTTGGAAAAACTACAGAATGATCATCAGACCTATTTTCTATTATCTAGATCTACACTGTTAATTGTATTTTATGCATTTACTCTGCATGTGCAGACTTGTATCGTTCAGAAATTCAAGGTCTCTGAATGACTGTTGTTTTTTCCCCCCATTCCCTCCCTCCTTGAGCGCTTGCCTTGTGTATAGGTGCTTTACAAATAAATATTACCATACCATACCAAGGGCTGCATGCAGAGAAGGACACTGCGCGAGCCTGCGCTCAGATACAAAAAAATGCATGCCGCTTATTCATGGAATTATTTGCGCAAAGGTACCATATGATCAAGGTCCCATAAGAATCGCCCCTCACATGCCCACATGCAAAGCATAAACAGCCAGATCAGACACCTTTCCGCACTCCCATGGGTGCGAAAAGCACAGTCCCTTCAAACAGGCCTACATCTCAGGGGTCCTGCGCAGGATCCCCTGTAATTGTTCCTGTCACCCCGACAACCTGTGTATGGAACTGTAACTCGGTCTAAACTTGGAAGATCTGCGTGCGAACCCAAGCAAACCATTCCTGCACCCTTTTACACTGCTTACGCGCACCCCTATGTAAGTTCAGAACCCCAGTTGCATGCATGCACCCCGAAATCTGACATGCATCCCCATCTCCGCACTGCAAATCCTAGGTGCAAGTCTACTTAGGACTGCCTTCGGGTGGCGGGTCGTATGAGGGACTTTTGTGGCCATTTCCCAGCAGAGAGATTGTGCAATCGAATCCATGAATATGTCTTGTGCCGTGAAATTGTGGGCGTGCGAGGGACTGCCTTCATGCCGTCCCTCAGAGGGCCCACTTTTTTGCAAGTTCTTCACTACTTCTGGTGTCGTGCCCCCTTCCCAGCCCTTTGCGCAAGCCATGCCCATGCTGTGCGTGGAGTCTTGGGTAACGCCCTCTACGCTCATGAAGATGTGCCGAACCAGCCCCAACTCCATGCAAGTCTAGGGAAAGTACTGCGCTTTTGATACCATGAATCGCCAAACAGGGTTTGCAAGAAGAATGGCATGCAAGTACCCCGTTTTTTTCACGCATATAATTCCATGAATCAGGGCCTTAATCATGATGTGTGTGCAGTGCTGGAAATGGAAACAATTTACCTGGGAATAAACCAGTCGGGCAAAAACACTCTTGGATTTAATGGAGAAGGGAGAAGCAGTTTATTAAAAGGGGATTGAGTAGATTGTACCCTCTTCATACCACCTTGCTTCAAATAATGGAGATTTGAATTGCAATGAACACTCTCCTCCTTGAAGTGGCAGAGCTATAGGGGGATGGAGCGGTGATAGGGCCGTGTCCCCCCCCCACCAGGTCTCAGGTGAATCATGCAGTCTCTTCACAAAGCCCAATCTTGGCAACTCATTATGGGAACATAAGAATGCTCACTAAAGCCCACATTTTAAACTTGTCTTATAGTCATTCAGCAACAAACCCATTTGAGGGAACAATGAAAGCTGCACTCTGGTGTTTTCATTGGTCACAATAATCACCCTAACAAAAAACGTCTGTGAATTGCACGACAGGTATACCTGTTTCGACAGCTGAAGCATGGTATGTGATGCTTTGGCTGTTTCTGTGTTCATCCTCATGCAGAAACTTCTGGAAACCATCTGCTTGTTGAAACGTGGTTTGCTCATGCATGCAATAACTCGGCTTCAGAACAGATCTCGCTGGGGGTGTCCTGCGTTCGCCTCTGGGCCCTGGGACAGATCTTCTCTGAAGCTGAGTTATCGCATGGACGAGACTCAGCAGCGCTGCTAAGTCTTCTGAAAACAGTCTGCGTGTTGAATCATGGGTTGCTCGTGCATGTGAGAAATCAGCTTCAGAGCCAGTGCTTAATTTGTTGGGGTGTTTGCAAGAGCCCAGCCCTGGCACTTATTTCTCAGCCCCAGCACTTATGGTCTCAGACTGATTATGAAGTAATGATAGCCAGAGCATCCATCTACCCCAAAGAGCAGGTGCGGGCTGTTGTTTAATCTCAAATGTCTCGATACTGTGGGGAGCAGATGTGAGGGGTGGCAGCAATGATGGGCAACTGCCCACCCATAGTGTCACAAGCATACTAGAATGTATTTGGGCCCTGGCACTTATTTTCTTACACATTAAGCACCGTTCAGAGCAGGTCTGTGAGTTTCCTGTGCTAGCACCTGGGCCTTGGGACAGAGGAGCGCTCTGCAAAGACAAACTTTGCAGGAGCGTGGCTCAGTGTCTTGTTCTTTCCCAATTCCTTCCCTGTGTGCATCAGCGTGGTAATGGATTTGGTATGACTGAGGTCTGTTTGCGGTCTGGGTCTGAAGGCTGTGGTGGCACAAACACAACATGCTGTGCATCGGTATTCCATCAGCACATCCTGCAGACAGAAGAAGAAGACGGCCAAGCCCACAGAAGGTAAGGTTGGGGAGGTCAATGGTGCAAAGGGGGCTGCGCAGTGGAGGGGTGGTGCGAGGGGGCATGCCTCCAAAGGCACTTGGAACGAGGCAGGTCTAGCTTTCTAGAATCTGCAAGTTCAGGCTTTTGGTCCCAGCCTTTAAACATACATCAATGACATCATTGTTTTGTGATAAGAAGTTTTGTGTTCTCTATTAAAGTGTAACTTAACTATATGCCCAAGAGTCACTATCAACACAGCTAATACAAGTGATGCATGGAACTGTGTTGACAGCTTTTCTTGCACCCTCTGTTCAAAGGGTAAACGTGTACCTACCAAAATGTATTTCTAAATATGTGCCCTGCATTTTTTTCTTTCAAATACCGCCTGTGCTAAATTCCCGACTGGTTACAGTTCAAGTAGGATGTATTGCATGATTAGTAGTATGAATTGCACATGGGAATTCCACACATTTTTGTATGCCCACATAAAAAGAGGAGGCAAACATGTTATGTGAAGGGATGGGTTAGTGCAATCAATCAAATTAATGGGTGCCCTGGAGCTCCCTAAGGGGGTTGAACATTTGGGCATCTCATATGGCCAGCTACTCACCACTTTTGCTTTATAATGCCAAGAAGTTTAATTCCTGGGCTTGTTTGACAAAGGACTGCACTGCTGTGATCTGCTCCTGTTTCATAGCCAGCCCGCAAACTGGGATGGAAATTGATTTGTTTCAAGGTGCAAAATCATCACATACAGATGTTCAGAATTATTGCATGCTTACAAGGTGGCAATTCTGCCATGTGGTAATGGAAATGACAGGATTGCGAGATCTGCTGATTACCGGCGCAGAAACGCTACTGAGGCCGCTATATTTTAGATCATTCTGAGTGTTCTGTGGTTTACCACACGACTCCAAATCCCGGCAGGTAATGCTGCCGACCTGTGTTTTCATGTATCAACGTTATGCATACTAGCAGTTGTAGTGTGTGTACTTTTGTTCACTTTAGTTAAGCCAATTGAAATACCATAACATATTGATATATCGTAAACAAAGAAAAGCCAGGAATGTTCAGTTACATCTCTGATGAGATGGAGCTACTTGGGAACCCTAGATTTTGTCAGATAATTTATGGCGAGACTGAGAGAAACCTTTATGGAAAGTAGAATGAAAAAAACAATAGATGATGCTGATACCAGGAGAGGGATATGGGAAAATAGCAATTTTAGCATCTCATATACTGTGTTTTACATTGATTAATATATCCTTGCCTGGTGGCCACAAGTTATGATTGACACCTTCAAGAAGTACTTTAATGAAAACGTATTCATGTTAACAGATATATATGCCATTTGCCAGTTGGAGTGTTGAAAATAATGTTGAATGAGATGAGATTTGACAAATTACAGGGCCTGTTGCTGTGCAGATCACCACTACTTCTGATTGTAATATGACATTGTTTTATTTAGCTAAAGAACAGGATGTGTGTGGGCCTACTAATTTGGGCCACATCTACTGCTCTGTATCTGTTCTGGTTCTGTTTTGGCTCTCAGTGCATTTTTCAGCAAAATCAATAACTTAGCAAATAGTCAGAGTAACTCCTGGGACTTCATTAGGAGTTTAGTGTTATTACCTTTTGTAATACTGACAAATAGAATCACTGTTAGCGCTTGCCCCGAGCATGGGAAGGGCATCCATGATTCAGAGCTGTGCATTCCCTTCAGTTGTTAACAATTGTAGAGCCCGATCTGACTCCATGAAGAAATGCTGTATTACCACATGTGGTATTATTGCTTACCATTACATCACATCTGAAACACTCATTCAGAATTTGGCAGCGTAGTAAAGGAAGCAGTAATTCCATTTGTAATGGTTTATTGAGAAGTCACCCTCAACACAGTCACCCCCCCACCTAAGCTAAGTGTCACACAATAAACGGTTAATGTTAGTTCTTTTATTCAGCCCTTATCTCCAATTAATCTAATACCCCCCTGGATAGCTGCCAATGAGCTAAGACCAAGGCTGGTGTACAGGAAATATATTTGTATTTAGTTAAATTAGAAGTAATAGAAATCACAATAACCTACACATGGCACCATCTTTGTCGGTCACAATTAATGTCTTGTTACGCAAATAAATCACACCAATTACAATACTTTACTTTTTTTGACAGATTACGCTTCAAGAAATAATCAAACTGTTCAATGAACAAAAGTCATTTACAGGTGTAATGCTGTGCAATTTCGATTTTCCTGCACGCATAAAAGGCAAGCAGTTGGGTTTATTGATCGGTACAAATGCATATGGCAATTATGATTTCACCCACACTTTTGGTTTAAAATAAACACAGGGTGATTTAGTGGTTTGTTTTCAGACCTCCCTCACTGAAAGGTCTGTGTTTGGGAAAGTAGACAATAAAATTGGGATGATTTAAGAATTTCGGGTTTCAGACCTCCCTCCACTTAAAGACCTGTGTTGGCGAAGCTGGATGGCAAATATTGGGATGATATGAGTATTTTGGGTTTCAGACCCCCTCCACCTAAAGGCCTGCTTTGGGGAAGCTGGATTGTAAAAATGTGTAAAATTGGAGTATTTCGCATTTCAGACCCCACTCCATTTAAAGGCCTGTAATGGGGGAAGCTGAACACACAGAATTTCCCAATTAAAATCCAGTTTATAGTTTTCAGCGCACACTGGGACTAAGCTTTGTTAATTTTGAATTTTATACAAAAATCACCCTGTGGTGTTCTGCCAATGGGAATTCATTAAATGACTATTTTTTTAGTTAAATAGGCTAAGGATCTACACAGTTGTGCACTCCCCTCCCCTGCCTGATATAATTGGGCAGGGGATGGATTCGTTGCAAAGGGTTCAATTAAACTTACATAGAAAACCTCTGTTTAAAGTTAAGGAAACCCAGCTGCATGTCAGGATCCTCTGGAAGGCCAGTACAGGGGTCTGGTCACTCCACCCTCAAGGATGGCCTCCAGCACTCCACTATTTGACCAGTCAGCTTTTAGGCCTTCGTTTTGATGTTTCCTGGCAACTGTCAGATGGTACATTCAACAGCTCTGTGCCTTCCTCATAGTGCATCCACATAATATAGCAGCCATGACACCAACAAATTTAAAATCTTGGGGAGTTCTCGCAAATAGGATTGGGCAGTTACCCTTCTCTTTCCTCCCAACTCCAACTCCTCTCTAAGGATTGGTTTAGGAGTGAGGAACAAACATATGGTAATTCCCATTTGCAATCCCCTTTGTTCTCAGGTCAATTTTTTGGCAAAAACTAGTTATGTGGCAAAATATCAATTTTACTAGCAACTACAATGATATATATATTTTATGATTCAGCTTATCAGGGGGAATTTATTAAAACAGCCGGGTCTGCACCATGTTACACAGCCATTTAGCAATGTTCTGCCATTTTTTAAAAAGGACTAACAGTTAGGAACATGTAATGTATTACCGATATTCCTAATTTTACCCTCCACCAGCACACCAACTCTCACATTTGGGACATGTTAAAAGCAGCCAGAAACACATGTCTGCCTGCCCTTACAATTCTCTAAGTCGCAGATGGAGGAATTTTATATTACCAAAATTGCCTTGAAATTATCTAAAGAATAAAACAAACATGTATACAGTGTCATTAGTAGTTTCTGAGGAAAAGCCACAATTGCGACAGTCCATTTAAACAAAGGGAATCTTCATATGTGCAAATATGAGGTTCCCTTCCTCCAGGCCATTTGTCTCCTTGGGACAGCCGGTTTGATTTGTCTCTTTGTTGTTTGAAGTGTAGGGTACAGATCGTAAATGGTGGATGCATTTGCCACTGTAACGCTCACCTGATTCCCGTAGAGGCGCCGGTCTTGACTGGGCGTATACCGTATCTGCAAAGGTGATGTGTAACACACGGCTGGCTCTTTGGGCTGGACCTCTGTGCACTGTATGTCTGACTTGAAGGGTAAGATGTCTGCAGATAGAAAATATGGGATTAAGGAACTGGGTTATTGAATGTCTCTCTCTTCTTCCCTTTCTCTTCTCCTGTAGAACCCCAAAGGTTAGCGCTCTCACCTTAGGTAAGTGAACGCCATGCTCTCCATCTGCCTCGGGGCAGGGTGCTGTAACCAGTTTCTTCACTGGATAAGGGGAGCAGGCCTCTTGACTTCAGAGGACTGCTGTCCGTCGTTTACTGCACGAACGGTAAGTTTCGAGTAATTCTAATGTCTTTAAAGTCTTTAGTAATGATGTTTCTTGTTTTGCAGGGTTCCAACGATGGCGGATGCCGGGCTGAAGTGAGTTGAAGATGGAGCCCGTGTGATGAATAGAAGCGCCTGGAAGCACGTAAGTAAGCGCTTGTTGCCTGCTTCACGATGCGCTCTAACTGTCTTTTTATTTTGCAGGTACAAGTTCGGAGCGGCTGCAGGTTGCCCGGAATACCCACTGGGTTAGATGTGGAAAGGAGTAATGGCACGTGAGTATTAAAGTTCCCCAATGTCTTTAAACGCACCTTGTTTTGTCTTTCAGATGCGGGATGCAGCGCCGAAGGCCTCCGGAGCGTGCGAAGAGTTGGTAAACTTTTGTCTTTCAGATGCCGGAATGCAGTGTGAAGACCTCCGGAGCGCACGAAGAGTAGGTAAGCCTTTGTCTTTCAGATGCCGGAATGCAGCGCGAGGCGTTGGTGACAGCCGATGGACCAGGTAAGTGAAGAGCTGTCACTGAAGACCGTAATGCTAACCTGTTCTTTCTTGTCTTTATAAGTGTTGCTGAAGACTGGATTCAGGATGGTAAGTGTAACGCTCACCTGATTCTCGCAGAGGCGCCGGTCTTGACTGGGCGACTACCGTATCTTCAAAGGTGATGTGCAGCACCCGGTTGGCTCTTTGGGCTGGACCTCTGTGCCCTGTATGCCTGACGTGCAGAGTAAGATGTCTGCAGATAGAAAATACGGGGTTAATGAACTGGGGTTATTGGGGTGTCCCTATCTCTTTCCCCTTCTCCTCTCCTGTAGACCCCCACAGGTTAACGCTCTCACCTTAGGTAAGTGAATGCCGAGCTCTCCATCTGCCTCAGGGCAGGGTGCTGTAACCAGTTTCTTCACTGGATAGGTAGCGCAGGCCTCTTGACTTCAGAGGACTGCTGTCCGTCGTTTACTGCACGAACGGTAAGTTTCGAGTAACTCAAATGTCTTTAAAGTCTTTAATAATGATGTCTCTTGTTTTGCAGGGTTCCGGCGATGGCGGATGACGGGCTGAAGTGAGTTGAAGATGGAGCCCGTGTGATGGATAGAAGCGCCTGGAAGCACGTAAGTAAGCGCTTGTTGCCAGCTTCACGATGCGCTCTAACTGTCTTTTTATTTTGCAGGTACAAGTTCGGAGCGGCTGCAGGGTGCCGGGATACCCACTGGGTTAGATGTGGAAAGGAGTAATGGCACGTGAGTATTAAAGTTCCCCAATGTCTTTAAACGCACCTTGTTTTGTCTTTCAGATGCGGGATGCAGCGCCGACGGCCTCCGGAGCGTGCGAAGAGTTGGTAAGCTTTTGTCTTTCAGATGCCGGAATGCAGTGTGAAGACCTCCAGAGCGCACGAAGATTAGGTAAGCCTTTGCCTTTCAGATGCCGGAATGCTAACCTGTTCTTTCTTGTCTTTATAGGTGTTGCTGAAGACTGGATTCAGGATGGTAAGCCTTTTTCCTTAGGGCCAGGACCGGATGCAGAAGACACGATGAGCGTTCTGCTGCAGAGGGTGCAGAATAACGCAAAGCAAGATTCATCCACCGGGTGTGGTTTAAATAGCCTCCTGTAGTGCTTAGGTGTCTCCTTCCACAGCCACGCCTAAGTAAGAAAAGAGTTCCTGGTAAGAAAAGAGTTCCTGCCTTCCAGAAGAGTTCCAGTGTTCTGAATCTAGGGAGTGGCTCCAGCCCCACCCAACAGGAAAAGTAGTTCCAAACAGAAGAGGATCAGAGGCTCAACTGGCAGGCAAGTAAGCAGCATGGTCTGCTGCAGGTAAGTCCACCCAAGCATTATGAGCCCGGCGCTTCCAGCGCTGGGACTGGGCATATTTATGAGCCTGGTGCCACTGGCACCAGGACTGGGTCCAAAAGGTCCCAATTGGGACTGGTTGGCACTCGGAACCTGGGTTATGGATCTGCTTCCAAGGGAGTTGGGAAAACGCTGACCTTTTGGAAGCAGAGATCATGACAGTACCCCCCCTCAAGGCCCCTCCCAAACCGGGCTTCTCCGGGGGTTTTGGCTTGTCAGGAAATGTTCGGTGAAATCTTTTGATTAGGCGAGGAGCGTGGACATATTCAGCAGGTTCCCAGGATCTCTCTTGGGGGCCGTAGCCTTTCCAGTCAATTAGGTAGAATAGTTTAGATTTGGAGATCTTGGAGTCCAGAATGCTTTTGACTTCAAACTCGAGTTCTCCATCAACTAGGATAGGTTTTGGAGATTTGGTTAGTCGGGTTTGAGGTTGCACGGGTTTTAATAGAGAGACGTGGAAGACCGGATGTATCTTCATGTGCGGGGGCAAGTCCAACTTGACCGCTACTGGGTTTACTATGGTAGTGATGGAATAGGGACCAAGGTATCTTGGGTTGAATGTGCGTGGCCCTTTTAGAGATAGATATTTGGTGGATAACCAGACTTGATCCCCTACTTGATAGTGAGGGGCTTCCTTCCGATGTTGATCTGCTCCTTTCTTGTATTGTTCTTTAGCCCTTTGAAGGTGAGAAACAGCTTCCTTAAAGGCTTGGGTGATTGTAGAATGCAGGTAGTCTACTGCTGGTGTTTCAAGATCTTGGAGGGGATCCAACTCCGAGGTTCGCGGGTGACTGCCGTACAAAAGAAAAAACGGGGTTTTCCCAGTTCCCGAATGGACAGAGTTATTGTAGGCATACTCGGCTATCCAAAGGATATCTTTCCAAGTTTTTTCAGTTTGTTGCAGCATGCAGCGTAAATACTGTTCCAGAGTTTGATTGGTCCTCTCGGTTTGTCCGTCGGTCTGAGGGTGGTGACTGGTCGATAGTCTCACATCAATTTGAGCCGACCGACAGCAACTTCGCCAAAAATGAGAAATACATTGACTACCTCGATCCGAAATTAGAACCGAAGGAAAACCGTGCAGTCGGACGATGTTTTCGAGAAATTCTCGGGCCAGAGTTGCTGCTGTTGGCAAGCCTTTGAGCGGAATGAAATGCGCCATCTTGGAGAATAAGTCCACGATTACTAGAATCGTATTGTATCTGGAGCATGGAGGTAGATCGGTGATGAAGTCCATAGAAAGCGTATGCCAAGGGCGAGGTGGGATGTCAATAGGGCGTAAGAGGCCTGCTGGTCTTTCCTTTTGACTCTTGTTTTGGGCGCATACTCCACAGGACATTATAAAGTCTCTGATATCTTTTTTCCAAGACGGTCACCAGAAGTAGCGCTTGATCTTTTCTGAGGTCTTGGCTATACCGGGATGACCTTCCATTAAAGAGTCGTGATAACAAGAGATTACTTTTTTCTGTAAATCTGTGCTGGGTAGGTATAATCGTTCTTGGAAATACAATAAGTTGTCCTTTACTGCAAAGTCCTTTCCCTGCAGATGCCAATTCTGTATGTCTGCTGGAGTTACAAGTTGCCTGGCTTTATCCTTAACTTCCTCTATGGATTCTGTGGCGATTACACCCAGAATTCTTTGTTCGGGAATGATTGGTACAGGTTTAGGGTTGATCAAGTGTTCTTCCACTCCCATCCGAGAAAGGGCATCGGCTTTACCGTTCTTTGTACCAGGTCGATAGGTAATTATGAAGTCAAACTCGGCAAAGAATAATGCCCAACGGAGTTGTCTAGAGGATTGGGCTTTTGCGGTTTTCAAATATTGCAGGTTTCGGTGATCCGTAATCACAGTAACGGTGTGTCGGGCCCCCAGCAGATAATGCCGCCAAGCCTTAAAGGCAGACTTGATAGCCAGAAGTTCCTTGTCAGTAATCGTGCAATTGACTTCAGGAGGCGAGAATTTGCGGGACCAAAATGCCACGGGATGCAACTGATTGGTTACCGGGTCCTTTTGTGATAGAACTGCCCCCATGGCAAGGCTTGAAGCATCAGTTTCCACGATGTAGGGGAGTTCGGGGCGAGGGTGTTTTAAGATTGGTGCAGAGATAAATTTAGTCTTCAAATCCTGGAAAGCTTGTTCCGCCTCGGTAGACCATTCAAAACGTTTGTTTTTCTTTAACAAGGCAGTGATGGGCTGGACTATTCGAGAGAACTCGGGGATAAACCTGCGGTAAAAGTTAGCGAAGCCTAACATGCTTTGCACACCTTTTACGGAGGATGGTGATGGCCATTTGAGAACTGCATCGACCTTCTTTGAATCCATACGCACTCCGCCAGGTGATAATATGAATCCCAAGAATTCAACTTCAGTCACGTTGAAAACACATTTTTCCAACTTAGCGAAAAGTTTGTGTTGACGCAATCTTTCGAGGACCATTTTCACGTGTTTCCGATGTTCAGATTCCGATGAAGAATAAACGAGAATGTCGTCGATGTAAACAACAACACACACATCTATGAGCTCTCTGAGGACATCGTTCATAAAATATTGAAAGGCGGCCGGGGCATTGCAAAGTCCGAAGGGCATGACCTGATATTCAAATAGCCCATACTTGGTGCGGAAGGCCGTCTTCCATTCATCGCCCTCTTTTACTCGTACCAAGTGGTAAGCTCCTCTAAGATCCAGCTTTGTATATATGCATGCTTTTCTGACTTGGTCCAGGAGTTCAGGGATCAAAGGTAACGGATATCTATTCTTAACGGTGATCTGGTTCAGGGAGCGATAATCGATACAAGTTCTAAGGTCTCCTTCCTTTTTTGGAACGAAGAACAAAGCTGAAGAGGCAGGGGACTTGGAAGGACGAATAAACCCATTTGCCAGGTATTGATCCAGGTATTGTCGAAGGTGAAGGTTCTCAGGCTCGGTGAGGGCATAAATTCTACTACAAGGAGGAGTAGATCCAGGTATCAGGTCTATCTGGCAGTCATAAGACCTATGAGGAGGTAGAGAGTTAGCCTGCTCCTTCCGGAAAACATCTTGGTATTCTAGGTATTCGGGAGGTAACTGGGGAGTCTCTGAAGAAATTGCTGCCAGTGCAACACCAGGTGGAGGGTGACAAGTAGAGACACATTCTGGAAACTGGACCGTTCTTGCTCGCCAATCGATCAGAGGATTGTGTTTCTCTAACCAAGGTATTCCTAGAATAATCTGGAACTGAGGGGCCTTGATCACATCGAACACGATCTTCTCATGGTGTCCATCTTGACTTACTAGCGTCACCTCTTGAGTGGTATGCGTTACTGGCCCGGAGGCTATCTCCGTACCATCCACCGTAGTAATGACGTCCTTTACAGCCTTGGGACAAAGAGTTAGATTCATCCTCAAAACCATTTCATGATCCACATAATTGCCGATGGCACCGCTGTCGACGTAAGCTTCAATTGCATGTAATCGATCCGGATTATCAGGGCCAATGAGGACCATAGGTATCACGAAATGCGAGGTCACGGAACTGGTTTTCACGCTCGGCAAGAGGACCTCTATTCTTGTCGGGCGAGGTCGTTTCCCTGCTCAGAGTTTGTAACTGTGGTAACTGCAGCTCCTACTGCCTTCTTGGCAGGTTTCACCGGACAGTCTCGAAGAAAGTGCCCTGAGTTTCCGCAATATAGGCATAATTGCAACTGTTTTCTCCTTTCCCGCTCCCTTTGTGTTAGAGGACCTTTAAGACCCCCTATTTGCATGGGTTCCCCGGAGTCTACTCCTTTGGAAGATGTTGGCGGTTTGGAAAATACTCGAGCATCAAACTTGGAACGATCGGCCTTCCTGTTCTGCAGTCTGTGATCTATTTGAACGACCAAGTCTATATAATCCGAACAGTCTTGTGGGGGATTCACTACTTGGGCTAAAACGTCTTTGAGCTCTCCACGTAGACCTCTATAAAACAGCGTAATCCTTTTGTCCTCAGGCCATTGAGTTTCCACTATTAGTCTATTGAAAGATGCAATATAAGCCAAAAGGTCTTGATTACCCTGTCGCAACGAAAGAAGCTCATTGTCCAAGGCCTGCCCCTGTGCATGTCTTGCGAACAGTTTTTCCATACTAAGCTGAAAGGCTTGAAAATCATGGAGAACCGGATCATCTTGATTAACTAGAGGGATCGACCAGTCTGCCGCATTGCCACTAAGGTACGAAAGTACAAAAGCTACTTTAGCTTGATCAGTTGGAAAGGCTGCTGGCCGGCATAAGAAGTGCAACCGGCACTGATTGATAAATATCGCAAACCTCTTTGGGTCACCAGAAAATCGTTCGGGCGGAGCCAGAGGTACATCCCCAGGTAGGTTGATCTGCACTGGATTCATAGAGGATGTTGAAGGAAGATTTGCCCCTGATGCGGGTAGCGGGGTCTGTCCGGCTTGTGACTGTAGCAATTGTCTAGCAAGATCATCTGTTCTCTCCTTGGAAATAATTAGTTCCCTTCTTAGAGCGTTCGTTTCCTGACGAGCTGCATGCACTTCTGCCCTTAGTTCCCCAAGTAACCGGGCTAGGTGGTCAGTATCCGAGGTTTCCATAGCGCCTGGGCGAGAGTTTTGCGGTAGGCTTTGCGTTCTGTAACGCTCACCTGATTCTCGCAGAGGCGCCGGTCTTGACTGGGCGACTACCGTATCTTCAAAGGTGATGTGCAGCACCCGGTTGGCTCTTTGGGCTGGACCTCTGTGCCCTGTATGCCTGACGTGCAGAGTAAGATGTCTGCAGATAGAAAATACGGGGTTAATGAACTGGGGTTATTGGGGTGTCCCTATCTCTTTCCCCTTCTCCTCTCCTGTAGACCCCCACAGGTTAACGCTCTCACCTTAGGTAAGTGAATGCCGAGCTCTCCATCTGCCTCAGGGCAGGGTGCTGTAACCAGTTTCTTCACTGGATAGGTAGCGCAGGCCTCTTGACTTCAGAGGACTGCTGTCCGTCGTTTACTGCACGAACGGTAAGTTTCGAGTAACTCAGATGTCTTTAAAGTCTTTAATAATGATGTCTCTTGTTTTGCAGGGTTCCGGCGATGGCGGATGACGGGCTGAAGTGAGTTGAAGATGGAGCCCGTGTGATGGATAGAAGCGCCTGGAAGCACGTAAGTAAGCGCTTGTTGCCAGCTTCACAATGCGCTCTAACTGTCTTTTTATTTTGCAGGTACAAGTTCGGAGCGGCTGCAGGGTGCCGGGATACCCACTGGGTTAGATGTGGAAAGGAGTAATGGCACGTGAGTATTAAAGTTCCCCAATGTCTTTAAACGCACCTTGTTTTGTCTTTCAGATGCGGGATGCAGCGCCGACGGCCTCCGGAGCGTGCGAAGAGTTGGTAAGCTTTTGTCTTTCAGATGCCGGAATGCAGTGTGAAGACCTCCGGAGCGCACGAAGATTAGGTAAGCCTTTGCCTTTCAGATGCCGGAATGCTAACCTGTTCTTTCTTGTCTTTATAGGTGTTGCTGAAGACTGGATTCAGGATGGTAAGCCTTTTTCCTTAGGCCCAGGACCGGATGCAGAAGACACGATGAGCGTTCTGCTGCAGAGGGTGCAGAATAACGCAAAGCAAGATTCATCCACCGGGTGTGGTTTAAATAGCCTCCTGTAGTGCTTAGGTGTCTCCTTCCACAGCCACGCCTAAGTAAGAAAAGAGTTCCTGGTAAGAAAAGAGTTCCTGCCTTCCAGAAGAGTTCCAGTGTTCTGAATCTAGGGAGTGGCTCCAGCCCCACCCAACAGGAAAAGTAGTTCCAAACAGAAGAGGATCAGAGGCTCAACTGGCAGGCAAGTAAGCAGCATGGTCTGCTGCAGGTAAGTCCACCCAAGCATTATGAGCCCGGCGCTTCCAGCGCTGGGACTGGACATATTTATGAGCCTGGTGCCACTGGCGCCAGGACTGGGTCCAAAAGGTCCCAATTGGGACTGGTTGGCACTCGGAACCTGGGTTATGGATCTGCTTCCAAGGGAGTTGGGAAAACCCTGACCTTTTGGAAGCAGAGATCATGACAGTAAGCCTTTTTCCTTAGGCCCAGGATCAGATGCAGAAGACACGATGAGCGTTCTGCTGCAGAGGATGCAGAATAACGCAAAGCAAGATTCATCCATCGGGTGTGGTTTAAATAGCCTCCTGTAGTGCTTAGAGGTCTCCTTCCACAGCCACGCCTAGGTAAGAAAAGAGTTCCTGCTTTCCAGAAGGGTTCCAGTGTTCTGAATCTAGGGAGTGGCTCCTGCCCCACCCAACAGGAAAAGTAGTTCCAAACAGAAGAGGATCAGAGGCTCAACTGGCAGGCAAGTAAGCAGCATGGTCTGCTGCAGGTAAGTCCACCCAAGCATTATGAGCCCGGCGTTTCCAGCGCTGGGACTGGGCATATTTATGAGCCTGGTCCCACTGGCGCCAGGACTGGGTCCAAAAGGTCCCAATTGGGACTGGTTGGCACTCGGAACCTGGGTTATGGATCTGCTTCCAAGGGAGTTGGGAAAACCCTGACCTTTTGGAAGCAGAGATCATGACAGTACCCCCCCTCAAGGCCCCTCCCAAACCGGGCTTCTCCGGGGGTTTTGGCTTGTCAGGAAATGTTCGGTGAAATCTTTTGATTAGGCGAGGAGCGTGGACATATTCAGCAGGTTCCCAGGATCTCTCTTGGGGGCTGTAGCCTTTCCAGTCAATTAGGTAAAATAGTTTAGATTTGGAGATCTTGGAGTCCAGAATGCTTTTGACTTCAAACTCGAGTTCTCCATCAACTAGGATAGGTTTTGGAGATTTAGTTAGTCGGGTTTGAGGTTGCACGGGTTTTAATAGAGAGACGTGGAAGACCGGATGTATCTTCATGTGCGGGGGCAAGTCCAACTTGACCGCTACTGGGTTTACTATGGTAGTGATGGAATAGGGACCAAGGTATCTTGGGTTGAATGTGCGTGGCCCTTTTAGAGGTAGATATTTGGTGGATAACCAGACTTGATCCCCTACTTGATATTTAGGGGCTTCCTTCCGATGTTAATCTGCTCCTTTCTTGTATTGTTCTTTAGCCCTTTGAAGGTGAGAAACAGCTTCCTTAAAGGCTTGGGTGATTGTAGAATGCAGGTAGTCTACTGCTGGTGTTTCAAGATCTTGGAGGGGATCCAACTCCGAGGTTCGAGGGTGACTGCCGTACAAAAGAAAAAACGGGGTTTTCCCAGTTCCCGAATGGACAGAGTTATTGTAGGCATATTCGGCTATCCAAAGGATGTCTTTCCAAGTTTTTTCAGTTTGTTGCAGCATGCAGCGTAAATACTGTTCCAGAGTTTGATTGGTCCTCTCGGTTTGTCCGTCGGTCTGAGGGTGGTGACTGGTCGATAGTCTCACATCAATTTGAGCCGACCGACAGCAACTTCGCCAAAAATGAGAAATAAATTGACTACCTCGATCCGAAATTAGAACCGAAGGAAAACCGTGCAGTCGGACGATGTTTTCGAGAAATTCTCGGGCCAGAGTTGCTGCTGTTGGCAAGCCTTTGAGCGGAATGAAATGCGCCATCTTGGAGAATAAGTCCACGATTACTAGAATCGTATTGTATCCGGAGCATGGAGGTAGATCGGTGATGAAGTCCATAGAAAGCGTATGCCAAGGGCGAGGTGGGATGTCAATAGGGCGTAAGAGGCCTGCTGGTCTTTCCTTTTGACTCTTGTTTTGGGCGCATACTCCACAGGACATTATAAAGTCTCTGATATCTTTTTTCCAAGAGGGCCACCAGAAGTAGTGCTTGATCTTTTCTGAGGTCTTGGCCATACCGGGATGTCCTTCCATTAAAGAATCGTGATAACAAGAGATTACTTTTTTCTGTAAATCTGTGCTGGGTAGGTATAATCGTTCTTGGAAATACAATAAGTTGTCCTTTACTGCAAAGTCCTTTCCCTGCAGATGCCAATTCTGTATGTCTGCTGGAGTTACAAGTTGCCTAGCCTTATCCTTAACTTCCTCTATGGATTCTGTGGCGATTACACCCAGAATTCTTTGTTCGGGAATGATTGGTACAGGTTTAGGGTTGATCAAGTGTTCTTCCACTCCCATCCGAGAAAGGGCATCAGCTTTACCGTTCTTTGTACCAGGTCGATAGGTAATTATGAAGTCAAACTCGGCAAAGAATAATGCCCAACGGAGTTGTCTAGAGGATTGGGCTTTTGCGGTTTTCAAATATTGCAGGTTTCGGTGATCCGTAATCACAGTAACGGTGTGTCGGGCCCCCAGCAGATAATGCCGCCAAGCCTTAAAGGCAGACTTGATAGCCAGAAGTTCCTTGTCAGTAATCGTGTAATTGATTTCAGGAGGCGAGAATTTGCGGGACCAAAATGCCACGGGATGCAACTGATTGGTTACCGGGTCCTTTTGTGATAGAACTGCCCCCATGGCAAGGCTTGAAGCATCAGTTTCCACGATGTAGGGGAGTTCGGGGCGAGGGTGTTTTAAGATTGGTGTAGAGATAAATTTAGTCTTCAAATCCTGGAAAGCTTGTTCCGCCTCGGTAGACCATTGAAAACGTTTGTTTTTCTTTAACAAGGCAGTGATGGGCTGGACTATTCGAGAGAATTCGGGGATAAACCTGCGGTAAAAGTTAGCGAAGCCTAACATGCTTTGCACACCTTTTACGGAGGATGGTGATGGCCATTTGAGAACTGCATCGACCTTCTTTGAATCCATACGCACTCCGCCAGGTGATAATATGAATCCCAAGAATTCAACTTCAGTCACGTTGAAAACACATTTTTCCAACTTAGCGAAAAGTTTGTGTTGACGCAATCTTTCGAGGACCATTTTCACGTGTTTCCGATGTTCAGATTCCGATGAAGAATAAACGAGGATGTCGTCAATGTAAACAACAACACACACATCTATGAGCTCTCTGAGGACATCGTTCATAAAATATTGAAAGGCGGCCGGGGCATTGCAAAGTCCGAAGGGCATGACCTGATATTCAAATAGCCCATACTTGGTGCGGAAGGCCGTCTTCCATTCATCGCCCTCTTTTACTCGTACCAAGTGGTAAGCTCCTCTAAGATCCAGCTTTGTATATATGCATGCTTTTCTGACTTGGTCCAGGAGTTCAGGGATCAAAGGTAACGGATATCTATTCTTAACGGTGATCTGGTTCAGGGAGCGATAATCTATACAAGTTCTAAGGTCTCCTTCCTTTTTTGGAACGAAGAACAAAGCTGAAGAAGCAGGGGACTTGGAAGGACGAATAAACCCATTTGCCAGGTATTGCTCCAGGTATTGTCGAAGGTGAAGGTTCTCAGGCTCGGTGAGGGCCTAAATTCTACTACAAGGAGGAGTAGATCCAAGTATCAGGTCTATCTGGCAGTCATAAGACCTATGAGGAGGTAGAGAGTTAGCCTGATCCTTCTGGAAAACATCTTGGTATTCTAGGTATTCGGGAGGTAACTGGGGAGTCTCTGAAGAAATTGCTGCCAGTGCAACACCAGGTGGAGGGTGACAAGTAGAGACACATTCTGGAAACTGGACCGTTCTTGCTCGCCAATCGATCAGAGGATTGTGTTTCTCTAACCAAGGTATTCCTAGAATAATCTGAAACTGAGGGGCCTTGATCACATCGAACACGATCTTCTCATGGTGTCCATCTTGACTTACTAGCGTCACCTCTTGAGTGGTATGCGTTACTGGCCCGGAGGCTATCTCCGTACCATCCACCGTAGTAATGACGTCCTTTACAGCCTTGGGACAAAGAGTTAGATTCATCCTCAAAACCATCTCATGATCCACATAATTGCCGATGGCACCGCTGTCGACGTAAGCTTCAATTGCATGTAATCGATCCGGATTATCAGGGCTAATGAGGACCATAGGTATCACGAAATGCGAGGTCACGGAACTGGTTTTCACGCTCGGCAAGAGGACCTCTATTCTTGTCGGGCGAGGTCGTTTCCCTGCTCAGAGTTTGTAACTTTGGTAACTGCAGCTCCTACTGCCTTCTTGGCAGGTTTCACCGGACAGTCTCGAAGAAAGTGCCCTGAGTTTCCGCAATAGAGGCATAATTGCAACTGTTTTCTCCTTTCCCGCTCCTTTTGTGTTAGAGGACCTTTCAGACCCCCTATTTGCAGGGGTTCCCCGGAGTCTACTCCTTTGGAAGGAGTTGGCGGTTTGGAAAATACTCGAGCATCAAACTTGGAACGATCGGCCTTCCTGTTCTGCAGTCTGTGATCTATTTGAACGACTAAGTCTATATAGTCCGAACAATCTTGTGGGGGATTCACTACTTGGGCTAACACATCTTTGAGCTCTCCACGTAGACCTCTATAAAACAGCGTAATCCTTTTGTCCTCAGGCCATTGAGTTTCCACTATCAGTCTGTTGAAAGACGCAATATAAGCCAAAAGGTCTTGATTACCTTGTCGCAACGAAAGAAGCTCATTGTCCAAGGCCTGCCCCTGTGAATGTCTTGCGAACAGTTTTTCCATACTGAGCTGAAAAGCTTGAAAATCATGGAGGACCGGATCATCTTGATTTACTAGAGGGATCGACCAGTCTGCTGCATTGCCACTAAGGTACGAAAGCACGAAAGCTACTTTAGCTTGATCAGTTGGAAAGGCTGCTGGCCGGCATAAGAAATGCAACCGGCACTGATTGATAAATACTGCAAACCTCTTTGGGTCACCAGAAAATCGTTCGGGCGGAGCCAGAGGTACATTCCCAGGTAGGTTGATCTGCACTGGATTCATAGAGGATGTAGAAGGAAGATTTCCCCCAGATGCGGGTAACGGGGTCTGTCCGGCTTGTGACTGTAGCAATTGTCTAGCGAGATCATCTGTTCGCTCCTTGGAAATAATCAGTTCCCTTCTTAGAGCGTTCGTTTCCTGACGGGCTGCATGCACTTCTGCCCTTAGTTCCCCAAGTAACTGGGCTAGCTGGTCGGTATCCGAGGTTTCCATAGCGCCTGGACGGGAGTTTTGTGGTAGGCTTTGCGTTCTGTAACGCTCACCTGATTCCCGTAGAGGCGCCGGTCTTGACTGGGCGTATACCGTATCTGCAAAGGTGATGTGTAACACACGGCTGGCTCTTTGGGCTGGACCTCTGTGCACTGTATGTCTGACTTGAAGGGTAAGATGTCTGCAGATAGAAAATATGGGATTAAGGAACTGGGTTATTGAATGTCTCTCTCTTCTTCCCTTTCTCTTCTCCTGTAGAACCCCAAAGGTTAGCGCTCTCACCTTAGGTAAGTGAACGCCGTGCTCTCCATCTGCCTCGGGGCAGGGTGCTGTAACCAGTTTCTTCACTGGATAAGGGGAGCAGGCCTCTTGACTTCAGAGGACTGCTGTCCGTCGTTTACTGCACGAACGGTAAGTTTCGAGTAATTCTAATGTCTTTAAAGTCTTTAGTAATGATGTTTCTTGTTTTGCAGGGTTCCGGCGATGGCGGATGCCGGGCTGAAGTGAGTTGAAGATGGAGCCCGTGTGATGAATAGAAGCGCCTGGAAGCACGTAAGTAAGCGCTTGTTGCCTGCTTCACGATGCGCTCTAACTGTCTTTTTATTTTGCAGGTACAAGTTCGGAGCGGCTGCAGGGTGCCGGAATACCCACTGGGTTAGATGTGGAAAGGAGTAATGGCACGTGAGTATTAAAGTTCCCCAATGTCTTTAAACGCACCTTGTTTTGTCTTTCAGATGCGGGATGCAGCGCCGAAGGCCTCCGGAGCGTGCGAAGAGTTGGTAAGCTTTTGTCTTTCAGATGCCGGAATGCAGTGTGAAGACCTCCGGAGCGCACGAAGAGTAGGTAAGCCTTTGTCTTTCAGATGCCGGAATGCAGCGCGAGGCGTTGGTGACAGCCGATGGACCAGGTAAGTGAAGAGCTGTCACTGAAGACCGTAATGCTAACCTGTTCTTTCTTGTCTTTATAAGTGTTGCTGAAGACTGGATTCAGGATGGTAAGCCTTTTTCCTTAGGCCCAGGATCAGATGCAGAAGACACGATGAGCGTTCTGCTGCAGAGGATGCAGAATAACGCAAAGCAAGATTCATCCATCGGGTGTGGTTTAAATAGCCTCCTGTAGTGCTTAGGTGTCTCCTTCCACAGCCACGCCTAGGTAAGAAAAGAGTTCCTGCTTTCCAGAAGAGTTCCAGTGTTCTGAATCTAGGGAGTGGCTCCTGCCCCACCCAACAGGAAAAGTAGTTCCAAACAGAAGAGGATCAGAGGCTCAACTGGCAGGCAAGTAAGCAGCATGGTC
Source organism: Ambystoma mexicanum (assembly GCF_040938575.1). Lineage (NCBI taxonomy): Eukaryota > Metazoa > Chordata > Amphibia > Caudata > Ambystomatidae > Ambystoma > Ambystoma mexicanum. The sequence continues at coordinate 1,142,259,365 of NC_090937.1, forward strand.
TGCTGCAGGTAAGTCCACCCAAGCATTATGAGCCCGGCGTTTCCAGCGCTGGGACTGGGCATATTTATGAGCCTGGTGCCACTGGCGCCAGGACTGGGTCCAAAAGGTCCCAATTGGGACTGGTTGGCACTCGGAACCTGGGTTATGGATCTGCTTCCAAGGGAGTTGGGAAAACCCTGACCTTTTGGAAGCAGAGATCATGACAGCTACGCAGAGATCCTCCACTACAGACATCTGGCATCATGTCCTATTTTCCTGTATTTCTTTTCTCCAGAGTGCAGCCTTATTTATATCCCCTGTGGGCATACCTACACCCTACTTTGGTCATGCACCAGCCCGAGCATTTGGCCCACTCAGAACTGTCCTCAGAGACGGTAGGCCTATGGAAAGTCTGTTTTCAACACCTCTTAGCAGAACATATTGTATTGCAGTTGTAACAGTTGGGATGCAAGCTATGCTTTCAGTCGGGGACTTCTTTGTGAATTTTTCCCAGAGCCCCACCATTTGTCCTAGGCTGTAATGGACTCATATATTGCATTTTCTAACATCAGCTTTGATTCCATGTCATACAAGTATGTTTTCAGGGTCGACTTTGCTTTTCGGTGAAAGTACAGGGCTGGTTCTTTCAGTCATTAATAAAATACACTTTTAATTATCTGCTGTTTGTTTTCCTGCTGAAAAGTGAGTCTGAATTGTCACAGTGCACCACCTTTTGATGGATGACAGTTTCAGTGAACATTCTGCATTTTATTTTTCAGCCTGTAATGTGATGAGCTTTTCCAATTTGCACTTTTGTTTTAGCCTTCTCTGGATTTCCCTTGCAGAAAGACACCCCCATATTCTACCTAAATAGGCATACAGGAACTTTTCAATGCAACCAAGCAGGCTTTTCCTTTCAAATATGTTGCCAGTATTTTGCATGTGAAGCATATTCTACCTTACTTTTTGTCAATACACACGCCATGCCTTTTCCCTGACAGCTTTATGTTGGCATAGGAACGTTTTTCTCATGTCTTGCTTCGACTTGCAAACACACATGCAAAGTCGTTTTTGTGTCATTGTGTAAAAATCCTGTTTTTCATGTGAACGGGACCTTTGAATTTTTTCTTCCTTTGTGAATTAAGATGCTGATTTTCCTTAATGACAGTTAGGCCTTTTTCATGTGGCCCTTCAGTTATGTTGGTTTGGTGCCTTTGATCACACCCCAGACATAATTGCTTCTTTACCACAATGCCAAACTCTGAATGAAATACATTATTCACAGAGCGTTTTCCAATGGGATTGCGCCATTATAAAGTGCTTCTGTGAAGGCCCATAGTAACTCAGAGGGAAGCATTTCTGACACAAATCACAACCCTCTGAGATAAGTCAAGTGCTACTCATTTTAACTTCTATGTGACTGGGCCACCTAGCTGTAACTTGCAAGTTGCAGCCTATGTTGCCTAGGTTACAGGAATGCACATGTATACACAGTCATGTTAAACATGCTTTATGTCGGGTGACTGTAATGGACCAATTGCTGTATTTGACCAGTGGCTATATTTTAGCTGTATGTGATTACAAGTAAAGGGGGATACACATATAAGTTTCAATATGTAGTTGTGAGTAAATCATACACATTCAACATTGAGACAGTTATAAACAGAGCTGTATGAGCACCCTACACCAAACAGATATTATCAGTATTATGTTGGGCCTACAAATGGAAGGAAAACGCTTCTACACTATAATGTGATAATGGTATAGTCTTTTTTTAATTACCAAGCCAAACAAGTCAGAACACACCTAGACTTCTGTGACATATGTCACTTGTTACCTGAAACTTCACATTCTACCCACAAAACAAAGCAAATATTTCTATAATTAATAATATTTTGCAAGTGCATTTGTTAAACTTGATTGATGGAAGCCTAAAGATGACCTATTCAGCTTTGATAATTATTGTATAACTGTGATGTATGACCTGTGATATGCTTGTGAACAAACCTATTCTCTGTATGGTTAATTATAACATTTCAAATGAGAGCACCTCGTCATGATTGATGACATTCTGCATACAGCTTCTGCATGCTATTATGATCCACAAGATTCATACGTGATCTTTGCACTGTGATGTATACTTTGTTAGTGGCTGCTTGCATTAAGTCTTGATCTTTGCAAGGCTGTCGATTCACCTGAAGAAACATTACTTACATGAATTCCAACATCTACAAATAGTATTTACAATGCAATTTCACAACTTCTGCATTTTATTATCCCAACCTTTTACCCCAGCCTTGACATGTCCAGTTGTGCAGTTGTTATTTAGCTCAGGTTCATTAAATTAAGGCACTATTTAAGGCACCGGCTGTAATTAGTGACTACATGATTTTCTGTTCTCTTTTTTTCTTGCTGAGATTGAAATACAAATTTGGCAAACACCTTGACTCTTCTTTATGTGTACCTTCGCTTAAACCACTATAACACATCAGCAAACATGCCATAAACAGAAACAAAAGAGAACAAACGGAAAAAAGAAACTCTCCAACAGCTGGCATTGTGACCCATATGTTCATATCCTATGCTGTGATAACTCCTCTTCCATCGACACTCTCTCTCCTAATATTACTTTTTTCTTCATGGACAATATTGAATTATACTTCAGTGGTTAATCTGCCTTTGCCAATCTCTTTTATTCCGTCTGTGTCTTCCATCATTTTTCCTTTTCACCTATCAACAAAGATCAGCAGTGCTTCTTTGCACCATCTCCTGACAATTTGCAGTCTTGCTATTGCCCATATGTCACAGTCCAGTTTACCCATTTGCACATGGATCGTATTCCTAATCACAGATTTCACTTATCCTATCATTGACATTATCCTAGATTCATTATGACATGGCTTAGAGTATTTTATGCCCAGCATCTAAAACATTTGCTACCTTCTGCTTCCGGAAATGTACTACTCCTTAAGTCCAATCTGCATTGCATAAAAAACTTGCATAAGTGCCAATTTAAAAGCTCTCAATACCCTTTGCGATCTCTGAGTCAAACCCTTTTAGATGTACTTGTCCAGATCCTCCCTACCGCTTCATCCCAACAACCTTGTTTCTTTTTGAACTTTACATACATTGTTGGCACATATCCTTAATAACGTTCTTTTTTTAATCACTGCTTTAAACACATAGACAAGTCAGCCCCCTGACCCAGCTTTAAACCTCTCCTTGCAATTCAAATCTCCATTATTTGTAGCAAGGTGGCATGAATAGGGTACAATCTACTCGATCCCCTTTTACTAAACTGATTCTCCCTTCTCCATTAAATCATACCGTGTGTTTGCCGACTGGTTTATTTCCATCTCTCAATAGCCTGCCTTCACAAAAAAAGAAATGTATTGACTTTTAAAGGTAATGCCCAAAAGGGTACATCCATTTGTGGCATGCAGGGCTACAATCACGGCTCATAGTGTTTATCTTTGTTTATTCATAAACCTTTCCCAAAACCTCCAACAGAATATCAACCCCAGCTTAACAAAAGCCTACTTTACCATGACGCTGATGGCTTAAGTGTTTCCCTTTCTTTATTTCTGTATTTTCATCAGTCATCAGGCTATATGTATATTTCAGTACCTCGCATTATCATATCAACCATTGTTGGCCTTCCTCTATCAAGCTAGGGGTCTGCTCTCTATTCATCATTCACATACTTTCCTGAAGGTTTTTAAATCCACGTTAAAAAGGTATTGTTATGAATCAGAGATGATTCACCCAGGAAGCCTGACCTGGGACCCCCCTCATGTTTCCAGGAAAAGCAGATGCTTTCATATCCTGTCCCTGGGAGTGTTGTTAGCCAGGAGGGTCACACAGGAGGGGAAACAGGTCATGAGAATGGGAGACAGCCTTAGGCAAGTTTCCCCAAGACCCCAATCTCCTAATAGCCTATTGTACAATAAAAGTTGTTGAAAGGAGTACTTTTAATATTAGGGTCTGACATACAAGAATTCCCAGAGTACTGGAACGAAGAAGAGGGCATCAGAGGAACAAGGTTGCAAAGTGAAGCTCATTAAAGTTAATGACCCACACCTGAGGGTGGCTTAGAGGCATAAAAGGCCCCCTCAGGTGCAGGTTATTAGACCAAGGTGGGGGAAGGAGAATCAGCCAAAGCAGCAGGAGGGTAGTAGAAGTAGTGGGTGGAGGAGTGCGGAACCCTCCACAAAGCAGCAGAGGAAGAAATTACAGAAGAGCCTGGACACCGGGGCCATTTTGGTGAGCAAAGTTGAAGGTCCTGAGAGGGTCAAAATTGCTTGATATTTCATCTGTAGAGGTTGTGCAGCTGGACTTCCTTTGCATCGTGTACTCATGGTGGCCCTGAATCATGCTGTTCCCATCTTCATCTTGTATCCTGGCTTGCAACATTATGTGTTACTACTGACTGCACCCCTCCCCCTCACTTCTTGTTTTTCTCCGGCTCTACCAGAAATGTTGTCAGGTCTAGTACGGTAGTCACCTGTCTGTTTCCAATTCCTTCCCACTCTCCCCCTCCCTTCCTAATCTATGGGCCTCATTACGAGGTGGGCGCAAAGGGATACCGGGCACCGTTAAGGACATCGGTGCCGCTAATCCCTTTGTGCCCTATTCCAAGGTCCCTTAGTGGGTCCCTTCCTTAACGCCTGGTTTTACCAGGCGTTATGGCCGGGGCCCGTTAAGGGACTTCAGAGCTAATAACGGTACCGCAATTTGCGGTACCGTTATTAGCGCCTTCCCATTGAGCCCTATGGGGGCTCAAATGGGAATGGGGAATGGCTATTTCAATGGGGACTTACCGGTCCCGCCAAGGTCGGACTGGACCGGTAAGTCCCCATTGAACGGGACCGGACACCGTCTCGTTATTGGTGGTAGTCATGGCGCTACTAGTGCCATGACTACCACCAACCTTGGAATGAGGGCCTATGTCTTAGCTCTTGCACTATCTGAAATGTCGTCAGGCCGAGTACGATAGTTAATTTCACATCCTTCCTGTTCATGGCCTGTAAGAATGTAATTGTATTTTCCCTTTTTCCCTCCCTTGCCTTGAAATGCTTTGAAACACATTGTATATAGGCGCTATATAAATAAACTATCATATCAAGCACACCTTTTGGTATCTTTCCCCACTTTAAAGCGTTCACCACAGCAAGGCAGACGCATGCTCACGCAGGACCGGTGAGTTCACAATTGCATTGTGACCTCAGAGTGCTCCATGATCGCCCGCTGGCTGAGCCTTGAACTTTTTTTGAATATCGAACTAATGTGAAACAGGTGAATGATTGTGACACTTACCAAGCTGCTTTGATCCATAGCAGTTGGAATAATGAGAACTTAAACATCCACCCTGATGCTGTAACTGCTATATATTGGGTCATAGTAAAAGACAAACCCAAGAAGGGGCAATACCTCGAACAGAGAATGCAAACCACCATTGTCAAAGCCAACAGAGACTCATACTAAGGCAATTGACAAACAACCAGTATTACCCAAGCCAAAAGAAGATCATTTAGCATTTGAGTGTGTATGAAGACTACTGCTCATGTGTAATTGTAATTGGTTATTTAAGCGTGGACCCAGGGGATCAAACCTGTGTTGCTTTCCATCGTCTTGTTTCCAAGGCGAGCACGTTTCCCCTGGGATATCCTGCCAACCCAAGATGTTAGCAGATGTTAGAAGGTTAGAAGATGTTATATTAAAAGATGGCTTAAACATACATTGCCAAACAAGAACAAGATTGGCAGCAGGGCTGACCTTTTGACAAAAGAGATTCCGAAGCAGGGAAGCATTGTCTGTCTTGCATGTGGCAAACACATATGTGTAGTGAATGGCACTAGTGTGATTCTTGTTACCCTTGAAGACATTCTAAAACCTAATTGTGTGAAGCAGAAGACATTGTTCCAACATTTGAAATTGACCCTTACGACACAAATACTTGGAGTTAGTACTTTGGCCCGGCAAGGGAGTATACCGGGACATATGACTTTGTGCCAATTGGTTTGGGCAGAAGAGTACACCCCGACAGAGAACTGCAGTAGTTTGTCTTGGCTGCCAAGGGAGTATACCAGGTCCAAGACATTTTGTGACAACTAGTTCTGTTTCGGCAGGAGAGAATATCGGAACAGAGAGTTGTAGTAGTAGTATGCTTGGCATGCAAGTAAACCAGATGTAAATTCATGAAGTACTGTAGTGGGGTAAAGCTTATGAAGAAGCAGTTGAAGAATCACTGAAGTGTTTTGGTGAAGAAGTACTGAAACTAAAAGTAGTGGCAAAATATCCTGAGAAAGACATTTGTTTTGAAATTAATGACACACTGACATATTCCTGGTTGATGACAATAAACTGCTTCAAGTTGTTTACTGAAATATTCTTTGTTGATGACAAGAAACTGTGTTAAGACCTTAGCTACAAGTGGAATGAGGAAAGCTTTGTTGACCAATTGTGAATGATTCTTGGAATACAAATTGAACTTTGTGTTATGTAGTTGGATCAGAAAGTGAACTGACATGGAACTTTTTGATGCAGGATTTCCTTATCCTTTTTTAAAAGTTAAAGAGGGGAAGGGGAATACACCAACATCATTAAAAGAAGCAGCTACTGTGTTGTGCATTATACTGTGAAATGTGTTGTTATTGAACTGCCATATATTTCCTTGTGAATTTGGTGTATATACAAGTGTGAGTTTATTAGACAGGGAAATCCTCATCAGGGTAGGGATAGTGAGGCATTATTCAACCTTTTGAGTTATTAAAATGGCATCTTTTGAAAAACCTTCATGAAGTTGTCTGCTTCACATTTCCGACCCCCTCACAATATATAGGGCAACTGGAATCTCTCTATCCTTCATGTAGTGCTAGTGAGATTATGAGACCACCCCTTCATTTGTGGCACTTACTGCCTTTAACTGTACATGTGACTACTTTAAGCATCGTGAAGGTGACCTGGGTCTTAAAGTCTGTATTCAATTCTGCCGGTGGGCCTCATTATGAGTTGGACGTTATGCGGTAAAGGTGCTGCTATTGGAATTACCACCACTTTTACCACACTGCCGAATTAGTGGGTGCTAATTTTGCTGGCAGAATTACCCCCGTTATCACCATCATCCAACTCGTAATGATGTCCAGTGTCTTGTAATAATAGGATGATTAACACTCATGGAAATGTTCAAGTGCTGATTTTGGAATGTTTTACTCACCTGTCAAATCCTCATACAATTATGGATTAGAATATACACATGCTAATCCAATATTAAATTAATATTACAAACCATACAGTGTTCAGTAACTCACATGCAGTATTGATGCATTTAAACTCTTGCTTATCTGGACTGTGGCACAGACTAGCAAGGATTCATCTGTGTGAATCAATTGCATCTTGAAGACCCCAGAAAAACAAGCCCAAAATGGCAGGCAGTGCCGAGGATGGTCAAATGAAGATAGATACTGAACATGCATTGGCAACTTTGAAAGAGAATCTTTATATGAGATGTGGGCAGGCCTTCCAACTTTTTTCAATTTAAATGGGCACCTACACCTCAGAGGCCCACATGACTCATAAAGAAAGTTTAATCATTTTATTTCACATTATCATGTAGGGATTGCGTGTCCTTGCCTTCATAATCTACAGCCACTCACTCCCTACCTCCATTGCTAGTTTTTCTGCCTCAGAATAAGCCATGAGTTGGGGCCAATGGCATGCTCACATTCTGTAATTCAGTGTTCAGAAACTAAAGGCTGTGCCAATTTAAATGTAAACGTGTATCTAAAAGGTGTTCAATTATCACAAAAATGATTTCAGCTCATTAATATGGGGCTTGAATATGGTTGAACATTCACAACGTTTGTTGTGGGGCTCAAAACAACAGTGAAATCACCCAATTCAATGTGCTTGTAATGTTTAACATCATATTCAAAAAATACCTAAAATAGGACATTCTGGCAATGTAAAAAATGCACATATCTTCTTTTAACAGAAGGTACGAATTTTTGTAGTTAATATGTGTATTGTGTAATGTGCAATGATACAAACTACCACAAGCAAATGAATACACGGAACACTCGCTTATAAGGTGTAATCTCATATACAAACATAAAGATGACCAAATAGGGTAATTACCTTTATTGGAGTAGACAATATTTTGTATTTCTCATTTGCACCTGGGAGTACATGAGCCTCAGGCAGTATTATACCAATCACATATCAGGGAAGATGAAATAGTTAAAGGTTTAAGCAGTAGTCATTCACCTACACACGCAGAAAAACAATAATGCTATTCAGCTGTGATGTCAATCACTTCACAAGGCATTGGCATGCCCAGTGATGCACGAAATGTCACCAGTGGAGGTGAGGTTTTCTCACCTGGGAACCAGAACTGGGATCACGTGAGGGCTAGTCACCAGATCAGATCCATTTGCATGTGTTGGAAAGGCCTACTACAGGCAGAGGTTATGCTTTTATTTATTTATTTATTAATTTATTTACTTACTGGGAGGAACTATGTTTTTTTGATCACAAAATAATGTACAATAGATAAGAAATCAGATTTGAAGGGAAGCAGTGAGTTTCTTACAATGGGGTAAGTTTGAGTGATATTCTGACCAGGCTATGTAGGGGAGTAAATGGAACAGTCACTAACAACAATACATGGGTAGAGATTGTGACGATTCACTAGATGTTGTCACTTCTCCCTGAGAGGGAGACCTTTCCCATGAGACCAGGGAGGCGAGGCCACTACCCGATAGTCCCCCTCAGGGTGCTGTAATGCCGGAGGAACTCATGGGGAGGGGCTCCCCCTCTAGTGATAAGGATGACCATCTAGGGTACAGCCCTTATAAGAACATCACACCACTACATACTCTGTCCTCTCCTTCCTCAGCTAGCCTCTTTGTAGACTGTAGACCTATGTACTGTTATAAGGCAGATTACCTCAAGGTTCTTGAAAATACTGATATAAAGAAGAACAACAGGAACCTAGGTAATCCAAGTACTGGGATGAGTTGACCCATGGAGCAATGAAGATAAAACCTGTGAAAGAGACACAGGACATATACAATGTGCCCAGACACTGTTGGCAACAGTGTCTAAAAATTGACGATTGACTAAACACTGAGTCTCGGGCAGCCATGGAAGACTGCAAGTGTGCTGCATACCAAACCCAGAGATCTGAACCTGCGTCACTGATCCGGACGGAGAGAGTTCCAATGATGCTGGCAGTCCGCCGTGTCTGATGATTGGAAGGTCTGCAGGAGCAGACCAGTGCACTGCAGTGCCGAGAGGAGGCCGGAAAATGGACAGTACCTGAGAATGCCATCGCACAGCTGCATGGACAAGCAAGATGCTGAACCAGAACACCCATCATCCTTATTGAGCCCCAACAAGGTAAAGGGAGGCACAAGAGATCCAAAGAGGACACAGGGCGGCTTACCAAGAGGACGCATGCAGTTGTCACTAGGTCCCTCTGCAACCATAATGTTTTGGTGGCACAGCGGAACAGGAACTCTACAAAGCTTCTCCTCCTCATTGCAGTGGTGGAACAAAGCCCCTTGACTACGAGTGAAGAGTCGAGGACCCAAAGTACCATAAAGAGAACTTGAGAGGGAGAGTCCATTGCATCAATGGTGGGGATAAACCCACTAACATTCAAACCAGGATCTGGGACCCAAAGCAAGATAGTAATACAAATCATCTTCGTCATGGCAGTACTTGGCAGGGAAGTGATCCAAGTGGCCCAGATCAAGTAAGAAGAGAAGCCAGGGTCGGGGCCCCTCGTAATACTAAGAGTTGGGTGTTGTAGGTGTGAAGCCTAATGAAAAGAATACCAGTGGAAGGGAATTATTCCTCCTGGTTGCAAGGAACTGATAATGAACCCTCCCGTCCCTTGCACACCTAAGTAGTGTAAACAGTAAAAATCTACATCTGCCTCTATTATTTGTAGGAGCATTGACGTTCTCCTTTACGAGGATCCACACGAGCAGTAGCCCGGGTGGCGTTATTAGGAACTGGAATAACTCACACCAGAAACTCTCTGATATGGGACTGTTTGGTAAGAGAGTGATTAAGTCACACACCAGTTGCAGCTGTTAGTATACCTTGTTTTTACAAGCGTGATTGGTTGACAATCAAGGGTAATGTACATTTGCCCGTGGGACATTGCAGGAACATTGAAGTTGCATTTTACGAGGATTTGTATGAGCAGCAGTCCTGGTGGTGTCATCACAAATAGGAACACCCAGCACCGGACCCCCACGCCACCCCGACACGGGAGTGTTTGGTAAGAAAGTGACTGTGTCATACATAAGATCACGTTGGCTTTTACTTCACAGTAGTATGTATTGTACAGATTAGTGTGATTTGTTGATAATTAGCAGATCCTGAATCTTCTGAACTTTTGAGATTAGATGTGACTGGAACGAGGCCAGGTAGTGAGACATTCTCTCCATTGTCATCATATCTATGGTATGGATAGAGGCATGGGCTACACTTGTGCAGATAAAGGCTATAGGCACTGTCACATATTCTGCTTGACAAATTGCTCTACACGTCACGTTTAGTTCACCAGTACACCTAAAATGTATTCTGTACTACCCTTGGCATGCTGTCACTGTGGACGGTGGCTACATTCACAGTCTTTGAATGAGGAAATATGTTGTGTTTTTGATATGTATAATCATTATATAGACTTGATCAGCTTATTTGGGTTTTCTCCTTTATAGTGTGAATTGCTCTTGAAGAAGGGGTATTTATCCCCAAAACACATTGAGCATGAATTTTGCTTTCTTTGGTCTTTGCAGGAATGAAAATGGATTAAAGATGCTTTGAATATTGTATTACTTGAGTTCTGTACTGTATGTACTATGAACTATGTATATATAACATTGAGTTGACATGTTGACTATTGACAATACTTAGGTGTGCAGGGAAAGGGAGAGTCCATAGACTGGACTCTTATTTTTCATTGTGTGTATTACGATCTCATGTCAGGGTCAGTATTCCTCCCCTGCACCCAAAGTTGATATAACTCTTTTTTGAAGTTTAGCATTTTTTGTAATTTGAAGTAGGTGTGCCCTGACGACTTGCATTACTTTGTAAGGAACTGATAACAAGATACAAGGAAAAGGGAGTCATTCTCCTGGTAAACCCGGACCGGCAGGAAGGGTCAAAAGGGCCTAGGGAAGGGAGTCTTTCCCCTGGGTTATCTGAGACTGGACGTCAGGAGAAGGGAGACATTCTCCTGGTCCACCAAGAAGGTATTGTTTGGAACTTTACTATCAGGGGAAGTAAATCATTCCCCCTGACAACATTTGCCAAGTGGGCCAGATCAAAGAAGAGAACCCAGGGTTGAGGACCCTTCTAATACTTGGGTGTTGTGGTTGTGAAACCTAATGAAAATAAGACATGGGGAAGGGAGTTATTCCCCCTGGTTTAAGGAACTGCAAACAAGATACCAGGAGAAGGGAGTCATTCTCCTGATAAACCCGGACCGGCAGGAAGGTCCAAAATGGCCTGTGGAAGGGAGTAATTCCCCTGCGCTATCTGAGACTGGACGTCAAGAGAAGGGAGATATTCTCCTGGCCCACTAAGAAGATATTATTTAGAACTTAACTACCAGGGGAAGAAGCAATTCCCCCTGACAACGTGTGACAAAGTATTATTTAGAACTTCAATATCAGGGGAAGGGAGCCATTCCCCTGACATCATGTTAGATATGAGACTGTTATAAGATTTGGGAACTGTTTCAACAAACTCAAACGACAACCCAGGAGAAGGGAGTCATTCTCCTGGGACTGGAACAGTACTGCCTTATTCTTTAGTTTCTAGTGTAAGGGACAGAATTCAAGTTTTCTTGACACAGGACAGTGGAAACATTTGAGTTGACAGTCATCCTGACAGACTCTTTGGGCCTCATTACGACCCTGGCGCTAATGGGTTAACGGCGCCGTAAAAGGCTGCGGTGCCGTTAACCCATTAGCGCCTGATTACGAGGTCCCTTTGCGGGACCCGACCTTAACGGCTGGTCCACACCAGCCGTTAAAGTAGGGACCCGCAAAGGGACCTTGGTGCTAAGTACGGTACCGCAATTTGCATTACCATACTTAGCGCCTTCCCCATTCCCATTGAGCCCTACGGGGCAAAAATGGGAAGTCGCGAAGGGCCATGGAGGAAGGGGGAATTACCGCCCTCCAACCTTGTAATGGGGTGGTAATTCCCCCTTCTCCATGGCAGAGTCGGTAAGTTACCGGCATGGACCATGGTGCTCTCAGCACCATGGTTTTCTGCCTGGGTTGTAATGAGGCCATTTAACTTTAGTTGAGGCAGGGAAACCTCTTTTAGTAACAGGGACAGATAATTTACAACATACATAGAGTAGAGACTACCAGCATTAGACATTTCTAAGTGCAAATAGTTGGTTCAGCAAGCTGTACTAGCGATGTGACCATGGTTGATGAAGTGCTAGAATGGAGACAGAGAATGTGAGGGATATAGGCAGATTAGAGGTGAATGAAAAATGTTAGCTAAAAGGTAGGTCAGAGGTAGGTTAAAGAAGTTAACTCAGAGGCAAGGGGGTTAGCTTTTCGTTTGGTTTTTAACAGATCAGCGTTGACTGTTTCTCGGATGTTCAGGGCAAGTGGAACAAGAAGAGAGGGTGGAAGCGAGAGGAAGCACAGTGAGAGATAGGTGCCACAATGGTAGTCGAGAAGGTTGAGCAGAGAGTATGTGAAGGTGAAGGCTTATAAAGTTGGATTTAGGAGGATTGATACAGTGATGCCTTACCAAGAATATATTTGTGAACCAGGAGAACACATTTAAATCTGGCCCTGTTGTGCATCAACAGCCATCCAACCTGGTGACCGAATGAGAAAATAGGTGTCAAGTGAGGCAGTTCAAAGAGAGCCCTGGTAGCTAATTTAATGATCTTGTTGCAAGGACAGAAAGCTGGGGATACCAGAGAGGAAGCTGGCATAGTAGTCTAGTTCTGTTTAGAGAAGACAAGAGTGATTAAGAGATGCTTGTCAGTGTTGAAAGGAAGGAGGGTAGGCTGAACAGAATTGCCACATGGGTATGCTGAACAGAATTGTACAGATCTCACACAAACCTGTAAAGCTTTGCCCATCAAGGCCATAGGGTATTCTGTTGGAAAGATAATTGTTAATGGAACTGACTAAATGTATCTTAGTGACTAAATGTATCTTAGTGACTTTTATGTATGAACACCATTGTGTAAAACCCTGAGGATTGTAATCTGAGGGGCCACACTTTTGAAACAGGGTTATTCTCCCAGGTTCCCAGCCTTTTCCCGAATAGCTGCACAACATGACAAGCTGGCTCTACCTTTGCTACCTGAGTTCCCTACTGGATGAATGCTTGGTTTTCACATATTTACCCAAACATCCTTCCTATCATCACAATCCCTCATTATACTTACTGTGGGACATTTCCTCCTCACAACAGTACCTCATTACCCCATCCCAGGCATCCCCCACCCTGGACAGAGTCCCGCTAACATTACCCCTGAATCCCCATCTTCATTGCAGTGCATCATTTCCCCTTACCTCAGCATACTTCATCCTTGTCATAGGCACCCATTACTCCTAGCAGAACACATATACAGGCCGATTCATGGAATAAATGTGCGCCGAAAATTCCGGCGCAGAGGGGCCTATACGTGGAAGTCCGTGCGTAAGAAAAGCATAGGACGTGCGCTGAAAAAGTGCGCGGCGCACGCCGGCGCACAGGTCAACCAACGGCGTGCGCCACGGCCACTGCGCTATCACTCCGAGCACAGCGCACAGCTCTAAAGTAGGCGGAACACAGGGCGGGACACTCGGAATGGGGAATAAAATGGGGCACAACACTCGGAATGGGGAAGAATGTGGGCGGCACGGGGAAGTACAGGAGGCAAGTGCGCGGAACGCCCACACGCTCTCCGGCAACACGTATTCATGGATTCGAACAGGGCAAAACAGCGCTCGATCAAACCAGCGCACAGGCCCAAAAACGTACGCCACAAGTAAGCAGGCGGTAGCGTCCCGACGCACTCAACGAAAGTGCGCCAAAACCTGCGCCAACAAATACCACCCACATACAGCAATGGGCCATACCGTGACCCCAAAGGACTAATGATGTGCAAAGGTGTACGCCATTTACACGGACACCCACTGTTCAAAAATTCGCGCATGTGTGTACAACGGGTTGCGCGAGAAGTCACTCGCGCGATTGCCCTGGGTACGTGTATCCCGGGGTGCGGGGAAGTCCCACACGCGATTGCCCTGGCCACGTCGATACCAGGGGTGCGTGTGAAGTTCCACACGCGAAAAGCCAGGGTACGTCATTTACAGGGGTGCGCGGGAAGTTTCACACGCGAAAAGCTAGGCTACGGGAATTCCAGGGGTGCGCGTGAAATCCTACACGCGAAAAACTAGGGTACGTCATTTACAGGGGTGCGCGGGAAGTTTCACACGCGAAAAGCTAGGCTACGGGAATTCCAGGGGTGCGCGTGAAATCCTACACGCGAAAAACTAGGGTACGTCATTTACAGGGGTGCGCGGGAAGTCCCACACGCGATTACAGCAGGGTACGTGTATTTCAGGAGTGCGCGGGAAGTTCCACACGCGAATAGCCTGGCCGCATGTATTTCAGGGGTGCGCGGGAAGTTCCACACGCGAATAGCCTGGGCGCGTGTATTTAAGGGGTGCGCGGGAATTTCCACACGCGAATAGGCTGGGCGCGTGTATTACAGGGGTGCGCGGGAAGTCCCACACGCAATTACAGCAGGGTACGTGTATTTCAGGGGTGCGCGGGAATTTCCACACGCGAATAGCCTGGCCGCGTGTATTTCAGGGGTGCGCGGGAAGTTCCACACGCGAATAGCCTGGGCGCGTGTATTTCAGGGGTGCGCGGGAATTTCCACACGCGAATAGCCTGGCCGCGTGTATTTCAGGGGTGCGTGGGAAGTTCCACACGCGAATAGCCTGGGCGCGTGTATTTCAGGGGTGCGCGGGAATTTCCACACGCGAATAGGCTGGGCGCGTGTATTTCAGGGGTGCGCGGGAAGTTCCACACGTGAATAGCCTGGGCGCGTGTATTTCAGGGGTGCGCGGGAAGTTCCACACGCGAATAGCCTGGGCGCGTGTATTTCAGGGGTGCGCGGGAAGTTCCACACGCGAATAGCCTGGGCGCGTGTATTTCAGGGGTGCGCGGGAATTTCCACACGCGAATAGCCTGGCCGTGTGTATTTCAGGGGTGCGCGGGAAGTTCCACACGCGAATAGCCTGGGCGCGTGTATTTCAGGGGTGCGCGGGAAGTTCCACACGCGAATAGGCTGGGCGCGTGTATTTCAGGGGTGCGCGGGAATTATCACACGCGATTTGGCTTGGTACGTGTATTACAGGGGTGCGTGCGAAGTTACACACGCGATTAGGCTGGGTGGGTCCTGTCACCCTCGACGGCCCCTGCAGGCAGCCCACAAAACAGGGGACTACCCTGCACACCTGCTCATGTCTCCCACCACCCCCACCCCCCCAGTCACCAGGGGTACCCTCCACCAGGCCCCCACCCATGCCTCCCACCACCCCCACCCCCCAGCAGTGCAGGGGCAGCCTCCACCAGGCCCACACTCATGTCTCCCACCACCCCCACCCCCCCAGTCACCAGGGGCACCCTCCACCAGGCCCCCACCCATGCCTCCCACCACCCCCACCCCCCCGCCACCAGGGGCACCCTCCACCAGGCCCCCACTCATGTCTCCCACCACCCCCACCCCCCACCATCCAGGGGCACCCTCCACCAGGCCCCCACCCATGCCTCCCACCACCCCCACCCCCCCGCCACCAGGGGCACCCTCCACCAGGCCCCCACTCATGTATCCCACCACTCCCACCCCCCACCATCCAGGGGCACCCTCCACCAGGCCCCCACTCATGTCACCCACCACCCCCACCCCCCCAGTCACCAGGGGCACCCTCCACCAGGCCCCCACTCATGTCTCCCACCACCCCCACCCCCCACCATCCAGGGGCACCCTCCACCAGGCCCCCACTCATGTCACCCACCACCCCCACCCCCCCAGTCACCAGGGGCACCCTCCACCAGGCCCCCACCCATGCCTCCCACCACCCCCACCCCCCCGCCACCAGGGGCACCCTCCACCAGGCCCCCACTCATGTCTCCCACCACCCCCACCCCCCAGCAGTGCAGGGGCAGGCTCCACCAGGCCCCCACCCATGCCTCCCACCACCCCCACCCCCCCGCCACCAGGGGCACCCTCCACCAGGCCCCCACTCATGTCACCCACCACCCCCACCCCCCCGCCACCAGGGGCACCCTCCACCAGGCCCCCACTCATGTCTCCCACCACCCCCACCCCCCAGCAGTGCAGGGGCAGGCTCCACCAGGCCCCCACCCATGCCTCCCACCACCCCCACCCCCCCAGTCACCAGGGGCAGCCTCCACCAGGCCCCCACTCATGTCTCCCGCCACCCCCACCCCCCAGCAGTGCAGGGGCAGCCTCCACCAGGCCCACACTCATGTCTCCCACCACCCCCACCCCCCCAGTCACCAGGGGCACCCTCCACCAGGCCCCCACCCATGCCTCCCACCACCCCCACCCCCCCGCCACCAGGGGCACCCTCCACCAGGCCCCCACTCATGTCTCCCACCACCCCCACCCCCCACCATCCAGGGGCACCCTCCACCAGGCCCCCACCCATGCCTCCCACCACCCCCACCCCCCCGCCACCAGGGGCACCCTCCACCAGGCCCCCACTCATGTCTCCCACCACCCCCACCCCCCAGCAGTGCAGGGGCAGGCTCCACCAGGCCCCCACCCATGCCTCCCACCACCCCCACCCCCCCGCCACCAGGGGCACCCTCCACCAGGCCCCCACTCATGTCACCCACCACCCCCACCCCCCAGCACTGTGGGGAACCTGCCAGCAGGCCCCCACACATGTCCCCCTGGCCCCAGGTCCTGACGATACACAATCATGGCAGTAATGGCCAGCATACCCAGCACAAACACCCAGGCAAGGATTGCATCCACCCACATAGTGAATGCAATCACATGACACAACCCCAATGCCAAGTATGCAAAAGAACACATGTCCGTCACACACACATACACAATGGGTGCAAGTGAATGTCAAAACCCATATCATGACATGTAACAAACCAATGAGAAAATAACACAAGTGTAAGAAAATATAAAAAATGTATTAAATACCAAAAATAAGTGAATTTCTCAAACATACAACGATGTGGCTAAGTAAATAAATGGTCCATGTCCGAGAACAAAAGTGATAAACAAAAAAACAAAGGAAAAAAAAATTAAAATGAATTTGTCCAAAGCAATATCATGTAATAGGAAATTAATGAAAAACCATTACGTCATGGTGAAAACAATAAGAAATTAAAAAAATGTATCTCCCAAAAAAACCAACTATATACAGGAATGTTCCAGGGTCCATGAGCCCAACACCAAAAATGAAACCTACCACTAACTAATGAAAAATATATGTACAAAAAAGTGGCCATTGTCCGAGCGGTCCAAAATAATAAAAATAAATAAAGGAAACCTAGCACTAACTAACTAAATAACTATATACAAAGGCAGCGGGCAAGTCCTGCGGCTCACTTGGTGATGTTGCTGGCCAGGGCATCATCGAACTCCATGTCGATGTCCTGGAGGCGGGACTCTGTCCTGGCCCCGAGGTCTCGCAGGGACAACCCCATGTCCACCTCAAACTCCCTGCGAGCTTCCTCGAGGCACTCAGCCCGCCTCAATGCCCGACGCATGGAGAACTCCGCCCTGACCATGGCGAGCCGCTCCTCTTCCGCCCGCTGCCGCTCCGCACCTATCCGCTGGCCAAACTCCTCCCACACGGAACACACCACCATCCCAGGGTTGCCCTGCCCTCCGGCCGATGCCTGCCCCTCGGATCTTGATGGCCCCGAGCCATGATGCCTCCCACGTCGAGCCCGCTGCTGCCTCCGACGCCACTGCCTCTGCCAGCACGACGGCATCCAGGCTGATGGAAACCACCGACGCCGTCGTGCACGTGCCCTGCCCGATGATGCCGTCACATCTTCCATCTGCTGGGGTCCACTTGCTGTGTTGTCCACCCCTGCTGGACCTCCGACTCCCAACTGTGGCAGGGATGGGATCCCCACCGAGCTGGCTGCATTGGTCGGGGCAGGTCCACAGGGGGCCCTGGTGGCATCTGGGCCGGAAGACGGCAAGGAGAACGACCGGTGGATAGCCTGCACTGAGGAGGAGAGGGCCGTCAGATTGGCCAACACATGCAGGAAACCCCCGAACATGGCCGATCCCAATTGGGCCACGTCGGCACGGTGCACTTCGTGATGACGTGCGTGCTCCTCCCGGGAAGCACGCACGTCATCACGAATCACAGCCGTGCGCATCGCGACCCCAATCAGGACCTTCTCCACGCGGCCAGGGGTTACCACGTCCGCAGGTGGAGGGGAGTCAGGTGACATGGACATCCCCTCTACCTGCGGACGGGCCTGGGACGGGGCATCCCTGCTGGTGCATGGTGGTGCACTCACAGGGTCAGGGACAGTGACATGCACAGGCCCCTCCACGGTGACCTGTGCTGCCTCCTGCCCCTGGCCCTGGACTGCACCACTTGCACCAGCAGGGATGCTCCCACCAGGCCCCATGTGTGCACCAGTGTCGGCCTCCTCCTCCTCTGTGCAAACCACCAACCTGGATGGCTCCTCACCGTCTCCCGCCGTAGCAGGCCCCTGTGGGGGCTCACCCACCCCTTCCGCTGCAGCCGTGGGGGCATCCCCGCCGCCTTGCTCCACAGCGCCGTCTCCGCCCTCTTCTTCACTAGCCGCTGCGTAGAGGGAGACAAAGGACACAAGCATCAGGCTACTGTACAATGGTCCCCTAGACAGGAAGCAATAGCAGATGAGCACCACTGTCAAAGTACACTTCCATCATGTCCCTCCACAACACATTGGTCAGTCCAGGCAAAACACACACAGTAACAGGCATGGTGCATGCCATGGACATTTCCATGCATGTCCAATGGACTCTAGAAACATTCAATGATATGTAACTCACATGCATCATGGCTCATGCATATCACATGCACACACTTCACCTCAGTCACATCCATCTGGCCCCAAACACACCGAACACAGGCGAAACAAGGGTAAGTTGGGTGCGTCACTGAATCTGTGCATTGTCACACACATGTGTCATGCATCCATGGCATGCACAAGTCACAGACACGCAGGTCAGGCACACAGACATGGCTACCATATATGTACCTGGCATCAGCACCCATCCTTCACCCCCATCCATGTCCAGGTACAGAGACTGGCATGCTCTCATGTCCAAAATCTGCATAGGGCTCCCCATGCCGCATTTCAACACATGCAACAACCATGTGGGTCACACATCACTGGTCGCACATGCATTACCATGATGTCCCTGCACACATACATGCATACATGGCCCATGGCACACATACAGGCAAGTATCATAGAACCAGCACACCGCAACATGCCCTGTCTCACACAGTAATGCTTGGACACATACCGCTCAACTCCAGACGGGCCTCCCTCTCAAGGACCTGGGCGTGGAGCGCTGGGCGTACGCGTTCCAGGACCCTCTTCTGGATGGAACTCATGCGGCCCCGGCCCCCCTCCACGAGGCGCCGGGCCTTCACAAGGGTCCTGGACCACAAGTCCTCCCAGCGCTTCTTGATCTTCTGGACGTTGCGGGTTGCCACCCCCTCCGCGTTGATAGCAACCACACAGTCGGCCCAGATCCTCTCCCGTCCTTCCTTGCTGGCGCGGGACGATCCAAAGAGGGCATCATACTGCCCCAGGACATGCTCCACCAGGACACCAACTTCGGTGGCAGTGAAGCTGGTGCCCCTCTGCCCCTCTGGCCTGGGGTTGCCACTGGTGCCAGATGTGGAAGTGCCCGACATGGCAACCCCAGAGGCAGGTGTGGGTGGGCAACTGGGTCCTGGGGCTGGGCTGTGGAGCGATGTAATCCCAGTTGGGAGTCTTCAGTTCCAGCAGGGGTGGACACAGCAACTGGACCCCTGCAGATGGCTGATGTGCAGGCACCAAATGGCAGGGCACGGTGGCAGCAGGCAGGCAGGCAGGCAGGCAGGCAGCAGCAGATAGCACGTGGGAGGCTGCTCGGGGCACTGGGGGGCAGTAACTCGGCCTTCTGGGCAGGAGCGTGGTGTTCCGTGTGTTTTCGGGTGGCCAGCTTGATACGGAGTGATTTGGCACGTGAAAATCCTGCACGTCAGCGTGAAATCCGAGGAAAGGCCCTTAGCGCGTAAGCGCGTCAGCACGCATACGCGATTCTATTGGACCAGAGTCCCTCAGCGCGTAAGCGCGTCTGACGTGACCCGCACGGGCGTTCCCCACTCAGCACGTGATGACGGAACACACGTGGAAATACTGCACGTCAGAGTGTCATCGCGTGATTGGCCTATGTACGTGTATTTCATTGCGTGTAATTGGACAAAAGTGCGCGTACACGCGATTGGCCTATGTACGTGTATTTAATGGGTGCGCGGCCACTTACACACGCAAGTATGTCAGCGAACCTGTATCCCGTGGTGCGTGTGAATTTCCACACGCTATTGGACTGGGAACTGGATTCCAGGGGTGCGCGGGTCACACGCTGTATCCCGTGGTGCGTGTGAATTTCCACACGCTATTGGACTGGGAACTGGATTCCAGGGGTGCGCGGGTCACACGCTGTATCCCGTGGTGCGTGTGAATTTCCACACGCTATTGGACTGGGAACTGGATTCCAGGGGTGCGCGGGTCACACGCTCGCCTAGAACACGCGCAAAGCATAATATTGCGGACTTTAACAATAACAAGCTCAGACGCCAGGATGAACATACCGTTCCTAGCAGCAGTGGCAGTGGGCTACCAAAGGAGGAGGAGGAGGATAGTCAGGGCCAGAATATTCACACCCAGAACCAGCCTTTTCGGGATGCCTGATGACCAGGTGTATGGGAGGTACAGGTTTCCACCACACATCATACTGGACCTGGTGACTGAGTGGGAGGATGACCTCACATCACCCACCCTGTGCTCCCAAGCACTCAGCCCCCTGGAGAAGGTCCTCAATGTACTGCACTTCTTAGCCACTGGATCATTTCAGCGGACAAGTGCCATAGTGGGTGGGGTGTCACAGGCCACCCAGTCACGCTGCCTACACCAGGTCTTGAACATCATGACTGCACGCCCATCAGTCCGCAGGCACATATACCTGCCCAGAACACCTGCAGAAAGGCATGCTGCCGCCCTGGATTTTTACGGAGTGGCACGATTCCCCAAAGTGCTAGGTGCCATCGACTGCACCCATGTGGCTCTACGTCCCCCCAGGGCATCAGAGCACATCTATAGGAACCGCAAGCACTGGCATTCCATCAACGTGCAGGTAGTATGTAATGCCAAGGGAATCATCACCTCAGTATATGCCAACTATCCCGGGTCCACCCACGACAGCTTCATTTACCGAATGTCCACCCTATGCCGGGACATAGATGCTGGGCGGCATGGCGATACATGGCTGCTTGGTGAGTATGTATGCCACTGCACATGCATGCATGTTGGATACTGAGCAAGGTCACAACCCCACCAATGATACCAATCACCACCTCCACAGGGGACAGTGCCTACCCTCTCAGCCCCCACATGATGACGCCAATTCGGAACCCCACCACGCCACCCCAGGTAAGATATAACACAGCCCACATTACAACCAGGGGCATAGTGGAGCGCACATTCGGAGTGCTAAAGTCACGCTTTCGCTCCCTTGACCGTTCTGGCGGGCAGCTGTTATACGCTCCCCCAGTAGTGTGCAGGATCATAGTGGCAGCATGTGTCCTGCACAACGTTGCAACACGCCGGGGCCTGGCCGTGGACATGGTGGTGGCCCCACATCCCCAACCACATGCACAGCCGCTGCGCATGGGAGGGGAAAGGGCACGGGGGGAGGCAGCCCGTACACAGCTAGTGGCTAATTACTTCACATAGAAATCACACCCCTGTGGAGTGCACACTGCCCTGGCACATTCCATCTGACAATCAATGATGACTCAACCTGACACTGATCCTGAATGTCTGGAGAATGAACCGGGAATACCATGTCAGCCTGAGATTGTTCACCTGGAGCTGCCAGTCTGAAATGGTCCAATTGCACAGGGACATGTGTGTACAAATGATATCCAGGTAACAAAGTCACTCCACTTTACCATACCCATGTCAGACATGTGACTAGTGGACAGCGACATGCCTAGTGAAAGTGGTGGAATGCAAACAAACTGACTGAATGAACAGTGAAAAAGAAGCAAATATGTTGTGTCAAGGTGACACTTCAAGGGCAACTGGCGTGCAGTTGTGCTAGATGTCTACTGTTGGCAGAAGGGATACTGCTATGGCCAAATGCAGCTGCGCAGGAAGGATTGCATGAAGCACATGGCTGACCCATACGACTCAGGCGCACACACTCTCACCTGGCACCCGAACAGAAGCCCTCACACACACACCATGCACATGGATGACACACACATGCATGTGCACTCACCGGACAATGCCTCGTAATCAGCCAGATCTCCCACGCCTTGGATCTGTTCCTCCGTGACGTAGGTCCCAGCGACTGACTCATGTGGAGTGAGTTCCATGTCTACTACTGGAGACCCACCTCCAGTCACTGGAGTTGCGGCATGACTTGATTCCAGCTTACTCTTTGCCCTGCGCTTTAGGTCATTCCAGCGCTTATAGCAATCATTGGCTGTGCGCCTCACGATTCCAAGGGCACTTACGATGTCCGCAACGGTCTGCCAGTGTGCCTGGCGTTGTGCAGGTGTGGTCTTGGATCCTGCAACAATGACCATCTCGTTGTCATGTCCGGACACATACTCGACAAGTGCATTCAGTTCGTCATCCGTGAAGCTGGGCTTCCTGGACGGGCCGGACTGTGTAGCCGTGTCTGGGGCATCAGCCTGTGCCGGACGAGCACTCTTCCTCTTCCGCTTGGAAGGTGGTGGTGATCCTGAGTGTCCTGCGCCGCTCTGGACACTAGGGGCAGGAGCCCTGGTGGACTCTGTATCAGGAGTGTGGGATTGCACACTCAGCATGGGAGTTGGTGCAGGCATTGGCTCTAGTGTGATGGTGTCAGGGGGAATGTCAGCAGCATGGACTAGGACCGACACTGTCCTGGCTGGGTGTGTGAGGGCTGGGGTGGATGGAGCCGCAGCTGCCCCTGCAGCCTCTCCGCCCTGCCTCCTTGGTGCAGCAGATGACCTTGCTGCCCCAGATCCACGTGGCATGATGGCATCAACGTGCATCAGCGCACGTGTCGTAGCCCTGCTGACCTGGAAGTCAGCCATGGAGTCAGCCAGGTCTGGTGCCACAATGGGCTGGTCCAACAAGGGCTGAGCATGGATGGTGTCAGCCACTTCAGCCTCAACGGGAGGGGGGGAGGGGGGGAGGGGGGGGGATGATGGGTGCCCTTGACTGGTCCTCCACACATGGGGGGACAGGCTCACCCTGCAAGTTACGACCACGTCCCCTACCGGATCCACCACGGCCACCACTTGTGGCTCTTCCACCTTTGCCACCCTTACGGAATCCTCGCCTCCCAGCCATGGCACTGATATTAATGTGCGTATGGGAGTGGCTGTAGACAATTGTCCTGGCCAATTGGGGGTCAAAGGGGTTGGGTACCAGATGGTAATTGTACCCTAGTGCTCTAGCACGGCTGATTGTAACCCCTGGGGATAGATGACGGGTCACGCAACGCACAGGAGGCCCAAAAAAGGGAGATGACGTGCACGCAACCCCTCCTAGACCACGTGTGCAGAAAGAAAAACCTGCACTACGCTGTGGCACCCAGTAACACAAGAATGAACGTATGCGTGTCACACGCAGCCTAGAATGACCTCTGAAGGGGTAGGCTACACACGGGGCAAGCACAGAAGTTGGATACGTGCGTGACTCACCGTCTGCCAGGTAAAAGAGCGTGAAAAATGAGCGCGTTTGGCTGGCTAAACCCCCGCCAAAAGAAGATGTGTACGCTGTCTGAGAAGACAGGACAACAGTAGAAGGGGACACTGTTTGAGGGAACAGGCCCAGGTAAACCAGTAAAAGAGAAAAAAGAGAAAAAGCTGTCAGAGGTAACAGGGAATACGAACTGGAAACGCCGTGAAGTAAATCGCGTGTGAAACGACAAGAAGTACAGAATTCACCCACTCGCTCTCCACGAAAAGCACGTACAAGGAAATGGTGTTCTACATGTACCTTATATACAGGCCCACACATTCAGCGTCACTTACGCTGCGTGTACGTTCACCAATCACACGCTTTGTCACTCCTGCGTGTAGATCCATTTTCACCAATCACACGCTTTGTCACTTCTGCGTGTAGATCCATTTTCACCAATCACACGCTTTGTCACTTCTACGTGTAGATCCATTTTCACCAATCACACGCTTTGACACTGGGACGTGTCACGCAACAATTTCCTGCACGTGCAGGTGACTATAGGCGCGCATATGCTGTTGACGGGTTTACGCGCTAAGGGCCTTTGCTGACGTGTGGGATTTCACTCCCTATCAGGCTGTCCACGCGTTCACACACGAGAGACCACGCTCCTGGCCAGGAGGCCAAATTACTGCCCCCCAGAGCCCTGAGCACGCTCCCACCTGCCATCTGCTGCTGCCTGACTGCCTGCTGGCCACGTGCCCCACAGTGCTGGTGGGTGGGGGTGTTGGGAGACATGGGTGGGGGCCTGGTGGAGGGTGCCCCTGGTGGCGGGGGGGGTGGGGGTGGTGGGAGACATGGGTGGGGGCCTGGTGGAGGCTGCCCCCGCACTGCTGGGGGTTGGGGGTGGTGGGAGGCATGGGTGGGGGCCTGGTGGAGGCTGCCCCTGCACTGCTGGGGGTTGGGGGTGGTGGGAGGCATGGGTGGGGGCCTGGTGGAGGCTGCCCCTGCACTGCTGGGGGTTGGGGGTGGTGGGAGGCATGGGTGGGGGCCTGGTGGAGGCTGCCCCTGGTGGCGGGAGGGTGGGGGTGGTGGGAGACATGGGTGGGGGCCTGGTGGAGGCTGCCCCTGGTGGCGGGGGGGGTGGGGGTGGTGGGAGGCATGGGTGGGGGCCTAGTGGAGGCTGCCCCTGCACTGCTGGGGGTTGGGGGTGGTGGGAGGCATGGGTGGGGGCCTGGTGGAGGCTGCCCCTGCACTGCTGGGGGTTGGGGGTGGTGGGAGGCATGGGTGGGGGCCTGGTGGAGGCTGCCCCTGGTGGCGGGGGGGTGGGGGTGGTGGGAGACATGGGTGGGGGCCTGGTGGGGGCTGCCCCTGCACTGCTGGGGGTTGGGGGTGGTGGGAGGCATGGGTGGGGGCCTGGTGGAGGCTGCCCCTGCACTGCTGGGGGTTGGGGGTGGTGGGAGGCATGGGTGGGGGCCTGGTGGAGGCTGCCCCTGCACTGCTGGGGGTTGGGGGTGGTGGGAGGCATGGGTGGGGGCCTGGTGGAGGCTGCCCCTGGTGGCGGGAGGGTGGGGGTGGTGGGAGACATGAGTGGGGGCCTGGTGGAGGGTGCCCCTGGATGGTGGGGGCTGGGGGTGGTGGGAGACATGAGTGGGGGCCTGGTGGAGGCTGCCCCTGGTGGCGGGGGGGGTGGGGGTGGTGGGAGACATGGGTGGGGGCCTGGTGGAGGGTGCCCCTGGTGGCGGGGGGGTGGGGGTGGTGGGAGAAATGGGTGGGGGCCTGGTGGAGGCTGCCCCTGCACTGCTGGGGGTTGGGGGTGGTGGGAGGCATGGGTGGGGGCCTGGTGGAGGCTGCCCCTGCACTGCTGGGGGTTGGGGGTGGTGGGAGGCATGGGTGGGGGCCTGGTGGAGGCTGCCCCTGCACTGCTGGGGGGTGGGGGTGCAGGGGGACATGAGCAGGTGTGCAGGGTAGTCCCCTGTTTTGTGGGCTGCCTGGAGGGGCCGTGGAGGGTGTACAGGGAACACCTGTGAGGACCCACCCAGCCTAATCGCGTGTGACTTCCCACGCACCCCTGTAATACACGTACCCAGCCAAATCGCGTGTGATGATTCCCACGCACCCCTGTAATACACGTACCCAGCCAAATTGCGTGTGATAATTCCTGCGCACCCCTGTAATACACGTACCCTGGCTAATCGCGTGTTAAACTTCCCGCATACCCCTGTAATACACGTACCCTGGCCAATCGCGTGTTAAACTTCCCGCGTACCCCTGTAATACACGTACCCTGGCTAATCGCGTGTTAAACTTCCCGCGTACCCCTGTAATACACGTACCCTGGCTAATCGCATGTTAAACTTCCCGCATACCCCTGTAATACACGTACCCTGGCTAATCGCGTGTTAAACTTCCCGCGTACCCCTGTAATACACGTACCCTGGCTAATCGCGTGTTAAACTTCCCGCGTACCCCTGTAATACACGTACCCAGCCAAATCGCGTGTGATAATTCCCGCGCACCCCTGAAATACACGCGCCCAGCCTATTCGCGTGTGGAACTTCCCGCGCACCCCTGAAATACACGCGCCCAGGCTATTCGCGTGTGGATCTTCCCGCGCACCCCTGAAATACACACGGCCAGGCTATTCGCGTGTGGAAATTCCCGCGCACCCCTGAAATACACGCGCCCAGGCTATTCGCGTGTGGAACTTCCCGCGCACCCCTGAAATACACGCGCCCAGGCTATTCGCGTGTGGAACTTCCCGCGCACCCCTGAAATACACGCGCCCAGGCTATTCGCGTGTGGAACTTCCCGCGCACCCCTGAAATACACGCGCCCAGGCTATTCGCGTGTGGAAATTCCCGCGCACCCCTGAAATACACGCGCCCAGGCTATTCGCGTGTGGAACTTCCCGCGCACCCCTGAAATACACGCGGCCAGGCTATTCGCGTGTGGAAATTCCCGCGCACCCCTGAAATACACGCGGCCAGGCTATTCGCGTGTGGAAATTCCCGCGCACCCCTGAAATACACGTACCCTGCTGTAATCGCGTGTGGGACTTCCCGCGCACCCCTGTAATACACGCGCCCAGCCTATTCGCGTGTGGAAATTCCCGCGCACCCCTGAAATACACGCGCCCAGGCTATTCGCGTGTGGAACTTCCCGCGCACCCCTGAAATACATGCGGCCAGGCTATTCGCGTGTGGAACTTCCCGCGCACCCCTGAAATACACGTACCCTGCTGTAATCGCGTGTGGGACTTCCCGCGCACCCCTGTAAATGACGTACCCTAGTTTTTCGCGTGTAGGATTTCACGCGCACCCCTGGAATTCCCGTAGCCTAGCTTTTCGCGTGTGAAACTTCCCGCGCACCCCTGTAAATGACGTACCCTAGTTTTTCGCGTGTAGGATTTCACGCGCACCCCTGGAATTCCCGTAGCCTAGCTTTTCGCGTGTGAAACTTCCCGCGCACCCCTGTAAATGACGTACCCTGGCTTTTCGCGTGTGGAACTTCACACGCACCCCTGGTATCGACGTGGCCAGGGCAATCGCGTGTGGGACTTCCCCGCACCCCGGGATACACGTACCCAGGGCAATCGCGCGAGTGACTTCTCGCGCAACCCGTTGTACACACACGCGCGAATTTTTGAACAGTGGGTGTCCGTGTAAATGGCGTACACCTTTGCACATCATTAGTCCTTTGGGGTCACGGTATGGCCCATTGCTGTATGTGGGTGGTATTTGTTGGCGCAGGTTTTGGCGCACTTTCGTTGAGTGCGTCGGGACGCTACCGCCTGCTTACTTGTGGCGTACGTTTTTGGGCCTGTGCGCTGGTTTGATCGAGCGCTGTTTTGCCCTGTTCGAATCCATGAATACGTGTTGCCGGAGAGCGTGTGGGCGTTCCGCGCACTTGCCTCCTGTACTTCCCCGTGCCGCCCACATTCTTCCCCATTCCGAGTGTTGTGCCCCATTTTAATCCCCATTCCGAGTGTCCCGCCCTGTGTTCCGCCTACTTTAGAGCTGTGCGCTGCGCTCGGAGTGATAGCGCAGTGGCCGTGGCGCACGCCGTTGGTTGACCTGTGCGCCGGCGTGCGCCGCGCACTTTTTCAGCGCACGTCCTATGCTTTTCTTACGCACGGACTTCCATGAATCGACGTGCGCTGGTTTCCCTGCGCTTTTCGCTATTTTTCGGCGCAGCGCACGTATAGGCCCCTCTGCGCCGGAATTTTCGGCGCACATTTATTCCATGAATCGGCCTGTAAGTCTTTACAACCATGCAACGGATACGTAAATATAGAACCTTCTGTTCATGGAAAAAATGTGCATAACTTCCTGTTGCCGAACAACAGAACTCTGGAAGTGATGTCTACTATCCAATGTGTGGTGTTATAAAATACTAGAAGCATATGAATATGAACACCACATATTCTGTATAATATTACGACTAAGCAAAAGCATACAAATAAGCCAGAAATACTTTACGTTTAATATTACAAAGACAAGTGAGCAAAGAAGTAGAACAAAGCATAGTAATAAGCAGAAGACTCATAATGTGCAATATGACACGACACGCACATGAATATGCAGATCACTCAGAATTTACAATATTATGAAAATGCATAAGAATACAAATGTGAAGAAAAATCATAATGCATAACAAAAATGTCCAAATAAACAAGCAAAGCATCATTACACCTGCAACCCTCATCCTCATCACAGTCCGTCATTAGCCCCGAAGCCTCATCATCACTTGTATCCCCAATTACCCGCACAAAACCCATCCTCATTGCATTCGCTTATTCACCCTGCATCCCTCATCAAAGTCCATAATTACCCTTGCATCCCTTACCTTTACCACAGTCCTTCATTAACCTTGTGACATCTTTCTCATCACATGTTCTCATTATCACTGCTTCCCCCATCACAGTCCTTCTTTTCCCCACAAACCTTACCTTCATCACAGTCTCTTGTTAACCTTGCAACACTCACTCTCAACACAGTCCCTCATTACTCCTACATACCTCATCCTCACCAAAGTCCTTTATTAGACCTGTAATCCTCATTCTCAACATAGTCCCTGATTACCCAGCAACCCCCATTCACATTTCTTTCCCTCATTACTCATACAGTTATCATCGTCATCACAGTCCATCACCACCACATCCCTCATCCAGATCTCTCGCTATCACTGCAACCCTAATCCTCATCACAGTCCCCAATTGCACCACATCTCCCATCCTTGTCACATGCTCTCATTACCATCTGTAAGGGACTCATGGTGGCAACAGCTAAGACAGACACAAGTAATCACAGTTCAAGGGCATTTATTGAACTTTATAATGGGTGGGATACATGCCTAATCTAAACCTAAATCTAAGATGCAAGCAAGCTATGACCATCAAGTAATAATAAGGCAGTTCTAGTGGCATCTTGTCAAATGAAAAGGTCCTAAACTATAAAAAAAAATAAAAAAACTATTGCCAATCCTTACTACTAAATTACAAAAAGAGTGTGAGATAATGTTCACCAGAAAAGAAAGACATGTTCACCAAATGATGAGTCAAGATGGTATGGCTGGGTTACCCTTCCCCACGTTTGAAGCACAGGACAAGGCAGGACTCTTCTGGGCCTCGACAGCACAAGGTTCACAGTTCAGTTCAACAATATCAAAACCCCTTCAGAGGCTACGTATCTTTCCTGCAAAAGTCTTTTGTCTTTGAAGGTTTGCTGGCTCAAAGTAACAAACAAACAAATGAACTCTCAGTGATCTTGTACCTATTCCGATTGCTCTTCACCCCTAGGATCTCCCTCTGCCGGTCTTGGATCCTCCTTGCAAAAACGGGCCTCCCTCCATCGGGTTCACTACGGCCTCTCAGATAATGCTCATAATCTTTAGGAGCTTTAATGTACGTTTGGACAAACAACCAGGTGCACAACCCTCTACCGGGATCACTTGCATTGACACTCAGTTCTCATGTGTATTTTTCTTCACCCCTTTTCGTGAAATGTAAAACAAATAAATAAACAAAAGTTCTTTGGGCGATTGCTCTTCAACCCTGGGATCTCCCTCTGCCGGGCTCGGATCCTTCTTGAAGCTTGGACCTCCCTCTGTCGGGTTCACTACGGCCTTCCTCTAACACATTTCATGCATTGCTCAGTTCATCAAAAAGCTAGGTTTTCTTTCTCCTAGCTTTCTTTCGGCATCCGTCTGTCAGGTTCACATCTGTCAATTACCACTGCTCACAATCGTAGTGGAAAATGGGTTTCCCTTCCCCTAGCTTTCCTCTGGCAATGGGCCAGAGACATTTCATTGCACAAGGGATTTGACATAACCCCTGTAGGACCACTCTAACACCTTTTTCCTCTGGCAACGGGCCAGAGACATTTCATTGTACAAGGGATTTGACATAACCCCTGTAGGACGACTCTAACACCTCACCCTTACCTATGCCCATCTGGCTTTTGTAGTTTCAAACCAGGTCCCGGTCAGAGTCTTTCGAATGAGCGCCCACATGGCGTCAAACCCCTCTGTACCTGGACCTCGACTGGGCTTTCTTTGAAGTTCAAACATACACACAAGTTCTCCTTCTTATAAATTCCTTGCATTCAAAAATGTTGCTACTTGCAACCTTGAGCTCAACACAGTTCAGTTTTCTATCAGTTTCCTCCGACTCACTGGCTGTGCTGAACCCGTTGGCTTCTTTGTTCTCTGGAGTCAAGGGTACTACCATGGTAGCCAGCTTTGCCTCTCTGCCTGCGTTATCAATTCGGGAGGCCCCCGTTTACCCTTGACATCTGCTGCTCTGCACGCTGGCTGTAACTCCCGGTCTTATGATTTCCCTTTCGGATGCTTCATGTTTCTTAGTTGAAAGGGGCAAGGGCGATTCCCCCTTCGTAGTCTTTCCAGATCTCACCGCTTTTCTCCTCCCTTTGTACTGCCGGTTTGGTGTAGCTGTCACCTCGTGCATTCAGCCTTGCTCGAAGTGTGCTTTCATGCTTCCCCTTTAATCCCTGTGGGGAAGGAAAAGGGCTGTCAGGTGTGCGTGATTATTGTTAATTCCCTGACTCTGGCTGACCCGTGTGTTGGGACATGTCACGTAAATGGCTCTGGTGTTAGTCTTTTGTTTGTTACTGTGTAAGAAAGCGTTTGTGTGGGAAAAGGGGGAGATTGAGTGTCTAAATATCCTATAGGCTAGGATAGGGAAAGGGTGTTACAGGGAAGGGGATACTGCGTCTCAACCCTCGGTGTCCCACTTCCACTCCCCGAAGACCCCTCATCCAGGTGATCCTCCCCCACTGGTCCACCCCAGGTACTGGATCCAATAGCGATGGCCGTGTCCTGGCCACCTGGACGACAGATCTCCGGGGACCATTGGGAGAGCCACCTTCGGGTTTCTCACACATCCCATCCTTCATCCTTGACATTCTCTCATTACCACAACATCTATCATCCTTGTCACAGTGATACCACTGTATAACTCATCTGGTATCCCCCAATCTTGACACATGCCCTTATTAACTCCACATCCCAAATACTCAACTCATTTCCGTAAGAATGAAGTACGTAGGTAAAAAAAGATCATTTTAGGGTATATACAGTGCATGAACGATATCAAACAAAATACTTGAGTTTCAATGAAAACACTTTGTTAAAGCGGTGTTTCTCTTTAAGAAGCATGAACATTTAGGAACACATGTTGCCAGAGGGATGTTGAGGTAAAGTCATGTTTGAAGAAAGAGGGCTTTTTAATGAGAGATGATGAATCCAGTAACATCCTAAGACAACTTCAGTTAGAAAAACATTTGCAATTCAGTGATCAAACTCGAGTTGAAGTCATGTTTCCGCTAAGCTTACCCTTTAAAATAACAGGCAAATTCAGTGAAAACAATCTTTGTTAAAAAGCCATTGAGGTTGCAGTGTAAAATCTAAAAAACAGAAATTCAACAGTTATGACAAGCTATTCAACCCCACCATGTGCTGCTCATATTAAAGGTGGCGATCCAATGGTCTTCACAAGTAAATCGGGTATAGCAGGATACAAACAAAACGTTTTTTTTATTTCAAAACCAAAAATTGGTATTTCAGTGTTTGTGCATTGTACCAATCTGTGGACAGTGTCCTGAAGTGTTTAAGTATTTTTAAATCATATTTTTCCATTCCACAAACATACTATTTCTTTTTGCCACCTCTTTTTTTTACTTCCTCACTTCCTCAGACTTGCACCTTTTTTTGTTTGTTTAGCCGGTCCATTTGTTAATTAAACAGTGGGTGGCCACTGATGGGAGTTGTGCCTACCACACCTTTCACCCGCAAAAGGATTTTTTATTTTATTGAATTAGGAGTCATGTGTCATACCTCTCACGCAGTGCAAATCTTACTTTCAATGTTTTGTTTTTTGATGCTTTCAAGATCAAGTATCAAGTGTATAGTAGTCCCCCAGCGAGGATATCCACTCCCACAAGATGTGGATGTATTTGCAATGTCTGATTTCTCTTTAGCAGATAAATGGGCCAAATTGTAATGGGGAGTTGCATAATACATCGACTCTCCATAGCTGGTACACAATTATACAATTACAAATGTGGTACCTGCTGCACTTGGCACTAAGGGTTGTGCACATCGCTGGCATTTGGCACATTGAAGCAACACGTCCTATCATAGTGGCTTCACACTCCACATGTAAACATTCTATAATGAAAGCTCATGCAATATGTATGTTTTGGTTATAGCAATTCATGCTGACAGGGGTGGACAGGCCTATAGGGAACTCTGGAGATTTCCTGGTGGGCCTCTGCACCTTGGGCCTCTTTTGTGTGGCATTTACATATTTTCCCATAGGAAAAGCATTGGGCTTGCTGAAAATGTGTCATATGGGGCCACTTTGTACATTATTTCCAGGGCCTCTTTTGGTCCCCAGTAAGTATTTCCAGGGCCTCTTTTAATTCCCAGTCCACCCCTGCATGCAGATTAGGTTAAACTTCATAACACTTCTTCTCTAAGGAAAGCTATTGATATTACTAATATTTCCAGTAGGAAAATATTTGAAGGCTGATTCATAAAAATACATACAATGGCCAACCCAAGCTTAACCATATTATAAACCTGAATAGGACTATCTGATTAACAAAGACGTTACTATGACTTTTTTCTCCTAGTAATGCAGAAGCCATATTTTGAAATTCCTGAAGATATTGTACCTGGCATGCTCGGTTTCCAAAACAGAGAGATTTTTCTTAATACACTGTGGAATTCACAAATGTGCTCCATGAATTTTATAATGATCTTCTTTGTAGAGAAAATAGTCCAACAAAGCCGACAGTCAAATAAAAGCACTCTTCTATCATTGCAACTGGTGATATCGTCTCTAAATATACTTCACCGATTATTTCTAATTCTTAACCTTTGATGTGATGTCTACAAACAACGTCGACGGTGGCTGAACTGCAGTTTGATTCTTTGGCAGATGATGGGGACAATGCAGCATGACCTGGATTACATTTCTTTGTACTGTTTTGCATTATTTCTCTCACTTCACTGAGGCAGTCTCAAAAGATAGACAAGTGATCACGAGGTACACTAACACATACATACATCTGTGTGTCATCCACATACAGATGATAATGCAATCCCTGGTGATACAGAATATTCAGAAGAGGTTCCATGTAGATGTTATAAAGTGGGGGATAAAGGTGGTTTGAAAACACTTTGTCGGAGACTGATTCTAAGGAACATGATTTTCACTCCTGATATTAAAAGAGCGAGCATGACCTATTTGTTTTGACTGTTGCATTCTTTGCCGAAGAATCTACAGATTCACTTAAAAAATCTAATCCTTCATGTATTTTTTTATTGTTTTGTCCACAGTTTACAGAAAACCTTACACAACATAAACAGAATAAAACAAAGAGTAAAAAAAGAATCATCTCGTACAAACATTTAAAACATTTAAAACAAGATAAGAACAACTTCAAAATAGTGATCAACATACAGATTGCAATTTAAACAAAAACAACAATATGATCCACTTTATTAACACTGCACAATTTATCAAGTTAAAAATAAAATGTGGCCAATACTACTGTATCTAACATTAAGGGCCTCATTACACGGATGGCGGAGAACCATGGCGCTATCAGCGCCATGGTTCATGCCGGTAAAATACCGGCACCGCCTTGGCGGAAAGGGGAATTACCACCCCATTCCAAAGTTGGAGGGGCGGTAATTCCCCTTTCCACCATTGCCCTTCCCCATTCCCATTTTTTCCCCATAGGGCTCAATGGGAATGGGGAAGGCGCTAATTACGGTACCGCAAATTGCGGTACCGTAATTAGCTCCCTGGGTCCCTTTGCGGGTTGGTTTTTAACGCCTGCAAAAAGCAGGCGTTAAATTCCCCAACCCGCAAAGGGACCTCGTAGTAAGGCGGTAAGGATTTGCCAGTACTGGTATTTTACCGGTACCGGTAAATCCTTACCGCCATCCGTGTAATGAGGCCATAAGTCTCATTATAGGCTAAGATTCTTTTTTTTCCAATTCCATTGTAACCAACGTAAGGAACTCACTGAGGGCCAAAATCAAAGAAATGCTTGTGCCCCACATACACCTACACCAAAATAAGTTTGCAGAAACCTTCATGTTTTTATCAAATTTATCCTTGAGACTATTCAAACACATAGCATCAAAGTAGGGACAAATGATGACTATATGTCTCAAGGTCTCAGGAGAATCCTTATCCCTACGTAATCTGCAATGGTAAGCAGAGTTGCTGACCGGCAAATTCGAAGGAACCTTGCAGTGCTTAGTCCTCTCAAATGTGGGAATCCGATTGAGCCTAAAGCGCATGTATGTCATGCGTACATTAGCACAGGGAAATCTTTGGAGGTATAGAGGTATACACTCCCTTTCATGCACAAAGTTAGAGTATTCCCTATAGGTATGATACATGGCAATACAGTCTACTGTCTCCACCCAATCAGCCCTGAAAAGATTCCTCTTCACAATCCCCGGACATTGCACAAGATCTTCTACTGTTAACTCAATTGAAGCCAGTGCACATTTCATCCTTGCACAGAATTCTAGCATAAAGGGAACAGATTGTGCTTGCATTACCAACCCAAGAGTCTCGTAGAGTGGGTTTTTCAGGGATCATTTATTTTCCTGAAGGTGGTAAGTTGCTTCCAAACATATCTGGCTATCAGCGATATAAGACAAAGCTCATGCCTTGTAACTGTGTTCGGTATGGCCATAGGCAGACCCAACAGTTCCTTCCATAATTTCCCTTGTATCTTATTCAGGGTATCACCCATGTCATAGGTGGACAGGTCAAGACCATACAAAATAATGGGTTCAAACTTGGCAAGGTAATAACGCCTTACCGCAGCAGTGAGAATTTACATACTTTACGTTTTAAAAATTTCAATTGAACTTTGAGATTGTAAGTCGTATCAATAGGACTGTTTTTCCAATGTTCACAACTGTCCCTATTAGTGAAATTACACCCAAGATAAGTAACTGCCTTGACCTGGTCTACCTTTTCCTGACCCATCATCCAGGCAAAAGTCTTCACTCTTTCTCCACTGGAGAATACAAGAACCTGCGACTTAGATGCATTAGGGAGAAAGTTGTTGGACACAGCATAGTTATAAA
This sequence comes from Ambystoma mexicanum, assembly GCF_040938575.1. NCBI lineage: Eukaryota > Metazoa > Chordata > Amphibia > Caudata > Ambystomatidae > Ambystoma > Ambystoma mexicanum. The sequence goes on from NC_090937.1 coordinate 1,142,294,999, forward strand.
AAAGCTGCATTTTCATCCTAAGACCTCATGGAGTTCTATCTAGGAGGATGAAGTCACCTGCAAACGTGATCCATCCTAGCCTAATACTCCCCAACCTGGCGGGTGCAATGGAAGGACCCTTCCGCAGTCCCTCAACATCACACACATACAGGTTGAAGAGTATAGGAGCCAGTGTGCAACCCTGTGAACACAGATGGTAGTGTGAGTATGCAAAAGTGCCAGGAGCTGGACAAGCTTGCGTGGGATATTCATATTGATCATTTTCGACCATAGTCTTGACCTGATTACACCATCGAAAGCACTGGACAAGTCCAGTGAAGCTAAAAAGACATCCCCCACACGTGTATTGTGTACAAAATGTCTCCAGTGAGCCAAAACAGTTGTGTTTAGGATGGTACTCATATCCGGCCTGAACCCCACCTGAGATGTTCTCAATAGAGATGTATCCTTGACCACACGATTGAGGTCCCTGAGGAGCAAGATGGAAAAAACCTTCCTCGTAGCGTCTGTAAGCGCTTTAGGTCTATAATTATGAGGATCGAGTACATCACCCTTCCTATGAGTGGGAACAATAATAGACTGTACCCAAGTAGCAGGAACAGTATGGGTCTCAAAGACGTAGTTAAACGTGGGCTTCAGAAGATCTGGCCACAAACTGGGAGCCTCTTTAAGTACAAAATGGGAGATGCCATCTGGCCCAGGGGCATGATAAGGCTTAAGTCTGCCTATAGCCCAAATTATGTCTTCATGATCCCAAGTACACTGACCTACAACCGGTGCACCCACATCAAAACCTCCAGTTTCACTATATTTAATAGGCAGGGCTAATATATTGGTATAATATGTGACCCAAACATCAGCCTGTATGTGGCAATCTAACCCCTCCTTCTCGGTTTCCAAAGTCCTGTTGACAGTAGACCAGAATTTACCCTCCATCACCTGGCAAAGATGTTCCATCATGTTCTGATGAGACCTGAGACATTCATCCAACCTTAACGATCTAAAAACATTTGTATGTCTCTGACAGATTTTTCTTTTTAAGGCCATAAACTTGGACACTGTCAGGACCTGCTTTTTAAGGGCAGCCAACTCTCTGCATTTATGAAGCTTAGAGTTGTATACTCTATTATCCTCTGGATATCTACCAGACTTGGTATTAGCCATAGGACCGTATTTGCTGACCTTATAAGCACAGGCCAGTATAATATTATAATAATGAATCCTGAAATCCACGGGTCCCTGTCCACAGCGAAATAGAAGAAGTCATATCCCTCAGGGATTCAATAAGAAAATAATTGAATTGAAGAATAGTTTCCTATTCCAATTGACCGTCCTCCCTTGTTTAGCAATAGATAGTCCCATAAGATCTGGTCTAAGGTGGAAAAAAAGGAGTAGAGACCGTCAAGCCAAAGGCAAGAGGTATTTGATCTCCTAGTTGAGTAGGGATATGTCTCAAATAGCTACAGTTGGTTCTAAACCCATTAGAAATATAGAAGAAGTCAATCCAAGAGCTATAGGGCACTCTATGCCAATTATGCTTAGAGGTAGAAAAGCTAGGAAGATGTTCCAGCTGAACCATATCCCACTCCACCAAGAAAAGATCCCATTGCATACCACGTTTAACATTAGAATGGAGAAGAGATGGAGTAGCGCCAGTATTATTCCATAGAGCTCGCTCAGCACAAAAAGAGTTAAAGTCTCCTCCCAGCACAATGTGTTTCTCAAAGCCCTTTTCATACTATTCACAAAAGACATTGCCAAAACCTTCTTCAATTTCTTCAACAGGATCCCTTAACGTGTTCCAGTAAAGGTTAAGCAACAAAATGGACTGTAAACACTCCTCCCTATCCAACTTGATCGCTAAGAGCCATGGCTTACTGCATACAATTTCACATTTAAATCCCATATTGCAATCAATCGCTACAGCCAATCCCCCACGCTGTCTCCTCCCCAACCCCCTAACTGCAGGACATGAGAAAGTATAGTATCCTTCAATAAGGAGATGAACCAAGAGCATGGTTTCTTAGAACATATAAATACAGGGAAGATCATTAGGAGAAGGATAAACCATTCATTTTGTCATACTAGCTCTTCCACATACGTTCCACAAGATCACTTCGATCTCAATGGTGTCATGCATACCCAGTTCCTTGTTTGATGTTCACCAATGACTTAAGTGCTGACTGGATCCAAGACCAGTCTTTACCATTATATAAAAGATTGGTAATTAAAGTCAGTGTTGAACTTGAGTCTTGTATGAAATTTGTGGTGAGCATTCCCACTACCTTCAGTGATGGTATATTAGGGTCTTTAAATGCAAGGAACGTTCTGGCCTCAGTAACACTGTGTAGTGTCACCAGCTTAAATCCCATTGACTCTAGATTTTTCTCTTGACCCCTCACCATATCAGCAACCATTTCAGAATGGAAGTTACTCACCATTCGGGGACTGCCAGTGATGGGTAATGAAATAGCATCAATATCATCCGACGTTATAGTTCTTAAGAGGGGGATCTTTTTGAAGATATTGAATAGGTTAGTCCTGTTTAAACTTGTCTTCAAATCACGCTTGTTATTATTGTTCCACCCAATTATTTTACCATTTTCAGTTATAGTTTCTGATTGCAGTGGAACCACAACCTCATGTTGATCATGTTGGCCTATATTAGCCCAACTGTTTGTATGGTTTTCTTCCTCGGGCATAGTGTTCGTTTTAGCAGTCACACTCCTCAGTAATATCTACTATATCACCCACAAGTGCTCCCATAGGCAGTGATCCCTCCCCAGCAATTCGGAGATTAGCTATAGGTTGCGATCCAGTAGATACCCAAGCATGTATCATACTAACAATCTTCCCAAAAGCAGTCATTTTGGTCTGTTTAGTCTGTGGACGATCAAGTAGACTTTCCACCCTGCCCTCTGGGTTTGATCCAGCCGATATACTCAGGCCACCCTTGGTCAGTTCCCTAGATTTTCCTGTCCCATCATGGGACGAGGCCTGTCTTTTTGATATTTCCCCAGAGTTCAAGCCATCCTCCCCTCATGAAAGAAGAGGAGCATATTATATCGACTTGTTCATTTCGATCTGGGATTTACCAAATAGCCTTAAGGTTTCAGTTCCTCCCCAAAGCGAAACAAATAAAGGACCCAAAAAGTATAGCAAAGAAGTGGCCAAGGTGAGATTGAATTACGAAAATCCAATTAGCCTCATTACAAGTTTGGCAATATTCCGTTAGTAAATGTGGTGATATACCAACAAACAAATATACCATTACTGCCAATTGGTCCAGTGGATTTACCGCGGGATTACATGTGTACAAGTGCAGTGTAAATCCTAATTTTCAGAGTTCATAGTACTCCATGGGGATATCGATGTAATTCTGCCGATTTTGCCGATTTTGCCAATTTATGGTGGCAAGGTGGCATATTTACCTCCAGCATGTTACTGGAGGGTTATCCTCCTACCTTACCACCAAACATATAGTACAGTGATGCGTTAACGCAGAGGTATTGCAGTGGTAACTGAATCATTGCCACGTTGCCACCATTTCTTCCCTAACCGTCATAACGAGGCCCAATATCACAATAGAAAAGAACAAGGAAGTACAGGGCTTGGCAGAACTTGGAAGTGGCAGTTAAATAAAAGTGAGTTTTGGAAGTTTGTATTAGGGAGTTTGAGGACAGCTACTGGCAATGATGATGTTAAACCCTGTGCTGAAAACTTGGTAAAACATTTTAGTTGCATATATAACTCCTCAGCTCAGCCTGAAAACGATGCTACAACTAACAAACTTCAAGAGAAGGAGAAGGCAACTTGTAACAAAGAGCTATTGGTAGAATTTTGTGTACGTATGAACTGCTCTCCTTGACAAACCACATGGGAAAGCCCCAGGAAGCGAAATTACATCACTGGCCATTTTCAAGTATAATTATTTCATATGGGCCCCTGTATTTATTCAAATCTTTAATGCAATTGCAGCTACTAATTTAATTCCCCCAGACTCTTCTCGCTTATCTCCTCTTACTGCATCCAATCTTGCTTCTTACCTCTCTTCTAAAGTTACACTTCTCCGGATTTCTATACTCTCTTCTTCTTGTATTCCCCTTCTCTGGGTTCTACCACTTATTTCCCTATCTCTACTTCTCTATCTTCTCTTCATTCCGTCATTCACTCTCATATTTCTTGTTGAAAGACATCAGGCTTCCACATATTAAAGGGCTTTTTTTTGCTGTGATTTGCAGCTGTCCCTTCGGGTGTTTCGCTCGTGCCCGGTCTCCCCAGTCCAATGCCTGTGCACGGGAAAGTGAACTGTTGGCAGCATTTATTTTTACAGTTTCACACCTGAAATACAGGTGGAAATGTGAAATTAGCAATTGCAGTGATTTTTCAATGAAGGCAAGTCAGAACACATGTGCTCAACGTGCTCAGTGAACCCCGATGTGTATGGGCTTGATGCGAGTCCCATGCACTTGACAATTAGATGGCGGACTGACTGAGAGTGCCTTTAATCGAGAGTGAGTTCTTGCCCTCAATGCCTGGTTGTGAACCAGGGAATTTCATGTAGGGAAATGCAAGGGAAAAAGAAAAATGCCTTTGTGACCTTGCGCCACAGTGTTTATCTTTTTGAGCAAAATGTTAAGGAAATCTTAAAGAATAACTTAGGTTAAGCAAAGTATACAATGATGGTTAGGGGAATCGTTCATCTAACATCAGGAAAAGAAGAGAAGGTAATATTTTATAAAGTAAAGATATGTCCCAAGATGATACAGCTAATCCATTATTAGAGGCAAAATATCAATAAAATAAGACAAATAAGTTCTACATTTGAGAAAAGTGTAATTATGTTTGATAGGTGCTAGCAAAAATACTGGTAAGGTTAAGGACGATTAAATTGTCAGGTGCTTTGCTATTTTATATCAAGCAGCTAGACGTTAGCATGGCTGCCTGCAGGATACAGAGCAGACACACTGAAATATATAACCAGAGAAAAAGTTCAGTATAATCAAATGATTAATTTAGCATCCATACAAATAAAGTATTAACCCCTAGCATATTACCAACAATATGTATGAATGTTAGTTAACTAGTGCAGACCTAGCTAGAAAACAAGGTAGCACTGCATATCGTCTAGTACGACTTTGGTCCTCATTTGTCGGTGAAGTGTTCCCTGCTGGTCTTCAGATCTTCCCTGAATTGCAGGAGGGAGTGAGCCCGATGTTAGTAGGTAGGTTGTTCCATAGCATGGAAGCCTATCACAAGAATGCATGTTTTCCACTCTTGTTGCGCTTCTTGCATTCAAGTATGGTGATGTCATCACTCCTGAGTTTGCATTGACCTCCTCGGGTGGTGAACGTTTCTACTTAGTACAATGGCATCTTGAACATTAGAGCTTTGCAAGTGATGTGGGCTGTCTTGACGGTGATGCAAGCTTGAAGGAGTAAGTACCCACTGTAGTTCCTTAAGAGTGGGAGAAGTGTTACATTTCTTCAGTCCTACAATTAGGCGTGCTGTGGTTTGCTGAACAGCTTTGATACTGGCCAGAGTAGTGGTTGGGACACCTGCTAGGTGGGCGGTGCCACTACCCAGGTGGGAGAGCACCAAGACCTGAGTGACAGATATGAAGTCTGAGGCAGGGTTAAAGGGTTTGATTTGTTGAAGGTATGAGAGCTGGTACCATGCTGCGCGTGTCTTCTTGGTGATTTGAATTTTAAAGGAAAGGTCAAGGAACTCTGAACTAAGACGAGTTGTGGGGAAAAGTAGTCTGGCCTCAAGAAACACCACAACTCATTTTACACAGGAACAAGTGACACAGTGAAAGAATAGCACATTAAGTCACAACACTCCCCATCAAACAATAATCAATGACATAGAGAAAGGATGGTGTACACAAACGTCTTAGAATGCCTCGACAAACTGTGTAACTTTATAGCAATACACATTGGAGTATATTTCAACGTGAATAACCTGGGAATCACTAACCCATGGCCAGCAGTAACACAGATGTGACAAATAAACTTCTGGGCCACCATTGGTCCAGGGATTAATATCGGTTTCTAAACAATCAGTCAGCACCACACCTCTAGTACAGATTGGAAACACAAGTAAATGGATGGAACGGCAGGCTTATCTATGCAAGGTTGTGGATCGTTGGTTAGTTGCAACACACTGAAAATCAATTATTACCCAATGATAAAAGGCACTGTCAAGTCAAGGTTGTACAAAAATATCTACTTTATTAATATTACAACAGACAGTTCTAGCACACTACAAAATACAACCCACCCTGTAAGGAAACATAGAGGACAGACAGTTTTATGAAGGAAAGAGATGCACTCTGGATACTAACAGGAGGATAGTCACTAAAGCAATCTGTCTCAACTGTTCAATGTTATTTGGTTTCTGCACCAAGGGAGCAAGGGGTCGTAAATGTCACTAGGGGCCTTCGGAGAAGGACCAAGCGGACAGAACCACAATGTACCTGGTGCTTGAGATTTTCTTGATGCTCGATAGTTTCAAGTCGGTTGCAGGATGCTTTGCAGCTCTTGCAACAAAGTTCTAGATCGGAGACAACAGTGGGTATCAGCCCGCAGGCAATTCGGCAAGCGAGGCTGGACGGATGTCTGCAGGCTGGCCTACATGGCAGCTCAGCGTCAACAATTGTCTCTGTTCTGGTTATCTGGTCGGGAACGCTGGTCGAGACTTCTTGGACGGCTTTAGTGACTACAGCGTGACAACAGTCAGTGGTGCAGCCGGCCGCGGTTCGACGGTTTGACTGTTTTGAAAACGTGCTTAAAAGATGGACACTGGATGATGCTTGTGTGGCAATCCTCCTAGTTTCTTAGCAGGCCTTGTGTCGTCCTTTCAAGGCAGATGTCCCAACGCTGAGGAGATTGTTTGCAGGCAAAGTCTTTGTCTTTTGGTTCAAAGACTCTCTGGCACTTCTCACCTAGGATGCTTGCTGGCAGAACCTAGCAGTGCACGCGGTGTGCTGGCTGGGTACCAGTTCTGGAGTTGCTGGAGGGGGATTCTGAGTCTGGTATCACCCTCTGTTCCGTGGGAGATGTTTAGGGGAGGGATCTTGCTTCCCTCTTGGAAATCCTGGCCTTCATTCACTTGCGTAAGCTGTAAGGTAGACTTTACCTTCAACCAGGGTCCAATGCTGAGTTCTTATTTCCTGCTTCTGGTGAAGCCTTCAGATGATCTGCTAAGTGAGGGGTTCAATCCTCTTTTAAAGCCATATGGGCATGAGTGATTGGTGCAGGCTAAGCCTACCTTAATGAACCAATCCTGCGTCCCCACCAACAATCTTGTTATGCGTGAGGTCAGAACCAGAGTGCTCGGCAACAGGAAAGGTAAGGAGTGACAACATAAACTCCTACGTGTCTCTCTGGTTAACTGAGCCCTCTGTGACTCTTGATCAAAGCACATGTCTCCCTTGAAGTTTGCGATGAGAGCAGACTGCCTGTCTCTCTTAAATCATATACTTCTCCATCTGAAAGAGGTCTGCTCTGCAGGGGTTGTCTATGGTAAATAGTGGACCCAGACATGCCATTCACTGCCTTTTATACAGAGGGTTGGGAACTAGCTTCACGTTGACACATTGCATACCAAAGAGGTGATAGATCTGCCTTCCTCTTTTCCATCCTGTGACTAAGCTCCTTTGCATGTTCGCCTTAAGTATTTCTCATTAGTATGCACTGCCCCCAGCTGAACTAGACAATAGGGAGGCAGATCCATGGGGCCTTTAATATTTTAATTTGGGTCCCCATGGCCATAGGAAGGTGTTCCTTCACCCTTCATGAGATGTGTTGATGTACCCGTGGCTGTCACATTTCAGCTGATCATGACAGGACAGGACGGCACCTGTAGTCTGTGTCTTCCCGGGGTACACGTGCTATGAGTTTCATGCGGTTAGCAGGGAAAATGTGTGCGTAATGGCCACACACATTTTCTGAGGTTGATCTCCCATCATTCATTTGTATTACCGAAAAATCAAAAAAGCCCAGGCAAGCACACCCTCCCCCGTGTGGATGGCCGAATTCCTCACAACAGGTGTCACTCATCCAGGTTGTGTATGAACAAATACATGAACCACACACAAATGACATAACATCCAAGAGATACAACACTGTTTCGCTCCCTCCATCTCGTTCTTTTACACGCAACAATGACATTCAAACGCAGAGTTACTATGAGCCTATGTATTACACATGCTGGCTGATTCTAGGTACTCTCTAGTCCTTACAAGAATGGTACTGCACAACTCTTGCAACAGAAAGGTCTTTCTCCAACCATACAACAACGACATCAGACAACCAGGGTAGTGTTTACAATCAACTCACACAATAATTGTATTAAACAACCATGTAAACACTAGGGTTTCATGAAGCATGTTTTGGCAACCATCACAAACATATACAAAAAACAGTTGGGCCAAATGCAAATATATTGAGACAAACTGTCCACACACACCAGATCTACAAACCTAGATCTCTTGCAAACCAAAACAATAAAGTACAGTTCCACTGAGACCAGTATCTTAGAAATCCAAACACAAAGCACAGATAATCCAATGCATGCATTTGCCAACTACAAACAAGTACGTTTCAACCAATACAAGCATCTTCAACTACAAAAAAACTATTGATTATGACAGACATGGAAGTCACAACTCCAGCAACAAACAAAATCCAAACTGCTGTGATCCAGTTCCCAATTGTCACTGTCAGCAACACTGCCGAGAGACCTTGTGACCTAATAAAGGGTCTAAAGATCACACATTGCCAGTCTCACTGCCAATCAGACACAGGCACCAAATGGTTATAAGGTCAGAAAATGCTTAAATAAGTAAGCACTACACAACCAGCAGTTTCATACAACCTATGTTTAATACAGACCACCATCAAATATCAGGGTAAGCAAATCAAACTACACTAACAAAAACGACTGGCATCATCTTCTTATGGTCCCTTTTTCACCTTATCACAGCTGGACCTGGAGAGCTTGAGCAAAGCAGTCCGCATGGCAACAATATAGCAAAAACACTACATGCAGGTAGTTTTATGGTTTTTACACAGTTCCGCTGGTAGCCACGTTTTTGATGTCAAGCACAGATTCCCTAGGCCATTCATCTGGGACAGTCTGGCACACCATGTGGAGCCATACATGGATGAGTCTTCACTGCCATTGTAGCTGGTAACCAATCTCTCATGGCTGCTTGTATTTGAACAACCAGCATCTGACAGGTACTGAACACTTCTGCACATGCTACTCCAGAGCACCACTGTTCACCACATATTCACTCAAGCAGACAGAACCTCAGACCAGAGCAACCATGCTCACTGAGTGTATGCAGAGTACATTATAGGTGTATCCTTTGATTTGTATAATGGATTGAAATGATGCAAGTGTAGGTTGCTAAATGAACGTAACTGCCAAAGAAGACATTGAAATAATTATGGAAACACACCTATTAAAGTAGTGAAATATCCCTACGGCCAGGACACATAAAAAGATTGTGCCTCATTACGAGTCTGGTGGTCACCCTGCCAGTCCTACCGGCTGGTTGCCGCCGGACTCGTAATATTTTACTGGCACCTGAATTCCCGGTGCCAGTGGGACATTACAAGTCTGGTGGCCCGGGAAGTCAGGCGCGGGTAAAATGTTAGTCTCCATTCCCGTAGAGCCCCGTAGGACTCTATAGGAGTGGGGACATGGAAGCGCCGGCACCATTGCTAATGGTGCCAGGGCTTTCGTGAAGAGTCTGCCTCCCATGGCCACTGCGCCTGGCAGGGTCAGACCTGTTGGGCGCAGCAGCCACGGCAGGCAAACTCATAGTTTGCCAGTCCGGAAACAAGGGTGCCTGTGAGCATACTGGCACCCTTTTTTCCAGACCGGCAAACTTGTAATGAGGCTCATAATAGTCTGATTTTCAAAGCTGCATGAAAGTGCCTTTGTATGTAGCAGAGATCATTGGTTTCTGAGTGTACAAAAAAGAACACAAAAGAAATCACAAAAGCCTCTTCGTATCAATGGCTACTGCACAACAAGTCATATAGCATTTCCGAGATGGCCCTTGTGGTTGGTTGCCACATGGGCATTTTCCTAAATACGTCGCAGCATCCCAGCATTTAACTATGTTAGCTCTATATCTAATGCTGCCTACATCACCTCACCGGCAGCAGAAATAACCTGATTTTCTCCTGATGTTTCATTCCATTCAAGCCTTTGACGATGGCTGGGCCCTTTCATCCCTGTACCGCAGAGCTCTGCGGATGCTGATAGCCTGATCACTGGACCTTGGATGTGCAACAACTATGATCTGATTTACTGGCCACATTTTCTCGAATGAAGTCTAAGGCGGCTCTTTGATCATGATGGTTGCTTTACGAATACTCCAAAGAATGTATACGTTTTTTTTTCAGAAGCAGCCACCTTTTTAATCCACCTTTCCTATTTTTTTCTTAAATTCTCATCCCTGCCGCGATCAAGATGATGGCAATCCCAGCGGATCATTGGAAACCAAGCTTCTGAATGCTCTCTCTGGGCATCGTGCACTGTTCTTTAAAGATGCAGAACATTGCACACCATTCTTTGAATTTCAAAAGCATTTTCCTAAAAGTGATTATTTCGCTAGTCCTTCCTTTAATCTTTAGCTGCTGTGCTATTGGGAAGGTAGCCGAGTAATAGTCAATGTTTCTCTCTCTGTCTCCTTATTTTAGAATATACTGCATGTACACTTTTTCGAAGTGTTAGCATAGGAATTTGTTTAGTTTCTGCATATTATTCTTTGCAGTAGAATTTACAGCTAAAATGATGTACTCTAGAAATTGCTTTGACTGCAATTAGAATATTACTTCCTTTCCCAAAATAACATAACATTAGTTTTTGATCTAACGTTTCATGACGAGCGCCTCACATTTCTAAGCACTGTAATAATAGCTGTAATTATATATATGTCAAAATGGCAAAACATTTATTTTAACTCGACCAAACTATAAAGATTGTGTAGGTGAATCAATATAGAATCCTCTCAGCAGAGGGACATTTAATAAAGAAAATACATTGTTTAATGTTTTTGCAACATATTATATTGAAGTCTTGTCATTAAATCATGTTAATAAAATTAATTAATACATGAGGAGCATACATTTCATTCGAACACATTGAGAGGGTTGGGTCTGCATTGGCCTAATTGATTAATTTATAATGTTATATTTATATATTTTATTTACAGTTTCTTTATTTGTAACTGCTAAATAATGAAAACATATTTAACACACATATATTTTACTCCCTTTTCTGCCAGGTACAAAAACAGTGGCCCTCATTACGAGTTTGGAGGTAGCCATGCCATTTTTAGCGCAATGGCTACCCCCAAACCATGTACCGGGTCCGGGTCCCAGAAATAGGGAATTACCGGGCCATTCGACCTTGGAGGACCCAGTAATTCCCTTTCGCGGGACCCATACCCGGTACATCCCCATTCCCATTGAACCCTCATAGGGCTCAATGGGAATGGGGAGGATGCTAACAACGGGCCCGTTAATGACATCCTGGTTAATTAGCATCCTGGTCTGCAAGCGGGTCCCGCTCTGCACGTCTAGTCTGGCCAGGCATCCAGAGTGGGACCTGCTGCAGACCTCGTAATGAGGCGGCCCGGAATGAATGGTGCCGGTCCATTACCGGCACCGTTCATTCCACGGCTGCCTTCCTCGTAATGAAGCCCAGTGTCTGTAAGAGCCCTCCTTACGTTAGGTAGGGCACACATCTATTTAAGGTCTTCAGCTACTTGTGAGTCATAAGGCTCTGCTAGACTCTTATTTATGCCATGCCATCCCCACGATGTTTTTTGAGTTGTTAAAATACCACTCAATTACTTATCACACTTAACTCACACACTACATACCTTATATGTCAAAGTTCATTCACTTATACTTTACTAGCTTTATTAGTCCTTCCTGCTCCAATTTCTCAACTTGCTGAATGCATGCTTTCATGAGGATCACTAAAAAAATAAAAGCAATATCTTTCCGAATTGCCATCCCCCCACGCCACCCCCGTCCCAAAAAAGAAATGTGAGGTTCATGGCCAAAGAAGCTGATCTCGCTGTGTCCCATATCACAGAATCAAAAGCTAGTCCCCAAGATTGCAAAAACACCTTACAATGACACTGCATGTATGGGTTACAATTGGAGACTGTTTATTCTGACTGTTATCATGCATAGATGTATCTCACATTACTTCTTTGGGAGGGGGTGCTGGTCAATCAGGATGCGCTAATGCGAGCTGTTCTGTATGGTACAAGCCTGCGTTCCAAGCAGCATGGATATTCAGCATACCCTTCCCCGCTTCCCCTACCCCCTCACCTCTTAGCAGCCGCATAGTTTGCTACGCGGGTGCTCAGAGTGTGTTTACAAAAATTATAATAAAAAACGTACTTTTGTAGTGCATTCTGGAGCCGCACAGTGCTGTTGCCCAGGAAGTTGGTAACTACATGGGTGCTAATGGTGATATTATCCTCGGCAGCCCATCGCGCTTACTTTGGGCAGCAGGCCGTTACCGACAGAGTTGGCTCGCCGCCGAGGGTAATATCGCCATATTGCAACATTGGAACGCTGGCTGTTCCTTTGGGAACGATGAAGCAGGAATAGGTTGTGACTACTAAATTAAAGGCTTCATCTGCCTCACTGCCAGCGTTCCACTATTCCTCTATGGCTGCTGCTAGTCTCCCACAGCCAGCTTGGCTGTCCCCTGTGGTATCGCTTCCCCCCACCTGCACCTGTTGCGCCTCTCTCTCTGTCCCCATGCTTGTTCTATCCTGCTGGCTCTTGGGAAAATTGCTGCCTCTCGCTTCTTCAGTGATGGTGGCATTCCTGACATTGCAAACGGTTTTACCTTTACTGTCACTCAGTTTCTGCCTCTTAGTATTTTCGCTCTGCAACTATCCTGATTCTCTCCCTGCACTCTTTGGTTACCATCCGTCACCCGCTGTCTCTCAGCACCTGGCTTCTGCGCCCTTCTCCGTCCTGCATGGTGCCGCTGTATGTCATAATCTCTGCCTGCCGCGTCGACGCTGTTAAGCCACTATCTCCTTTTCTGGAATCCTTTGATGGGTTTTCGTTTTTCCCTTTGCTTTTTCTATTGGCATTACAGTCTGACCTGGCTGGCTGCAATGGGTGCTAAATTCCTTCATCTGACTTCCCCCTCTACTTTCCTTGGGCCAATAGAAGCGGGCGATAACACGTGTTACAACCCACCAACCCCAGCTGAATTGCCTCATTATTGACAACAGAGATGTAACATACCTAATGCATTTTTATATGCTGTGCATTTTGCTGAATGTATATGTCGAGCCATGTACTATTTGATTACAGTGAATGGCGACTCTTTCTCAATCATGAGTTCCTAATCATGACGGAATGTGTAATGTGATTAGTAATGTAACCTGTAGGGGCCTCACATTTCTTGTTATTAACTTTAAAATTATTTAAACAAACATTTCGCTAACTAACTTCATCCATTAACGTGTTGTCTATGTCGCAGCCTGCAGATTGAACAGGAACACGTAAAATGCCAAAGTCACCACCTATATGATGCCTTCGCCCTACCCTCTCATTAGTTATTCTAATGCCCGATTGTAGTGGTGTACGGATGACTGGACAGCAGATTGGGAGTGAAAGGCTTTAATGGCAGTTCACAATTTACATAGTATTGCATTAGGGAGCAGTTTATTATGGCAGTCTTCAGCAATAGTTTCTTAACTGCTGCAGTTGGCGAATGCAAAACTGGGATCCTTTATGTCCATGTGGTTATCAGGTGCTCAGGCCACAGTCCCGAGTGTAAGAGGAGTGCCGGGGAGTGTGACCGTTTATTCCCCGGTCTCCCAGTGTGGCGCACTTTGTGGAAGTCGCACACAATGGCAGTCTCGTGAGATCTCGGCGGTGCCACAATCACGCAAGGCTGCTCCCCAAATACCTCCTTTTGTTGAGCAGCTTGTTCCTACTCCATCATGAAGTCTCTGTACCTAGTCAGTCTTCACTTCTCTCACTGAGGACGACTCCCACTGGGCAACACTCTCAGTGGTGGGGTCTGGAGTTCTCTTACTCCTACCCGGATCTGCAGTGCCATGGTTCTCTCCTCGTGAAGTTCGCTTTCTCTAGATCTGACAGTTCTCTCGCTGCTTCCTTCTTGACTCTCTTCCATCCTCTTCTCTATTTCTCTTGTTTCTGATTCCTTGTATGGTTCTTGATATTATGCTGTTGACTCCACAGATGATTCTCTCATCTCTGTGACACATCTTTTGAACACTGTAACTCTCTCCAAATTCCACCTTTTTCCATCTTTGGTGTATATGTGATTAGTTCCCTTTTGTGCGACTTCCACTGGCTGACTGTACTTGGCTCCTGTTACTTGATCCTTGTGAGGTAATTTCATCTTCACTAGGTCTCCTTCGTTGACCTCAGTTCTCTGAACTGCCCTGCAGATGACGCTGAGTGCTTTTATTGGATCTTTGTTCTTCTGGAGGATCCTCCAGACCAATTCCTTCATGTCTATGGTGTCATCCGGCCTCACTCTGGGTAACCCTGGGGGTACTAAGGTGGAAGCAGCCCTCCTCCCCCTCAGCATTTGAAGGGTGACACCCTGGTGATTGCATATTTTCTTGTAGGGATCCATCCCTGCTGCACTTGCTAGTTGTAGTGCTCCATTAATGAATCTCTTAGTCCTTTCAACTAGCCCATTTGCCTGGGGCTGATACAGACTAGCTCCGGTCTGCCTGATTTTGTGCTTCTTTAGGAACTCTACCATTTCTCTTGAAACCAGCTGGACACCATTGTTTGTGACCATTTCTCGGGACAGGCCTTCCCTCTGGAAAATGGCATTCAAAACCTATTTCACAGTAGCCGGGGTGAAGTTGAGTGCAAATTCTGCCTCTACCCATTTTGCAGAGTCAGACTGGGATAAGAAATAGGACCGGTCACCCATAAAAAGTGGCCCACCCCCCGCCTCAAAAAAGTGGCCCACCCCTCGCCTCAAAAAAGTGGCCCACTCCTCACCTCATGACCCTTGACTTCTGATGACATCACCAGAATGGATGTCATTTGACCTCATCCCAAAGTGACATCCCGGGAATTCCCTTGACAAAACAGGAAGTGACATCAAATAGCATTGTCCCTGAGTACACTTAATTACTGTGAATCAAAGCAAACGTCCAAGGCCAAATGATAATATGTTATTGTATAGCACTTCTGCTTAAGCTCTTTTTTATAGAACAAATATGCATACAATATCACCCAACCTGTTTTGGTACTTTTTTATCGACCTAAGAAGGATGAAAGTCTTTTTGCAAAAAAATGGAACAAAAAAAATATATTTAAAAAAAGAAAATTCCAAACCCGTTTTTCCAAACCGGCCCAGAAACTGCCCCCACCCCCAGGGATGATTTCAGCCCGGCTACGGGCCGAAAACCGAGGGGCCAATCCGACCCTGCCATTTTGACAGGTAATCCACTATGACCAAGAGATAGGATGTCCAGTGGACCAATAAAATCAAGGCCCACATGCCCCATACACTTGACAGTATTTCGGAGGGGATCATCATTGCTTGCCGTACTTTGAGCCTTTTGTTGCTGTTCATACACTTATGGAATCTTTCTAGCATGACTCGGAAGTCCTGGTACATACACAGCCACCAGTATATATCTCAAACTATTCACCTGGTCATGTTGGCGCCAAGATGGACTGCATGTGCTCTGCACAAGATTAGTTCATGCATTTCTGCCGGTGGTATTACTTGATCGCCTTTCATCACCATCCCTTCGGTTACAAACATTTCTTCATTGACTGAACCCTTAAGGTTGCAGTCCCTCTGGAATGGTTCTTTCATTAGGCCATCCATTTTGAGCCCAATTAGCCACTTTTCGCAAAAAAAGGCCTCATCTTTGTCTAGCTCTTCCTTCGGGTGGGACTCACTCATTTTGAGGAACTCTTGGCTTCTTAAGCCACTGACAGACGCTACCACACATTCATCCTGGAGAAACGTGGTGGCAGGGATTCCCCGTTCCGGTAACCTTGACATGCAAAGGCTACAAATCATACAGAACAATGCCCTCCGCGCTGCCCAAGGTATCACGAAAAGAGAACACATCTCTGAGGCCAGAAAACTAGCCCACTGGCTACCAATAAGGGAAAGAATCATCTTCAAAGCTCTGACACTGACTCACAAGTGCATCCATCTCACCTCCCCGGTCTACCTCTCACAAAGAATCCACCCCGTCTCCCCCACAAGGCCAACCAGGTCACCATATGCCAACATGCTCTGTGTGCCATTAGTAAAAAGAGCCAGAGCTGGAGGATCCAGCTTCCCTCATCTCGCACCATCACACTGGAATGCCCTACCTCCCATCCTCTTCACATAACGTCTCTCGCAGCACCATGGTTGCCAATAAACTGTCTGTAATGTAATAACCAAAGATGCATGAGCTGTAATGAGTAATCTGTTTGTAGCAATCATAATGTGCCAACGACTGCTACCAATCCTGTACCCCCTGTAACTAAGTTCCTGCAAGTAACAGCGCCACAATGCCCCTGGGCTGTCTGCGCGCTATATAAATAAATAAATAAATGAATAAAATGCACTCTGCTTGAGTGTTCCTCCACCCTGCCATGTTCAAGATTTCACAAGTGTATTCTTGCAGATTGGCTGCTATCTGCCCTAGTCTCAGCATCAAAGTCTTTGTGCCCCCTGGACTTAACACACGGACTAGGGGTGTGTGGTCAATGACCAACCATAACTTTCTGCCCAGAACATTTGTCAGGAAGTACTCCTCCAAAGCCCAGGCACATGCGAGCATTTCTTTTTTGACTGTGGTGTAATTCTTTTCTGCATCAAAGTGTGCTTTGGATGCAAATGCAACTATTTGTTCAGCATCCCCTTTCTTCTGGGTAAGCGTGGCACCCAGTCCATAGGCACTTCCATCTGTGGTAATGTATGTTTCACACAAAGAATTGAACGTCTTCTGGCAAGGGGCATTGACTTTCCATGTCTTGATTTCTTCGAAGGTGGTCATTTGTTCCTCACCCACATATATTCTGCTCCTTTCCTCGCCAATTCCCTCAATGAGGCCGTTGTTTCTGAGAACCTTGGTACAAACGTTGCATATTACTTTGCAAGCCCTGGGAAGGATCTCAGCTCTTCCTTTCAACCTGGGTTTAGGGACTTGACTATGGCCTGCAAGAGTTCCTTCTTGGCACTTAATCCATCCTTTGAGATTCTGTATCCAAGGTATTCTACTTCATGACATCCCAATACACATTGTTCATAGTGCAGCCTTACCCCTAATCCCTGAAGCTTCCCCAATACATACCACAGCACTTTGTTGTCTGTTTCGGCATCTTCTGCATAGGTGAGTATGTCATCCTGACAGTACTACACATTCCCCACGTTCTGAAACAAGGAGTCCATCATCCTTTGGAACGCTGAAGCAACTGGCGACGGACCAAATGGCATGCAAGCGTACTGGTACATGCCAAAGGGCAGAATGAAGGCTGTGAGTGGTCAGGAATCCTTGTGTAGACTAATCTGGTGATATCCATCATGCATGTCAAGATTTGAAAATAAGGTTTCTTCCTTCATCATGAGTATACCTTTGTTGATGCTGGGTAGTGGGCAGATGTCTGTTATTACTTCCATATTTAGTCTACGAAGATTGATGCACATCCTTATGTCATCGGTCTGCTGCTTTTTAATAAGTACAACTGGGCTCAGCTACTCTGACAACTCTATGGTCTTGATAGTGCCCTCCTTGACCATTTTGTCCCGTTGTGCCTGTAAGGTGCTTTACCCTGTGCTTAACTGGTACTGCATTGGGCTTGAGCCGAATCTTTTGAACATAGTTTTTGATCTTTGCGGGTTCTTCAGCAAATAGGGCACAACATGTTTCTCTCAACCTTGACGCTCCTTCAGTGTTGTACAATAGTACTTGATCATGGCTGCTGGGTTCCAGTCTAATGTTTAGCTTGTTTTGGTTCCCCCACCTCAGCAACGCTGGACCTTCTTGCGAAAAGTAGACTTTGGTCATGGTCTGTCTGCCTTTAAATTCTATGTGGGCATTGATGTAGTCCAGAAGTTCCACTGACGCTCCCACAAAGACGGTTGGTTTGTGATTGGTACTTCTGACTTCCACAGTCTCACCATACACTTATACGCTTGGATGGGCAGGATTGTTAAGTCCGAGTCTGAGTCAGCCATTACACAGGTCTCTTTACCATCTACCTTTATCACACAATGCGGTTTCTCAGTTCTTGCTCGGGAACTATTCACCATGATGACCGTCAGCTTGGCATCATCTTCCTCATCTCTGCTTGTGCATCCTTCCACTTTTTTTATTGCGACTTTCTTTGATCTCCATCTGAAAGCTTTTGTGATGAAGCCAAACATCCTGCAGTTTGAGCACTCCTCGCTCCTCGTGGGACAGTCCTTGACATTGGCCAGGTGTCTTGTGCTGGTACACGTGTAACACTTCTGGGGCTATCTTCTCTTCATCCCTTTGACTTCAGCAGCATCTCTGTTGGGCCTTTCACTTTGTCCTCCACTGTACCGCTGACACGTTGGTGGTTGGTGCAGGTCTCGCCATTTCTCTCCGTCTGCATGAGGTTTCCTCTTCTGCACAAGCTATCTGAATAGCTTTGTAGAAGTTCAACTCCTTCTCCAAGATTAAATTTGTCATACAGATGATGTTCTCTACATTTTCGCCAAACCCACACTATGCTGCCAACTCCCTAGTGCGGGTGATGTAGTCGTTTACCTGCTCTCAATTCTCTTGCTCCCTGGTGTACAATTTCATTCTGTGCAGCACAACATTCTCTGTCTATGAAATTCAGTGAAAAAACGTTGTTAGAGGGACGTTATGGTTACAGGAAAAACCAAAAAAACAGTGAAATTCACCAGTTATGGTACGTAAAGCAACAATAACTTGTGCCACCTCAATGCTAAGACTAACACCCAGGATATCAAAGATGACATCACAAATGTTTTTTAAGACCAGGGGTGGGGTCCCAAAGGTGAAGTCTGCCCATGTTGAATTGTGGGGTTAAGCTCAGTCACAGACAACAGGATCCCTACTTCTTTGGGACCACCTCAATGGGCCACCACGTCTGTTCTAATCACCGGCTTCCACCAAGAAAGGCTATTAATTTCTTAGAGAGGAGCAAGTTATCTTCCTCAGCACCCATCTTCCTCAACCGCCCCTGCCAGCACACAAGTTACTTCTTTGGGGCACAGGATCCCACTGGCCACCTTGCAGGCTATGTGGGATGCTGTAGATCCTTACCTTTCGAGCGTCATAGTGTTCTGCATGTACTGCGACACACCGCTCTGCCGGAGCATGAGAAACGCTGCCCCACCTTAAATTTAAGACACACGCAACATCTTCCCTTGTCCGCCTGCCCCACCCTCTCTGTGGTTGTTGCCCCTTCCCTCCCTTTCCCCTTACCTTGCCTCTCCTGCCAATAAACCTGAAAAAAGCCAAAAAATATATAAAACCACAAAAATACAAATAAAGGTTCCATTAGGAGCCACCTTTCACGGTTAAAAAATAGAAGTGAGAAAAAAAAGTCACAGGCCCACTATGCAGCCTTCATAGTCTGCAGACAGTGTGGTAGTATGTGGAAATCAGAAACATTCCAGGCCTGGGTCGGGAGAATAAAAAAATAATTTTAATTGTTTCATGTTCAAAAATTGTGGCTCTTAAAAGAAGCTTTTTGTGTTTTTGACTTTTATATTTTTGGTTTTATAACTGTACTAACACACATTTTACTGAACTTAATTTTTTGTTCGAATTTTCCCAAAAACTGCTTCAAAGCATTTTGATTTTTTTCCAGAAAAATCTGATTACCCACAACAGTTAGATGCACTTCATCTCTCCAAAAAATGTTGCTAATATCAAATTTAATGTTCTCATTATGAAAAGATGTGATGCCAACATCTGGCAGAAAAGCACACACAGCTTTATTGATGTTATCCCTCGCTTTTCCATTTGCGGACCAAATAAACTCAAACGCATCCAGACCTGTCTCTGAACAATGCGAGAACAACTCACCATTTATCTAGAAGTCACTCAAGAAATTGAACATGGTTTTAAACATGAAACTAAAACTGTAGCTGTAAAGGTTATAAACCCCGGCTCCTGTATGTAAAGGGTGAAGCTGGTTCTGGTAAAACATTCTTAATTAAAATAATCAGCACATTTTTGCAAAACTTAACAAGCAAAAATATTTCAGCTGTAGTAACAGCCCCAAAGGGGGCTAGTGAGTTAAATCACAAACTAACGTACAGTACCAATTTGGTTGCCTGGTGATTTCCAAGATAAGACATGAACAAAGGAGGCATGTAGAGGTAATTGGCATTGCTTCCGAATAGTGCATTATATATGGCATGTCACATGCTATAAATCAAAGCAAAGGCCGGCCTTCAATTCACAGTCCAGCTTTTATCATTGCTGAGGCGCACCGGAAAGTCTATTACTTTGAGAAATTTGTCCAATGTGTTCTTTCAGCACCCTATTTCTAATGTTGATGGCTTTCTACGTGATCCTGGCTGTTGCAAATGCGAACACATGATCTCTATCACTTGGTAAAATATGCATCGCAGCTGCCATTCCCTTCATAGCATTCAGCATGGACAGAGCTCTCATGCTAGTTGTAGATTTAAGGAGATATGAGTAGGGAGTGCAAATAGGTTACAACTCTTAAGTCTTTGACAACAAAGCTGTGCCCAGCCACCTATTTCATTTTCTCATTCAGCAAATATTTCCCTTTCAGCATTCAACATTTCAGCATTGCAATTTGCTTTAAGATTGGTTATAAAATTTGAGGTAAATCCCAGTGTATCACTATGGTAGTCAGTGGGCCTCATTACGAATGTTGCGGAAAGGCAACAACGGCGATGGTCGTGCTACCGGCGCCGTTGTTACCTCTCCGCCACATTATGAGTTCTGCTTGCTGGTGCCGGACTGCACGCGTGGTCTGACCAGGCGTGCAGACCGGCACCCGCAAGCAGAACTCGTGTTTGCACCGGCACCGTTATTAACGGTGCTGGTGCAACCATGCTCCCGACCCTCATTCTGCCCTATGGGGCACAATGGGGATCGAGAGGCCGGCCATACCAGCACCCGCGAATGGGCAATTAGCGGCCCATTCAACTCGTAATGGGCCTGTAATGGCACATTCGCGGGTGCTGGGGCCGGTAGCGAGTTTGGCGGTAGCCGTGCCCTTATTAAGGGCAGAAATACGTGCTGTAAAATCAAAGAAATTCATCAACATTTTCTTCCACGAATTATGCTCATGCTGTAGGAACATTTAATTGCCTTTCTGATTTAAAAATTTATGATTTTCTCCATTAACTTTACTAATATGCAACTGGTCTGTCAGAACAATTCACCATACTCGGGGCCACCATGTTGTAGGAAGGATGGTAGTGTCTTACATTCAAAATAATACAATCCAGTCAGGCTTTAGGTCCCTTAAGTGCTAAGTACCAGCATAGTAACTTTGTTGTGACTTCATAATCCCATAAGAACTCATTAAAGGCTCCACCCCACTCCTGCAGTTAAATGGTTAACATTTGTATATATAGTTTACACATAATACGTGGAAGGGCCTGATTTCCAAAAATGCATTCAATGGGATGTTCCCATATTAAAACCGTTTTGTAAATCATGCCCTAAGTGTTTTATTTTTGCATATGACAATGTATGTAGAAACACTGGTCTGGATTTTACCATTTTGGAGTTCTTGTAACACTGCCTTCCTAGTAGAACATATGACCTATTTCAATTCTAAATTAAGTGCATTTGCCCATTAAATGAGATACAACTAGAGTAGACAAGAAAAGTCTAATATAGTTCAATTCACTGCAAGTAACATTAGAAAAAAGGTTACATTTTAAATACATTCACTTATAAATGCCCAATACAATAAATAAAAGCAAATACATGATGGCTGTCACATTAAGCCAGCATCTCTACGACCCATGTGCAAAATGTAGCACATGGACAACGTGCATGCATTCATCGTAAACACAGGCAGTAATTACTGCAAGATTCATTGGAGTCGAGGGGGTTTTAAACTGATAAAAAATATCATTCATGCTCCTAGCCCTTTTTCATTTTGAAACATTCTGCCGAAACAGTAGTGTTAATAGTTACACTGCAGATCAAAAGAAATCCCTTCTAATTTGCAAGAATGGCAAGAGGCCGGCTTTTAATTCTCAGCAGAAATGTCAAGATGAAATATACATTTCATCTCCTGCCAAATAGAGTTATTAAGAATGTGGAAAAAGAGTCGTGTTTTGCAATAACAATTAGATACGTTAGAGAATTTCATATCTTGGAAATTGTGGGGGTTTTATAGAGACAGAAATGTTATTTCAGGACAAGTTGAAAGACAGATCGCGGTTCATTTTCAAGAAAGAACATGCTTTCTCGAACATGTTTTCTTTAATTTGCTGTCACTGATTCATCTATTTGAATGTATGAGCCACTTTTGCTAAAACACTGTACAGAGAAATTAATAAGCAGTAACATATGGAAAAAAGGAGGAAATCGGCATGAAGCCACACTTTTGTTTCGGGCAACACTAGAACATATTTTACATATTTTACAGCATTAAGTGCCCGTGTGGATTAATGTATATTGGACAGACAGCCAGATCCGCACGTGAAAGATGGACTGAACATAAATCTCAAATACGGTGTAAAAATGAGAAATCTTCAGTTGCTAGGCATTTTAATATGTCTAGACATACTATTGCACAATTGAGGTTTAATATTTTGGAAGTGGTGAAGAAACCACCCAGAGGAGGTGACTTTTTGAGAATATTAGCTCAGAGAGAGATGTTTTGGATTGACCTCTTGGGGACTTTATCTCCAAGAGGGCTCAATGAAGAGTTCTCTTTGAATTGTTTTGTGTAGGTGTCGAGGTATGGTTGGTGAATGGTTTAAGTCGTTCATAATGCATAAATTCATATGTGTTTCAGGTCACATGGAGTGATTTGTGTTTTCCGGGTGTTACATACTGGTTGTTCCATTAGAGGTGTATGGAAGAGTAGTTATTGGATTTGTGTAATGAGTACATAACTAGGTTACTTGGTTATTTCTGAATTTGCCGCGTAGTTCATAATGCATAAATTGATATGAGTTTGAGGTCACATGAAGGGATTTGTGTTTTCCGGGTGTTACATACTGGTTGTTCCATTAGAGGTGTATGGAATAGTAGTTATTGGGTTTGGGTAATTAGTACATAACTAGTTTACTTGGTTATTTCTGAACTTGCTGCGTAGTTAGGTATGGTTGATGGACAGCAATTGTTTTAAGGCACTTATTCATTATTTTTTCAATTTTTTCAAAAATGTAGTCTTTCTTCTATGTCTATCTTCTTTTTAAATACATACACATTTATCTTTAGTACATAACTAGTTTACTTGGTTATTTCTGAATTTGCCGCGTAGTTAAGTATGGTTGATGGACAGCAATAGTTTTAAGGCACTTATTTATTATTTTTTTATTTTTTCAAAAATGCAGTCTTTCTTCTATGTCTATCTCCTTTTTAACTACACACACATTTATCTTTGGTGTCTTTTTTATTTTGTTTGATTTACTCACTCAGTACCTGTGTGCTTAGTTAGCATTAGCTGTGTATTTGGCAGGTTGCAGGGAGTTTTGTGCATTCTTTTAGTATTCAGTGCCGGCGGGTCACGTGACTTTATCATGTGACTACCAGGAAACAGTATAAAATGAGCCAGGAAGTGTGTTGTGGGTTGGGATCTGTTACGTGTAAATTGGAGAGGAGCCGTTGAATCTGAGGTGAAGAGGTGCGCTTCTGGAAGTAAGTTTAAGCTGTGTGGATGTGTTTATATTTATTTATGTTTGTATTGGAAAGGTGGTGTTAGTTTGTAAATGGTATATTTTGTGTTTGTTTTTTAGTTGCATTATACATATCTATAATCAGCAGGATGCTTTAGATTGGATGCGGAGTACTGGAAGTCCTGAATTTGGATTGGATTGGCTATTGATTTGCCTTAGGTAAATAATATATGTTGGAAGAGTTGCACAATTTAAATTTTGGGTTTTCTTTGAGGATTTGGGCTTTTTAACTTTCTGTGTTAAGTTGATGTGTTGGCACAAAGATGAGGTGGTGGCACAAGGTTGTGGATTTTGGTGATCGTTGAGCTGCACAGATTAGTTGCCAATGAGTAATAGGTGTTTTTTGAACTAGTTGTTTAGTCATTAAGGTTTGGTGATTTAATTACGTGTAATTGGAGCTGATAGATATACTTTGGTATTCCAGAGTTCGGCAATCACATTTCACTTGTTGAGGACGGCAGGAGTATTCGCAGGGATCCTGGTTCTGTGTACGTCATGCACAGACAGATGCACAGACAGAGACTCTATTTTCTTTGACAACATTCCCACTGTGAGGTACATACGAATAAGTGTTTTAGGTTTTAATGCATTTTGAGATTTACATTTGGAGCCATACCAGTTGTACCACTGTGAATATACAACCACTTGTGTATGCTATGTAGAATTGTGGTTCGATTTATGTGTACATAATTATTTAATGTATTCTCTTTATTTAATGTGTTTAGTTTGTCCAAACTTTTAATGATATGTGAGATGTCCTCTAATTGTATATATATCTATACTTGCAGATATTTTTGCTCCTGAAGAAGGGGATAGTCCCCGAAACGCGTAGAGCTTGAAGCTGCAGTTCAAAATTGGGAGCTTATTTCTTTGTCTGGTTTGATTTGTTTTTCATGCTGGCCATATTGGAAGTCAGTTGATAGCTTTTTTCTGTACTTTTATGAAGATATTTTGTTACCTATGTTCTAAATTGACAATTCTTTCTATATATAAAAGTGCAAATGTTATGAAATTTGACTGATTTATTTCAGCTTGTAAGGTGTGCAGGGGACGGGAGTGTCTTTAAGTTTAGACACTTTTTGTTTTAACACTAGAACATAGTCATTAAAGAACAAAAAAGGAAATAGTATGAGCAGATTATAAGGACAGATGGTGGGCATTATGGGGACCCTAGTATCAGGATTTATGTAACGTATATCCATCTCTCACCAGAGTAGACATGAACCATACTTCCTGGAGACAGATTCTATTATTGCCCTCTAAATATGGGGCCCATTGAGAGTTACTTATAAAACTGTTATGCCCTCTCAAGTTCCACAAAATAAAGGTTAATGCATCTATTATTAGTTCAGCAAAATGTAGGGCCACACATGTGGGGCCGAAGACAGCATCTTAGGAAGCTATGATCAGTCACTTGCAGAACTTGAAGTTTTTTTGGGCTATAAAATTGACACAAACCTTTGATTGCAACCCTTACCACCAGTTAATCTACATGTTTAACAGAAATTCCCTTTATTCCTCTTTTCTTCTCTGGTCCTCCATCGGAATAATGTAATCCTTCTATAAGTTGGGTTTAACTAGTGAAACATCATACTCTAAAATTAGAAACTATTCAAGCTCCGCCATTAATACTTTTGCCATGGATCAAGATCTTAAATGACAATGGGCCTCATTACGAGTTTGGAGGTAGCCATGGCCTTTATAGGGGCATGGCTACCTCCAAACTCGGGTCCGGGTCTGTGGTCCCTGACTGGGAAAATACCGGGCCATTCCGACTTTGGAGGGGCCAGTATTTCCCCATTCAGGGAACCCGGACCCAGACCATTCCCATTCCCATTCGAACCCCCATAGGGCTCAATTGGAATGGGGAGGAAGCTAACAACGTGCCTGTCAATAACGGGCCCGTTGTTAGCTCCCTGGTCCCCTCACAGGACCTGCTAAGGACGTCTGGTAAAACCAGACGTCCAGAGCAGGTCCGGCAAGGGGACCTCGTAATAGGGTGGAATGGGTTTAACGGAGCCGGCACCTTTACTGGCACCATTGAACCCATTCCGCCTGGGTCCTAATGAGGCCCAATGACGGAATCTGCATAGTTGGTACATGAAACTGTACTCACTCTACAGCTTGTGTGTCTAACACGGCCAATCTCTGTCACTTTCACAAATAATTATAACATTTTGGAACATAAAAACACAATGGACTCCTGGGTATCAACACATTCAATACCAATTGTCACAGATGATTTCAAGAACTCACCAACTCTCAGAGATGGTTCAAGTGTTTTCTTTGAGAAATTTCAAAGGGTCTCACTAAGGGCTGTCCTTTTCTCTCTCGCCTAGTTCGAATCCCTCCCTAGCCCAGGTCTTCCTCAGTTCCAGGACATTCTCTACAGATCGGTAACCCCTAGTGTCTAAGATTCTGTCTGTCTGCTCACGGTGGCTTAAAGGCAAACACCTTTTCTATCTAACTCCCTCTGGCAACAATCAAAGCGAATCCCAACCTAGATCTCACAGTATAATCTGTACACAAATAGGTGCCTTCCTTTCACTCAGGCCCCACTTGATCGTTTTGTTTCATGCTGTGAGGAATTCCACCATCTGCATGTGGAGTGTGCACTCACCTTGACTGTTTTGATATTTTTTTTTAAAGAAATTGAATGTTGGTAGTTACCTCTCCGGGAAATGTGTGGGGCTAATTTGCACACATTTCCTAATGCTCATCGCACAACAATAACATAGTCAAGTGTACTCTGGGGGACACAGCCTTCCGGCGCAGTCCTCCTGTCATATTCAGCTGGAATGTGACAGCGACAGGTACATAAAAGCATCTCAAGAAGGGGGAAGGCAACACCTTCTTCCAGCCATGGCCAGACTAATTAAATATCAAAGGCTCCATGGATCCGCTCGGCCTATTGTTAGGTTCTGTGTAGTGGTAGCACATACTGATGAGAGATAATTGAAGCAGGCCTATGAAGAGACCTGCTCACAGAACTAACTAAGGGCAGGAAACCCCAACACCTTTTTGATATGCAATGTGTCAGCTTGATGCTAGCCCCCCTGACCCCCTCTGTATTAAGAGCAGTGAATGTCATGTCTGGGACAACTGTTTACAGTAGGCAACTCCTGCAGGGAACCCCCTTTCAGAGGGAAGAAATGTGTGATTTGATGGAGACAAAAGTCTGTTCTCGCCATAAACTTCAAGGGACAACTGCGCTTTGATCAGGAGTCCCAGAGAGTTCAATTAACCAGAGAGACACTTTGATCCACAACAGACTGGAAGATGGGTGGGACTTAGTAGTACATGTTGTCACCCCTTACCTTTCATGTTGCAAAGCACTCTGGTTATGACCGCACGCATAACAGAAGATTGTTGGTGGGAACCCAGGATTGGTTCAATAAGGTAGGCTTAGCCTGCAACAATCACTGGGGCCCATTTGACTTTAAAAGAGGGTTGAGCACTGCTTTTGGCAGATCATCCAATGACTTTGAAGGAAGTAAGAAGAAGGACTTATTTGGACCCTGGCTGAAGGTACAGTCTGCCTTACTGCTTCCCCCAGTGAGAAAAGGCCAGGAGTTCCAAGAAGGAAGCAAGATCCCTCCCCTAAACATCTCCCAGGGAATAGAGCGAGATGCCGGACTCAGAAGACCCATCCAGCAGCTCCCGGACCAGTACCCAGCCAGCACACAGCATGCCCTACTAGTTGCTGCCAGCAAGCTTCCCAGGTGGGAAGTGCCAGAGAGTCTCTGAAAAAAGAAAGGACAAGGCTGTTGCCTGCAAACACTCTTCTCAGCTTTGGGCAGTCCGCCTTAAAGGATGACACAAGCCCTACAAAGAAGCTAGGAGGAGTGCTACAACAAGCATCAACCAGTGTCCATCTTTTAAGGAAATTTTCAAGGCAGTTGAGCCCTCGAATTGCGACCGGCTGAACCACTGACTGTTATCACACTGCAGCACTGAAGCCGCCTGAGACACCTCAACCAGCATTCCAGATCCGACAGCCAGCATAGAGACAATGATTCTTGATCTGGAGTCGCTGTGTAGGCCAGCCTGCAGCCGTCAGACAGCCTCGCTTGCTATACTGCCTGCTGCTTGATACCTGCAGTTGTCTGCCGTCTTGAACTCTGTTGCAGGAGCTGCAAAGCATACTGGAACAGACTCAATGCTGTTGAGCATCACAATCATCTCAAGCACCAGGTACATTGTGGTTCAGTCCCCCTGTTCCTTCTGCTAGGCCCCTAGTGACATTTACAACCATTTGCTCCGTTGGTGCTGAAACCAAATAACCTTGAACAGTTAAGACTGATTGCTTTACTGACTACCCTCCTGTCAATATCCAGAGTGCATCCCTTTCCTTCGTGAAACTGTCTGTCCTCTGCATATGATCGCCGTACATAATATCACAGGGAAAAGGTAGTGGCGATATTATATGGGTGACCATATATATGGGGATAGCGGCAGCCCAAAAATAAAAAAAAGATAAAAAATACTGCAATAATGTCCCCACAAAAAACGGCCATTTTTCTGCGATATTTTTGCATGCCGATATTTTTGTGGGGACATTATTACATGGAACCCTCTCCACCACTACTCTCCCCAGCACAACATTACTACTCTGCCCACTCCACACTACTATGACTACACTACAATCTTCACCTACATCTGCTCCCACAGTCACCACCCTTTCACTTTGCAAGTCACCTTTTCATTCACTGTCATTCACACGCACTCTGCTGGTCTCACTCTCCCTCTATGCATGCACACTCACACCCAAGTACACTTTCTCTCAGCAACCAGTACCTCTCCTTGCACTCTCTTTCAGCAAGCCTTGTCCACACTCTTCTGCACTGTCCTTCTTGCACTTGGTCTATTGATACTCCTTCTACTCCCTTGACCTTACCCAAAGAACATACACCTTCCAGTTTCTTGTTCCCCCAAAGTTGTCCTCACCTTACCCCCATCCAGTGTTCTTTCCCTCAGCTTGTTCCATGAGAAAATCACTGTCTCACTTCCCCCCACAGGTAGAATTACAGGTAATCAAAGACATATAATAGGCATTGAGCCCCACCCAGTTTTCATATGCAGGTCCGCCCATCATTCGGTAATGGTGGTCCACTCTCAGCGCAAGCAATGTCCCAGTTCACAGAGTAACTTCTGCTTTGCTGGGATTGACACATTGCTGTGCGGACCACTCCACGGCACTGTTGAAGGTAAACTACAAGTCTGTATTGTATAGAACACTGGAAATGTTAGTTTTATGCAAGTAGTTCTATTTTAGTACACAATTTCTCACTGTCTCATCTGGGCTGAGTTGCTCGTTCTTTCCTCCACCACCATCCCTCTAGGGAAGGTAGTCCTATGAGAGAAACAGGAGGTGACTGGCTAGCACCATGCAATACAGCTATGGGACAGGAAGTGGTGGCACTCATTTCAAACATGCAGTCCCATGAAGAAGGAACAGGGACTGGGCCCCTCCCGAATCCCACACCGCACCTCTGGGCAGGGCTGGCTCTGGTGAAATCTCTGGTAGGCCACCAACTACAGGCTGAGAGGGGCACTTGTCCACTCTTGACAGGGTCAGATCTCTGAGCCTGTCACAAGGTACATAGATAATCATTCAGTGAAACCTGCTTGACAATTTCCTGATCAGGAATGATGCAATCACGGGGCTATGAATGAATCCTCCTTTTAATCTCCAGTCAAATTATCTGAATATAACTGTTCTGGAATACATGCAGGATCCTTTATAAATACTGAAGCTACCTCTACCTCATGCCTTGCGGGGAAGGAGATGTAACCTTGTCTTGTTGTGGTGTAGATGAAATAGTTACAGCCTGAATTTCTACCACATCCATCTTAGAATGCTGTACTCGATTTTCTTTCCTGGTATCAAACACATTTTTCAATAACTCAATAACTCAAGTGGGATTTCAATTCTCTTGTTTTAGTTTCATGCAAATGTGGGCTGTTGCCCCAGTGGGCCCTGCGAGTAGAACCTGCATGCCTCTTAGGGTTAGCTGGCTGCCCCGAGGCCATGGTGGGTGCCGGCCAGTGTCCAGACAGATGAACACAGGCATCAGAAGGGACCGGGAGGCATGTGTGTGGCTTCTTGGTGAAGAAGTAGCGTTGGCACACGGTGGTGAAGGTTGCCAGCATCCCTGTTGTCATGGGGATGCCGCCTGATCCCAAAATGGCGATGGGGTGTGGTGGTATAACAGGTGGCATCCCCAGGCCAATGGGACACTGCATCAAACAGTAATGGCGGCCCAGGAGCCACTGTGGTGACGCCCGAATAATTTTCAAATGAGCGGCGGGTGGGCCCCCAGTATATGGGGCCCACCCTAAAGATTAAAAAAGGCTGCAGGCAGCGGCGGTGACTGCAGGCAGACCCACACTCACACAGGGGCTGCCCAGAAAACAGCACAGAGCATGGATGGCCCCACGTCGTGGATGGGTCTACCTGGAAGAAAGCAGAGAAGGAGCCAGACCCCAGTTTCATTAGGAGCCAAGTTACCATTCTGCCATCGTCTCAACCAACTCTTCAACCAGCTTTTCAGCCAGCCCCCATCCCTCCCAGCCCAGACTGCCACCAGCAGAGACAGCACAAAAGTAAAGATTTGTTAAGCAGGGCGTAATGTAGGGACTAGGAGGTTTTAATGGGATTTCTAAGAAGAATGTTAAGTAGGGGTTGGACATTAAGTAGGAAAAGGGGGGTAGAGGTGAGGTGCCCTGGCGTGGGGTAGCGTAGGATGTGCCGGCCTGCCTGTGTACCACCTAGCAAGATGGGACCACTCACAGAGGCCATCCTTTGGCCTCACACTACATGTCAGTGGCTCCTGAAGTTAGGAAAGGAGTCTGTTGTGTCAGACTCACCATATGGGTCCCCGGTACCCTCTCTAAGAAAGGGTCAGCTGGCGTAGCAGGCACCTGTATAGTTGGTACTCAAAGAAGGGGAAAGGTAGGACAGGGACTTGGAATGTTTGAAAATAATAAAGTGTTTTAATACCCCTTTAAAATCCACTGTGTCAGATGCAGCAACCCTACCTACCCAGCAGGCCTGGGGTGTGGGTTGGTGGCGTTCTTAAGGACTGTCACGGACCTAGGCTAAAAATGGGTTCTCCCTCACTAGTGTTAGGGCTGAACAAACAGGCAATACACAAAATGCAGAAGTGTTTGCAGAACTAAGTGAACATCACCCACATTTGGGTGCACCATAGTATTGAATGAGAGAGGAAGCAGGGGTATTAGAAACTGTTGATCTCAGTTTATCTTTTGCACTAACAATCCAACCGCTCATAAATTGCAGATGATCCTCACTTTTGCCAGAGAAAGTCATTTCAGAAAGAGCCCAAATCCTACCAAAATAGGGCATGTGTATCGTTTCTTCTTGTTCTAAGCTCAAGCATGTGTGCAATAGTGATTGGTCCATTTCATAATAAAAAAAGAGATGAGACATCACCTTTATTCAAATTCAGTTTAGGTGCAGTAATATGTGATATTCCCAAGAATGTATTTCTTGGACAGAATTTAACATTGTGTGCACGCGTGAGTCCGCACAGTCATCCTCCAGAAGGAAACACCTGTTTCTCACAATTCTATATTCTTACTCCTAAGTTATAATTACTTTCAATAGCAAGCAAAACAAATGTGTCTTACCTTCTTCACCCTCTTGCCAAAACTGCCTCGACTGCCATGACTGCAGCTGCTGATGGAACCGAAGAGCCAGAGAGAGGAACACCAGATGATGTGCGTTGCTTTTAAGTTGGCCAAGAGCACCAGGAAGATCCTCCGGACTCCCAGGAAGCAGAACTGACCAAGCCTGAGCCACCGCAACAGGGTGCTGGACCACAGATGCAAGGAAAGCCCATCTTGACAGCCAAGAGTCCTCTCTGGTGCTATTTGCTGAGACGCGAGGAGCTGAAACCGCAAAGTGCCACTGAATATAAGTTGGTATTTTTCTGTCGACGACCGTCCCATTGCAGAGCAGGAGTCCCCCAGATGTCCTCCCTCTTGTCCCGACGACTGAGGCCCAGGAACACAGGATCTGCAGATCTACACAGGAACAGAAGCCAGCTGGAACTGTTTTTCTTTACCTCACGAGCCTAATCAGCTTGTGGCCCTATTTTGATTTCTTCTTTTCTACAGAGACTTCTAAAACATTGTGCAAGACTTCTACCTACCTGCAAGAATTGCTCCAGCTCACCTTCACTTTTGTCCAATTGACTTTGGCCTGGCCTGGTTCCCTGAATAACTCTTCTTCCCTCTGACTTTATGTTTAGCCCTTATTCCAGGAAGGGGTAAACTTACTTTGCCATGGGGGTTCCCAAAAGTACTTACCTGTTTACGATCATTTGTGAGATCTCTCGTTTTATTCTATTAACCTTTTTCTTTGACTCCTAAGTATTGCCCTAAATGCAATAGTGATATATTAAGGTCCACAGTGTCCTAGCTATTGAAGTCACCTGAGGGTGTAGGAAGAATCTGTGTGCCATCCCAAATGGGTACTTGCTGATTTAGGGAGTGTGTATTTTGGAGTGTATTTGTGTGTTACTATTATAGTGCCCCTTCTGAAGAAGGCTTACTCAAACTGACTGTTAAATAAATTAATAATTGTTTAATCAAGGAACCTTCTCTGTAAGAGTTTATTTGAATACTTATCACTGTGAATCTCTGTGTAACTGCCCTACAGCTCACATTGACCCCTCTTGAGATAAGCCCAGCTGCTCAACACGCTCCCAACCTCAGTAGTATGATATGATTGGTTATTTATAATGCGCTTAATACCCAGAGGTTTCTAAGCGCGGACCCGGGGATCGAACCTGTGTTGCTCCGTGTCGTCTTGCTTTCAAGACGAGCACATTGCGGCCGACCTATCCTCCCGAAACAGACTTAGCACAGACTTATACCAAAGGTTGGGTTACTATTGCCAGGAGGTCAGGGTTGTTGTAGTGCACCCAAAGGGTACTGCAAACAACCTTGCCTAACAGTGTCGACTAAAAGTATGAATTGGCAAAATTCAGAGGGAAATCAGGTGGGCCAAAAGGTGTGATTCGTGCTTACTCAACTGCACTTTGTCTTCACTTCAAGCAGCGCTTTTTGTGATGCAGCATCTTTTCGATGCCCTGATGAATACTAATTTGCTGAGCGTTGATCAAGCAATACAAAGGTATAAAAGCCCAACTGAACTTTGTCCAGACTTCATTGCTGTGAAGGATTGCCATCTGGCAAGTGTGTAGAAACCCTAGCTATTTTTCTTTGTATTAATAATAAAAGGATACAGGTAATTCTGTCTCAGAATGGGTGCATTGCTAATCAGGTCCCCCTTTCAGCAAACTCCATGGGAATAATATAGTGTACACTTGTGCCCTTCTGAATCAGTTGCCTGATCTGTGGCACCTGCTCTCTAGTGGCACAGCAGATTCAGGTCACAAGTGCCCTCTTGACAGCTGCAGTGACAGCCAATTCAATGTAGCGCAGGGGGTGCATTTAATATGTGCACCTCTGTTCCCACACATCATAACTATGAGAGTTACCATCCTTATAGCAGATGTAAACTTTAAATATAAACCATACTTTTTTTTGGACTGATGGCTAGCATTTTACATACATGGAGCCACATCAATTCAAAATCATACATATGTAGCACTAGGAGCTCAGCCCAGGTGTGGAAGGTGTTGGGTGTCCTGACCCACGTTTGAGCTATCATGCTGCAACATTTGGTGCTGTGGGCTTAGAAAATCCAAGATGAACCACACAGTTTGTGCGCACACCAAAATGGTTGCCTAACTTGCCACCCACCAGTGCGAGCATGATGGGCCAGGGTGCCATGAGTGGAATGGGTGCCAAAGGTAAAACAGCAGCGCCTGTTACCTAAAAAAAAAACGCTTTAAAATGACCTTTGGTTTCTCTGAATGCCAGCTCAAAATGCCTATTTTCAAACATTTCAACACATCCAAAAATCTCACTGAACACCAGCAGACATCTGGCAGAATGAAGTTTTGTGTGCCTACAAAATCTGGGAAGGTGAAGAGCCCAAAATAATGTTGATAACAAGACTGGCTGAGTGCTAAACTGAACTGAAAGACACTAAAATTGAAATGTTTAGAATAAATGAGTGACCTACTTTTGAGTGTCACATAGTTTGTCACTGTTGAAATGTCATAGTTTTGAACTTAGAATCAGCATTCTAGCTGCATGTGTAAAAATTGTAAGTTTGATTTAAACTGGGAACCCAAAATGACATGTAGCTAAAAACTGGCTTAAAGAGATTCCAATTCTGCCTGACATCTACCCCCACAGGAGTTGAAACTTGATCAGCAGGTTCCCAGGCCTGGCTGCATTCTGTTGCCCCTGCCAAAAGGAGGTCACACACTCTCTGATTGATTTACCTGGGGACTGCAGGAAACTAAACAAAGGGCCCAGGCAGATGGTTTATTGGGGGCGGGTCGTAAAGTGGCTTCCTCTTGGCAGAAACGGGGAGGGGCAGCCCCCTCTGAGGACAGGCTGAGCTTAAAGAAAGTGGATAGACTGTTTTCTCCACCATTTGACCTGGGAAGACACACCCCTGTTGGCCAGAATATGATTTTAAGAAAGATGTGTAACTCATAGTGCGGACTTGTCAAAAATATCTAAATGATACCATAATTCTTGTGATTTTTCTACCCACATTTTAAGAGGTTTTAGGACCCGGTGGTATGATCTGGGGGTTTACGAGCGGAAAAGAGGCTGTTACTCTAAATGTATGCATGTTAAAAATCTGACACTTCCTTATCTAAATGCCCACATGCCTTGCACACAATTGTATACATTTGGAGAAAAATCTGATATGGGGAAAGCTACTAAAAAGCGCAAAAAGTTGCCATTTCTTTACCCAAGCTCCTAGAAACGCCAGGGTCGGAACAGTGCCTCCCATCAGTAATGCATGATGTGTGTATGCAATGACAAACAACTGTGTATCTGTGGAATATGTATTTGGTCAAATATAGATTTGTGTGCAATTTGACAGGGGAGTGTCCTTTCTGCAGGCCATAAAACAGCATCACCATGACTCACATTTCCTTTCCCCTATCAAGGAAGAGAGAAAAGCTTGACCAATGATCAGTTGAGAGAGGGGCTGGCTTAGTGATGCTGTGCACAAACCCACTTTCAAAAGACATAAAAAGAGCCACTGGAAGCTAGAGGGGACATTCAAATCCAGTTGCTGCGGAGCGTTTTGCCGGACCACACAACATCCAGAAGATACCAGTTCCAGACTGACTCAAGCTACATACTCCAGAACCTAGAACTTATACTTTAGACCCTAAATCAAGGGCCTAAACCCACAAACTGAGAACTCTTCTCAGCAGGCCTCAGCAACCTTAAAATCATTTGAGAACTATTCCACAGCCGGGCGAGCTGTTTGAATTCTTTTGCCAAGAACAATTGCCAGAGACCAGACCAGAGATCCAGAGTGACCCAGACCGCTGTGAGCAGAACCAGTGACCCAGATCGCTGTCAAGTGCCGAGACCAGAACCGGAGTCCAGTCCAAAACCTGACCAGATCCGTGGCGTGGCCCATTCCTGCACAAAATATCTTGTGAGTACCTAGCAGAACTGTGCAGAACCAATCTCTTAGTTAAAATAATCTAATCCAAACTATTTTAACCTAAGTAGAACTGCCTCCTAGAAATCGTGTCATCTGTCATTTTTTAAAGCTGCACAACTGTCACCTGTCATTTTGAGTTTACTTTAAATCCGAAAAACTACCTTTATTTAATCGTCCTTATCTCTGGAACCGTTTGGGCTACGAACGAAATTCTAGGCTTTCCAACGAACCTAGAACCGACTTCCTACTCCCTATACTTTTCCCGCAATCGCGAGACACGCACTCGCGAAATTTACCGCGATTTGCGATTTTGGCTCAATTTCTCCACTTGTCAAGATAGCAGCTCCATTATTTCTTTTGTTAAAATCCGTTTGCAACCTGGTAATAACTCATAGAGCATTGCTAAAGCGAGTCTGAGCTCATCCCAAGTATCTCTCACTCACCCCGAACCTCCTAATGGGAATTAAAAGCATTTTCAGCATATTTCTCACTTCACTGCCACCACATTCAAAGCACTTGGGCCTGTGTTTTAAAACTCATACCTGTTTTCTCTAAGCTTGCTGGGGTGGGAATTGAATTTCGTATGGAATTTGATTGCATTCCTGAGAACTGTGTGCTCCTCTTTCCATCTGCTTCCATTTCTTACATTGCATAGGGGAGGGGGGTGAATTGCCAGAGAAAAAGTGATTATCTTATCTTTTGCTAAAATCCTATCAAGTATTTCTGTACTGCATTTTATTCCTCATTGCTTTTCCCTTGAAACCATAAAAGTATTTTTGCTGCCTTATCCATCCTACACCAACTCCTCATTGATTATAAAGAAGTGTGCTAATGTCAGATTACCCATTGTTGATTAACATTATATTTATAAGGGCGATATCGATTATTAATTTATTATAAAACCGTGGTATCTATATTTTGTTTTATTTCTCAAAAAAACCTTTTAAACTTGCAAAACAGAACTACTTCTTGGCTCAGTGGGGTCAGGGGGATTCTAAGAGAGGGGTGTTATATCGGGGTAGTCATCCAGAACTCATGAACTGGACATAAAGATATATCAATAAGGGTTTCCATTCAGTATCCCAGACTAGGCATTGACTTAGCTGTAGTGTTGAATTGAATCCTCTTACAAAGGGTTATGTGTATTTTGGTCAAAATGCCTGTCCCTGCTAACTGACAGGGCAGGATACTGAATACTATGACTCTGATTTGAGCTTTTGTGAGGTTGGGTAACACCTCCCTACAGCAAGACAGCCTCAAGGCAAGAGCTGTATCGGGAAACAGGAATCAAAGGGCACACCGAAAGGACTAGCCTCACACCAGCTTGATGCATCCCAAAAGGGCCTTTGATGCAGTGAGCAGCGAAGGGGCAAAGTTAGTACAGGCGAGAGCTAAGCATAACTGGAGGAGGATTCCACCATCTTGTTTCTTTCTAAATCTCTTTCCTTCTTGTCTCCACCACTTTCTTTCACACAGAGCACTTTGGGTATGATGCCAGAAGGCAAATAACACGTATATTAAGAACAGGGAATTGACCCCTAAAATCACGGTAACTAGTCCAATCACCTGTTGACGTTTACCTTTAAAAGATTGGGTCACCCATTCCTTCTTCGGACCTCTTTTGAGAGAGTTTATTTTCCAAAGTCCTCAACCACTGAGATGGAGAATGAACAGTCCAATGTACAGGCACTCTCTGCTTCCTACCCACTCCCATAGTGCATTGTGAGTGTCTCTTGCTGAGGATCAGGACTGCTTCTTTGCACTAATCCATCCTTGAGTGTGAGAGTGGAACCTGAAAGTAATTATCCTGTTCTACAATACCTGGAGTGGGAGGAAAGTACCAAAAGGAACAGACCAGCAAATAGTACCTTTTCTGATGCATCGAGATGGGCGGACATACATTTGGCTATGTGGAGCAAATCACCTTTCAGGCTCGAAACTACCTGCTCACTACTGTGGAGCAAACTCAAACTGCCACCTCTTCAAACTCTGCATCAGAGC